>NW_024044831.1:4969669-5706244 GCF_015852505.1 Tachyglossus aculeatus | reverse complement strand
GCAGTAATCCAGTCGGGATAGGATGAGAGATTGAACGAGGAAGGGTAGCGGTTTGGATGGGAGAGGAAAGGGCGGATCTTGGCAATGTTGCAGAGGTGAGACCAGCAGGGTAGGTTTGGAGACGGATTGGTATGTGAGAGGTGAACGAGAGAGCGGAGTCGAGGGATGAACCCCAAGGTTGTGGCTTGTGAGACGGGGAAAGATGGTAGTACCTTCAACATTGAAGGGAAATGTAGATGTATTTCTTCATTGTTCTGGCACAAAAAGTCTTTTCGCCTGTCCTCAGACACACTTACCCACCACCCCAACCTCAGTTTGAACAGCTAAATCCACAGCTTCCAATCCTCCCCAATGAAGAAACAGCAGTGTTCACAGCCTCCACATATTTATAGGGGCACATAGAAAAGCTTTTCTCAACCACCTATTTTATGCCAGAAATAGCAAGAGGTATTTTAGATAAGACCTCGTTCTTTTGGAGAGGGGAGAGAGAAAGAGAGAGAAGAACACGAAAATATAGGGGACGCACAATAGGCTCTTTTGGCTACTACTTTGTCACTGCACTATATCCTAACTTTTGATTCATGTTTACCTGCTTTCAAATAAAAGCCAGTTTTGGGGGCATTAAACTATGGAAGCCAAGAAAGTAGCCATCACCTATCGATGATGGTATTTGTTAAGTGCTTACTATAGGTCCAAGCACTGTTCTAAACTATCTCACCCAGGCATTGGGAGCTAGAAACGAGCTGGATGTAGAGCCATGCATCTTATCTCTTGCCCCTTGCTGTCAGGATGTAGTCACAGGCTCCTCTTTGCCCCAGTCCTGGATTGATGAAGCATGAGTTTATCTTCCACTCCCCCACTTCCCAGTTGAACTACTTGAACAAGTAGATTCAATGTCAATGGTATTTATTGGAGCATTTACTATGTGTGAAGCTCTATAACCCATTCACCTGGGAGAATGCAATGCAAAAGAGTAGTAGACACAATTCCTGCTCACTAAAATCTCACAGACTAGAGTGGGAGACAGACATTGAAATACGTTTACAGAGAAATGTCTACGTAAGTGCTTTGGGGTAAATTATCTAAGGGATTAAGGGTTACAGACCCATGGTGCACAGGGAGACACAAAAAGGGAGGGGAAATAGCAGAAGTAGAGGGCTTAGTGAGGGAATGCCTCTTGGAGGGAGTATGTGATTTAGGAAGGCTTTGAAGAAATCAAAAGTGATGACTGTTGGATATAAAAGGGGAGTGGTTGGCAGTGAGAAAGACGAAATTGTGGTACAGTAAATAGATTGGGTGTTATAGGAGTGAAGTGTTGCAAGGTTGGGTAGTAGAAGGAGTTCACTGAGGTAATGTAGGAGGGAGGAGAGCTGACTGGAATGCCCTAAAGTGCACTGTTAAAGAATTTCTGTTGGATGTGGAGGGTGGATGGACAACTACTGTCGGTTCTGGAGGAGAGGGTTTTCCTTGTGGGCGGGAACATGTCTACCAAATCTGTTATATGTAATTCTCCCAAGCATTTAGGTACCATTGCTGTGCACATTGGTAAAACTCAATAATATGATGGATGATTGAGAGAGGGGAAATGTACTGAATGCGAGTAGAAACAGAGCAATTTGACTCCCAATCTTATGCTCTTTTCCTCTTGCCTTCCCTGGCTTCGCAGTTTGTTACATATTATATATTATATTATATATTATCATATACGGTTAGCTGGAGGATGCAATAAGGACCTGGATGCAGATATTGCCATATGCTTTTCTGGAAGACTCTTCCAATTCAACAGGGTTTAAACATCATCCAAAGCCTTAGGAAAAAGGCAGTAATAGTAGGTAGTATTTTATTAAGTACTTACTGTATGCAGAGCACAATACTAAGTGCAGGTGTGAATTAGATCTAGTCTCTGTCCCTTGTAGGTCTCATGATCTAAGAGAGAAAGTCACTAGGCTGTTAAGATGTGGGCAGGGGTTGTGGGCAGTGGAACATGTCTGACAATTCTGTTTTATTTGTTCTTTGCCAAGCACTGTTAGTACAGTGCTGTGCACTTAGAAGCATTAAATAAATGCCATTCATTGATTGATTCGAGACCTGATGTGCACAGATGACTCGATTCTAGAAGTACATAACTCAAAATGGATTCAAGTGATTGTCAACCATTTCTTTACTTAAGCCAGGTATTATGTGCTGACTACAAGTTATGTCCTCAGTTTGCTCCAGGAAAGTCATTCACACAACCAAAAATATATAGTCATTTCTGAGCCTCTGCCATTGCTGCTGCTCCTTGCTGGACTGTCTGGAATTCTTATTCACTGTCTGCATTATCTGCCATAATAACTGTAACCTCCACTAGGGAGTTGAGGTGCCTTAAGACAAAGTGTACTCTCCATTCTTACATCCATCCAGCTTCTGTAGGAGCTTGGGTTCAAAAGGTGCGTAGGAAGACTTTGTAAGTTGTTCCTGGCCTCCACCAATCCTTCACCATTTCTGCTGCCTCACTGCTTAGACTGGACACCGAACATCCAGGCATCTCCACTGTGGTCCAGGGAACGCAGCCCTGACCCTCACATCAATGGGCTTGCAAGTGGCCAGAGGAGATCACCATGACTCCAGCTGTCCCTGGTCAAACTTGAGTCACCTGCCCAGCTCAGAGGCCTGCTGAGCTGCCGTCACTGCTGCTCTTGAGAGAACAGCACAGGGAGAGGACAAGGAGCACAGAAAGGTTTGATGAAAGAAAATGAAAGGATAAAGCAGGAAGAGAAGAAAGAGAAGGTGTTCAGAGAAAGGCTTCTAATCAAAAACCAAATAATTCAATCAGTCAATGCTATTCATTGAGAGCTTCCTGTGTACTGAGCATTGCACTAAGACCCTGGGAAAGTACAATATAGCAGAGTTGGTAGACATGTTTCCTGCCCATAAGGGAGGGAGGCTGACATTACTTTAAATAAATAAATCACAGATATGTACCTAAGTGCTGTGGAACTGAAGTTGGGTTGAATACCAAGTGTACCAAGGGTACAGACCCAGAAGCAAGAAGAAGCCAGAACCCTAGCTGGAAATGGTGTTTCTGAGCTTTGCTCATAGTCAAATGACTAAGAGCAACTCAGAAAATCTGTGAGAGATCTCCTTCCTGCTCCCTTTCACTGCCTCTTTTCCTTCAACTGCAACAACTGCTCCAGCTGTCTCTGACATTACATGACATCATATTACTCTTGGGGAACTCCAAACTTCAAATACAAAGTACTTGCTCCCAAACTGCTATGACTGAGAAGTAGCCATTCTTTCACTTTACTTCTCCCTGCTCCCTCTCTGCTTGCAGCCCAGCCTGGTTGCACAGTGGGCTATATGGAGCAGTGTGGCTGTTTGCCACCCTGGGGACAAGGCAAGGGGACCATTATTTTGCATGTAAAAGTCTGGCTGCCTTTACATCAACATAGCCACCTGTCTTTTACTGTAATTTTGCTCTTAGGGTACAAGGGACCTACATTCAATTCCCATCTCTGTCCATATTTCCCAGTACCATACCTAGTTCCCCTCCTCCTGCACCAGCCCTCATCAGCTCACTCCTATCCAACCCTTTCCACCCCCTCAGACAGTCCCCACCCCCATTTATACCCCACATGCTTTAAACCGAGTGTCACCTGGGGAATCCCCACTCCATTATGGACAGCTTCCCTTCATCCTTGAATTGATGCTGACCCAGAGACTACTTCTCCTCACCATTATTGAAACCTGGCTCTGCCCAGATGACATTGTCTCCCCTGCTGCTGTCTCCAGAAGAGGGCTTCCTCATCTTCTTCCCCTTCCCAAGACTCACTGGAAAAGTGGGAGGTGTTGGCTTCCTTCTTGCTCTCCAGTGTTGCTTTCACCCCAACCACCTTCCCCATCCCTCTCTTTCCCTTTCTATGAAATCCATATTATCCACTTCTACCAATGAATCCTGTTTCTAGTCACAGTTAACTACCACCCCTCAAACTCCTCCTACAACTTTCTGAATAATTTTTACCTCTTTCTCTCATTCCTCTCTCTGTTTCTATCAATACACTGATCCTTGGTAACCTCAATATCCATGTGGATGTTCCTGACAACCCTTTGGCTGCCTGCTTCCTCAACACCAATGAGTTCCTCCCTGCACCCTACTCTCCCACACACCGACTCGGACACTCACTTGATCTCATCAGCTCAAGTAACGTTACAGTCTCTGCCCTCAACAACTCTGAAATTCCTCTATCTAACCACAGCCATCTCACCTGCCTTCTCTCCCACATATCCACTTGCCACAAATCAGTCCCATCACCCACAGAAACTTCCTTTCTTTTGACCCCTTCCAAGTCTTGAAAGCCATCGTGACCTTAAGTACATATCTCTGACTACATCCCCTTGATGCAAAAATTGACACACTCAACACCACCCTCTTCACTGAACTTCCTACATTTCCTACACTATACTACAACTTCCTACACTATTCCCTCACTCCTCTGTCCCCCGATGATCACATACTACTAAGCTGCAACCCTGGATCACCTTCACAGTATGTTTTTTTCTCTCGTGTGCTCAAGCTACAGAGGCCTGCTGACAGAAATCTAGGCTGACCTCAACCATTTCAAATCCATCCTTACCGGCTTTAATTCTGCCCTCTTCGTCAATGGCAATGATACTTCTCCATCCTTATTGACTCCCAAACCCCATTCCTTGTTTCGTTTTTTCCAAGTGTTAAACTCCCTCTCTGAACCCCCATCCTCCCTGCTCCCTTGTATTTTTCCCCTAATGATCCGGACACAAACTTTCTTGATAAAATTGAAGTAATCATGCATGATCTCCATAAAATCTCCACTGCTTCTCTCTAGCCTCTCCTTCCTGCTCCCTCTTCAATTCTCCAAACTTTCCCTCATTTCCTCCCCAAATCAATCTCCTCCACCTGTGACTCTGACCTCATCCCTAGGCACACTATCTAAATGCCTGTCCCCTCCATCCCTTCTTTCTTCCCTGACCGTCATCATCAGCCTATTCAACTTTCCACTGTCTTCTTTCCCTCTGCTTTCAAACATGCTCATATATTTCTTACTCTAAGAAAAACCTCCTCTGATTTCATGAGTTCTTCAAGTTATGACCCATTTCCCTCCTATCATTCTTTGCCAAGCTTCTCAAGCCAGTTACCTGTACCTACTGTCTCCAGTTCGTCTCCTCCGATTCTCTTCTTGACCCCCTCGAATCTGGTTTCTGTCCTCTCCTCTCCACAGAAACTGCCCTCTCTATGATCACCAATAGCTTTCTTCTTGCCAAATCCAATAACGTCTACTGCTTCCTAATCCTCCTCTGTTGCGGGTAACTTCAATACTGTGGGCCACTCCCTTCTCCTAAAATATTATCCAACCTTGGCTTAACTGACATTGCACTCTCCTGATTCTCTTTCTATCTCTCTGACTATATTTCCTCTGGTTCTCGGACTTCTCCTCTGTCTCCCACCTTCCAACTGTGGAAGTCCTTTAAGGCTCAGTTCTGGGTCCCTTCTATTCTCCATCTACATTGATTCCCTTGGAAAACTTATTTGGTTCCAAGGCCTCAATTCTTCTCTCTACACGGATGATCCCCAAATCTTTCTCTCTATCCCTGAATTCCATAATTCTCTGCTGTCTCTCATTTTCTCCAACCTTCGGGACATCTCTTCCTGAGTGTCCCACTGACAACCCAAACTCAACATGTTCAAAACGGAACTCCTCATCTTTCTACGCAAATGCTGCTCTCCTCTTTCTTTCCTGTCATTGTATATGACACCACTATTCACCCTACATCACAAGACCATAATCTTGGCGTTATCTTCAAATAATCTGTCTCAATCAACCCACACATTTAGTCTGTCACCAAATCCAGCCAGTTCAAAATTCACAGGAATGCTTCATTCAAACTGCTACCATGTTATTACAAACACTTATCCTGTCACACCTTGATAACTTCAGTAGCCTCCTTGCTGACCTCCCTGCCTTCTCTCTTACTCCACTCAAGTCCATTCTTCACAATGCTGCCTAGGTCATTATTCTGAAAAACTGTTCAGTCCATGTTTCCTCACTCCTCAAGAACCTCCAGAGGTTGCTCAACCACCTCTGCATCCAATGGAATCTCCTTACCATTGGCTTTAAAACCCTCAGTCACCTTGCCCCTCCCTACTTTTACCTAACTGATTTCCTACTAAAACCGAATCTGCACTTCATTCCTCTAATGCCAAAGTATTCACTCTACATTGATCTCATCTATCTTGTTTCCAATTCTTTTCCCACATTCTCCCTCTGGCCTGGAACTCCCTCTAACTTCATATCTGGCAGGACCCCCACTTTCTCAACATTTTAATGCTTATTGAAATAATATCTCCTGTAAGTGGCCTTCCCTGATTAAGGAATCTTTTCACTTGCACATCTGTATCTGAACACTTTAAGCCCTTTATATTCACCCCACCCTCAGCCCCGGAACACTCAAGTACATATCTGTAATCTATTTGTCTTAATAGCTGTCTCACCCTCTACACTGTGAACAACTTGTGGGCAATGGGCAATGGAGAGTTGATGTGTCTATCAACTCTCCCAAGCCCTTAACACAATGCTCTGAACATAGTAAGTGCTCAATAAGTACCATTGGTTGGTTGATTGATTGACTGATACAGTGGCAACTCAGAGCTAAATACTGACAAGTTCTGGTTACATAGGCAGACATTAACGATGCAAAGAAGTAGACAAAAGAATAAAAATATACAGCTTATTCTTAGTTTGGTATTAGCCTCTCAACACATTGAAATGTTTACAGAACTGTACTGTTTTCTGTCCACTACAGCTGTGAGATATGGACTCCTCGCAGGTCTCACACCTGACTCTGTGAGCAATTCCTTAATTCATTCATCCGGTCATATTTATTGAGCACTTCCTGGATGCAGAGCATTGTACTAAGCACTTGGAAAGTGAAATTCAGCAATAGAGACCATCCCTGCCCTTACAGTCTGGAATGTGGGAGACAAACATCAAAACAAAGAAATAGGCATCTATATAAATAAATAGAATTATTGATATGTAGATATATACACAAGTGCTGTGGGGTGGGAAGAGTGGTAGAGCACAGGGAGCGAGTCAGGGTAACGTGGAGGGGAGTGGGGAGCTGAGTAAAAGAGGGGCTTAGTGTGGGTAGTCCTCTTGGAGGAGGTGAGCCTTCAGTAGAGCTTTGAAGTGGGGAGGTGTGATTGTTTGGCAGATTTGAAGAGGGAGGGCATTCAAGGCCAAAAGTAGGATGTGGGCCGCGTGTTGATGGCAGTACAGGCGAGAACGATCTGCATTGAGAAAGTTAGCATCAAAGGAGCAGAGTGTGCAGCCTGGGATGTAGAAGAAGAGAAGGGAAGTGAGGTAAGAAAGGGCAAGGAGATGGAGAACTTTGAACCCAGTAGTGAGGAGTTTTTGTTTGATAGGGAGGTTGATAAGCAACCACTGGAGATTTTGAGGAGGGAAGTAACACGCCCAGAAAATTTCTATAGGAAGATAATCCGGGCAGCAGAGTGAAGTATCGACTGATGTGGGGAGAGACAGGAGGTTGAGGGGACCAAAAAGAAGGCTGATACAATAATCCTGTCGAGATAGGATAAGTGATTGTACTAATGTGGTAGCGGTCTGGACGGAGACAAAAGGGAGGATTTTGGCGATACAGTGAAGGTGAGACGGGCAGGCTTTCTGTGACGGATTGCTTACATGGTGTGAATGAGAGAGGAATCAAGGATGATACCAAGGTCGCGGGGTTGTGAGGCAAGAAGGATGGTTTGTGCCATCCACAGTGATGGGAAAGTCAGTGAGAGGACAGGGCTTGGGAAGGAAGATAAGGAGCTCTGTGTTGGACATGTTGAATTTTAGGTGATGGGGAGGACATCCAAGTAGAGATGTCCCACAGGGGGGGAGATGCGAGCCTGCAGGGAGGGAGGGAGAACAAGGAAGGAGATATAGATTTGGATGTCATCCACATAGAGATGATAGTTGCAGCTATGGCAGCGAATGAGTTCAACAAGGGAGTGATTGTAGATGGAAAATAGAAGAGGACCAAGAACTGACCCTTGAGGGACCCCAACAGTAGGGGATGGGAGGGGGAAGAGGAGCCTGAGAAGGAGAATGAGAATGAGCGGCCAGAGAGATAAGAGGAAAACTAGGAGAGGAAATAATCAGTTAAGTCAAGGTTGGAGAATGTTTTGAGGTGAAGGGGATGATCCACAGTGTCAAAGGCAGCTGAGAGGCCGAGGAGGATTAGGATGGAGCAGGACCTCCTTCTCCCAAGTCCTGGCTCTTTCCACTAATCCATGTCTGTGCATATATTTTGGATTTTTGCAAAGTTGAAAAATGAATGTACTAAAATTTTAATATTTGAATACTAAATCAGGCAACATAGTAGCCAGAATTCTTTGGGACAGATACTGAAGACCACAGTTATTTGTACACTGCCTGATTTACAACGTGGCTATAGACTAAAATGTACCACAGCTGGCCAAACAGTAAACTCCCTGTTATCAGTCTTGTAAATTCACTGAAGGCAGGAAGCATATCTGAAAAAAACAATAATTGTGTTTTTTATTAAGCATCAACAATGTATGGAGACCTGTACTAAAAACTGGGGTAGATACAAGATCATCAGGTCCCTTATGGGATTCACACTCAAAGGAGGAGGGAGGACAGGTATTTGATTATCATTTCTAAGGTGAGGGAACTGAGACATGGAGAAGTGAAGTGATCTAGCAGAGAGGTGGCAGAGAAGGGATTAGAGTCCATGTGACTCTGATTCCCAGCCCTCTGCTCTTTCTGCTAGTCATGCAGCTTCTCTACCAGCTCTAGCGTGTGTATTCACCCAAGCACCTAATACAGTGCTCTTCAAGCAGTAAGTAATCAATAAATATTGTTTGTTTGCACTATGGTACTTGTTAAGCACTTCACACCTAGCTCTAGGAATCCCCCTCGACCTCCCAGCTGCCTTGGACACTGTGGATCACCCCCTTCTCCTCACCACGCTATCCAACCTTTGCTTCACAGACTCCGTCCTCTCCTGGTTCTCCTCTTATCTCTCCAGCCATTCATTCTCAGTCTCTTTTGCGGGCTCCTCCTCCCCCTCCCATCTCCTTACTGTAGTGATTCCTTAAGGGTCAGTTCTTGGTCCCCTTCTGTTCTCTACCTGCGCTCACTCCCTTGGTGAACTCATTTGCTCTCACGGCTTCAATTATCATCTCTATGCTGATGACACCCAAATCTACATCTCCGTCCCTGCTCTCTCTTCCTCCCTCCAGTCTCATATCTCCTCCTGCCTTCAGGACATCTCCATATGGATGTCTTCCTGCCATCTATAATGCAGTATGTCCAAGACTGAACTCCTTATGTTCCCCCCCAAACCCTGTCATCTCCCTGTCTTTCCCATCACTGTAGACGGCACTACCAACCTTCCTGTCTCACAAACCCGCAACCTTCGTGTCATCCTCGACTCCACTCTCTGGTTCACCCCCACACATCCAATCGCTCACCAAAACCTGCCGGTCTCACCTCCGCAACATCGCCAAGATCCGCCCTTTCCTCTCCATCCAAACTGCTACCTTGCTGGTTCAATCTATCATCCTATCCCGACTGGATTATTGCATCAACCTCCTCTCTGATCTCCCAACCTCCTGTTTCTCCCCATTTCAGTCTATACTTCACTCTGCTGCCCGGATTATCTTTGTACAGAAACGCTCTGGGCATGTTACTCCCCTCCTCAGAAATCTCCAGTGGTTGCCTGTCAACCTACGAATCAAGCAAAAACTCCTCACTCTCGGTTTCAAGGCTCTCCATCACTTCGCACCCTCCTACCACACCTCCCTTCTCTCCTTCTGCATCCCAGCCCACACCCTCTGCTCCTCTACCGCTAACCTCCTCACTATGTCTCGTTCTTGCCTGTCCCCGCCATCGACTCCCGGCCCATGTCCTTCCCCTGGACTGGAATGCCCTCCCGAACATCCACCAAGCTGGCTCTGATCCTCCCTTCAAAGCCTTACTGAGAGCTCACTTCCTCCGGGAGGCCTTCCCAGACTGAGCCACCCTTTCCCTCTCCTCCTCCCCATCCTCCCCCCACCCTACCTCCTTCCCCTCCCAACAGCACTTGTCTATATTTGTACAGATTTATTACTCTATTTATGTTACTTGTACATATTTACTATTCTATTTATTTTGTTAATGATGTGCATATAGGTATGACTCTATTTGTTCTGACGAATCTCATACATGTCTTGTTTTGTTGTCTATCTCCCCCTTCTAGCCTGTGAGACTGTTGTTGAGTAGGGACCATCTCTATATGTTGCTGATGTATACTTCCCGAGCGCTTAGTACAGTGTTCTGCACACAGTAAGCACTCAATAAATACGATTGAATGAATGAATGAATGAATGAACCCTAACACTAACACTAAATGTAACCCTCACCTTAATGCTGAACCAAACCCTGGCCCAAATCCTAACCTTCACCCTAAAACTAACCCTAACCCTAACCTTAACCCTATCCATAACCCTAGGAATAGGGCTAAACCTAACCTTAACCTTAACCATAACCCTAACACTAACCCTTACCCTAACCCTAATATTAACCCTAAACCTAGCCTTAGGCCTAGGGTTAACCCTAAATTTAACCTTAACCCTGTCCTCTCCTGAATTTTCCATCACTGTAGACAGCACCTCCAACCTTCCCATCTCACAAGTCTAAAACCTTGGGTTATCCATGACTCCTCTCTTTCATTTAACCCACATATTCAATCATCACCAAATCCTGTCACTCCTACCTTCACAACATTACTAAAATCTGCCCTTCTCCCTCCATCCAAACTGCTACCATGCTAATACAATTAATCATCCTATACCGCCTAGGTTACTGCATCAGCCTCCTTGGTGACCTCACAACCTACTGTCTCTTCCCACTCCAGTCCATACTTCACTGTACTGACTGGATTTTCCTTCTAAAAAAACATTCAGGACATGCCACCCCTCTCCTCGAAAATCCCCAATGGTTGCACATGCACTTCCATATCAAACAAAAACTCCTCACCATTGGCTTTAAAGCACTCCCTCACATTACCTCCTCTACATCACCTTGCTTCTCTCCTTCTACAACACAGCCCGTACACTTCGCTCCTCTACTGCTAGCCTTCTCGCTGTGCTTCCATCTTGTCTGTCTTGCAGCCGACCCTTGGCCCACATCCTGCTTCTGGCATGTAACATCCTCCCTCCTCAAATCCTACAGATATTTACTCTCCCACTCTTCAAAGTCTTACTGAAGGCACATCTCTTCCAAGAGGCCTTCCCCAACTAATCCCCAGTTTTCCTCATTTTCCACTACCTTCTGTATCTCCTTGACTGGTTCCCTTTGATCTCCTCCCCACTCCCAGCCCCACAGTACTTATGTATAGATCTGTAATTTCATTTATTTGTATTGATGTCCGTCTCCCCGATTCTAGACTGTGAGCTCGTTGTGGGCAGGGATTGTCACTGTTTATAATTGCATTGTACTTTCCCAAGTGCTTAATGCAGAGCTCTGCACACAGTAAACACTTAATAAATATGATTGAATTGAATGAATGAACTATAAACCTTACACTAACCCTAACCCTAATTCTAAATCTAACCCTACCCTTAGGGCTAACCCTAGTCCTAAATCTAATCTTGACCCTAACCACAGTACACACACCTAGCCATAGCCATAGGACTAACCCTGGCCCTAAACCTAAGCCTAACCCTAATAGTAACTTTAACATTAACTCTATCAGTAGCCCTAGGCATAAACCTGGCCCTAATCATAACCATGATCATAATACCAGGCCTAATCATTACATTAACACTAACCCTAAATGTAATCCCAAACCTAGCCCTAACCCTAATATAACCATAGCCTTTTCCCTAAGCCTAACCATACCCCTAACCCTAAGGCTAACCCTAACCCCTGAAGTAGGCAATGTGCTAAACCTCACCCTTAACTTGACCCTGACCCTAACCCTAACCAGAGTCCTAGCCCTCTAACTAGAACCTGTCCTAACTCTCTAAATCCTAACCCTAACCCTAACCCTAGTCCTAGACCTAGCCCTAGTCTTGACCCTAACCCTAGACCTAAACATACCTTAAACCAAACCCTATGCTGAGACCTAGGCCTACCCTCAAACCTAACCTTTACCATAACCTTAACCCTAATCCTATTCTTAACCATACCCCAAACTCTCTCGAAAACCCTAACCCTTGGCCTAAACCTAACTTTAATCCTAACCATAACCCTAACACTAACGCTAACTCTAACCCTAAACCTAACACTAGCCCTAATGTTAGCCCTAGGACTAACCCTATCCCTAATCTAACCCTAAATCTAACTCCAGCTCTAACTCTTTCCATAACCCTACCCCTAATCTTAAACCTAAACCTAACTTTAACACTAATTCCATTCCTAACCCTAACCCTAAACCCTAACACTAATGGTTACTTTAACACTAACTCTAACCTTAGCCATAGTCCTATCCCTAGCCCTAGACATAATCCTAACCTTAACCCCAACCCTACCCCAAACCTAAACCTAACCCTAGCCCTGACCTCAATGGTCACTTTAACATTAACTGTCACCTTAGCTATAGTCCTATCCCTAGTCCTAGCCATAATCTTAATCTTAAACCCGACCCTAAACCTAATCCTAGCCCTAACCCTATCCCAAGGTCTAACACTAACCCTAAATCAAACCTGAACATGAACCCATACCTAACACTAACCCTAAAACTAATGCTAGCCTTAGGCCTATCCCTAGTCCTTGCCCTAACACAAACTCTATCCCTATCACTAACTCGAACGCTAACTCCCTAGACCTAGCCTTAAACCTAAACCTGGCCCTAGTACTAACCCTATCACTAATTCTAAACCTAAATTTCACCATAACCTTAACACTAACACTACCTGATAATGATAATAATAATTATCATTAGTATTGCGGCATTTGTTAGGTGTTTACTATGTGCCAGGCACTGTACTCAGCACTGGGGTGGATACAATCATATCACATTGGAGACAGTCCCTGTCCCATGTGGGACTCACAGACACAATCCCCATTTTACAGATGAGGTAATTAATCCTAACCCAGCTCTAGGTCTAGCCCTAAACCAACCCTAAAGCTTGCCCTAAAACAGGCCTTAAGCCTACCACTAATCCTAGCCCCAATGCTAAAACTAACCCTAAACCTAAGCCAGAAAGTACACCCAAACCTAGCCTCAATACTAAATTTAACCCTAAACCTAGCTAACCCTAACGCTGACGCTAACCCTAAGCATTTAGCCTAGTCCTAACCCTAACCCTAAGACTAACCCAAACACTAATGCTAACCTTAACCCTTAAAATAAACTTAACCCTAACTCTAACCCTCACCCACACTGTAACCCTAGCCCTAGCTCTAGGTCTAACCCAAGGTCTAGGCTTAACCTTAAGTTTAACCCTAACCCTAACACTAAAACTAACACCCTAACCCTAACTTTACCCCTAGGCCTATCCCTAGCCCTTATCCTAACACTAACATTATCACTAACTCCACTGGGCTGTGGAACTACTCCTGGGAGCCTGTGTGGGCAGGTTTTTCTAATCCTAAGAATTTTGTTCATCATGCAACTCTTCCAGAACAGCAAATTGCCTTGATGCTAACCCTACTTTAAACTGTAACCCTAACCCTCATTCTAACCATAAATCTAGCTGTTACCCTGAACCAAACTCTAACTAAAACTATAACACAGACCTTAATCCTAGATGTAGGTCGAGCCATATCCTAGCCATAACCTTAACCCTAATACTAACAAAATTCCCAACACTAACCCTAAACCTTATCCCCAACACTAACATGAAAACTCAGCATACCCCTAAACATAACCTTAACCTTCTCTATAGATGTAATCCTAACCTAAGCCCTAATACTGTTCCTAGGCATAGTTTTAAACCTACCACCACCATTAACACTAACCCTAACCCTAACCCCAATCCTAACACTAACCACTCACCCAAACCTAGCCCTAATGCTAACCCTATACCTAACTCTACACCTAACCTAGTCCTGCCCTATAACCCTAGACTTCACCCTTGCCCTTGAACTAAAGTCTATGATTAACACTTATCCTAACCTAAACCCAGTCCTAACCCCAACCCTAACTCTAACTCGAACCTAAACCTAACCATAACCCTGAAACTAACTCTTGCCAGAGTCCTAAAACTAACCCTAACCTCAACCCTAACTCTAACCCTAATCCTAGCCCAGCCCTAACCTTAACTTTAGGACTATCATTAGCCCTAAGCCTAATTCATTCATTCATTCACTCATTCATTCATTCAATCGTATGTTTTGAGCACTTACTGTGTGCAGTACACTCTACTAAGCGTTTGGGAAGTACAAGTCGGCAACATATAGAGATGGTCCCTACCCAACAACAGGCCCAGAGTCTAAAAGGAAGAGACCAACAACAAAACAAAACATGTAGACAGGTGTCAAAATAGTCAGAACAAATAGAATTATAGCTATATGGACATCATTAACAAAATAAATAGAATAGTAAATATGTACAAATAATATAGAGTAATACATCTATACAAATATAAACAAGAGCAGTGGGGAGGGGAAGGAGGTAGGACAGGGTTGACGGGGAGGAGAAAAAGAAAAAGGGGGCTCAGTCTGGGAAGGCCTCCTGGAGAAGGTGAGCTCTCAGTAGGGCTTTGAACGGAAGAAGAGAGCTAGCTTGGTGGATGTGTGGAGGGAGGGCATTCCAGGCCAGGGGAAGGACGAGGGCCAGGGTTCGACGGCAGGACAGGCGAGAACGAGGTCCAGTGAAGAGGGGAGTGGCAAAGGAGCGAGGAGTGAGGGCTGGGCTGTAGAAGGAGAGAAGGGAGTTGAGGCAAGAGGGTGTGAGGTGATGGAGAGCCTTGAAGCCGAGAGTGAGGAATTCGTGGTTGATTGACAGGCAACCACTAGAGATTTTTGAGGAGGCTAGTGACATGCCCAGAGCGTTTTCTGTACAAAGATAATCCGGGCAGCAGAGTGAAGTATAAACTGAAGCGGGGAGAGACAGGAGGATGGGAGATCAGAGAGGAGGCTGATGCAGTAATCCAGTCGCGAGAGAATGAGAGAATGAACCAGCAAGGGAGCGGTTTGGATGGAGAAGAAAGGGGACATCATGGCGATGATGATGATGACGATGGCATTTATTAAGTGCTTACTATGTGCAAAGCACTGTTCTAAGCGTTGCAGAGTTTGCAAGGTCATCAGATTGTCCCACTGGGAGCTCACAGGCTTAATCCCCATTTTACAGATGAGGGAATTGAGGCCCAGAGAAGTGAAGTGACTGGCCCAAAGTCACACAGATGACAATTGGTGGAGCCTGGATTTGAATCCATGACCTCTGACTCCAGGATATATAGCCCATCTATAGGTTAGGGTGTACTTATATGATTCATAACGAAAACTAGTTATAGTTTTAAATTTAATTTCAGCCTACTCATTGTCATTATGTATTCAGTTATCTACTATAGTAGCAGGTCCTTCTACCTATCAAAGATGCAACTTTGGAGGTCATAGGTTCTAATTCTGGCTCCACTGCTAGTCAGCTGTGTGACTTGGGACAAGTCACTTAACTTCTCTGTGCCTCAGTTGCCTCATCTGTAAAATGGGGATGAAGACTGTGAGACCTATGATTACCTAGTATCTACCTTGTATCTACCCCAGTGCTTACATAAGTGCTACG
Organism: Tachyglossus aculeatus; assembly: GCF_015852505.1. Taxonomy (NCBI): domain Eukaryota; kingdom Metazoa; phylum Chordata; class Mammalia; order Monotremata; family Tachyglossidae; genus Tachyglossus; species Tachyglossus aculeatus. The sequence goes on along the minus strand of NW_024044831.1, from coordinate 5,690,482 downwards.
CATAGAGTAAGGGCTTAACAAATACAATCATTATTATTCATTCATTCAATCAATCATATTTATTGAGTGCTTAATTTGTGCAGAGCACTGTACTAAGCACTTGGGAGAGTACAATACAAATAGAACCCTTGTCTACAAAGAGCTTACAGTCTGTGGGGGAAGGGGCGGGGGAGGATATGACAAGATACAGTTCTTGATATTAATATGCACGCAAAGTCATGTGACTCAAAGGCTTTGTTAGGCAGCTGCTGTAGCTAGTGCAGAATAAAAAAATCACAAGCGCTTAAATGTGACTGGTAAATTAGATGTATTTAACTATTTGGTCTCGATCAGCATCAATTCCACATATGCGAAGCTTTCTTGTAGTCAGGGTCAACAGAGAAGATAATTATTAATAGTCCTGGACAGAGATTCATTATGGATGACCTAGGGCATGCTGACATATTCAATAAATACGATTGAACGAATGAATGCTGACATTAATGAAGTGATGGAATGTTAGCAGAAAGAACTGTCGGATAAAGGTCTCATTAGCACGAATTAGCAGAGAGCTCTTGTGGATGAGACTATTGGTCACGAGGGCATCAGAAAGGTATCTGTCCATTGGCTGCCACAAATCGTGCTACTTTGTTACCTTCAAGTGAAGATGAGGCTTTGGGTCTCATTTCTCCAAAGAAATAGTCCGTGAAAAGTTTTTTTTTTTTTCTAGGAAATAAAAACTAACACAAAAAGAGACACAACAGGCATGGAACAAAAGGAAATAATAATAATAACTTTAGTATTTATTAGGCACTTACTTTGTGTCAATCACTGTTCTAATCATTCATTCATACAGTCGTATTTATTGAGCACTTATTGTGTGCAGAGCACTGTACAAAGTGCTTTGAAAATACAATTCTCCACAAAGAGAGATAATCCTTTATAGATACAAGATAATCAGGTTTGTCCCAGTCCCTGTCCCATACAGTGTGCACAGTCTTCATCATTACCAGTTTTCTCATCTGTAAAATGGGGGATTACATATTCTCCCTCCCCCTGAGAATTTGAGCTCTATGAAAGAGGAACTGTATCCAGCTTGATTATCCTGTCTCTACTCCAGCGCTTAGTACAATTCTTGGTACCTATTAAGCCCTTACCCAAAATAAGTAGTATTTTTAATGGTATTTGTTCATTATTATTACTATTATTATTGCTTTCATGATTATTATTATCCATATTAATGTAGAGGTGTGCTTGCTTGGTACTACTTTTTAGGAGCTAAATTCTAAATGAGCTTAAATAAAACGCAGGTATTGACCACAGTGCTATGGGTAATGTAATGAAAAGGTGAACCGTCTAGGAAGAAGGGTGGGAATGCAGAATTCACATGCCAAATTATCAAAAAAAAAAGAGGGATTCTGACAGTTGGGTGGGTTGAGGATTCTTTTTCATTAATTTGGTAAGAATCCTACTGTATGATTTATCACCAGTGTTAACGTATTAGCCAGTTTTCCTGTGGCTGTTAGAGCAGCTGCTACAGTCCATGAGAGATAATGGCGTAGCAGATAGAATATGGCTGAGGGACATGGGTCCCTCATGAACATGGGTTCTAATTCTGGTTCTGCCACATGTCAGCTGCGTGAACTTGGTTAAGTCACTTCACTTCTCTGTGCCTCAGTTACCTCATCTTCAAAATGGGGATTGAGACCGCAAGCCCCAGGTGGGAGAGGGATTGGGTCCAACCTGACTTGCTTGTATCGACCCCAGAGCTTAGTACAGTGCCTGACACATAAGTGCTTAGCAAATTGCACAATTATTGTTGTCATTATAATAAATCAATCATTAGGGTTTTTTTAGTCCCTACTTTCAATAAAGCATTACACTGAGCCTTGGGGATACTGCAGTAGAGTTAGAAGATTGAAGCCCAGGTTTAAAGGCTTTTGTGCTCTAATGGAGAAGAAAGGCACAAAATAATTTACAGATAATAGGAAGAAGCCAGTGGAAATAAGACTATGTAAACAAGCAAGGGAGAAGATAGTAGATTATGTGAGAGGACCTGTTCAAAATAGTTATAGGTGCTTGTGAATGTATACATTTTGTTGTGGTGCACACGGGTTGGGCTGGTCATTGGGGAGATTGATCTGGAGAGCAGAAATATTTTTAAGGGAAACATCTTGAAGCAGGTAGAATTTCAGAACAGCATTCAACTTCTGATACGATGTAACAGTAATAATGTGCCTTAAGAATTTTACAAAGACTTTTTTTCCAAGAACATGCCTCATCTTTTCTTCAAACTGATTAACAGCGTTTGATGGTCACCTGAGATCAATCCTAGCACTAGGGTTAATTGGAGTGTCGGAAAAGAAAAGGTAAAAGTCATAGGAATAGAAGGATTTGGGAAAAAGACACCAATTGGAAGGACAAGATTAAAACCTGATTCCCATATACAATCAGCGGTACGTCAGAGGAAGTGATTGTATCTTAAGGGATAATAATCATAATAGCACTTGTTAGGTGCTTAGTATGTGCCAAGCACTGGAGTAGAAACAAGTTTTTCAGATTGAATATAATCCCTGACCAACATGAGACCCTCATACTCTTTATCCCTATTTTACAGATGAGGTAACTGAGACACGGAAACTTTAAGGGCTAAACCTAGAAATGAAGATGCAATAGAATCGATCAATTATCAGTATTGAGCATTTACTGTGTACAGAGCCCTGTACTAAGCACTAGGAGAGTACAATACAAAGGAAATGATAGATACATTCCCTGCTTATAAGAAGGTCTCTCTTACTTAGACTGCAAGCCCAATGGAACTTTGTCCATTGTGGGGAAAGGAGCGTTGCTACCATTCCCAGTGAGGCGTTAGCGTAGAGAAGACAGAGATGATACCTCTATCCAACTAGGCATCTTTAATCCCATTCCCTTCTGGAAGGGCTCAGCAGAAAATTGCAGGCCAAGCTATAGGGAACTGACTGCTTACCCAGTCCAGGTTTCAACACATCCTTTCCTTTTCATAATCCAGCCACCTGCTGATCCGGTCAACTCTAGCTCTCCCAGAGATGCTCCCATGGGGGCAAAACCTCATTAGTCTCTGGGCTAATTAGTAGGGTTCCCTGACTTCTCTGTGGTTCAGCAGGAAGTTGAAGTCATTCTCCAGTGGGACCTGTTTATGGCTTTTAGTCCCTCCTCCAATAGTCTATTCGTCTCCACCTCATGACCTGGTCCGCCTTCTTGGAGCCATATAGCATGTGGGGAGGGGCAGGGGGCACCCCCAAATCCCAAGGCACCGGGGAACACAGTGCTTGGATCAATCCCAAACTGTGATAGGGTCAGAGGTGTCCCTGGCTGGGGCTGAGGGAATCTCCATGACAACTCAGTGTCAGGGTATGTGTCTGGGAGCGGACCGTCGGGCCTGAGCTACGAGAGCCGGTGGGACAGCGGAGCCAGGACCCAGGATTGGCAAAGGGTGGTTAGCCAAACATACCGGCACCAGCCGAATACCACAGAGGTATCCCAAAACAGCGGCAGCCTCAGGCTTTTGGCAGATGCTAAAGGTGAGAGAGGATGATGAGGACAGGGGCATTGTCAGCAGGTCAGACCCCCCTCTGTGTGCTGCAGGACCGCCTTCGACCACACAGTCATAAACGTGGCTTGAATCCCCCTCCCCACACCTCAGAGCTCAACAGAAAATGTGTTTTGGAGTCAAGGATGGGAAGGAGCAGGAGGGGAAAACAGCCCTGTTAGAAGAGGCACTTTGTGCAGGTCTCCATGTCAGGAAAAGCCCAAGTCAAGGTTTAAGGGGAAGGGAGAGCAGGCATTTCATCCCCATTTTATAGATGAGGAAACTGAGGCCCGGAGATGTTAAGTACCTTCTCCAAGGCCACAGAGCAGAAAAGCAGCTGACCAAGATTAGAACCCAGATCCTCTGACTCTGAGAAGCAGCATGGCACAGTGAATAGAGCACAGGCATGGGAATCAGAAGGTCATGGTTCTAATCCCTGCTCTGCTGTCTATCTTGTTTTGTCTGCTGTGTGACCTTGGGCAACTCACTTCTCTTCTCTGGGCCTCAGTCACCTCATTTGCAAAATGGGGATTGAGACTGTGAGTGCTAGGTGGGACAGGGACTGTATCCAACCCGATATGCTTGTATCCATCCCAGTGCTTAGTACAGTGTCTGGCACAGTAATGGTAAGAGCCTACCAAATACCACAATTTTTATTATCATCATCATTATTATTTCCAGTAGGTCAACACTGCTTCTCAGTTGAACTAGGGGAATTCAGAGTAGTGCTAGCTGCTTAAAGAGCTAAAGAAAATGACCTCAGGTCCATTGGAAAGGTTAAAAACAAATGGTTACCACCAAACAGTGGAATCCTTTTATCATCAGAATGATAAGTTGTGCTCCTATCTGGGAAGAATTTACACAGGGGCAGAGTGCATCCACCATCATGGCCTAGTAGAAAGAGCACCGGCCTGGGAGTCAGAGGATCTAGTTTCCAACCCAGACTCCACCACTTGTCTGCTGTGTGACCTTGGGCTAGTCACTTAACTTTTCTGTGCCTCAGTTACCTCATCTGTAAAATGGGGATGAAGACTGTGAGTCCTATGTGGGACAAGACTATGTCTGACCTGATTATCTTGCATCTATTACAGCACTTAGTACAGTGCCTGGCACATAGTAAGTGTTTAACAAATACCATAATCATAATTACTACCTGACTTCTGGGGGCCCAACCAAACAGTAGAGACGCTATCCCCAAACCCTCTGTGCTTACCGTCCCTTTGCCCATTACTACAACCTTCACTGTCAATCAAGCAATGGTATTATTGAGTGCTTACTTTGTGCAGAGCACTATATTAAGCACTTGGGAAAGTATGATCAAACAAAGTTGCAATTACCAAACGATGGTGAAACTGCTCAGGTGAGATTGGCCTCTGAAGCTTCCTAACATCAATTTAGCATAATAAGTATTGGAATATACTAACAATATAAAATGGGTTCCTGGGAGACCTGGAGCTGTCTCATGTAGGCATGGAAATACCAAGTGGGGTATACTGTGCATAGAGCTAGGAAATTTTAACGCCTAATAATGCATCCTTTCTAGATTTCTCCAGCCATGGTAATGGCTATTGTCTTTCTGCAATATTGTCCTTTTATGCTTTATATTTACCGTTTCCAAACTCATTCATTTGTAGTTAATGATTATGAATAGAAGAAAAGCACTTTGTTTTGTACAATAATTATTGAGCTAAAGGGGTGATTAATGTAACGTTTCCCCTGCATTGCTCAGTTCACAATATGTCCATTCATCATGATAATAAATAGGAGGGAATATTCAGGGAATAGAGTGAAAAGAATTATAGCGGCTGGTATAAACACCCTTCTCCTTTATTAAAGCAAGAAACTGACTGAGCTCTTTTCTTCAATTACAGGATTAAAGTCAATACAGACTGAAGGATTTTGAAAAAGGAAAATCTCTAGGGGATGAGAACTCTACTAAATGCCACAGTTCAAAAACGTATTGCTCTTTTCTCATTCCAGCTTTTTTTCCATATCACAGTACCGTGAGTCAAAGATATTCAATCATTCAAGTTCCCCTGCTCTAATTGTGGACCAAAAAACTATGCATGAATTCTTCCTGACAGTAAATTATCATTATTTTCTTCTCCACCGTAAGTCAGATTTTGGTTTAAACAGTAGAAGCCTTATTTTACAGCTTAGATAGAATATAAGCTTACCTGTAGAATATTTTAATCGCTGGGGAGACTAGGATGTTTGTAACTGAGGACTCCTTACTTGGAGGAATGAGATTCTTACCTTCAAGATTCAATAATTCAAGTGTCTTGACATTGCTGCCCTGGCTAATTGATACTATTGCTTGTTTTTGCTGTAGTTCATTGTTTTCATTCAAGGAATGTGTCTACCGACCATTATGTAGTTATATTGTACTCTCCCAAACGCTTAGTATTCATTCATTCAGTCATATTTATTGAGTGCTCACTGTGTACCGCTAGGCAGCAGCAGCATGGGAGAGAGTCGAGGGCAGAGACTCAAGTTTACTGCGTGGAAGCAGGCAATGGTAAACCGCTTCTGGATTTTTACCAAGAAAACTCTATGGATCCACAACTGCAACGATTGCAGTTGGAGAGTGCGGCGTTCTGAGAGAGATCAATCATCAATCAATCAATCAATCGTATTTATTGAGCGCTCACTGTGTGCAGAGCACTGTACTAAGCGCTTGGGAAGTACAAGTTGTCAACATATAGAGACGGTCCCTACTCAACAGTGGGCTCACAGACTAGTAGGGGGAGACAGACAACAAAACAAAACATATTAACGAAATAAAATAAATAGAATTAATATGTACAAGTAAAATAAATAAAGAGTAATAAATATGTACAAACATATATACAGGTATATACATATATACCCTACTCACTACTCACTCACTACTCACTATTATTATTTTTTTAAGTGCTTACTGTGTGCCAAGCACCGTACTAAGCACTGAGGTAGATGCAAGATAATCAGGTCGGTCACAATTCCTAAATAGGAGGGAGAACAGATATTCGTCTGCCCCCGGAATGAACACGTCTGGTATCAGGGACTTCAGGGTGAGGCCTGCTACACAGTTAAGGATGAGTTGCAGTACATGGACAAGATTGGCCCATGGTGGTTCTTCAATCTGCATCCCTCTGTCACAATCTGATCCCATTTCCTCTTGTTGTGAGGCAACCTTCCATTTCTCATCTAGACCCCATCAACCTAGGAGTACGTCCCAGTTCTTCTGACTCCCAGGGATCACGCTGTTTCCACTAGGCCATGATGCTTCTTATGTGCTACCAAATAATTATGCCAAGACCCGTGTAAGGCTTGAACGTGACTTACATTTATAGAGAGGATCTAAAAGAGTCACTGAAGAATTATTCAATAGATAGGTATTAAGTAGACATTGCTGTAACTTGGGCAATTTGAGGGTTTCCAACGTGAGCTATAAAGACATTATTGGAAAAGAATGCCACTGCTTTCTAGTCGGTTCTAGTTTCTATCATACCTAATGAGATGGTTCAGTTTCCCTGAATGCAACAGGACAACAGTGGCAATGCTGGCCCGAGAAGAGTTTTAGCCCTTCTGGATGTAAGGGAAGAAAAAAGCCACTGATCCACATTAATGCAGCGTTAACATGTGTCCTAGATTTAGGGGCAAAAAAACCAGCTCGACCAATGTGCTCCTCTGGTTAAATGCATGAGAGATATGGAAGTGGAGGAATGACACATATTTCACTAATGGGAGTTACATTCTGTTAATAAAATGCTAATACAATGGGTGAATATTCTTCGAATTTGGAAATGTAAAAGACAATGACCAGAAGCTGTGAACTGAAGGTGACCAAATAAATAGGAAGAATTTCTACTTAGAAATGATGGAAACATTAGCAGATTGGGAGCAGGATGATTTCTGAGGCTAGAAATAAATCAAGTAAATGAGGACACTTACAAGCTTGCATTTGCAACACTTGAGGCATGTGGGTACAGGCTGGTTTAGGTCAATGAATATTCGAACTAGGTACCAGAGAAGTCCAACTGGGAATATCTGAGAGATAGAACTGGGGATTGGGATCCTCAAAGTAAGAACACTGTAATTGGCTATGAGGGAAGAGTTAAGCATTTAGTACGGTGCTCTGCACACAGTAAGTGCTCAATAAGTATGATTGAATGATTGATCAAACCAGTAAATCAATGAAATCAAGTTAGGTTAATATCAATAACGTTTAATGAGCATGTATTGAAAAACTGCTCTGTGTCTAGCAGTATACTAAATTCCTGGGACAGTGCAATAGAAATAGAACTGAAGTGGTATATTTTAACTGGACAAGAAGACTAGCATAGCCTGGCTAGAGGACAAGGGAATGGCTTCATATCCAATTTCAGGCCCCAGTTTTCTATGGCTGTAGGAATATGACTGTAAACTCCTCCTTCATTTTGCAAGCTCTTTGTGGGCAGGGAAGTTGTCGACACACTCTGTTGTAGAGTACTCCTCCAATTTCCTAGTACAATGCTCTGTGCACAGTAAGCACTCAATAAACAGCACTGGTTAATTAAGCACCTGCTGGGTGCAAAGCCAGAGAAACAACATGGCTAGGGAGTCAGAAGGACCTGGGTTCAAATCATGACTCTGCCACTTGTCAGCTGTGTGACCTTGGGCAAGTCAATTAACTTCTCTATGCCTAAAGTCTTTCATCTGCAAAATGAGGATTAAGACTGTGAGTTCCTCAGGGCAGAGGGACTGCGCCCAACCTGATTAGCTTGTACCTACTCCAGCACTTATAACAATAATAATGGTATTTGTTAAGCACTTACTATGAGCTAAGCAATGTTCTAAGCGCTGGGGAGGTTACAAGGTGATCAGGTTGTCACATGGGGAGCTCACAGTTTTAATCCCATTCTACAGATGAGGTAACTGAGGCACAGAGAAGTGAAGTGACTTGCCCAAAGTCACACAGCTGACAGTTGGCAGAGACGAGATTTAAACCCATGACCTCTGACTCCAAAGCTCGTGCTCTTTCCACTGAGCCACGCTGCTTCTCTTTGTACAGTGCCTGCCAAATAGTAAACATTTAACAAACAGTATTCTTTAAAAGCCCAAAACTAAACTCACAGGAAGCACAACAGGAGCATAACACATTCTCTGCCCACTGGGACCTTACTTTCTAAAAGGGGAGACGGGAATACCAATAGTTATAAGCAGTGGAATCAGAATAAAGAAATGTAATGTTCAATCAACTGCACAACTATAGAGGAGTGCTGGGGATGGCAATAAATAAAAGGCAGGAGTGCTAACCTCCAGCCAATCAATGCTATTTATTGTGTGCTTAACTCTATGTGCAGAGCACCGTACTTAGCACTTGGGAGAGTACAGTAGAGTAGGTAGATGCGATAGAGGTGCTTAGGAGCACCTGATTGTCTGGAAAGGCTTGTATGTAGTCTGCAGTTTGAAGGAAATGGAGACATATGGCTCTTACAAAAAACTCTGGCTGCCTCACCAGGGCAGGGGAAGACTAGCAAAGGACTTAACAAATTAACCTCTCAGACGAATACACAATCTGTCAGTCAGAGCCAGGCACGGGGCTGGGTGTTTTAGGGGACATAAAGACTAAATAACATAGGAAGCCCTAAATGAACAAAGTCAAAAAATCCCCCCAAGCATATTCTAACGGGAGCAACTTATGGCTTTCTGATCTTCGGGAAAATATAATGTTGTCAACTGCCACATGGAGAGAGGGATCGCTCCTTGTTTGCCTGGGAGACTTCCTTGGAACCTGATGTTTTCTACTGACATTGGAAACCATCGTGCCTGAAGTGAGAAGGGCATATTCTCATCACCCTGTGTGAAGTTTCACTATGGAAATGATATCTCAGTTTAGTGGATAGTGGGTACAGCATAGGCCTAGGACTCAGAAGAACCTGGGTTCTAATGTCGTGTCTGCTGTGTGACCTTGGGCAAGTGATTTAACTTCTGTGGGGCTCTGTTACCTCACCTGTAAAATGAGGATTAAGAGTGTGAACCTCATATGGGACTAGGACTGTGTCCAACCTGATTGACTTGCACCTACTCCATTGCTGAGAACAGTACTTGGCACATAGTAAGCACTTAACAAGTACCATAATTATTGTATATGGTACCCTAAGCAAAAACAGAAGTTGATTTGTCCAAGAACACCGACCTGATACAAGAAAGATCTTATAACTCTTAGGCAGGCAGTTTCTGCACTGCCTGCTGTAACAACCTGTTATTATGGTATTTGCTAAGCACTTACTATGTGCCATTCATTCATTCATTCATTCATTCAAGCATTTATTGAGCGCTTACTGTGTGCAGAGCACTGGGAAGTACAAGATGGCAACACATAGAGACGGTCTCCACCCAACAACGGGCTCACAGTCTAGAAGGGGGAGACAGAAATGACACAAAACGTGGACACGTGTCAAGTCATCAGAATAAACAGAAGTAAAGCTAGATGCACATCATTAAGAGCAGGGTAGATAAAAGATAATTGGGTTGGTCATAATCCCTGTCCCACATAGGGCTCACAGTCATAATCCCCGTTTTACAGATGAGGTAACTGAGGCACAGAGAAGCTAAGTGACTTACCCAAGGTCACCCAGCAGACAAGCGGCGTAGCCAGGATTAAAACTCAAGTCGTCTAACTGGTAGGCCCATGCTCTTTCCAGTAGGCAACACCACTTTTCTATTTTTCATTTTGTTTTGAAAACCAAGTGATCTCTCAAGTCAACAAAATCACTTCTTTTTGTTTAAAAATTATGAAGCATATGTTTGAAGTACAGAAAAAAGTTCACCTTCATTCTTCTAGATTGTGAGCCCACTGTTGGGTAGGGACCGTCCCTATATGTTGCCAACTTGTACTCCTCAAGCGCTTAGTACAGTGCTCTGCACACAGTAAATGCTCAATAAATACGATTGAATGAATGAATGAATGAAGATGATGAAGCAGCATGGCTCAGTGGAAAGAGCTCGGGCTTGGGAGTCAGAGGTCATGGGTTCGAATCACGCCTCCCTCACATGTCTGCTGTGACCTTGGGCAGGTCACACAACTTCTCTGTGCCTCAGTTCCCTCATCTCTAAAATGGGGATTAAGACTGTGAGCCCCACATGGGACAACCTCATCTCCTTGTATTCCCCCCAGCACTTAGAACAGTGCTTTGCACATAATAAGCGCTTAACAAATACCAACATTATTATTATTATTATTATTATTATGAAGATAATAGCGATTATACTACTAATAATAGTAGAGCTTACTCTATACGAAGTAGTGCTTTAAGTGCTAGTGCAGATACAAGATAAGCAGAGTGGATACCTTCCCATCCCACACGGGGCTCTCATTCTAAGCAGGAGGGTGAACAGATATTTTACAGATGAGGAAACTGAGACACAGAGAAATTAAATTCATTCATTCAATCGTATTTATAGAGCGCTTTCTGTGGGCAAGTCACACAGCACCGCAGACAGTAAATGACTGGCCAAAGGTCACATGATGATGATGATGGCATTAATTAACACTTACTATGTGCAAAGCACTGTTCTAAGCGCTGTGTAGCAGGCAAGAGGCAGAGCCAGGATTAGCACCCAGATTCTCAGACTCCCAAGCCCGTACTCTTTCAATTAGGCCATGCGGCTTATTGCTAGAAAAGGCATTCCTTTCAATTGGATTATTTTACCAACTAAAAGGCATCGAATTGGCCCATACTACACTCATGTTTATACAGCTATTGAGTCCTCTGAGAGAATGTGAAAATAAGAGCAAAGCAAACACTCTAATTAGGGGCCTAAGGGGCTGATTGAGGAGGAAAGATTAAGAGAACTAAATATGTAGAGTTTGGCTAAATGGTAACCAAAGAGGAACATGATGGCTGCTTTAAAAAGACACTGCAGACTCTCAGCACCAGAAGGGAGAGGGAGGAAATTTAAGGTAGTACCAAAGGGATTATTAACTCCGCAAAGTTGAATTCAATTTAAACTTTTCCAGAGCTTGGAATGAGACAACCCCTTTGTGAACCAAATGGGTTCCAAGAACTTTGGTCAAAATTACAGCAGCATTTCACATCTGTGGATCATCTTCACAAAAGTTTGTCTAGATCTGTGGCCAACACTAAGCAAGCAAGCTTTCGTGTGTGTGTGTGTGTGTGTGAGAGAGAGAGGGAGAGAGAGAGAGAGAGAGAAAGAGTGTGTGTGTGATATTGTGTGTGTGTGTGTGATGTGTGTGTGTGTGTGTGTGTGTGTGTGTGTGTGTGTGTGTGTGTGTGTGTGTGTGTGTGTGTGTGTGTGTAATTTCCATTCCCTACCCTGGGCCAATTTTACCTTTTTATCTGTGTTTTCCTCTTTTGTTGTGTAACTTTTCTTCTTTTGTGCTGGTAATTTCTGTACATCTTCCCTCCCTGCTGTGGGCTCGTCTGCCTCCCTTTCTAGAGGTGCCTCTTAAAAGAGATGGGACCGTGTTTCATTCATCCATTCATTCTTATTGAGCGCTTATGGAGTTGCTATGGGTTGGAGACAACTCGACAACGTAAAACAAGACAAGTCGATAGAGCAGGGGTCTGGGAGTCAGAAGAACCTGGGTTCTAATCCTGGCTCCAACACTTGTCTTGGGCAAGTCACTTCACTTCTCTGGGCCTCAGTTCCCTCATCTGTAAAATGGGGATTAAGACTGTGAGCCCCCTGTGTGACAGGGACTGTATCCAACCTAATTAGCTTGCATTTACCCCAGCGTTTAGAACAGTGTTCAACACTTAGTAAGCACCTGACACATATTATTACTATTATCATTATGAAATAAGAACTTAACTAATACTAAAATAAATATTAGCGGTAATAGTTGTAAAGGAATTTATTAAGGACCAGTGAATCCACTGGACACTCAGGACCATATTAACTGAAGCTGGGCCCTGGAGTAAGATAATAATGATAATAATCGTGGTATTTGTTAAGCGCTTACTATGCACTCAGCACTGTTCTAAACACAGGGGTAGATACAATGTAATCAGGTTGCCCCATGTGAGGCTCACATTCTTAATCCCCATTTTACAGATGAGGTGACTGAGGCACAGAGAAGTTAAGTGGCTTGCCCAAGGTAACACAGCAGACAAGTGGCATAGCTAGGATTAGAATCCACATCTTATGATCGCCAAGCCCATGCTCTTTCTGTCAAGTCGACAGCACCATCACCAGCCACGGTTCCCTCAACCTGCGCAATATAATAGAATTGGTAGATGCGTTCCCTGACAAGAGAGAGCTTACTGTCTCCTCTCCCCAAATCAGTTGGTCATATTTATTGAGAGTTTAACATTCTCCACATTCTATGCCCTTCTCAAATCCCAACTCTTTCCCCAAAGTCTTCTCCCAGTTATTCCCAGCAACCCAGTATTCCAAACCTACCAGGAATCTGTAGACATGTTTATTCTCATTCCCAGAACTATTGTATCTCCATCATTCGACTGTCAATTTAGTGACTTACTCTAATTACTCTCTTTCTAAGTAGGGTCATGTCTGTCTCCCTGATCACAGAGCAATGTGGCCTAATGGAACGAGCACAGGTCTGGGAATCAGAGGTTGTGGGTTCTACTCCAGGCTCCACCACTTGTCTGCTGTGTGACCTAGGGCAAGTCACTTAACCTATGTGATTCTCAGTTTCCTCATCTATAAAATCGGGATGAAACCCTACTCTCTCCTACTTAGTCTGTGAGTCCCGTGTGTCCAATCTGCTCATCTTGAATCTAGAGCTGTACTTGGCATATAGTATGTGCTTAATAAATACCATAATCGTTAACATTATTATACTCCCCTCCCATAAAGAGAGAGGTGTGTCCCTTCTCCGCTTTGTGCTTCCCAAGTGCTTAGTACAGTGCACTGCACCCATAGAGGAACAGGCCTGGGAGTCAAAGGTAATGGGTTCTAATCCTGGCTCCACCACTTGTCCGCTGTGTGGCCTTGGGCATGTCAACTCACTTTTCTGTGCCCCCCTTCCCTCATCTGCAAAATGGGGATTAAGACTGGGAGCCCTATGTGGGAGAGGGCCTGTGTTCAATCAATTTGCTTGTATCCACCCCAGTGCTTAGTACACTGCCTAGCACCCAGTAAATACTTAACAAATGATATAATTACAATTACTGCTACTACTACTATTTCATCCCAGCACATTAATGAGTTAACATTCAGAAATCAAAGAAGAAAGCCAGTTCCACGGCTGCAAATGTAAATTGACAGACAGAATCCCTGGGCCACTTTATAACAGTCCAAAATTCTGGTTGAATTTCTCCAATTCAGCATCAACAAGGAATTCCGCTGTTGGTTACCCCAAAATCTAATCATGCAGATCAGTGGCCTGCATCTGCACCTCATGATCAGACTGCTTTGGCTCTCAGGGAAGCTGCTGCTGGTGAATGCATCCGAAGGCAACAGTTACAGAAAGAACATTCCCTATTTGATTTTTAAATAGCTATATGATGGATACTTTCCAATAACAGGTATTACAAGACAAATGATTATTGAGTGTCTACAGTTTCCTATATTTTATGGAGAATCATTGTAATCCATTGTACTTGAGATTGAAATTTTATTCCCTGTTTTAATTAATATTAAATTTTTGTAGCATTATTAATCTGACCACCAATGCTTAGTTGGATTCGTTTTCTACATCTTCTGGCCTAAGACAATGAATCCCTTCATGGAACCCATTTTGTAGGTTGTTGTAACTGGGCTACTGGGAATTCTGTCGTTGCTCTTTGGTTACCATTTCCCAAAGAATTCCTGAGCTTATTTTACTAACACTTTCCTGCCTCCAACAGTTTATTCAGAAAGAGAAAGCACTTCACATTGTGCCTGCTAGCTGAACCACAGGTAAATCCAACAGTTTATTAGGCATGTTACTCCCCTCCTCAAAAATCTCCAGTGGTAACCAGTCAACCTATGAATCAAGCAAAGACTCTTCACTCTTGGCTTCAAGGCTCTCCATCACCTCGCCCCCTCCTACCTCACCTCCCTTCTCTCCTTCTACAGCTCAGTCCGCACCCTTCGCTCCTCTGCTGCTAACCACCTCATTGTGCCTCGTTCTCGCCTGTCCCACCGTCGACCCCCGGCCTAAGTCCTCCCCTTGGCCTGGAATGCCCTCCCTCTGCACACCTGCAAAGCTACCTCTCTTCCTCCCTTCAAAGCCCTACTGAGAGCTCACCTCCTCCAAGAGGCCTTCCCATACTGAGCCCCCTCCTCCTTCTCCCCCTCCCCATCCCCCCCGCCCTACCTCCTTCCCCACACAGCATCTGTATATATGTTTGCACATGTTTGTTACTCTATTTATTTTACTTGTACACATTTACTATTCTATTTATTTTGTCAGTGATATGCATCTAGCTTTACGTCTATTTATTCTGATGACTTGACACCTGACTACATGTTTTGTTTTGTTGTCTGTCTCTTCCTTCTAGACGGTGAGCCCGTTGTTGGGTAGGTGCCATCTCTATATGTTACCAAATGGTACTTCCCAAGCGCTTAATACAGTGCTCTGCACACAGTAAGCACTCAATAAATACGGTTGAATGAATGAATGAATGAATGTTCTGATTTTCCTTCCTTTTTATGGTATTTGTTAAGTGTTTGCTATGTGCCAAGCACTGTACTAAGCTCTAGGGTAGATAAAACCTAATCAGATTGGACACAATCCCTGTCCTACATGGGGTTCACAGACAATTTCCATTTTAAAGATGAGGTAACTGAGGACATAGAGAAGTGAAGTGACTAGCCTAAGGTCACACAGCTGGGAAATGGTGGGGCCAGAATTAGAACTCATGACTTTCTGATTCCCAGGCTGCAGTGTTGGAATAGGGTAATGGAGTAGGTGTCCCCAGCAGACTGCCCTTTGGATGGTGGCCATGATGACCATACGCTATGAGCGATCATGTCATTAGTTCTCCCAGCCCTGCATTCTCTCTATGACAGTCTGTCTAGACTCTAAGCCCGTTATGGGAGGGGATTGTCTCTCTTTATGGCTGGATTGCACTTTTCAAGTGCTTAGAACAGTGCTGTCCACCCAGTCAGTGCTCAATGAATATGATTAAATGATTGAATGACAGGGAAAAAAGAGTGAGAACAGAAAGAGATGAAGATGGAATCTTCCTTGGCTTCCTGGTGGCAGAGCAGTGGCCTAAAGGTAAGGAAGGTGTGGAGCAGTCCACCAGGAAAATCACTGTCCAGACTGCCCTTCGAGGGGGGAAGCAAGCTAGGCCCCTGCTTTGGGGCTGAGTTGTGGACTAGGATGAGTGAGATGCATCCGGTTAGATCCCGGCTCTATCAATGCCACAAACACTACAAATTTTCTAACCAGAGGAAGAGAAGCAGCATAGCCTAGTGGAGAGAGCATGGACAGTGCTTGGCACATAGTAAGTGCTTAATAAATGCTATTATTATTATTTATTATTATTATGGGCCTGGGAGTCAGAAGGACAGGGGTTCTAATCCCAGCTCTGCCCCTTGCCTGATGTATGACCTTAGGGAAGTCAATTCACTCCGCTGTGCAGTTACCTCATCTGTAAAGTGGGGATCAAGACCATCAGCCCAAAGTGGGACAGGACATGGACTGTGTCCAACCTAGCTTGTGTCTAGCTCAGTGCTTAGTACAGTACCTGGCACATAGTAAGTGTGAACAAATACCATGAAAATGCATTTTCTATGAACAACAACATAGCAATGAATCTATGTAGTTGTTCTTTGCATTAGAAGCAGTCAC
This sequence comes from Tachyglossus aculeatus, assembly GCF_015852505.1. Taxonomy (NCBI): domain Eukaryota; kingdom Metazoa; phylum Chordata; class Mammalia; order Monotremata; family Tachyglossidae; genus Tachyglossus; species Tachyglossus aculeatus. The sequence goes on along the minus strand of NW_024044831.1, from coordinate 5,674,199 downwards.
CAGTGATGTAAAATTTACCTACGAAACCACCATCCCCTTCCCTTGTCTCTTCACCAAACTATTTGTGCCACATCCAATAAAGTGAATCCAAGGAGGCAGTCAGTCAGTCGATCATATTTATTGAGTGCTTAATGTGTGCAGATCACTGTACTAAGATCTTGGTAGAGGACAATATAACACTGTAAGAGTCACATTCCTGGCCAACAACGAGGTTACAAGCAATGTGTGGTTGCTCCTTCCTGTAAAACTTAGAAGCTGGTGAATTCTGTGGTCTGAGCTGGGAGATTTGAAGGGATCTAGAACCTATCTCATCTGCCAGTCTTCCAAAGGATGTGCCAGCTCCTTGATTTGGTTTTCTAGTTTCTTTCTTTACACTGTGTCATTGATCAGTGTGCTGTGTCAAAAGAAGAATCCTTTGACGTAATGTGGCTCTGTGTTGCCAATATGAATTCTGGGTTGTGTGTATGGCTTCACTGGCTTCACTGGAGTAGGCCGTTGAAGCAGTGTGGCTTAGTGGAAAGAACACGGTCTTGGGAGTCAGAGGTCCTGAGTTCTAATCCCGGCTCTGCCCCTTGTCAGTTGTGTGACTTTGGGCAAATCACTTAACTTCTCTGTGTCTCAATTACCTCATCTGTAAAATGGAGATTAAGACTGTGAGCCCCGCAGGGGATAACGTGATTACCCTATATCTACCACAGCACTTAGAACAGTGTTTGGCACATAGTAAGCGCTTAACAAATACCATCATCATCATCATCATCACCTTAGTTTTCTTGACACTCGTCATCAGCCTACAATGCCCCTCTGATTTGGTGAAGTGGTTTGTATGTTTTTTAGAGTGTTGCTTGACCCTTGAGAAGTCATCCAAAATTGGGTAGTTTGGAGACTTCCAGAGCTCATCTCTGGTGATGGCAGTCATGCTGCCAAGGGGAAGGAAGACTTAAGCAGAATGAAGTGAAGGGAAAAAAATATTCAGGTTAAGGCACTTAGCTCAAATCGACTGCCTTACGTAAGACTTCACTAATTGAACTTAGTAACTGTTCAAACACTGTACAGAATGCCTCAGTGTTTCATAGGTCACTCTGTAACATCATTGACATGACTGTCAGTGCTTTTCATGGGAACGTGTGGGATTTGACTTTTCATCCAAATATAGTTCCAAGATGCACCAATAAAATGCATATGAATATCGGTCACTGAACTGTGGAAATCTTGTTGTTCAGGAGGGTTCTCAGGAAAAAATTTAACATATCAAATTGCATTTTTATTTTAGAGCTGGTATTCTTAGAACCCAGGGGCTGTGTTGTTTCAAAACCCTGGGTTAAAGAAAAACTTGCAATGGGGTCACCATGGAGTCCATTGATAAGCCCCAGAGAGTACAAGGCATTTTTTCTGATGCCACCATATCCTGTATGCAGACAAGCTCAGATTCCCTAATTCTTTCATTCATTCATTCATTCAGTCATTCATTCAATCATATTTATTGAGTGTTTACGTGTGCAGAGCACTGTACTAAGGGTTGGAAAGTACAATTCAACAATAAAGAGAGACAATCCCTGCCACAGAGGGGTTACAGTCTAGAAGGGGGGCTACAGACATCAAAACAAGTAAACAGGCATCAATATAAATAAATAGAGTCATAGATATATACAAATATGTACAAGTGCTGTGGGGCAGAGAGCGGGGTAGAGCAAAGGGATCAAGCCAGGGAGACGCAGAGAAGGAGTTGAGGAAAAGGGGGGCTTAATCTGGGAAAGCCTCTTGGAGGAGGTGAGCCTTTGGTAATAATAATAATAATAATAATAATAATAATAATAATGGCATTTATTAAGCGCTTACTATGTGCAGAACACTGTTCTAAGCGCTAGGGAGGTTACAGTTTTGAAGGGGGGAAGTGTGATTTTTTGGCGGATTTGAGGAGGGAAGGCATTCCAGGCCAGAGGTAGGATGTGGGCCAGGGGTCGACGGCAGGACAGGAGAGAAAGAGGCACAGTGAGAAGACTAGAACCAGAGGAGTGGAGTGTGCAGGTGGGATGTAGAAGGATAGAGGGGAGGTGAGCTAAGAAGGGGCAAGGTGGATGGAGAGCTTTGAAGCCAATAGTGAGGAGGTTTTGTTTCCCTAATCACATTCCAGCCAAAATACATAGTGCAAACATCTGATAGGTTGGAATTCCATGAATATCTAGATTTGGCTAAAAAAAATTTCCCATATGGATTTATGGATTTACAGATGAACACATAGCCATTCTATATATATGTTGACGCTACTGATAGTGATAATCTTGCCACAATGAAGAAAGAGACCAGGCAGTCCAATTCTGAACCACAAACCTCTTCTACTCTGTGTACATCCTTGCTGGGTGACTCTTAAACTTAATAATAATTTTGGCACTATTTAAGTGCTTTTTATGTGCTAAGCACTGTTCTTAACACTGAGGTAGATACAAATTAATCAGGTTGGACACAGTCCCGGTCCCACACTGGGATCACAGTCTTAATCCCCGTTTTTTACAGATGTGTAAAATAATCCTTATTTTACAGATGAGATAATTGAGGTAAAGAGAAGTTAAATGACTTGCCCAAGGTCGCACAGCGATATGTATTGGAGCCGGAATTAGAACTCAGGACCTTATTTCTCCCAGGCCTGTACTCTATCCACTACACCCTGCTGCTGGTTCATTCAGAATACGTATCTATTTTCATGCCTGCCTCTTGGTATCCCATCAGGAAAACTCAGATGCTGAGATGGCCATGTAACTTAACTGGTGATTAAAATAGTTAATAAACTCAAAGGGAAATTATAAAGATAGGTGTACCTCTATAGTCGCATATAGTATCTATAATATGTTTGTGCGTGTATGTGCATTACATAGACTGCAATTATGTTTATTTCTAATTTCTCTGTAGGTTTATATATGATTTGCTGATGATGAGGTGAATGTGAGCTAAAGAAATAAACATTGCAGTGCAGCAAGGGAAAAATTTTCCCTCCGGATGACACAGGAGCCAGAGACCAATGTTTCAGTCTTTCACCCTGGTCTTCTGTAGAACAGGGACTATATTCCCACAGAATCCTACAGAAGGTTAGGAAAACTCAGTTTGCATACTCACCCCACACACTGACAAAGCTCACACATCTTCTGTCATGGAATCATGCTGTATCCTGTCAGAGGAATGTACCCTACTGTACCACCCAAAACCCTTAATAAATATAAGAGCTATTAATAAATGGCATGTTCCCTGCCCACAGCAGACTGTCCCCTGACTACCCACGCCTGATTTCCACAACCTCTCAACCCCCATACCTGTTCTTCTCCCCAAAATCACAGTGAGACCAACAGCCTCAATAATGGTACTTGTTAAGCACTTAGTATGTGCCAAGCACTGTTGGAAGCACTGGGATAGATACAAGCAAATCAGGTTGGACGCAATCCCTGTCCCACATGGGGCTCAAACTCTTAATCCCCTTTTACAGATGAGGTAGCTGAGACCCAGAGAAGGGAAGCGACTTGCTCAAGGTCACCCAGCAGATGTGGCGATGTCGGGGTTGGAACCCAGGTCTCCTGACTCCCTTGCCCATGGTTTTTCCACTAAGCCATACTGCATCCTCCCAGCAGGAGGGAGCACCCATGCCTGGGCCCAACTTCCAATGTTTAGCCAGGATCCAGCCCAGGCCCAGCGGGACGGATGGAAGACATGCTTTCCCAAATAAAGTCTCCAGCAGGACTTCCCAGACTGAGCTCCCCACTTTTCCTCTCTTCTGCCTCCCCTCCCCATTGTCCCCCCTACCCATTTCCCCTCCCCACAACACTTGTGTATATTTGTACGTATTTATTACTCTATTAATTTTATTAACTATGTGTATATAGCTATAATTCTATTTATTCTGATGGTTTTGACACCTTTCTACTTGTTTTGTTTTGTTGTCTCCCCCTTCTAGACTGTGAGCCCGTTATTCGGTAGGGACCATTCCTATACGTTACCGATTTGTACTTCCCAATCAGTACGTGCTCTGCACACAGTAAGCGCTTAATAAATACGATTGAATGAATGAATGAATGAATGAATGACCCAGCTTTCCTAAAGGAAGAACCATTTATTTTCAACAAGCCCAGGATGGAGAATGAAGTTGGATGCTGTGCTCTGGAGAGGGCTGGCTGATTCCCCCGGAGTACAGGAAAGCCTCTGGTTGAATGGTCATCTTCGTGACGTGTTTAGGGGGCCCTGGGCCTAGTCGACCCGGAGCCCAGGAAGACGTCTCGAGGACGATGTATGAGGATCTGGGGGGGTGAGCCCCACGGATTATTATGGTAGAGAAGGGAGCGAGACTCTCAGGAAAGGGCGGTTTCTTGTTCCTGGATGTTGAGCTCCACTTACATGGCTGCCTTGAGCCCGTTGTCAACCAAGCCTTGGGGCTGATGTTGGACTGCTGGCCTTTGACGAGAGAACTGAGCCACATCTTCAGCTTGGCTGAAAACGAAGCTTGAGGTGACGACTGGTTGCTCTTGCTGGTCCTCACTGGGCCCAAGGTGGAAGAAACGGGGCCCCAGGATTTGGCTGGTCCTGGGACCTTTGCTGCCAGGGAAGAGACAGTGATCCTGCTGTGGTCTTTAGCGTCATTCTTTCCTCTCTGTATAGGTGTGATGGCTCCCAAGTGGCCTGCAGACCTGGGAGGGCAGAGGGATGAGTTGATGGGGAGGGAACCTGGCCCATCATTCTTCGGTCCCGGGGCCCGCAAGGTTTGGATCTGAGGTCTGGCCCGGTTCTATGCTTCCTGGGAGTGGCAGCGCTCTCTGCTGCCCATTGGAGCCTGGTGGCATTCAGCAGCGGGTAAGACATGGGCCTTCTCAGAGGTCTCCCCATTCACCCAGTCAGCCACAGCGCAGTCAGGATGGTCTCCAGTAGGGGTACGCTAGTGGCCTGGTCTCGTGGCTAGCCGGATCAGCCCTACTGGGGACACTGTGACAGGCCCAGTTAGGCAATGTATGAGAGAAAGTCCAGAAAGAATAGCCACGTGCTTTCTCTTCAAGACGGTCTCCAGGGCCTTAACTGATTCTTCGGACAGGTCACCAGGCTTGATTTTTCCCTGGTGTTCCCATGGCCCCGACTTCAAACTGAGCTTCAGGAAGGACTCATTCCCCGTGTCACACCACGTAACCAAATTCCGTGGCTTCTGGTGTCTTTGTTCCAGGGACCATGGAGTGGGGGAAGGTGGGATGACTGGGGCCGGATGTCTGGGGTTGGAGAGAGCTGGGGGACCCATTGAGGAAGGGGTGGCAGCGGGGGTGAGGTGTTGGTATTGTCCCTCCCGCTGTACCCCAAGGAGGGGATTTCCCCAGCTCTAGACTGATGGCGCTTTGCATCCGTGTGGTCCTTTAGTGCCCACTTTTCACTTTTCAGCCCGGGGGAGTAATCGAGGATCAGAACCTTAGATACACCAACCGTGATTTCCAGCATGCTGTGGGCCGGGTCCTTGATGTGGCCCATGTCCTCGATCAGTGGGGACTCTGTGGGGCTGGACATTCCCTGGCTGAAGCCTCTCCTCTCAGGCGAGTCGTGCTGGGCATCTTCTTGGTGGGCATCCTGCCCTCCCACCTGGAGCATGGAGCTCTCTGGGTATCCCTGCGCCCGGGATGATGCCATCCATCCTTCGGCTTCACTCCTCCGGGGAGCAGGGCCGGTGGAAGCCGTTGGAATTCTCAGACCCAGGGGGCCGTGGCTGTTGGGGCTGAGGAGAGGGGGCTGGCAGAAGGTCATGGTCCCCCTAGTCTTAGTCTGCAACTTGGCAGATTTTGGCTCCCTTTCCTCACGGGTTTCCTCTTCGGGACCCGCCATTCATCCGTGGCCAGAGCGCGTGAAGCTGGGCTCCCTCAGACATTGATCCTTCTCCTCCAGCTGTCGAATTGGCGGCTCTTTGCCTCGAGGGGAAATTTTCGTCAACGAGGACGTAAGTGGCCATGATCTGCTCTTCCAGGCGGGTCGATGTCCTGACTCCGGGCCTTGGGAGAAAGTGGTCCCGGGCCAAAACATCTTCTCTCTGCCAGTAAAGGGCAGTAAGAGTATGGAGCAGGAAGCTCTCTCCCCGGAAGACATGTCCTGGACCTTCTCTCTGAGGGACTGTTAGGCCGTACAATCTGATTTCTCAGAGCCCGTGTCCCTGTAGCGCCTGTAAAAGAAAATTCACTCTTTCCAGCAGAGTGGAAGCAGATTCCCATTACTGGCAGACCCGGCCCTCACGCTTTGGAGCTTTAGCAGCTGGCTCACAGCCTGGTTCTCTTTTCTAGATGGAAACCCACCCACCATGACCCTCAGACCTAGATAAGGACCACCGCAGACAGAATACAGACTGGGATTTGACCCCGGGTGGTGTGATGGACACTGGAGGCCGGAGCCAAGAGCATTAAGAAATATGTTCTGTTCTGAACAACAGGGGGTGGAGGTGGTTGCCGGATGGAGAACAGCAGAAGGAGGGAATATGGCAGGGCCAGAAACTGGAGCATCGCAGAGAGGAAATTTCCTTCTCCAGGCATCTTTCAGGACAACACAAATCAATCTTAGAACGGAGGACAGGGGCTCCAGGATAAAGTTCCAGGCTGGGAGTCATCAGGCCTTCCTCTAAACCTGGTGGATAGAGCACGGGGCTGGGAATCAGAAAGCCTTGAGTTCTAATCTGTCTGTCCGGCTCTGTCACGTGTCTGCTGTGTGACCTTGGGCAAGTTACTTAACTTCTCTGGGCCTCAATCATCTCATCTTTAAAATGGGGATTAACACTGTGAGGCCCATGTGGCTCACCTGAATGATTTGTATCTACCCCAGGTTTTAGAACAGACTTGACTCACAGTAAGTGCTTAACAAGGGCCATTATTATTATTAGGGTGAGAGTGTAATCTGGGTTACTCCCAAAGGAGAGGCAAAAGGACCTCATGAATCGTGAATCCCAGGATTCCTACAGGAAACACTACAAAGGGTCCTAGGAGGAAAAGAAGTAGATCTGGGAATAGCAGTTTAGACTAGAGTTTCTTTAATTGCTGTCAAATTATGGAAATAGAACTTAATTGAGATCACAGATCTTGGTGTCTGTCAGCAGTTGAGCTGGGGGTAAAGCTCCCGAGGCCAGGCAGACCTGAAAAGCTGCGTGGCCTAGTGGGTAGAGCATGGGCCTGGAAGTGAGAAGGACCTAGGTTCTAATCCCAGCTCCACCACCTGTCCACTGTATGGTCCAGGGCAAGTAACGTCACTTCTCTGGGCCTCAGTTACCTCATCTGTAAAATGGAGATTAATACTGTGGGCACCATGTGGGAAAAAGTCTGGGTCCAACTTGAGTAACTTGTATCTACGCTAGTGCTTAGTACAGAGCCAGACATACAGTAAGCACTTAACAAATACCATTAACAGTAACAACAATGGACTTGGGAAGTCGCAGAAAGGGGAGGGAGTATTTTCTCCATGAGCTTCTTGTAGCCAGCCTCTGAGGGAGATGGTAGGCTAGTTCCCATTAATCCCTTCATCTTCGTGGAGTTGGGCTTCAACCATAGAATTGTCAGAACAATAGGGATGCGAGGTCTTGGGGAGCACTAAGCAGAACATCCACAAACCTGCATTAGAAGAATGAAAGAACCGGAGGGCTTTAGGACCCAGCAGAGACTAACTGGGATCCAGGGGCTCCTGAAATAACTCTGGGGACCCTTTAAGTTGGCATTTAGGGCTGAGAGCCCCCAATAACATCTCAACGTCACTCGACAATTAATTCATCAATAATATTTATTGGTACCTAGACCGTAGCTCTAGACTGTAAGCTCACTGTGGGCAGGCAATGCGTCTGTTACATCACTGCCATAATTTCTCTAGCACTTTGTACAGTGCCCTGAACATAATAGGGACTCAATAAATGTGATTGATTGACTGATACAATGTTCTGCACACAGTAAACACTCAATAAATATGATTGAATGAATTAATTGGTATCTACTGTATTCAGAGTAACTGCACCAAAGAGCTTGGGAGGTGAATACCTGATGTCTGTCACAAGGATCTTGTAATCTAGAGGAGGACACAGACGAAGAAATAATTACTTGCAAACAGGAAGAACAAGTGCTCAAATTGTATAATATATTCATTCATTCATTCAATTGTATTCATTGAGTGCTTACTGTATGCAGAGCACTGTACTAAGCGCTTGGGAAGTACAAGTTGGCAACATATAGATACGGTCCCTACCCAGCAACGGGCTCACAGTCTAGAAGGGGGAGACAAACAAAACAAAATATATTAACAAAATGAAATAAATAGTATAGTAAATATGTATAAGTAAAATAAATACAGTAACAAATCTGTACAAACATATATACAGGTGCTGTGGGGAGGTGAAGGAGGTAGGGCGGGAGGGAGGGGGAGAGGAAGGAGGGGGATCAGTCTGGGAAGGCCTCTTGGAGGAGGTGAGCTCTCAGTAGGTCTTTGAAGGGAGGAAGAGAGCTAGCTTGGCGGATGTGTAGAGGGAGGGCATTCCAGGCAAGGGGGAGGACGTAGGCCAGGGGTCGACGGCACGACAGGTGAGAACGAGGCACAGTGTGGAGGTTAGTGACAGAGGAGCAGAGGGTGTGGGCTGGGCTGTAGAAGGAAAGAAGGGAGGTGAGGTAGGAGGGTCGAGGTGATGGAGAGCCTTGAATCTGAGAGTGAGGAGTTTTTGCCTGATCTGTAGGTTGACTGTTAGCCACTGGAGATTTTTGAGAAGGGGAGTAACATGTCCAGAGCGTTTCTGCACAAAGATGATCCCGGCAGCTGCGTGAAGTATAGACTGAAGTGGGGAGAGACAGGAGCATGGGAGATTACAGAAGAGGCTGATGCAGTAATCCAGTCGGGATAGGATGAGAGATTGAACCAGCAGGGGAGTGGTTTGGATGAAGAGGAAAGGGCGGATCTTGGCGATGTTGTGGAGGTGAGACCGGCAGGTTGTGGTGATGAATTGGATGTGAGGGGTGAACGAGAGAGCAGAGAGCAGGCTGTGGGCTTGTGAGATGGGAAAGATGGTAGTGCCATCTACAGTGATGGGAACGTCAGGGAGAGGGCAGGTTTTGGGAGAGAAGATAAGGAGTTCAGTCTTGTACATATTGAGTTTTAGATGGCGTGCAGACATCCAGATGGAGATGTCTTGAAGTTAGGAGGAGACACGAGCCTGAAGGGAGGGAGAGAGAGCAGGGGCAAAGATGTAGATTTGGGTGTCATCAGAGTAGAGATTATAATTGAAGCCGTGGGAGCGAATGAATTCACCAAGGGAGTGAGTGTAGGTAGAGAACAGAAGGTATATGTACAGATATGTACAAAAATGCAATGAGAGGTTGCGAGTGAGCTCGAACGGGCTTTGATGTTACAAGCAGGTTAGGAGTGTAGGGTAACTGAGGTGAAGAAAATTTAAAAGGAGGATGTTTCCTGGAGATTACAGGATATCAGAAGGGCTATGAAGATGGGAGCATTGTGATGTGATTGATTTGAGCGGGGAAGGTGTATCTAGGCAAGATGAAAGACGTAAATCAGTTGTTGGAGATGGGAGAGAAGGGAACGAGGTACAACAAGTAGTAGGAAAAGAACAAAGAGTGTGAGCTGGGGTGCACTGGTTGAAGAGAGTGGATGAGGAAGAGGGAACTGGTCAAAGAAGTGCCATAAAGCTGATGGCAAAAGCTTTTGTGTCGTTTTTTTTGAAGGATGGAGAAAAGTGTTCCCAACAATGTTGAGAAAGAAGATCCAAACAACGAGGAATACTAAAGGCAAGAAAGAGCAGATACAGAGAACAGTAAGGAGACACATACAAAAGTCAAAGAGATACAGTATACAAGGTTCTTGGAGGAGAGGAAGGAGTGGATCTGGGAAACATCGTGGAGAAAAAAAAGATAGAATTTAGCAACAGACTGAATGTGATAGTTGAAAGAGGAATCAAAGATAATTCCAAAGGTGTGCATTTTAGAAACTGTGGAGACTATGTTGTCAACCATGATGGGAAAGTTGAGTGGTGGTGCGGATTTAGGAGGATGAATGAAGAGTTAGGTTTTGAATCAATCAATGGTATTTACTGAGCACTTACTTTGTGCAGTACACTGAACTAAGCGTTTGGGAGAGTACAATATAATAATGCTTGTAAACAGGAGCTCTGCCTCCAAAGTTCTTGTAGTCTAAAGTGGGAGACAGACATTAAAATACATTACCAGTAGAGGGAGTGTAGGGATACATACTTAAGTGCTGTGGGGTGAATATCAAGTTCTTAAGGGTACAGATCCAAGTGTATTAGTGATGCAGAAGGGAGAGGGAATAAGAGTTCCAAGTGTATTAATGATGCAGAAGGGAGAGGGAATAAGAGTTTAGTCAGGGAAGGCCTCTTGGGAGAGATGTCAACGGGGAGGAATTCCATGCCAGGGGCATGACATGGACAAGTAATTAGTGGCAAGACAGGTGGTGGTGAAGTGCAGAGAATAGGGTGAGCAGTCTGGGTTGTAGTAGGAGACCAACAAGTTAAAGTAGGACAGGGAGAGCTGACTGATTCCCTTTAAAGCTGATGGTGAGGAATTTGTGTTTGATGCAGAGGTGGATGGGCAACCACTGGAGGTTTCTGAGGAGTGGGGAGTAAACGACAGATTATTTTCTTTTAGAAAGATGATCTGGGCAGTAAGAATAAAGTATGAACTAAAGTGGGGAGAGCACAGTGAGTTTGAGGTTCTGTTTGGGACATCCACATGGAGACGTCTTGCGGGCAAGAGCAAAACTGCAGACAGTGAGGGTGGTCACAGCCAACCAGATGGATTTGGGATTGGAGTGGATGGACTCCAAGTAGGAGCAAATATAAAGTTTGAAGAGTAGGAGACCCCAGAAGAGAACCCTGATGGACACCCCCGTGTCAGAACAGAAGTGGGGAAGAAGAGGACCAATAAAAGAGATTGAGAAAGAGCAGGCAGAGAAGCAGAAGGAAAATCAGGAGAAAACCATGTTTCCAGGAGGAAAGTTTCATCCATCGCGATAAAGGCAGCTTAGATGACCAGGAGGCTTAGAACAAGGAAGAGATCACTGGCGACTGTAGAAAGTCTGATCTCGAGTTAAGTGAAAGGGGAAGGAAACAGATTGTACGTAGCTGAACAAAACAGGAGTGGGAAGCAGCATGGCCTAGTGGATAAATCACAAAATTGAAGTCATTTTATCCCTCAGAAGATTCATAATTTCTTCAATTAAAAAGATGATTTTTCTTGATTTTCACCTTGAAGAAAGTAATGGTAAATGTGCTTCATTGAACTAGTTCCTGAATAAGATGTGGGAGATGAAAAAATAATTGCTTCTCTAAGACAACAATTAAAAATAAAATCTCATCTGAAATGTAGCCCATGGTAGTGCCTGTCTTACCATTCAAATTCTAAGATTGACTATCAAGATTATTTTGAAAAGAACTCATTCAAATTGGTAGATGGGTTGACAGCATCATCACAAATGAACCACAAAAATATCAATTGAATTATTCTAACAGATTTTACATTTGAGTAAAAAGCAAAATTCATTCCATGTACTAGAGATTACTGAGTAAACTGTGTTCCAATTTCAGAAATTGTCATCAGGTAGCCGCTAAAATAGTAAACCTCATATTTAGCCAGAGCATACTCCTGTGGATTTCTAAATCCCATCCGTTCTGAAATTAAATTGAAAAAGCTTTTTTTTCAAGTAGCTAATGACAGCACCTAAGAAGGAAAATCAATACTTACCAACTGACGGCTGTTATACTTTTGGAGTAAGTGTTTTATAATGCATGCATTTCCTCTTTATCTGCCTAGAAATCGCTTGCAGCTGCCCCTCAGGTTACCTAAAGTTTCTCCAGGTGAGCAGAACTTAGATTCACTGAGTTTTCGATCACGACAGTCTAGAAATGACACACCTGTTATTTGTAAATACCAAGAGTTTCAAGTATCAGCACAGAGACGTTAGCAAGGAGCCACCTCACTAAAATACCTACAGCGAGACATTTTAAAAGTCTTTCACCAAACCAGGTGTTCAAAATGACTAAAAGAGATGTGGGATCTGAAAAGGAACTCCTTTGGAGAACCATGAAGCTCTGCTTTCTATGTCTGCTAACAAACATTATTTTTTATTGGAGAAAGGATGTGAGAAAGTAAATTAAAATAAGGGTTTAAAATCACAACGATGTACCCTTGAAAAACTCTAAAATGGACTTTTAAGTATCACTTCCCTGAACCTCCCTTCCCTCAGTTAGGGGATTTGAACTTCTTACTCACGTAGACCCGCTCTGCACTAGAATATGAAAACCTGTTCCCTCTACCAATACCAGGAGTGAAGGAGCGAAAGAAATATGTTTCCTCCTCAAACAAGGGACTGGAGTGGAAAGAAACAGGAAGCTGGGAGGTCAGCAAGGAGGCTGATGTAGTAGTCAAGGTGGGATATGCTAAGTGCTTGGATCAGTGTTGTAGCAGTTTGGATGGAGAGGAAAGGATCGATTTTACCGATGTTGTAAAGGCAGGATCAGCAGGCATGGCTCAGTGAAAAGAGCACGGGATTTGGAGTCAGGGGTCACGGGTTCAAATCCCGGCTCTGCCAATTGTCAGCTGTGTGACTTTGGGCAAGTCACTTAACTTCTCTTGGCCTTAGTTACCTCATCTGTAAAATGGGGATTAAGACTGTGAGCCCCCCGTGGGACACCCTGATCACCTTGTAACCTCCCCAGCACTTAGAACAGTGCTTTGCACATAGTAAGCACTTAATGAATTCCATTATTATTATTTTTTCTTTTAGACTGTGAGCCCACTGTTGAGTAGGGACTGTCTCTATATGTTGCCAATTTGTACTTCCCAAGCGCTTAGTACAGTGCTCCGCACACAGTAAGCACTCAATAAATACGATTGATGATTAAGGAGCAGGATGCAAGCAAATCGGGTTGGACGCAATCCATGCCTTACATTGGGTTTACAGTCTTAATTCTTATTTTACAGATGAGGTAACCGAGGCACTGAGAATTTAATTGAGTAGCCCAAGGTCACACAGCAGAAATGTAGCAGAGCCAGGATCAGAACCCACGACCTTCTGACTTTGCTGTATCCCCTAGGCCATGCTGCTTCCATTCATTTTGTGCTTCATGACAAAACCCATTTTTAACCTGTATGCTTATGAGAAAGATTAAGGTACTCCATGAAATTTGCTATTGTCCTAGTGCTTGAAGTAACAAAGCAAAAAGCCTGAAATGGTACTTCACAGAAAAACCAACTAACAGGAAACTGTTAATGGTATGAAGAACATGTGGGAAGGATTCATTTTAAATGTACAGCATATATCTGTTCTTGAGGTCACAGGATTGCACAACTGAGGAGGAATCCTTATTCTGATAAAGAAGCTAAGTATTCATTCATTCAATCAATCAATCGCATTTATTGAGCGCTTACTGTGTGCAGGGCACTGTACTAAGCGCTTGGGAAGTACAAGTCGGCAACATAAAGAGATGGTCCCTACCCAACAACGGGCTCTCAGTCTAGAAGGGAGACAGACAACAAAAACAAAACATGTAGACAGGTGTCAAAACCGTCAGAATAAATAGATAGAATTTTTTAAATAGTATTCTGAGAAGCAGTATCAGTCAATCATTTAATCGTGTTTATAAACTGCTTACTGTGTTCAGAGCGCTGTAATAAGTGCTCGGGAGAGTACTAATTAGGACCTCGTCTGAATGAGGGCTAGGGAGTTAGAAGCCATGGGTTCTAATCTCGGCTCTGCCACTTGCCTGCTGTGTTTTCTCGGGCAAGTTACTTTGCTTCTCTGTGCCTCAATTTCCTCATCTGTACATTGGGGATGTAATTACTGCTCTCCCTCCTCCTTAGTCTGTGAGCCCCATATGGAACAGGGACTGAGTCCTACCTGATTATTTTGTATCTACTCCAGTGCTTAGTACGGTGCTTGACACATAGTAAGGGGATAATAAACACCACAATTAATCTCTTCCCCCTTTCAAAGCTTTATTGAAGGCACGTATCTCCAGGAGGCCTTCCCTAACTAAGCCCGGCCTTTTCTCTTCTCCAAATCTTTTCTCTTTCACTCTGACTTCCTCCCTTTAGTCCCCTTCCCAGCCCCACAATATTTATGTACATATCTTTAATTTATTTATTTATATTAATGCCTGTCTCCCCCGTCTTTACTGTAAGCTCATCGTGGGTGGGGAATGTGTCTGCTATATTGCTATATTGTACACTCCCAAGTGCTTAGTGCAGTGCTCTGCACACAGTAAGCACTCAATAAATACCATAATTGGGGATAAAAATTGTATAAGTTATACAATTTGAAAGGCAAATTATTTTGAGGTATATAGTTCCATAGTAGCTTGCTGTATTTTATTTCTGGTTGTAACCTCCAAACTACTCTGGATTAGTTCCTGAGCCTACATCACCTCCCTTTACCTGTTACCCTAAAGTGTCTTTGCACCTATTCTTTTTCTCTACTCATCTCACTCTTTACCACCTCTGGGGATCTCTGGCACCCTTCCTTGACCAAGCCCCCCCTTTGCAACGTGGTTCCCCTGTATTCACTCATTTATTCTATAATATTTATTGAGCACTTACTATGTGCTGAGCACTCACTTGGGAAAGAACAATACAGCTATAAAGAGAGACAATCTCTGCTCACAACGAGCTCACAGTATAGGAGTGGGGAGGCAGACATCAATATAAGTAAACAGACGTCGATGTAAATAAATACAATTACAGACATATGCATAAATGCTGTGGGGTGAAGAGAGGGGAGAAGAGCAAAGGGAGCAGGTCAGGGTGACTCAGAAGGGAGGGGAGAAGATAAAACACAAGGCTGAGTCTGGGAAGACCACTTGGAGGAGATGTGCCTTCAGTAAGTCTTTGAAGGGGGGGAGAGTAATTGTCTAGTAGATGTACGGAGGAAAGGGCATTCCAGGCCAGAGGCAGGACAAGGGCCAGGGGAAGCTGGTGAGACAGGCAAGTTGGAGGTAATAACAGTAATAATGATGGCATTTGTTGAGCGCTTACTATGTGCAAAGCACTTTTCTAAGTGCTGGGGTAGGTACAAAGTAATCAGGGTGTCCCACGTAGGGCTCACAGGCTTCATCCCCATTTTACGGAACCTAGGCCCAGAGAAGTTAAGTGACTTGCCTAAAGTCACACAGCTGACAAGTGGCAGAAGCGGGATTAGAACCCATGTACTCTGACTCCCAAGCCTGGGCTCTTTCCACTAAGCCGCACTGCCAGTGTTAAGGTTAGTACCATTGAAACAAAGTGTGCAGGCTGGATTGTAGAAGCAGAAAAGTGAGGTGAGGTAGGAGGGGGCAAGGTGATGTACTGCTTTAAAGCCAATGGTGAAACTGCCTTTCCTCCTGGGCATACTGGTCCTGAACAACACCACACCCAACACCTATGGCTTTTTTGGCACTTTCAACAATAACCTGCTACAGCTTCCCCTGCCCCTTCTCTGCCATGTGGTTCCCTTATAGTCCTATCTCACCCAGGATCTGCAATTCCAGGGGTACAGTGTGGCTGGGATGGGGGCCATGTGGATAGATGAGGACAGTGTAAACAATATGGGAGCAGTTTGGGCATAATGGGGGCAAAATGGACACGATAGGGGAAGGATAGCAGCATCCCCTCTCTCCCCAGTTTTTCAGTGAACGGCTCCATGGGACAGGTAAGAAGAAAGAAACGACAGATCTTGGCGATGTTTTGAAGGTGAAATCGTCATCATGGGATATGTTTGTTTTTCCCTTTGGAATAAATCCCTTGCTTATGCATCAGGTTTTTAACAGCGAATTTGCAGCAGAAAGAGAAAGCCCGTTGCGGGCAGGGATTGTCTCCCTCTTTTGCCATATTGTACTTTCCAAGTGCTCTGCACACTATGAGTGCTCAATAAATACGAATGAAAGAATGAGAAATGTTACAACTCTCTCCTCGACCCCCTCCAGTCTGGCTTCCGTCCCCTTCATTCCACGGAAACTGCCCTCTCAAAGGTCACCAATGACCTCCTGCTTGCCAAATCCAACGGCTCATATTCTGTACTAATCCTCCTCGACCTCTCAGCTGCCTTTGACACTGTGGACCACCCCCTTCTCCTCAACACGCTATCTGACCTTGGCTTCACAGACTCCGTCCTCTCCTGGTTCTCCTCTTATCTCTCCGGTCGTTCTTTCTCAGTCTCTTTTGCAGGCTCCTCCTCCCCCTCCCATCCTCTTACTGTGGGGGTTCCCCAAGGTTCAGTGCTTGGTCCCCTTCTGTTCTCAATCTACACCCACTCCCTTGGTGACCTCATTCGCTCCCACGGCTTCAACTATCATCTCTACGCTGATGACACCCAGATCTACATCTCTGCCCCTGCTCTCTCCCCCTCCCTGCGGGCTCGCATCTCCTCCTGCCTTCAGGACATCTCCATCTGGATGTCCGCCCGCCACCTAAAGCTCAACATGTCGAAGACTGAGCTCCTTGTCTTCCCTCCCAAACCTTGTCCTCTCCCTGACTTTCCCATCTCTGTTGACGGCACTACCATCCTTCCCGTCTCACAAGCCCGCAACCTTGGTGTCATCCTCGACTCCGCTCTCTCATTCACCCCTCACATCCAAGCCGTCACCAAAACCTGACGGTTTCAGCTCCGCAACATTGCCAAGATCCGCCCTTTCCTCTCCATCCAAACTGCTACCCTGCTCATTCAAGCTCTTATCCTATCCCGTCTGGACTACTGCACCAGCCTTCTCTCTGATCTCCCATCCTCGTGTCTCTCTCCACTTCAATCCATACTTCATGCTGCTGCCCGGATTATCTTTGTCCAGAAACGCTCTGGGCATATTACTCCCCTCCTCAAAAATCTCCAGTAGCTACCAATCAATCTGCGCATCAGGCAGAAACTCCTCACCCTGGGCTTCAAGGCTCTCCATCACCTCGCCCCCTCCTACCTCACCTCCCTTCTCTCCTTCTACAGCCCAGCCCGCAACCTCCACTCCTCCACCGCTAATCTCCTCACTGTACCTCGTTCTCGCCTGTCGCGCCGTCGACCCCCGGCCCACGTCATCCCCCGGGCCTGGAATGCCCTCCCTCTGCCCCTCCGCCAAGCTAGCTCTCTTCCTCCCTTCAAGGCCCTGCTGAGAGCTCATCTCCTCCAGGAGGCCTTCCCAGGCTGAGCCCCTTCCTTCCTCTCCCCCTCGTCCCCCTCTCCATCCCCCCATCTTACCTCCTTCCCTTCCCCACAGCACCTGTATATATGTATATATGGTTGTACATATTTATTACTCTATTTATTTATTTATTTTACTTGTACATTTCTATCCTATTTATTTTATTTTGTTGGTATATTTGGTTCTGTTCTCTGTCTCCCCCTTTTAGGCTGTGAGCCCACTGTTGGGTAGGGACTGTCTCTATGTGTTGCCAATTTGTTCTTCCCAAGCGCTTAGTACAGTGCTCTGCACATAGTAAGCGCTCAATAAATACGATTGATTGATTGATTGATTGATTACCCAGTCCAACCCAGTTAACACTCTGTTCCTTCCAAGCTAACCTTATCACTTTGCCTTGTTCTCAGCTGACCCTTTGTTCATGTCATTCCTCCTGTACACAACTCCCTGCTTCAAATCAATCAAACCGTAGCATTCATTGAGTACCTACTTTGTGAAGAGCATTGTACAAAGCACTTGAGAGACTACAGTAGAAGTAAAATAGAATTAAAAGACACAGCCCTGCCTTCAAGGAGGGCAGGGGAGACAGACGTTAATATAAACAGCACATAGAAAGAAATGATAGAGTATAAAGGTAATCACAAAAGAGTTGTGGCATGGGCTGGGGAGAGATTTGACGTGAAGTGTTGTTGACAAGTCAGCTTTGGAATGGATATAGATAGAAGAGATGAAAGATGAATCACATTGATCGTATCCAACAGAGCATAACTCTCCCTATCTTTAAAGCCTTTCTCTAATCATATCTCCTACAAGAGGCCTTCCATCATTAATTTTTCTTCTCCCTTGGTCATCTCCCTCTGCCTATCAACTCAGCACTTCTGGGCCAATTACCCACTTGTGACCTTCCATCTCGCCATATCAACTCAACCCTCTTATGGAAACACAAAGTCATCAGCATATCCACACTTTAAGGGCATTTGTTAAGTGCTTAGTTTGTATCAGGCATTGTGCTAAGCATTGGAATAGTTACAAGTTATGCAGATTGGCTACAATCCCTCCACTATTTAAGGGGGAGGAAGAACAGGTATAAAATCCCCATTTTACAGATGAGGGAATTGGGGCACAGAGAAGTTAGGTGACTTGCCCAAGGTCACACATCAGATAAGTAGCAGAGTCAGGATTGAATTAATATCCTTCTGACTCCCAGGCCCATGCTCTTTCCATTATGCAACACTTCTTCTTTTCTCTTCTTCCATCTGTAAATAATTTCGTGTTTATTATCATCAAACTCTTAGCTAATTATATTCAGTGGTATTTTTGCTGCTTTCTCTACTGCCACAAATGTTCTCTTGTAACTGTGTCCCCTCGAATGTGATCTGTAGGTAATGAATAAACGAGTAGCAAAGAATCAGGTATGCGTCTATACTAACTAGTAATACTCTACCTTTCAAATGAGTTGAGTGTTTTCTAGTTTCATTGTGGTTTGAATGTCCCTTGCAATCTTTCAGCGTTGCCAGCTGTGACTTTAGTTTCTCAGCTGCATAAAAACTCTGCTATTCAGAACAACGTAGCCTCTCCAGGTTTGTGAATTTGTGGCATAAATCTATTGGCAGATTTAGTGATGGAGTTCTAATAATAGTAGGCGGGAAAGGAAGAAGAGGAGAAGTAGTGGTAATAGTAGAGGTAGTACCTGCTCTAATTGTAGTAAAGGGGTTTATTGAGCATTCCCAGGGTGTAATGCACTGAATTAGGCTCTTGGGAAAGTACAATAGAAACATAAGACATTGTTTCCTTCCCAAAAGGTGTATAACTTGAATTAGGAAGATACGCATAAAAATACTTATAAATGGGATCAAGATGAATTAATTGACTTTCAATCCATCATACATTATATATGCATAAGTGTTGAGGGAGAATTAAAATTTAAAAATATGAGTGCTAGAGGTGGTTAATGGGTTGATGAGATTTGAGTATTAGGCGTTAATCAGGTCAGGCTTTTTGAATGAGGTGGAGTTTCAGAAGGGCCCTGAAAGTGGAGAGAGCTGAGCTCTGTCAGATTAGGTGGAAAGAGAAAGAGACAGTACCAGGCTAGTGGCCCAGCATGACTTGGGTGAAGACCTCCTTTCCACCACTCCCCCTGCCTTCTGTGTCACCCGGACTTGCTCTCTTTATTGATCACTCCTGACAACCCCACAGCACTTAGGTACACAGCTGTAATTTATTTATTTATATTAATGATTTTCTCCCCCTCTAGACTGTGTTTGTTGCTGCACAAGCTGTTTATTGTTATATTTTATTCCCCGAATGCTTAGTGCACATAGTAAGCACTCAATAAATACAATTAACTGACTGACAGGAGGAGGTGGGAGAAACAAAAGCAAGGTATGTTGAGAAAGTTGGCTTAGGGGGTCCTATGAGAGTGAACTGGAGGATAAATGGATGATGAGTGCAGATCTGGTGAGGTAGAGGAGGAGGAGAGCCTTGAAGTCAATCAGGAGGAGTTTTTGCTTGATTCCAAGGGAAATGGGATGCCATTCGAATGATCCATCAAGAAGATGACTTAGGCAGCAGCACACTGTAGAAATTGGAATGGAAAGACTCTGGAGGCAAGGAGACCAGCCAGGAACAGCATTCATTCCCCCTCCCAGCCCCGCAGTCCGTATAAGCATATCTGTTATTTATTTCTTTTTATTAATGTATGTCTCCCCCTTTATTCATTCATTTGTATTTCATTCATTCATATTTATTGAGCATTCATTGAGTGCAGAGAAAAGTACTTAAGTGCTTGAGAGAGTACAATACAACAATGAACAGGAACATTTCCTGCCCACAGTTAGTTTACAATCAAGAGGAGAGAACTGTAAACTCCCTGTGAGTAGGAAATGTGTCTGTTTACCGTTATATTGTACTCAATCAAGGGTTTAGTACAGTGCTCTGCTCAGTAAACGTTCAATAGATAAGATTGAATGAGTGAATGAAGAGGTTGATTATAAAAGTCCGGCCATGTTATGACAAGAGTTTGGACCAAGATGTTAAGAGTCTGGATGGAGAAGAATGAAAGGAGGCCAGAAATATTGTACGGTAAGAACGAGGAGGATTTAGCAGTAGTTTAAATATCAGAGTGGAGAAAGAGTAGAGTGTCAAGGATGGCACCTAGGTGGATAGCGGTGTCTTTGACAGAGATCGAAGTCAGGGGAAGGTTACGGTTTAGGAGAGGTGATCTATGGTTTAAATTCAGACATCTTGAGTTTGAAGTGGCCAGTAAGGCAGCCAAGTGGAGGTGGTGACCCGGAGGCAAACGAAAATGTGAAATTGGGGGTAAGATGAGCAATGGGAATTGGAGAGTTCATCCCCAGAGAGGAGGTAACTGAAGCCAAGTGAGCATATGAGTTCCTCCAGAAAGTGTGTAGAATGAGAAAAGTAGGGGAGTCATTATAGTATCTTGCAGGATACCTCAGCTAGAAACTGAGATGACGGAGAGCAACTAGGATACGATGATGAGAAGGATTAGATGGAGAACTAGCTGGCCGTCATAGGTGAGAGAGGATCCTATTGATACATTTTTGATTTGTTGTAGAATTGGGTATGATCTTGATCATCACTAAACAGTGTTTTTTGAATTTCGCAATCTAACATTACATTGTTTGGCGAAGCAGCATGACCTAGTAAACAGAGCATAACCCTGGAAGTCAGAAGGTCATGGGTTTTAATCCTGACTCGGCCACTGGTTGACTGTGTTAACTTGGGCAAGTCACACCTTCTCTGTGCCACTGTTACCTCATTTGTAAAATGGGGATTGAGACTGTGAGTTCTACAGGGGACAGGGACTGCATCCAACCTACTTTGCTTGTATTTTAGTACAGTGCCAGACACATAGTAAGTGCTTAACAAATACCACAGTTAAGTGTCTGGCTTTTTTGAATTTGGGCTGAAATGTTTGGGACGTTCTGAAGATTTATTATCTGGATCAATCAATCGATCAAAGTTACTTACTGAGCACTTACTGTGTACAGAGAACTGTACTAAGTGCTTAACAATAATCAGTTTTCTTTATTGAGGACCTGGGGCCTGAGTAGTAACCGGTGAGTAGTATACCTACATAGATTAGAGCTCTTTCCATCACTTCCTCAGGAAAACTGATTTGCGTTGAAAAAAGTGAAGAATTAAAAATAACCAATTTTGTGACGATTCCAGGGGTGAGTACATTGTGGTGATTTTCTTTCGATTTCATTCCTCAACTTAACAAGAAGTCTTGATGAGATCCCACAAGTTCCTGTGCCTCCATAGTTTAGCATGATTAGAAAACTATGCCAGAAACAAGTGCATTGCAAGCAACGTGGCTTAGTGGACAGAGCACGGATTTGGGAGTCAGACGTCATGGGTTCTAATTCCAGCTCTGTCACTTATCAGCTGTGTGACGTTGGGCAAATCACTTAATTTCTCTGAGCCTCAGTTACCTCATCTGTAAAATGTAGATTAAAATTGTTAGCCTCACGTGGGACAACGTGATAACCTAGTATCTTCCCCACTGCTTAGAACAGTGCTTGGCACACAGTAATAACAAATAGTAATAACAAATATCATTATTATTATTATTATTATCATGACTTTTGGTGTCTCCTGCTGACTTAGCAAGGCTTTTTGCCTTGGGTAATGCTTGACATTTTAGCAAATAATGAAGCCGAACTAAAAGCTCAGGAAACTACAGGAAGACAAATGGAGGAATCTCAAGAATTCCACCAAGAAAGTCCACAATTTAGTATAGCCACACCTCAGTGCTTCTATCCTACTTGTGCTAGCCAAATGTTTCAACTACTCAGTTTCAAGATACCCTTCAAAGGATAAATTAGATCGTGAGTGGGAAAAACTCTTCTCAAGTGAAGTTGGAATATGAATAAAAACACATAAGGAATCCTCGGTTTAATCTAATAAATAAAGATGCCAAGTCACGATGTGCTTTCATGATCCACATAGTAGTTAGCAGGTGAAAATTGGACTTATTTCTGGACTCCACACATCCACTCATCACTAAAACCTGCCGGTCTCACCTCCACAACATTGCCAAGATCCGCCCTTTCCTCTCTATCCAAACTGCTACCTTGCTGGTTTAATCTCTCATCCTATCCCAACTGGATTACTGCATCACCCTCCTTTCAGATCTCCCATCCTCCTATCTCTCCCTGCTTCAGTCTACACTTCACTCTGCTGCCCGGATTATCTTTCTACAGAAACATGCTGGGCACGTCACTCCCTTCCTCAAAAATCTCCATTGATTGCCTACCAACCTTCAAATCGATCAAAAACTCCTCACTCTTGGTTCAAGGCTCGCCATCACCTCGCCCTCTTCTACCTCACCTCCCTTCTCTCCTTCTACAGCCCATCCTGCATACTCCACTCCTCTGCCACTAACTTCCTCACTATGCCTCGTTCTCAGCTGTCTCACCGTCGACCCCTGATTCACCTCCTACCTCTGGCCTGGAATGCACTCCCTCCACACATCCACTAAACTAACTCTAGTCCTCCCTTCAAAGCCCTACTGAGAGCTCTCCTCCTCCAGGAGGCCTTCCCAGACTGAGTCCCCCCTTTTTCCTCTCCTCCTCCTACCCTCCCCTTCCCCCTCCCTCCCTCTGTCCTACCCCCTCCTCCACAGCACTTGTATATATTTATACATATTTATTACTCTATTTATCTTTTTTACATATTTATTACTCTATTCATTTTATTAATGATGCATATATAGCTATAATTCTATTTATTCTGATGGCATTGATGCCTTTCTACTTGTTTCATTTTGTTGTCTATTTTCCCCTTCTAGACTGTGAACCTGTTGTTGGGTAGGGACAGTCTCTATAAGTCGCTGATTTTGTGATCCCCAAGCATTTAGTACAGTAATAATAATAATAATAATGATAATAATAATAATAATAATAATAATGACATTTATTAAGCGCTTACTATGTGCAAAGCACTGTTCTAAGCGCTGGGGAGATTACAAGGTGATCAGTTTGTCCCACAGGGGGCTCAGAGTCTTCATCCCCATTTTAAAGATGAGGTAACTGAGGCCCAGAGAAGTGAAATGACTTGCCCAAAGTCACACAGCTGACAGGTGGTGGAGCCGGGACTTGAAACCATGACCTTTGACTCCAAAGCCCGTGCTCTTTCCACTGAGCCACACTGCTTCTCTACAGTTCTCTGCACACAATAAGAGCTCAATGAATACAATTGAATGAATGAATGAATGACCTTGAGAAGCTCAAAATCTAAGAATAGGAGTGAGGTGGGGTCTGGCAGTAGATGCTGAAATGAAGATGAAATAGAAACTGTTGCTGACAACCATCCTCCTTCAATATTGTGCAGGGAGAGAAAGAGAACTCTCCCCTCAAAAAAAAAGAGGAGCCCAACTAAGACCTACCATAATTCAATCAATCAATAGTATTTATTGAGTGTTTAGAATGCACAGAGCACTATGCTAAATGCTTGGGAGAGTACAGTGCAAAAGAGATGGTAGACATGTTTCCTGCCTACAATGAGCTTACAGTCTAGAGGGGGAGACAGACATTAATATAAATATACTTATCTATGTATTATTACATTACATTAAGGTAAATAAATAATTTATAATCTATAATTTAAAGATTTGTCCATACCTTTCCCATTCCAAGAACAAGATAACTCGTCAAGAGGTCCAAAGGAATGCAGTTAAATGGCTGGCCCTACACTGTGGGACCAGTGGACTCAGGCCTTCAGAAGCACTGGGAGGCAAAGATCACTGCCCCCCGAACTCTACCAACATCCCCTCTCCCTCCTCTGCCACAGATGTAGGTTTCCCCATCCCCGACATTACTATGGGGCCATCTGGAGCATTTGTTTTTGATGGTATTTGTTTAGTGCTTACTATGTGCCAAGCACTGTTGTAAGCGCTGGTGAGGATTAGAGGTTGTCAGGATGTCCCACGTGGGACTCACAGTCTTAATTCCCCTTTTACATATGAGGTAACTGAGGCACAGAGAAATTTAAGTGACTTGTCTAAAGTCACACAGCAGACAAGTGGGGGATGTGGGGTTAGAACCCACCACCTCTGACTCCCAAGCCCATGCTCTTGCCACTAAGCCCCACTGCTTCTGGGCTTTCAGAGGGCTTCCACGTATTTTGGGGTGTTCCCTGGTTGCTGTGTGCACAGTCTTTCTAAGCAGTTTTGGCCAGTTCAGCTGTCATGGCCTCTGTGCTTGGTGAACGCCCCCCCAATCTAAGTTCCCATAACAGGGGTTGACCTTCCTAACACTCTGTGGTTGCTGCTTTAGAACGTTTCCTGACATTCCTTTTTTTCCCAAGGTTGATGCTCTTTATGGAGATGATGGGAGAATAATAATAACAATAACTTTGGTATCTGTGTAGTGTATACTATGTGATAAGCACTGTACCAAATACTGGGGTAGATACAAGAGAAACAACATGGCGTAGTGATAGAGCACGGGCCTGGGTGTCAGGAGGTAATGAGTTCTAATCCCGGCTCTACCACCTGTCTGCTGTGTGACCTTGGGCAAGTCATGTCATTTAACTTTTCAGTTCCCTCATCTGTGAAATGGGGATTGAGACTGTGAGCTCCACATGGGACAGGGACTGCTTCCAACTCATTTGCTTGTTTCCACCCCAGTGTTTAGTACAGTGCCTGGCATATAGTAAGCATTTAACAAATTCCATAATTATTATTATTTTTATTTTTATTAGAAGTTAATCGAATTGGATGCAGTCCCTGTTCTAAATAAGAGTTCACAGTCTTAATCCCCATTTTCCATTCTTTCATTCATTCATTCAATCGTATTTACTATTGAGTACTTATTGTGTGCAGAGTACTGTACTAAGCGCTTGGCAAGTACAAGTCGGCCACATGCAGAAACGGTCCCTACTCAACAACGGTCACTGAGAAGACAAATGGCAGATGCGGCATTAGAACCCAAATCCTTTGGATTTCCAGGACCGTGCTCTTTCCACTAGGCCACACTGCTTCAAGTCCTTGTTCAGGCCAATTGATCTCTGAGAAAATTGTTTCCCTCTTCTCTACTGCTGTCAGTAGTGGACCTGCTGCTATCATCACATCTTTTGTGTTTCATTTACTCTTGTGCCACTGCCCAAAACTGCCCCACACTTTGTGTTTCTCAAACCTCACACATGTCAGCCATCCAGTGATAAAAGCAATATTGAAGATGAGATTCGGAATCCAACAGGTCAGGTTGTAAAGTGGATCATCATGGTCGTCCTTCAAGCCATCCCCACCTCTCAGCCCCCGACAAGTTATCCAGGGTCCATTCACAGCCAAGGTCTTCTCTGGCACTGATGAAGCTTCAGATCCTCCTGGCCAAACCAAGGCTGGCTCTCTGGGATCCAAAGATGGCTCAGTAAGGGATGGTGGGGGTTACCGGTGGTGTTGGTGGGTGGGTGTGACGCTAGCTTCGGAGAATCTAATCTCTATGAGGCACTTCAGGAAAGGAAGCTGAGCATTATTCATGGAAGAGGAACCGTGTTCAGAGTTCGGGGAAGGCAATGACAAGGATTTAGGAAAGGTTGAATAGGGTGAATTCCTCTCGAGTATAGAGGAATGATAGAACAAAGACCTACTCTTTCAGTATTGTAGGAAGAACTCATTTGTGCACTGGTTTTGAAGAGATCTTTCCAAGTTTTTATTTTAAACATCTCTGTGGGGAAATGTGGCTTCTCAGTGATGCTCTGCAGAGTAATTGCTCAATAAATTTAATACATCGATTGATTAAATACCATATAGCAGTCAATTTGTGGTGGGAGTTGAGGGATTTCAAGATAGCTAAGAGAGCTGGAGGGAAGATAAGGAGAAACTGCAACTCCCAACAGGTGGTTGTGTCAAGTTGGTAGTAACCGAATAATAATAATAATGATGCTATTTATTAAACACTCGCTTCATGCAAAGCACTGGGGTAGATTCAAAACAAACAGATCAGACTCAACCCTTTCCCACTTGGAATTTAGTGTCTAAAGGGCTGGGTCTATTAGCCCGTCATACAAAAAAGGAAACTGAGGCACAGAGAAGGAAAGTGACTTGCTCAAGGTAACAGAGCAGGTACATGGAGAAGCCAGAAGTAGAAACTGATTCTCTGATTCCGAATTCCATTTCCTTTTCACTAGGCCACTTAGTGCTGTCATGGAAAAGTGACCTTGGATAAATAATTTAACTTCTCTGTTCCTCACTTACTTCATCTGTAAAATGGGGATTAAGACTTTGTGCTCCATGTGGAACATGGACTGTGTCCAAACTGATTAGTTTGTATCTACCTCAGGGCTTAGTACAGTGTCTGGTGCCAGCATGGCTCAGTAGAAAGAACCCGGGATTTGGAATCATATTTCATGGGTTCTAATCCTGGCTCTGCCACTTTCATTCATTCAGTCGTATTTATTACGCAATTACTTTGTGCGGAGCACTGTACTAAGCGCTTGGGAAGTACACGTAGGCAACATATGGAGACGGTCCCTACCTAACAATGGGCTAATAGTCTAGAAGGGGGAGACAGACAACAAAACATGTGGTCAGGTGTCAAGTCATCAGAATAAATAGAAGTAAAGCTACATGTACATCATTGACAAAATTAATAGAATAGTAAATATGTACAAGTAAAATAAATAGAGTAACAAATATGTACAAACATATATACAGATGCTGTGCGGGGAAGGAGATAGGGCGGGGTGGATGGGGAGGGGGAGAAGAAGGAGGGGGCTCAATCTTGGAAGGCCTCTTGGAGGAAGTGAGCTCTCAGTAGAGCTTTGAAAGGAGGAAATGAGCTAGCTTGGCGGGTGTGTGGAGGGAGGGCATGCCAGGGCAGGGGAAGAACGTGGGCCAGGGGTCAACGGCAGGACAGGTGAGAAGGAGGTACAGTGAGGAGGTTAGCAGCAGCGGAGTGGAGGGGGCTTGTTGGGCTGTAGAAGTAGAGAAGAGGAGTGAGGTAAGAGGAGGCGAGATGATGGAGAGCCTTGAAGCTCAGAGTGAGAACTTTTTGCCTGATGCGTAGGTTGACAGGCAGCCACTGGAGATTGTTGAGGAGGGGAGTAACATGCCCACAGCATTTCTACACAAAGATAATCCGGGCAGTAGAGTGAAGTATAGACTAAAGTGTGGATAGAGAGGAGGATGGGAGATCACTGAGGAGGCTGATGCAGTAATCCAGTCGGGATCGGATGAGAGATTGAATCAACAAGGTAGTGGTTTGGATGGAGAGGAAAGGGCGTATCTTGGCAATGTTGTGGATGTGAGACCGGCAGGTGTTGTTGACAGATTGGATGTGTGGGCTGAACGAGAGTGCAGAGTCGAGGATGACACAGAGGTTGCTGGCTTGTGAGATGGGAAGGATGGTAGTGACCTCTACAGTGACAGGAAAGTCAGAGAAAGGAAAGGGTTTGGGAGGGGAGATAAGGAGTTCAGTCTTAGACATATTGAGTTTTAGATGGTGGGCAGACACCCAGATGGAGATGTCCTGAAGGCAGGAGGAGATACGAGCTTGGAGAGGAGAGAGAACTGGGATGGAGATGTAGATTTGGGTGTCATCAGCGTAGAGATGACAGTTGAAGCCTTGGGAGCAAATCAGTTCACCAAGGGAGTGAGTGTAGATAGAGTACAGAAGGGGACACAGAACTGTACCTTGAGGAACCCCTACAGTAAGGAGATGGGAGGGGGAGGAGGAGCCCGCAAAGGGGACTGAGAATGAACGGTCGGAGAGATAAGAGGAGAACCAGGAGAGGACAGAGACTGTGAAGCCAAGGTTGGATAGTGTGTTGAGGAGGAGGGGGTGATCCACAGTGTCGAAGGCAGCTGAGAGGTCGAGGAGGATTAGGATAGAGTAAGATCCATTGGATTTGGCAAGAGGGAGGTCATTGGTGACCTTTGAGAGGGCAGTCTTGCTGTAGTGTAGGGGACGGAATCCAGATTGGAGGGTGTCAAGGGGAGAGTTGGCATTGAGGAATTCGAGGCAGCGACTCATTCTAGGAGTTTGGAAAGGAATGATAGGAGGGAGAAAGGGTGGTAACTAGAACGGGAGGTGGGGTCAAGAGAGGGATTTTTTTATTATGGGGGAGACGAGGGAATGTTTGAAGACAGAGGGGAAGAAACCAGTGGAGAGTGAGTGGTTGAAGATGGAAGATGAGGAGGGGAGGAGGGAGGAGACGAGAGTTTTTATAAGATGAGGGAATGGGATCTGAAGCACAGGTCCTCTTTCTCTGGTTCTTCCTCTGCCTCCCACTCTTTTACCGTGGTTGTCCCTAAGTGTTCAGTTCTAGGTCCCCTTCTAGTCTCCATATGGACAAACACCCCTGGGGAGCTCACCTACCTCCACAGTTCAACATTCCACCTCTTCATTAATATAAATTACTATATTGCATATTGCAAATGATTATATTGTATCATAAATATAATATATTTTAAATTATTTGTATATATGTAGATGTCCGTGTCACTCAGTAGACCGTAAACTCACTTTGGGGAGGGAATGTGTCCATCGACTCTTTTATTGCACCCTCCCAAGTGTTTAGCATAGTGTTCTGCACACAAGTGCTCAAAATATCATTTATTGATTTATTGATTGATTACCCAGATGACTTCTAAATCTACCTTGCTTCCCCAGAATTCTCCTTCACTGTAATCCTGCTCCGACCCCAGAATAACAATAATAATAATACTAATGGTATTCGTTAAGCATTTACTATGTTTCAAATACTGTTTAAAGTGCTGGATTAGATACAAGCAAATAAATGTGACACATTTCTTGTCCCACAGGGGGTTCACAATCTTAATCCTCTTTTTACAGATGAGATGACTGAGGCACTGAGAAGAGAAGTGACTTGCTCAAGGTCACACAGCAGACAAGTGGCAGAACAGAATTTGAACCCATGGCCTTCTGACTTCTACATCCGTGCTCTATTCACTAGGCATACTGCTTCTCACCAGGCCACGCTGCTTTCCTTGTTAGATGTCTTTAACGAGAATGTCCCACAGAAACTTCATGCCTAATATAGCCCAAAGTGAACTCTTCATCTTCCCCCGAAAATCCTCTCCCCCACCTAGCTTTTCCAGCAGAGAGCTTTCTGATCTCCTTCTGTTCAGTCCATATGCCGTACTAGATTGTAAACTCCTTGAGGAAACAGATCATATCTATTATATTGAATTGTACTTTCCCAAGTGCTTAGCACTGTCTTCGGTAAGTGGTCAGTACATAATACTGGTTGATTGACTGATGAATCAGGGATAGAGGGGCAGCTCATAGTTCTAGGACAGAATAATTCTCCGTGATATCTGCAGCATCAGACATTGACAAGCAGTGGGCCTGGGACGCGAAATGACCTGGGTTCTAATCCCAGATCTACCACTTGCCCACTGTGTGTCTTGGGCAAGTCATTTCACTTCTCTGGACCTCAGTTACCTCATTTGTAAAATGGGAATTAAGAGTGTGACAGGAACTGAATGTGACTGTGACAGGAACTAATCCTAAAACTTTGTATCTACTCCTGCACATAGAACAGTGCCTGGCACATTGTGAGAGCTTAAAAAAAACTAAAATTATTCTTATTTTTATTCTCACTGTTATAACTACACATTTCCCACACCACTGTTGAGAGTGGCCTGCACTTCCACCACTGAAACAACTAGGGTATTTTCCTATTTACTAAAGGGTGGTAACTACATAGAATATTTAAGTGGTATAAAGATTGTTGGACATCCATTGTCCTGCAGAAAGCTAGGGAGATAATTGTCCAAATAAAGGTTTGGAGGGATCATGTGAATGGAGAATAGTGTGGCAACAAAAACAGAATTAGAAGTGGAAATCCAGGAAAACTTTATTTAACATTCAAAGGTTTCTTCTTGGGAAATAGAGGAGGTCTGTTGTCCACTCTAATAAACAAGGTATTTCTTCTGGGAAACCTTTTTAAAGTTTCAAATCAATACCGTCAATAGATCACTTAACCAGCATCAAATGACAACTCAGTATCCCTGCCACTCAGGTAACAGCATGCAGGCAGTAGAGAAGCAGCCTGTCTTAGGGGATAGAGCACGGGCCTGAGCGTCAAAGGACCAGGGTTCTATTCCTGAACCCTCCACTTGTCTGTTGGGTGACTTTGAGTGAGTCACTTTACTTTTATGTGCCTCTGTTACCTCATCTGCAAACTGGCGATTAAGACTGTGAGTTCCATATGAAACAGGGATTGTTTCCAATCTGATTACCTCGTATCTACCCCAGGGCTTAGAACAGTGCTTTGCACATAGTAAGCGCTTAACAAATAACAAAATAATTATCATTATTATTATTATCGTTTAATTAATTCATTCAACCGTATTTATTGAGCACTTACTGTGTGCAGAGCACTGTACTGAGCACTCAGGACAGTACAACAACAAACAGACATATTCTCTGTCCTCACTGAGCTCAGTCTAGAAGGGAAGACAGCAGAGATAATGTACATAAAAAATGAATAAACAGACACATTCTCTGCAGACCACAAGCTTACAGTCTGGAGGACTAAGTGCTTTGGGGATGGAGGTAGGGTGAGTATAAAGTGATTATGGGACCCAGATCCAAGTGCAGAGGTGATGCACTAAGGAGAGCGAATAGGGCGGGGAAATGAGTGTTTAGTTAGGAAAGATTCTTTGAGATGTGATTTTAGCAGGACTTGGAAGATGGGGGAGTAGTGGTCTGTCAGATATACAGGGGGAGGATATTCCCAGGCAATGGAGACGGCCCTTGGAGCAAGATAGACAAAATCAAGGGACAATGAGTAGGTTGGTGTGAGCAGAATGAAATGTGTGAGCTGGGATGTTGTGGGAGAGAAGCGAGTATATGTCGGAAAGGGAGTATTGATTGAGTACCTCAAAATCCATGGAGAGATAGAATGTAAAGAAGAAATGGAGAAATGCTAGGGAATGGAGACATGAGCCAACTATGTCCTCCACAGATTTGCCATCAAAGCTAGCAGCTTGTCCTCTGCAAACATAAATGCCAATTCATGAGATGCCATCAACCCTGGCTTCCACTTGCTGGGCTCCGAACCCTGCTGGGGTTAGGATTCCTGTTCTCGATTGCTCACTGGCTGACTGGACTCTGAACCTGGTCAGGATGGCAGTGGATGGTGGAAAAGAGTAACCTGTTCTCTTTGCTATCTCAGGGCAGGCAGTGGAGGGAGGCAGGTGCCCGAGATACCAAATATGCAATTCTTATCTGCAGGCAAGTCTGGTCAAGTCAGTATTGATGTTTGCTGCCAGCCTCGTGACATTTAAATGTCTGCCTCATTTGCCCAAGCATTATCAACAGGGAATGTTATGTGCCTGCTATGTGACCTTGGGCAAGTCACTTCGCTGCTTTATGCCTTAGTTTTATCATCTGAAAATTGGAGATTCAATTTGTTTTTATGGTATTTGTCAAGCGCCTACTTGATGCCAGGAATTGTTCCAAGTACTGAGGCAAATACAAGGTAATCAGGTTGGACACAGTCCATGTCCCACATGGGACTTAGAGTCTGAAACTCCATTTTATAGCTGAGGTAACTGAAGCATGGAGAAGTTAATGAACTCTCCCAAGATCAAGCACAGCAGACATTGGATTAGAACCCAAGTCAGTCTGACTCCAGTAATAATTATAATGATGATAATTAAGGTATTTTTTAAGTGCTTACTATGTGCTGAGCAGGGTTCTAAGAGCTGGAATTGATACAAGGTAACCAGGTTGTCCCATGTGGGGCTCACAGTCTTAATCCCCATTGTACATATGAGATAACTGAGGCACAGAGAAATTAAGCAATTTGCTCAAAGTCACACAGCTGACAAGAGTCAGAGCCGGGATTAGAACCCATGACCT
Organism: Tachyglossus aculeatus; assembly: GCF_015852505.1. NCBI lineage: Eukaryota > Metazoa > Chordata > Mammalia > Monotremata > Tachyglossidae > Tachyglossus > Tachyglossus aculeatus. The sequence continues at coordinate 5,642,195 of NW_024044831.1, read as the reverse complement.
CTGACTCCCAAGACCGGGATCTTTCCACTAAGCCATGCTGCACTAGCCATTGGGCTGTGCTGCTTCTCTAATCCTGCCCAATACCTGCTCACACTCCTATTCAGACTGTGAGCCCCATGTAGAATAGGGACTGTGACCAACCTGATTATCTTGTATCTACCTCAGTGCTTGGCACAGTGCATGGCACAAGGAGGGTGTTTGACAAATACCACAATTATTACCGTTATTCCTGCCAGAGTCAATGAGTAAATCATGTGAATAGGAACTTAGTAGGCTGTTCTTCCTTCTAGACTGTAAGCTTGTTGTGAGCAGGAAATGTCCCTGCTAACTCTGTTGTTTTGTACTTTTTGAAGTTCTTAGTACACTGTCATGTAAGAAATCAATGAATACCACTAATGGAGTGATTATCCTTTACTGGACCTCGGATGCTAATGTTTTCCTGCTCTCTCCCGGGGGTTGACTCCTCTCAAAGAGAATAGTTGCTGGCAATAACTGCACTGAGAAAATTAGTCGAAGGAATACGAATAACACACTCCTCACTAAACATAAAAATTGACAGTGGTATATTTATCGCACCAACGAAAAGTGGGCATCAAGGTGAAGAACAACAGTTCAAAAGCTTTTCTAGCCAAATGACACAACACTCGGTCTGAGGATGTTTTGAGCCTCTTTAACTGTAGTTTTGACCCAATGGAAGTTTTACAACTTCAAGATGGCCAGGTGCACTGTTTTGAATATAGTATTAGTACATCAGGTAAGAAGGCATCAGATGAATAAGGCAGGTTAGCCTCCTGCCTTATTACACTGAGTGATGTTGCACAATAAGAACGAAGAAAAGTCTCTTTATAGTGCAACCCAGTTCGGAGCTTCAGAAATAGGCAACCATCAAGAAATTGTATTCTCTGAATCCTGAAGCTGAGCACGTCTTCAAAGCATAAACTTCTTGTAATAGTAATAACAATAATAATAATGATCATTATCACATTTGTTAAAGGCTTACTTTGTGCCACGTCTTGTTCTAAGAACTGGGGAAGATACAAAGTTATCAGTTAGGCAGGGAGGATGCTTACTAACTTTGTTATATTGTATGCTCCCAAGCACTGAGTACCGTGTTCTGCACACAGTAAGCACTCAATAAATATAACTGACTGATTGATTGATTGATTGACACAGACCCCATCCTGCATGATGTTCCTAGAGTAGATAGGAGGGAGTAGGATTTGATCCCCATTTTACATATGAGGAAACTGAGGCACAAAGGAGTTAAGTGTCTTCCCCAAGGTCACACAGCAGACAAGTGTAGAGAAGGATCAGGTCTCTTGTGCTGCTTTATTACTTTCCCAAGGGCTTAGTACAGCTTACTGTACCTAGTGGGAGCTCAGTGAATACCATTACTGCTACTACTGTAGAGAAGTACCATTGCCTAGTGGATTGAACAGGAGCCTGGGAGTCAGAAGGATCTGGATCCTAATCATGGCTCTGTCCCTTGCTTGCTGTTTGACTTTGGGCAAGTCACTTAACATATCTGTGCCTCCATTGTCTCATCTGTAAAATGGGGATTTAGACTGTGAGCCCCATGTGGGACAGGGACTGTGCCTAACCCAATTTGCTTGTATCCGCCCTAACACTTAGTATAGTGCCTGATATATAGTAAGCACTTAGATGCCTTTATTAGTATCATTGCTGGAGTGAGATAGGCAGAAGAAGAAACCTTGGGGCTCCTCCTCCCTATGGCACTCAGGGTTCATGGAGTACCATCACCCTCTGCCAAGGAGGAGGTCATGCTCTGTGACCCTGGACAGGACAGAGAGGTGGAGAAGCCTCAGAAAAATAGACACAACCATAATGCTGTCTTACTGGAAACCTCAAAATGATATTTTAAGATGATAGACCACAACGTTTATGTAGTTCTTGTCTTCCGTGACCTATAGATCTGTAGACTGTAAGCTCCTTGTGGGCTGGATCACATCTACCAACTCTATTGTGCTGTAATTTGCCAAGGGTTTAATTCAATGCTCTGCACACAGTAAACACTCAGTGACATAGTGGATAGAGCACGGGCCTAGGAGTCAGAAGGAACTGGATGCTAATCCGGCACTGCCCCTGCTATGCTATGTGATCACTTCTCCATGCCTCAGTTCCCATATCTGTGAAATGGGAATTAATACTGTAAGCCTCACATGGGTCATGGGCAGTGTCCAACCTTATTTGTTCGTTTCATTCCCAAAACCTGGCAATGGGCCTGGTACATAGTAAGTTCTTAGGAAATTAAAAGAAATACCATTTATTGATACTGTGTTTTAGTTTTATATTATGTGATTCTTTCCCTGCCTTTCCCTTGACAGTCTCTCCACCCCTTTTCAGTTTGTGAGTCTGAGATCCAATTCAAAAAAACTCAGCTTTCAGGATGAAACAGAAAATGTCCTGGTTTGTTTGGTAATGTTCTCTTGCTTTGGGATTTTCAGCTCTCTGGGGAGTGGCTAGTTTTCCATGGCAGACTCTTTCCAGATTTAAAGAACAATTTTCTACTCATATACTGTGAGCCCTTTGTGCGATGGTGTCCAATCAGATTATCTCGTATCAAGCTGAGTGTTCAGCACACCGCCAAGCACATAGTAAGTGCTCAGCCAATGCCATCACCATGTCACTCTTGCCTAACAATTCAGATAACAGGCCATCCAAATGGAAGGCTAAAAAGGGTACTAATCAATCCTTACCAGCAGCTCTTGGGAAGAATATTGAAGCTTTATTTGGGAAATGTAAGGATTAATCTCAGCTCCACTACTTGTTTAATGTGTGATCTTGGCAAGTCACTTAACTTCTCTGTACCAAAGTTACCTTGTCTGTGAAGTGATTTTAACATAGCACAGGGACTGTGTCCAACTTGATTTGCTTGCATCCACTCCAGAGCTCAGTACATTGCCTTGAGCATAGTATGCACTTAACAAATACCATTATTATTGTTATTATTGTTATCATTATTGTTATTATCATTGTTATTACTATCATTAATGTCAAGGCAGTGCTGATGGGGAGGTTTACCATTTAGGATGTAATCATTTGGCCAACATAACAAAACTTAAGATGATTATATTCAAAGTGCTAAGGATACCATTTATTCATTCATTCATTCAGTCGTATTTATTGAGCGCTTACTGTGTGCAGAGCACTGTACTAAGCACTTGGGAAGTACAAGTTGGCAACATATAGAGACAGTCCCTACCCAACAATGGGCCCACAATCTAGAAGGGGGAGGCAGAGAACAAAACAAAACATATTAACAAAATAAAATAAATAGAATAAGTATGTACAAGTAAAATAAATAAATAAATAGAGTAGTAAATACGTACAAACATATATACATATATACAGGTGCTGTGGGGAAGGGAGGGAGGTAAGGCCGGGAAGGGGAGAGGGGAAGGAGGGGGAGAGGAAGAAGCGGGCTCAGTCTTGGAAGGCCTCCTGGAGGAGGTGAGCTCCCAGTAGGGCCTTGAAGGGAAGGCAATGCAATGCAGAAGCCACGACGTGGTGCCACTTGAAAGCAGGCAAGAAAGTCAGTCAGTCGTATTTACTGAGAGCTTAGTGTGCACAGACTCCAGCTCTAACCACTTGTGAGAGTACAATATAACAATAAACCAACACATTCCCTGCACACAACGAGCTTACAGTCTAGAGGGTGAGGTAGACATTAAGGCAAATAAATAAATACAGATGTGGACCTTAGTGCTGTGGGGCTGGGGGTGGGGATCATCATCATCATCAATCGTATTTATTGAGCGCTTACTATGTGCAGAGCACTGTACTAAGCGCTTGGGAAGTACAAATTGGCAACATATAGAGACAGTCCCTACCCAACAGTGGGCTCACAGTCTAAAAGGGGGAGACAGAGAAAAAAAAAACCATACTAACAAAATAAAATAAATAGAATAGATATGTACAGGTAAAATAAATAAATAGATAAATAGAGTAATAAATATGTACAAACATATATACATATATACAGGTGCTGTGGGGAAGGGAAGGAGGTAAAATGGGGGGGATGGAGAGGGGGACGAGGGGGAGAGGAAGTGAGGGGCTCAGTCTGGGAAGGCCTCCTGGAGGAGGTGAGCTCTCAGCAAGGCCTTGAAGGGAGGAAGAGAGCTAGCTTGGCGGATGGGCAGAGGGAGGGCATTCCAGGCCCGGGGGATGACGTGAGCCGGGGATCGATGGCGGGACAGGCGAGAACGAGGTACGGTGAGGAGATTAGCGGCGGAGGAGCGGAGGGTGCGGGCTGGGCTGTAGAAGGAGAGAAGGGAGGTGAGGTAGGAGGGGGCGAGGTGATGGACAGCCTTGAAGCCCAGGGTGAGGAGTTTCTGCCTGATGAGCAGATTGATTGGTAGCCACTGGAGATTATTGAGAAGGGGAGTAATATGCCCAGAGCGTTTCTGGACAAAGATAATCCGGGCAGCAGCATGAAGTATGGATTGAAGTGGAGAGAGACACGAGGATGGGAGATCAGAGAGAAGGCTGATGCAGTAGTCCAGACGGGATAGGATGAGAGCTTGAACGAGCAGGGTAGCGGTATGGATGGAGAGGAAAGGGCGGATCTTGGCAATGTTGTGGAGCTGAGACAGGCAGGTTTTGGTGACGGCTTGGATGTGAGGGGTGAATGAGAGAGCGGAGTCGAGGATGACTCCAAGGTTGAGGGCTTGTGAGACGGGAAGGATGGTAGTGCCGTCAACAGAGATGGGAAAGTCAGGGAGAGGGCAAGGTTTGGGAGGGAAGACAAGGAGTTCAGTCTTCGACATGGAAAGAGCACAGAGTTGGCAGTCAGAGGACGTGGGTACTAATCTGCCTCTGCCATTTGTCTGCTGAATGACCTTGGGCAAGTCACTTCATTTCTCTGGACCTCAGATACCTCAGCTGGAAAATGGGAAAATGGGTATGAGCCCAAGGTGAGACAGGGACTGACCATCTTGTACCTACTCCAGGTGCTTTCCTGGCACAAAGTAAGCACTTAACAAATATCGATAAAAAAATTAGGTTCTGGCAAAGAGATCAGTAATCATCACTTGTTTGCATCCTGTTTTACTGTCATTCGGCTCCTCAAGCACTCAACCTGGCATGGCAAGGTTTGTGGGGAGTATTGGGCTTCTGGGCATATTGAATTTCTGAGGACAGTGGGGGAGGGCTTTCCAGCTTATTTGGCCCTTGAAGAGTTTGAATTCTTTACTCTGCGACTCTAACCTGCTTTTCTAAAGATAAATGGGATGAAAAAGTTTTCAATGAAACTCAAACATGCCTGTGAGGTTTCCAAAGGAATAACTGATCTACATCAAAATCCAAAATGGGGCCTAATTGGCAGGGGCATGACAGTTCCTTCCCATTTTTTCAGTTGGTTCGTCTTGACTCTGGGTCTCTAGGGGAGTCTATCTCCAATCCGCTGGAATATTGATTGAGTAGATCAATCAATCAATCAATCAATCGTATTTATTAAGTGCTTACTGTGTGCAGAGCACTGTACTAAGTGCTTCGGAAGTACACGTTGGCAACATATAGATGGTTTATAATTCAATGGGCTTACTGCCTGCAGAGCACAGTACCAAATGCTAGTGAGAGCACATTTTCATAGAGTTGGCAGATCCTGCACTTCCCTGGAATGTGGTGATGGGCCTCTTGTAAATAACAATACAGCAACAGATACAGACAATCCCTACACAACAGTGGACTCACAGTCTGGAGGGAGAGAGACAGACAACAAAACAACAAAACAAAACATGTAGACAGGCATCAATACAATCAAAATAAATAAATAAAATTATAGATGTAGGCACATCATTAATAAAATAAAAAGAATTATATATATATATGTGTATATATATATATATATATATATATATATATATATACAAGTGTTGTGGATCTGGGAGGGAGGGTAGAGCAGAGGGAGGGAGTCGGGACGATGGGGAGGGGAGGGGAAGCAGAGGAAAAGGGGGGCTCAGTCTAGGAAGGCCTCCTTGAGGAGTTGGGCTTTCAGTAGGGCTTTGAAGGGGGGAGGTGAGCTACTTTGGTGGATGTGAAGAGGGAGGGCATTCCAGGCCAGATGTAGGACACGGGCCAGGGGTCGAGATGGCGGGGCACGTGAGAACGAGGCACAGTGAGGAGGTTAGAGGCAGAGGAGCAGAGTGTCTGGGCTGGGTAGCAGAAGCAGAGTAGGGAGGTGAGATAAGAAGGGGTAAGATGACAGAGAGTTTTGAAGCCAATAATGAGGTTTAGCTTGATATGGAAATTGATAGGCAACCACTGGAGATTTTTGAGGAGGTGGTGACATCCCCAGAGCCTTTCTTTAGAAAGATAATCCGGGCAGCAGAGTGAAGTATAGACTGAAGTGGACAGAGACAGAAGGATGGGAGATCAGAAGGGAGGCTGATGCAGTAATCCAGTCTGGATATGATGTGAGATTGTGCTAACAAGGGTGCGGTTTGGATGGAGAAGAAAAGGTAGATTTTGGCGATGTTGTGAACGTGAGAGTGGCAGGTTTTGGTGACAGATTGGATGTATGAGATGGATGAGAGAGCAGTGTCAAGAAAGACACCAGGGGTGAAGGCTTGTGAGACAGGAAGGATGGTAGTGCCATCCAAAGTGAAGGGAAAGTCAGGGGGAGGGCAGGGCTTGGGAAGGAAGCTAAGGAGTTCATTCTTGGTGGCAGGTGAATATCCAGGTGAAGATGTCCTGAAGGCATGAGGAGATACGAGACTGGAGGTAAGGAGAGAGAACAGGGGATGAGATGTAAATTTGGTTGTCATCTGTGAAGAGATGATAATTGAAGCTTTGGGAGCGCACGAGTTCACCAAGGGAGTCAGTATAGATGGAGAGCAGAAGGGGACCAAAAACTGACCCTCGAGGAACCCCTACAGTTAGGGGATGAGAGGGGGAGGAGGAGCCCACAAAGGAGACTGAGAATGTATGGCCAGAGAGATAAGAGGAGAACCATGAGAGGACGGAGTCCTTGAAGCCAAGTTTGAATAACATGTTGAGGAGAAGGGGATAATCGACAGTGTCAAAGGCTGTTACTTCCTGATCCGATGGCCATATTTTGGGGAAAAAAGACCGTGTGACAAAACTCATCTGAATTTCCTCAATCCGGCTTCATCATTTGGCCTTATTGCTCAACCAGTTCCTCTGTGGTCGGCAGCCCCAGGAGGTATGGGCTGTGTTTGTTTATCCAACTGCTTCCTATTTCTCCCAACCAGTCTTTCGAGTGATAGAGAGCTTCAGCTTGTTGGCCTGGCCAGGGCATGACCATTCACACCCTATCTCCATCACTGTCAGACTGAAACAGGGCTGTGTGGTAGAAATTTTGTTCTGCTCAACCCCTTCTCTGTCACTGTGCTGGAGGATGGATTCAGGATCATGGAAACTGGAGTCAGAATACTCTTCCAACTGAAGGGGCTTTGAGCCTTAATTGACAATCAATGTACTATCAATTATCAATTAACAGCATAGCCTAGTGGAAGAAGCACGGGCCTGGAAGTCAGAGGCCCTGCATTCTAACCTCTGCCCTGCAACTTGTCTGCTGAGTGCCCTTGGGAAATTCACTTCACTTCTCTATGCCTCAGTTCCCGCAGTTCCCTCATCTGTAAAATGAAGCAGTGTGGCTCAGTGGAAAGAGCACTGGCTTGGGAGTCAGAGGTCATGGGTTAGCTATTGGACATCCAGAAATAAGTGCATTCTCCTGGATCTCACATGTGGACTTATATATATATATATATATATATATATATATATATATATATATATATATATATATATATATATATATATATATATATATATATATATATATATATATATATATATATATATATATATATATATATAATTTATTTATTTTTATTAACGTTTATCTCCCCTCTAGACTTTAGGCTCACTGTGGGCAGATAATATGTCTACCAACTCTGTTGTGTTGTAGTCTCCCAAGCATTCAGTACAGGGCCCTGCACAAAGTAAGCACTCAATGAATAGGATTAGTGGAAAGAGCATGGGCTTGGGAGACAGAGGTCGTGGGTTCTAACACTGACTCTACCACTTGTCAGCTGTTTGACTTTGGGCAAGCCACTTAACTTCTCTCTGTCTCAGTTACCTCTTTTGTAAAATGAGGATTAAGACTGTGAGCCCCAAGTGGGACAACCTTATCACCTTGTGTCCCTCTCAGAGTTTAGAACATGCTTTGTACATAGTAAGTGCTTAAATGCCATTTTTTATTTTATTGAAAATGGGGATTAAGATTGTAAACCCTCAATGGGACATGGACTTTGAACAACCTGACTAGATTTTATCTACTCCAGCATATAGTACAGTGCCTGGAACAGAGTAGACACTTAGCAAATACCATAAAAAATGAATATTTACTTGATTTATGTTTCAGTATTTTGAACTGTAGGTTTCTGCGGGCAGGGAGCTTCTCCATCAACTTTGTACTCTCAAGCACTTGGTACAGTGTTCTGCACATATAAGTGGTCAAAAGATACTATTGTTTGATTTGTAGCAATTTTATATCCAGAAATGAATGCATTATCCTGAATCGCACATGTGGGCTTGTATATATATATTCATTCAATCATATTTATTCAGCGCTTACTGTGTGCAGAGCACTGTACTAAGCGCTTGGGAAGTACAAGTTGGCAACATATATGTTATTTATTTATTTTTATTAACGTTTATCTCCCCCTCTAGACTTCAGGCTCATTGTGGGCAGAGATTACAGGTAAACTCCCTTTCATCCTTGACCTGTTCCTTTCCAGCTCTCTCCTCCTCCTTGCCCTAACCGAAACATGGCTCACTCCGGATCACACGGTCTCTTCTGAGGCTCTCTCCGGCGGAGGCCCCTTCTTCTCCCACTCCCCCAGTCTCACCGGAAAAGGAGGAGGTGTTGGCTTCCTTCTCCCACCCCAGTGTAGCTTTTGCACTATCCCTCCTCCCCCTTCTCTTTCCTTACCCTCCTTTGAAGGCCATATTATTCGCCTCTACCTCCCCCTCCAGATTCTTGTAGCCGTCACCTACAGCCCCCCTGGCCCCACCTCCAACTTTTTTTTTAATGATTTTGACCCCTTTCTCACCTTCCTTCTCTCCTTTTCCATGCTCAGTCTGATCCTAGGAAACTTCAACATCCACATGGATGTCCTTGGTGACTCTTCTGTTGCCCGCCTTCTGTCTCTCCTTGACACTGCCAACCTCCTGCTGCACCCCACCTCTCCCATTCACCAATTTGATCACACCCTCCACCTCAACATCTCCTACCGCTGCATTACCTCCACCCTCACCAAGTCTGGAATCCCTCTCTCGGATCATTACCTTCTCACCTGCCTCCTCGCTCACACTCCTGCCCCCTGTAAATCTATATTACTACCTCACAGGGCCCTCCACTCTCTCGACCCCATCCATCTTTCTCAGCACATCACACCTCACCTCGCCTCCCTATCCTCTCTACCCAATCTTGATGACCAGATTACTGCTCCCAACTCCACCCTCTCAACTCAACTCAACTTGCTCACTCCTCTTTCCCTTCGCTGCTCTTGTACCGCTAACCCACAGCCTTGGATCACTGCCACTATCTGCCTCCTTTACTCTTAAGCTCGAACTGCTGAACGCTGCTGGCGAGTCTGAACACCAAGCCAAGCTTGTTAACTTTAATTTATCCTTTCCTGCCTTAACTCTGCCCTCTCCTCTGCCAGGCAAAACTCCTCTGCCAGGCAAATCTCCCCCCTTACTGACACCCATGCCCATCATCCGGGTCAGGTCTTCCATACATTTAACTCTCTTCTCAGGCCCCTATTCCTCCCCCTCCTCCATCCCTCACCCCCAACGATCTGACCTCCTACTTCATTAGCAAAATTACCTCCATCAGGCCTGAGCTCCCCAAAGTCACCCCTTCCCCTTCTCCATCCCCCCACCACTCTCAACCCTCTCCACTACTCTCCCATCCTTTGCAGCAGTAATTTCAGATGAGATCTCCTCCCTCCTCTCAAGTGCTACTCCATCCACCTGTGCTTCAGACCCCATTCCCTCTCATTTTATGAAAACTCTCGCCCCTTCTCTCCTCCCCTTCTTAACTTCCAACGTCAACTGCTCACTCTCCATTGGTTCCTTCCACTCTGCCTTCAAACATGCCCACGTCTCCCCATATAAAATAACCGTCTCTTGACCCCACCCCCCTTCTAGTTATCACCCAATCTCCCTCCTACTCTTCCTTTCCAAAATCCTAGAATGAGTCATCTACACTCGCCACCTCGAATTTCTCAAGGTCAACTCTTTCCTTGACCCCCTCCATTCTAGCCTCCATCCTCCATCCGCCACACTCCCCTGAAACTGCCCCCTCAAAGGTCATGAATGACCTCCTTCTTGCCAAATCCAATGGCTCCTACTCTGTCATAATCCTCATTGAGCTCTCAGCTGCCTTTGACACTGTGGATCACACCCTTCTCCTCAACACGCTATCCAAACCTTGGCTTCACAGACTCTGTCCTCTCCTGGTTCTCTTCTTATCTCTCCTGCCATTCATTCTCAGTCTCCTTTGTGGGCACCTCCCCCCTCCATTCCCTTACTGTAGGAGTTCCTCAACGGTCCGTTTTGCTCCCCTTCTGTTCCGTATGTACACTCACTCCCTTGGTGAACTTATTCACTCTCACACCTTCAACTATCATCTCTAAACTGATGACACTGAAATCTACATCTCTGCCCGTGCTCTCTCTCCCTCCCTCCCTCCAGGCTCGTATTTCCTCCTGCCTTTAGAACATCTCCATCTGGATGAGCGTGGCTCACTGGAAAGAACCCGGGCTTGGGTGGCAGATGTCATGCGTTCTAATCCCGACTCTGCCACTTGTCAGCTGTGTGACTTTGGCCAAGTCACTTAACTTCTATGGGCCTCAGTTACCTCATCTGTAAAACGGGGTTGAGGACTGTGAGCCCCACGTGGGACAACCTGATCACCTTGTATCCCTCCAGCGCTTAGAACAGCGCTTGCCACATAGTAAGAACTTTAAAATGCCATTATTATTATTATTATTATTATTATTACTACTGCTACTATTATCTAAAGCTCAATATGTCCAAGACTGAACTCCTTATGTTCACTCCCAAACCCTGCTCTCTCCCTGGCAGTTCCAACACTGTAGATGGCACTACCATCCTTCCTGTCTCAAAAGCCCGCAACCTTGGTGTCATCCTCGACTCCACACTCTCGTTCACCCCCAACTTCCAATCTGTCACAAAAACCTGCCCGTCTCATCTCCATAACATCGCCAAGATCCGCCCTCTCCTCTCCCTCCAAACCGCTACCTTGCTGGTTCAATCTCTCATTTTATCCCGACTGGATTACTGCATCAGCCTACTCTATGATCTCCCATCCTCCTGTCTCTCCCCATTTTAGTCTATACTTCACGCCGCTGCCCGGATCATCTTTGTGCAGAAACGCTCTGGGCATGTTATTCCTCTCCTCAGAAATCTCCAGTGGCTGCCTGTCAACCTACACATCAAGCAAAAACTCCGCACTCTCAGCTTCAAGGTTCTCTATCACCTTGCCCGCTCCTACCTCACTTCCCTTCTCTCCTCCTACATCCCAGCCCACACCCTCCACTCCTCTGGCACTAACCTCCTCACGGTACCTCGTTCTCGCCTGTCCCGCCATCAACCCCGGCCCACGTCTTCCACCTGGCCTGCAATGCCCTCCTTCCACACATCTGCCAAACTAACTCTCTTCCTCCTTTCAAAGCCCTACTGAGAGCTTATCTCCTCCAGGACGTCTTCCCAGACTGAGCCCCCTCCTTCTTCTCCTCGACTTCATCCCCCCCCGCCCTACTTACTTCCCCTCCCCAAAGCTTGTGTATATATGTTTGTACAGATTTATTACTGTATTTATTTTACTTGTACGTATTTACTATTCACTTTATTTTGTTAATGATGTTCATTAAGCGCTTAGTATACTGCTCTGCACACAGTAAGCGTTCAATAAATGTGATTAAATGAATGAATGAATTTAGCCTCGCTCTGACGACTTGACATCTGTCCACATGTTTTGTTTTGTTGTCTGCTTCCCTCTTCTAGACTGTGAGCCCACTGTTGGGTAGGGACCGTCTCTGTATGTTGCCAACGTGTACTTCCCAAGCGCTTAGTACAGTGCTCTGCACACAGTAAGCGCTCAATAAATACGATTGAATGAATGAATGAATGATTGAATAAACACAACTGAATGATTGACTGACACTGCTTCTCAGAATACCTACCTTCTTTATTGGAATAAGGATTCCTCCTCAACTGTGCAATCCTGTGATCTCAAGAACAGATATATGCTGTATATTTAAAATGAATCCTTCCCACATGTTCTGCATACCGTTAACAATTTCCTGCCAGTTGCTTTTTCTGTGAAGTACCATTTCAAGCTTTTTGCTTTACTTCAAGCACTAGGATGATAGCAAATTCCATGGAGTACCTAAATCTTTTTCATAAACATAAAGATTAAAAATGGATTTTGTCATGAAGCACAAAATGAATGGAAGCAGCATGGCATAATGGATAGAGCACAGGCCTGGGAGTCAGAAGGTCGTGGGTTCTGATCCTGCTTCTGCAAATTTTCTACTGTGTGACTTCGGGCAAGTGGCTTATTTCTCAGTGCCTCGGTTACCTCATCTGTAAAATAAGGGTTAAGACAGTAAGCCCCATTTAGTGCAGGGATTGTGTTCAACCCGATTTGTTTGCATCCCCCCCCAGTGCTTAGTACAGTGCCTGGTACATAGTACTCGCTTAACAAGTACCACAATCATTATTACTAATATTATTGCTCATATCGTTCTGAAAACTAATTCTATTTATTATTGCAATTTCTATCTTTAAATTCATTTCCCTTATCATTTGTGTAATTCTGATTATTATGAAAACGACATTTTAAATATACTTTAAAGTTGCATATACACTTAAAATTGCATATTTACTCTCTAAACTTCATGCATCCCTAAGTTGACCAGTTTAAAGTAGGGGTGACCTCTAAATGATACTTTAGAATATATGAAATGCCACTTTTTCAGAAAACCAAGACATTCTTTATGCTTATTAATTGCCTCATCCATAAAGTATCCAGCAATCATTATTTCTATTGCTACTTAATAGAGGGTACTATTGAAGTAGAAATAAAGTAAGTAACTCAATCTTGGTAAGGACACAGTGTTGCTTCATTAAGACAAGTATTCAGACCATTAGTGCACATTTATCTCTCATATTTTAAATATCTAAATGAAAGCTTTATGATATATTCTAATACATCTTTAAAGAGTCAGTACTCATATCAAATAACCAACTAACCAGGTAAAGCAGCTGTATAAAAAGTGTGTTTTATATTAGGATGGGTAAATTGGAGTTGAAAAAATGGGAAAGGGAGAGTAAAATCCACCAAGGTAAATGAGTCCTGGTCAAATTTGCTTCAAGGTTTGTGTCAAGTTCTGAACTCTTGTTTAAAATTTATCATCCAACATTTTTCTCTACTCATTTGTCCCTGATAATCTTGCCCACTATTTTGTGAACAAAATAAAACCATCTCCCCAAAATTAAAACCATTTCCCCAAGAGTCACCCCCTTCACCTCCCCAGGGACCTCCTTTCCGTGCATCTATCAGTTAATCAGTCAAACAGTCAATCAAACAATCGATGTTATTCATTGGTTCCCTACTGAGGGCAAAGCACTGTATTAAGTTCTTGGGAGAGCACAATGCAACAGAGCTAGTAGACACATTCCCTGCTCACAAATAGCTTACAGCCTAGAAGGGGAGACAGATGTTAAAGCAAACTGTGAATTTGTACATAAATGCTTGTGCGATGAAGGATGGTGTGAATAACAGTTCTTAAGGGTACAGGAATGCATAGTTAGAGGGCGTAGGGACAATGAGGAATTAGTCGGGAAGGTTTTTTGGAGAAGATATGGTTTCAGTAAGGCTTTGAAGGTATGGAGAGTGTTCGTTTGGTGTATTTGGAAAGGGAGGGAGCTCCAGGCCAGAAGAAGACTGCAGGTGAGGGGTTGATGGTGGGTAGATGAGATTGAGGTATATTGAGTAAGTTGCTGTTTGAGTAGTGAAGTGTGTGGAAATCAGTGAGGTAAGGTAAGAGGTAACCTAATTGAATTCTTGAAAGCCTATGTTAAGGAGTTTCTGTTTGCTGCAGAGGTGGGTGGGTAACCACTGGAGTTTCTTGCGGAGTTGGGTGATGAAGACTGAATATTTTTAGAACAATGATCCAGGTAATAGAATGAAGTACAGACTGGAGTGGAAGGAAACCGGAAGCAGGGTGGTCAACAAGGAGGCTGATGTAGTAATCAAGGTGGGATTTGATAAGTGCTTGGATCAGCATTGTAGAAGTTTGGATGGAGAGGAAAGGATGAATTTTAGTGATGTTGTGATGGGAGGACCAGAAAGATTAGGGCACAGATTGAATATATGGGTTGAGTGAGAGAGAGAGGTTGAGGATAATACTAAGGTTATAGGCTTGTGAGGTAAGGAGGATTGTAGGGTTTACAGCTATGGGAAAGACTAGAGAAGGACAGGGTTTCATTCATTCATTCAATCGTATTTCTTGAGCACTTACTGTGTGCAGAGCAGTTACTAAGCGCTTAGGAAGTACAAGTTGGCAACATATAGAGATGGTTCCTACCCAACAACGGGCTCACAGTCTAGGGATCATGCCTGCCAACTTTATTGTACTGTACTCTTTCAAGGGCTTAGTGCAGTGCTTTATATACCGCAATACCTCAATATATACCATGGATCACAGATTTGATGTATCTTCTTGCCCAAGGAAGAGCTCTTGCCTCTTCCTCTGTGGGAAGAGGAGTCTAGCCTAAAGCCCTAGTAGGAGTAGGAGTAGCATATAGCAAGAGCTTGCTGTGTGCAGAGCACTGTACTAAGTTCCTGGAGAGAATACATAGGTGGAAATTAGCCATGGTCCTTGTCCCTCGGGGGCCTAACAGTATGAAGAGGCAGCCTGACTGCGCAACTAGAATGAAGGATCGAATGAAGGAGGACAAGTAAATTGAGGAAGAGATCTATCTAATTGTCATGGGAGAGTCACAGTCCAGCACCTGACATTTGGGGCTATAATGTGCTCAGGGGAAAATGACACTATTCATTGCTATTGACTTAATCAAGGCTATTGAGAAGAACTAGAAAATGCTTGTGAAGAATCCAACCTCAATTGTGAATTATATTACCTGTACTTCGAAAATGCTAAACATTGTATCAATAATGGTAGGTCCTCATGTATTGCAATCCACAGAAATAACACTGCTTGAATCCTCCCTTTCACTGAAACTCAAACTGCTAAACATGGTCTCCTGGCTCCCTGCTTATTTTTCCTTTAATTCCTTGCAAGACTGTGTCGGTATGGTCAGTTTTGAAGGAGCTGTGTGTGGTCAAAACCTCCATTCTGAGGTCCTGGTCAAAGTTAACACAGGGTTTGCAGAGAAAGAAAGGAGAACCTACATTTCCCAGGAAGCGAATGGGCTGACCTATGACTTTTTGGCAGCACAGTAAGGGGTTGTTCTGGGTGAAGCTAAGCATTTTGAGTTCCCGTGTTTGAGGAGGGAAAATATTTCTTTCACTCTTTCTCTCCTGGTATTGGTAGAGGGAACAGGTTTTCATATTCTAGTGCAGAGTGGGTCTATGTGAATAGGAAGTTCATATCCCCTAACTGAGAGAAGGGAGGTTCAGGGAAGTGATGATAGTCCATTTTAGAGTTTTTCAAGGGTACATCGTTGTGATTTTAAACCATTATTTTAATTTGCTTTCTCACATCCTTTTCAAGTGTATCGCCAATAAAAAAATAATGTTTGTTAGCAGACATAGAAATCAGAGCTTTATGGTTCTCCAAAGGAGTTCCCTTTCAAATCCTACATCTCTTTTACTCATTTGGAACACCTGGTTTGGTGAAAGACTTTTAAAGTGTCTCGCTGTAGGTATTTTAGTGAGGTGGCTCCTTGCTAATGCCTCTGTGCTGCTCCTTGAAACTCTCGGTATTTACAAATGACAGGTGCATCATTTCCAGACTGTCTTGATCGAAAACTCAGTGAATCTAAGTTCTGCTCAACTAGAGAAACTTTAGGTAACCTGCGGGGCAGCTGCAAGTGATTTCTAGGCAGAAAAAGAGAAAATGCGCGCATTATAAAACACTTACTCCAAAAGTATAACAGTTGGCAGTCGGTAGGTATTGATGTTCCTTCTTAGGTGCTGTCATTAGCTACTTGGAAAAAGCTTTTTCAATTTAATTTCAGAACTGATGCGATGTAGAAATCGACAGGACTATGCTCTGGCTAAATATGAGGTTTACTATTTTAGCGGCTACCTGATGACAATTTCTGAAATTGGAACACAGTTTGCTCAGTAATCTCTAGTACATGGAATGAAGTTTGCTTTTTACTCAAATGAAAAATCTGTTAGAATAATTCAATTGATATTTTTGTGGTTCATTTGTGATAATGTTGTCAACCCATCTACTAATTTGAATAAATTCTTTTCAAAATAATCTTGATAGTCAATCTTAGAATTTGAAAAGTAAGACTTAGGCACTACCATGAGCTACATTTCAGATGAGATTTTATTTTCAATTATTGTCTTAAAGAAACAATTACTTTTTTATCTCCCACATCCTATTCAGGGACTAGTTCAATGAAGCATATTTACCATTACTTTCGTCAGGCTGAAAACCAAGAAAAAATAATCTTTTAACTTGAAGAAATTATGAATCTTCTGAGGGATAAAATGACTTGAATTTTTCAATGCTCCACGCCTGTGATTAATCCACTAGGCCATGCTGCTTCCCACTTCTGTCTTGTTCCACTGCATACAATCTGTTTTCTTCCCCCTTTCACTTTACTCGGGATCACATTTGCTACAGTCACTAGTGATCTCTTCCTTTTCCTAATCCTCCTGGTCATCTAAGTTGCCTTTATCACTGTGGAATCCTCCTGGAAACATGGTTTTATCATGATTTTCCTAATGCTTCTTTGGCTGCTCTTTCTCAGTCTCTTTTATTGGTCCTCTTCTTCCCCTTTTCTGCTCTGACAGGTGGGTGTCCATCAGGGGTCTCTTCTAGGGTCTCCTACTCTTCGGATTTTATATTTGCTCCACCTCGGAACTCATCCACTCCCATCCCAAATCCATATGGCTGGCTTTGTCCACCCTCCCCGTCTGCAGTTTTGCTCTTGCCCTCAAGACAACTCCATTTGGATGTCCAAACCAGAACCTCAAACTCACTGTGCTCTCCCCCCTCCAGTTCATACTTTATTCTTACTGCCCGTATCATTTTTCTAAAAAATAAGTTAGTCTGTTATTCCCCACTCCTCAAAATCCTCCAGTGGTTGCTGTCCACCTCTGCATCAAACACAAACTCCTCACCATCAGCTCTAAAGGAAGTCAATCAGCTCTCCCTGTCCTACCTTACCCTGTTGATCTACTACAACCCAGACTGCTCAACCTAGTCTCTGCACTTCACCATCACCTGTCTCCCCACAAATTCCTTGTCAAAGTCATGCCTCTGGCCTGGAATTCCCTCCCCTTTGACATCTCTCATTACGGAGAAGCAGCGTGGCTCAGCGGAAAGAGACTGGGCTTGGGAGTCAGGGGTCACAGGTTCGAATCCTGGCCCCGCCACTTGTCAGCTGGGTGACTTTGGGCGAGTCGCTTCACTTCTCTGGGCCTCAGTTCCCTCATCTGGAAAATGGGGTTTCAGTCTGTGAGCCCCACGTGGGACAACTTGATTACCTTGTATGTACCCCAGCGCTTAGGACAGTGCTTTGCACATAGGAAGCGCTTAATAAATGCCATTATTATAAGCGCTTAGTACAGTGCTCTGCACACAGTAAGCGCTCAATAAATACGATTGATGATGATGATATCTCCCAAGAAGCCTTCCCTGACTAAACTCTTATTCTCTATCCCTTCCTTGTCACCTATACACTTGGATCTGTACCCTTGAGAACACCCCACAGCACTTAAGTACGTATCCCTACACTCTTTCTACTGGTAGTTTTTTTAATGTCTGTTTCTCACTTAAGACTGTAAGCCCTTTGTAGGCAGAGCTCATGTATACAAGCACTATTACATTGTACTTTCCCAAACACGTAGTTCAGTGATCTGCACACAGTAAGTGCTCAGTAAATACCACTGACTGTTTCAAAACCGACCTCTTTATTCATCCTCCTAAATCCACACCTCCACTCAACTTTCCCATCACGGTTGACAATATAATCTCCACAGTTTCTAAAATATGAACCCTTGGAATTATCCTTGATTCCTATTTCAACTATCACATTCAGTCTGTTGTTAAATTCCATCTATTTTTTCCTCCACAATATTTCCCAGTTCCACCCTTTCCTCTCCTCCAAGAAACATGTCCACTCTATCTCTTTGACTGCCATATGTGTCCACTTACTTTTCTCTGTATCTGCTCTTTGTGCTCTACAGTACCCTTGGTTGTACTCGGAAGAAGAAGAAGAAGAAGAAGAAGAAAAGCAGAAGAAGAAGAAGAAGAAGAAGAAGAAGAAGAAGAAGAAGAAGAAGAAGAAGAAGAAGAAGAAGAAGAAGAAGGAGAAGAAGAAGAAGAAGAAGAAGAAGAAGAAGAAGAAGAAGAAGAAGAAGAAGAAGAAGAAGGAGAAGGAGAAGGAGAAGAAGAAGAAGAAGAAGAAGAAGAAGAAGAAGAAGAAGGAGAAGGAGAAGGAGAAGGAGAAGGAGAAGGAGAAGAAGAAGAAGAAGAAGAAGAAGAAGAAGAAGAAGAAGAAGAAGAAGAAGAATGGCACCTGTTAAGCACTTACTATGTGCCAAGCACTGTTCTAAAACTTGAAGTAGATATTAATCATTCACGTTAGCCTCATGAGCCTCACAGTCTTAATCCCCATTTTAAAAATGAGACAGTTGAGACCCAGAGAAGTTAAGTGACTTGCCCAAGGTCACACAGCAAACATGTGACAGAGTCGGGATTAGAACTCTAGTCTTTCTGTATCCCAGCCCCGTGCTCTATCCACCAGACAAAGCTGCTTCTCTCCAAGTCCTCTGGATGCAAAATTTCTCAGTGTCCTTCTCCACCAAGCTTAGAGCAGGAGCTCCGCTCCCCCGGAATCCGACCTCTGGACCTGAACCCGCTGGGTATCATACCCTCACCCATATCATCTCTGATAAATGATAACAATTATGGTATTTCTTAAATGCTTACTATGTTCCAAGCACTGTTCTAAGCACTGGAGTAGATGCAAGATAATCAGGTTGTCTCACATTCTTAATCCTCATTTTCCAGATGAGGTAACTGAGGCAGAGAGAAGTGAAATGACGTGCTCACGGTCACACAGGAGACACGTGGTGGAGCTGGGATTAGAACCCAGGTCCTCTGACATCCAAATCCATGCTCTATCCACTAGATCACGCTGTTTTCTTTACTAAGCCACACTGCTTCCTCCCTCCCTGGGCCCTGTGTCTATCCAGGCTCCCAGCATGAGCTCTCAGTCTGTGTGCAGAGCAATCAATCAATCAATCAATCGTATTTATTGACACCTTACTGTGTGCAGAGCACTGTACTTAGCGCTTGGGAAGTACAAGTTGGCAACTTTTAGAGACAGTCCCTACCCAACTGTGGGCTCACACTCTAGAAGGGGGAGACAGAGAACAAAACCAAACATATTAACAAAATAAAATGTATAGAATGGATATGTACAAGTAAAATAAATAAATAAATAGAGCAATAAATATGTACAAACATATATACGTATATACAGGTGCTGTGGGGAAGGGAAGGAGCTAAAATGGGGGGGATGGAGAGGGGGACGAGGGGGGGAGGAAGGAGGTGGCTCAGTCTGGGAAGACCTCCTGGAGGAGGTGAGCTCTCAGTAGGACCTTGAAGGGAGGAAGATAGCTAGCTTGGAGGATGGGCAGAGGGAGGGCATTGCAGGCCAGGCGGATGACGTGGGCCGTGGGTCGATGGCGGGACAGGCGAGAACGAGGCACTGTGAGGAGATTAGCGGCAGAGGAGCGGAGGGTGTGGGCTGGGCTGTAGAAGGAGAGAAGGGAGGTAAGGCAGAAGGGGGCGAGGTGATGGAGAGCCTTGAAGCCGAGGGTGAGGAGTTTCTGCCTGATGCGCAGATTGATTGGTAGCCACTGGAAATTTTTGAGGAGGGGAGTAACATGCCCAGAGCGTTTATCTACAAAGACAATCCGGGCAGCAGTATGAAGTATGGATTGAAGTGGGGAGAGACACGAGTATGGGAGATCAGAATGAAGGCTGATGCAGTAGTCCAGACGGGATAGGATGCGAGCTTGAACGAGCAGGGTAGAGGTTTGTATGGAGAGGAAAGGGCAGATCTTGGCAATGCTGCAGAGCTGAGACCAGCAGGTTTTGGTGACGGCTTGGATATGAGGGGTGAATGAAAGAGCGGAAAGCACTGTACTAAGTGCTTGGGAGAGAATGAAAAAAAAAGTTGAGGGACACGTTCCCTGCCCACATTGAGGTTACTGTCTGGAATTCCTTTCTGCTCTCCCAGGCCACAGTTCTCCTCCTCTTGCATCCAAGATTGTCTAGAATCTTCTTCTCCAACTATCAATCGTATTTATCGAGCTCTCACTGTGTGCAGAGCACTGCACTAAGAGGTTGGGAGAGCATAAAGCATCAGTTAGTAGACATGTTCCCTGTGCACAACAAGCTCACAGTCTAGGTACACAGCTCGTCTCCTCTCACATTCAGATGGACAAGAACCTTTTATCTAACTACCAAATAATCAATCACTCATATTTATATTGATGCTGTTGATGCCTGCTTACTTCTTTTGAAGTCTGTCTCCCCCCTTCTAGACTGTGAGCCAATTGTAGGCAGGGCTTGTTTCTTTTTGTTGCTGAATTCTACTTTCCAAGCACTTAGTAGAGTGCTCTGCACATAGTAAATGCTCAATAAATATGAATGAAAGAATGAATTAATTTATTGAGTGCTTACTGTTTGCAGAGCTCTGTACTAAGCGCTTGGGGGAGTACAACATAGCACTTGCTGCTATAAAAGGATTCTGTAGCCTGAGCCTCAGGGGGAAAGTTATATTTTTGTTTTCAATGGTATTTGTTAAGCCCTATGTCCCAGGCACTTTTCGAAGCTCAGGGGTAGATACAAGCTGATCAGGATGGACATGGTCAGTGTTCCTCATGGGGCTCACAGTCTTAATGTCCATTTTACAGATAAGATAACTGAGGCACACAGAAGTAAACTTACTTGCCCAATTTCACACCGCAAAGTCAGGTTTGGAATCCAAATTCTCCTAACTCCCTCGCATGTGCTCTATCCACTACATCACTCTTCTCCCAGATGCTCACAGAAACCACCTGGAACTCTCTAATTCCTCCTCAATCCCTGTTTCAGAGAGTCTGGGGTAAATCTCCACACATGGTTCAGAGAGGGTCTCTACATGGTGGGTTTTCTGGCTTTCTCCTCCCTCTCCCAAGCATTAGCCCAGGAACTGGTGCTCATAGATCTTGGTAGATCAATGAGGTAATACATTCTTTAGTCTAAAGCCAGACTTTGCGTGTTTTACTCTCATTACCCCAGTTTGAGGATTTCAGAATCTGAAGTTCTTTTCTCAGGGTCACGGTTTATTTCCCTATTGCTCTTATTTTCCTTCAGCAGTTTGTTTTCCTCTCTGATATCTGAAAGCATCTTCATTAGTATGTTTTTCATAATGTCTCTGCAGAGAGGCCAGTAAGGGCAACCTCATATTGTCTACTAATGGGGGTGAGTCAACCCTGAGGGTCAACTGTCAAATTCATGTACGACATTCTGCAGAAGTCATTTATTCTGGGAGTGTTTTTCTGCCTGGCACTCTCAGAATTTGTATTTTTTATTTCCATTGAGTAGTTAGTTTCTGCTGTCAAATGCCATATTACTCTTAATTAACAGCTGGGTCCTGTTTTCAAAAAGTATCCCTTGCCCTGTGAAATCAAAGTGTTTTATGCCTATTCAATGATTCTCTATTTGTTCTAGTGTATTCCCAAACTATGCCACATTTTAGCATTTCACTTTGAATTTTCATTATCTAATCAAGATTAGGGACACTCATTTTCCCTATTGAAAAGGGAGTAATTTTTTTGTGAGAACATCAGTTGTTTAAATGGAAGACGTGGGGAAGGAATTAACACAGGAGGTAGCCTACATGATGTGAGGCTTGGGTTAGAGATGAAATTTGGGTCAGTTTTTTTTTTTTTGCTTTTAAAGGTTTTTGATAAGTGCTTTCTATGTTTCAGGCATTGTATTAAGCAAAGAGCACTGTCCTGTACTCCAGAGATATCCGGGGAAGCTCCCTCTCTTTGTTGTCCATACTACCTCTCCACAGCAGCTCCTTCCTCACCCAACTCACTCAGCCATCTCCCTCTCCCCACCTGGAAACCCCTTCTCCCGTCACATCTGACAGGCCACCACTCTCCCTGATGGTGTTTCCCTCAATCAATCAATCAATCAATCAATCAATCGATCGTATTTATTGAGTGCTTACTGTGTGCAGAGCACTGAACTAAGCGCTTGGGAAGTACAAGTTGGCAACATATAGAGACAGTCCCTACCCAACAGTGGGGTCACAGTCTAGAAGGGGGAGACAGAGAACGAAACCAAACATATTAACAGAATAAAATAAATAGAATAGATATGTACAAGTAAAATAAATAAATAAATAAATAGAGTAATAAATATGTACAAACATATATACATATATACAGGTGCTGTGGGGAAGGGAAGGAGGTAAGATGGTGGGGATGGAGAGGGGGATGAGGGGGAGAGGAAGGAGGGGTCTCAATCTGGGAAGGCCGCCTGGAGGATGTGAGCTCTCAGTAGGGCCTTGAAGGGAGGAAGAGAGCTAGCTTGGCAGATGTGGGGAGGGAGGGCATTCCAGGCCAGGGGGATGACGTGGGCCGGGACTGTGGAATTGATGCATTGAGCCCTCATTCACTGAGCACATTAGGGACTCACCTCCTGCAGCACTTATGAACGTATTTTTAAATTCCTTTACTTTCCCCTCCCTGTAATTACTTTGGCGTCTGTCTCTCTCCCTAGATTGCAAGCTCCTTGAAGGCAGGACGCATGTCTATTAATTCAATAAAACTCTCCCAAGTGCTGAGTACAGTGCTCTTTCTAGAGTAAGTTTTCAATACTACTAATTGAACAGCTGATTAAATGGAAGGATGGCCCTGGGTACCTTTTTCCATTGTCTATGTTGTGAGATTAAATTTGAGGAAATTGGCAGGTATCCCACAAAAGTATGTCATTTGGGTGTCTTCTAAAATCAAGCAATGGGCAGAGCAATGTATTAAGTCATCATTATCATCTATTGTGTTTATTAGGATCTTACTATGTGCAAAGCACTCTACTAAGTGCTTGGCCGGGTACAATGTAGCAGAGTTGGCAGACATGTTCCCTGCCAGTAATAAGTCTAGAAGGAGAGACAGACAGATCCGGCTGGATATCAGAGGGGGGCATTAAATGTGTACTGTCAAATCAGAGGAAGGAACATGGCCATCACTCAGTGAAGTGAAATGATCACTTCCCTGCCTGGGAGAACCAATCAGAGGAGGGGATTGGAGGAGCAGCTCTAAAACAATGCTTTAATGGGGAAATCCCAACAGCCAGGAAGTCCTGAGGAAGTCTTTCAAATCTAAATTAGCAAACCACATACCTATCATATTCACGTTCTGAATTCTAATTAATCTCCTCCTATCTTTCCCCTAATAAAACAAAATAATAATGATAGCAATGATTGTAATATATTGTAGTATAGCATATGTAGTACATGACTGTAGTATAGTTTATGGTATATGCAGTACAGGTTGGCTTACTGTGATCCAAGCAGTGTAGTATCTGCTGGTGTAGACATGAAACAATCATGTTGGACATACTTCCAGTCCCACGGGGTACAGGGGGATCACAGGCTTAAGGGGAGGGAGGACAGGTACTTAATCCTCATTTTGTAGATGAGGAAACTGAGGCACAGGGAAGTTTGGATGCTTTCCTCCAGTTATGTAACAGACAAGCGGCAGAACTGGGATTTCTCCCTGGATCCACTGAGTCCAGGCCCGGTGTTCTTTCCAGCAGGCCACGCTTTTTCTCTTCCACTCACCAGGTGACACATCCCCTCAGAGTGGGACCGTCTCCACCACCCTCCTTTGAATCAGTCATCCGACCCAATCACCTCAGGAGCCACCCTCTCTGAGAAGTACTACCCACCCATCTATCCATCCATCTGCCTGAGAGTCAGCACCCATTCCCTCCAGAACCAGCCTCCCACACTGGAACTATCTGCCCTGCCCAAAGGAGTCACCCCAACTTAGTATCTCCCTCTAGAACTGCCCTCCCCCACCTCCAGCAACCAATCCTCCTCACAGGAGTCATCATCCCCTACTGAAGCTCCGCTCCACCTCCTCCCCACCTACGCTTTCTTCCCCCATTCCACCTAGAATCACCGCCTCACCCCATTTCCCCTCATCCCCTCCCCCACCCGCGCCAGCCTAACGAGCCTCCCCAACCACCCTCCCTTTCCCCTCCCTCCATGACTCAGCTGTCTTTATGACCCTGCTCTGGGGCCTTGGCCCCCGGCTCGGTGAGGCGAGTGGCTCTGCCCAGGCCCAGACAGAGGATGGGCAGAGCCAGGATGGAGGATGTGGATCATCCTGGAAGCCCTCCTGTTCCCAATCCTCTCCATCCTCTGGGGCCTTCAGTGGCCCCTCCCTGATGAGGGATTCACCCACATATTCCTCGGGCTGCTACTCTGGCACATCTGGTGGGGCCACCTCAAGCTTCGGGAGAAAAAATTAATATCCTGGTAGGGACCCGGGATTGACCAATCCCTATGAGTTTCAGGGGCTTGGAAAACCGTCAGGTCTCCCAGCCCACTCTTTTTTGTTGTTGTTTTTTTTTTAACTTGTTTTATTGCATTTCCTAAGCACTCACTGTGTGTCAAGCACTGTTCTAAGCTCTGAGGTAGATAGACATTAATCAGGTTGGACACAGTGTTTGTCCTTGTCCCGTATTGGGCTCACAGACCAGGTAGGAGGGAGAACAGGTATTGAATCCCCACTTAGAAGCTGAGGAAACTGAGGCACAGGGAGCCATCAACATCAATGGTATTTATGGAGTGCATACTCTATGCAGAGTGCTGTACTAAATACTTCGGAGAGTACAGTACAACAGAGCTGATAAACACGTGCCCTGCCCGCAACAGCTTTACCATCTAGGGAGGGGGCTCACAGCATGGAGGAGGAAGTTATGTGATTTGCCCAGGATCATACAACGGGAGAGTGGCAGACCTGTACTAGAATAGGTCTTCTGGCTTCCAGGCCTGGGATTTCTCCACTAGGCCCCGCTGCTTCCCACTTCCTCCTAATCCTTTTTCTTGCCCTTTCACCTCCCTGTCCTCCGTCCACTGTGCAGGAGCTGCCAAGAGCCCCAAGTGAGGATGGTTGCCCCAGCTTCTTAAAAGAGCCCCGACCAGGTCTCTGAGGTCTCATGGATCATGGGACCTTGGTTGAGCTGAGACAGGCTCTCTGGACGCACGGCTGGTGAGCTCTTCCTCCTCCAATCTCACTCTGCTGTCACTCTCGGTCTCCCCGCTGGCCCACCCCGAAGTCTCCAGGAACAGAACCGGGGACCAAGATCCACTTTGATTGAAGGGAAGATCTCCTTCTACGGGACAAAATTCACAGGCATGGCCAGGCAGGGCAGGGAGGGGGAAGAAGAGAAAAATAGATAAAAAAGGATTTTTGCCTTTTTCCTAACAGAGAGATCAGAGTCCATCCCTAAGACCTGTTAATTTCGATGCCAGCCCATTAAAGTTACTGTCCTCCCTTTCCTCCTTGTTGTACAACTCCTTGAGCTGTCCCCTCTGCACCCCCCTGATAATGAGAATGATGGTATTCGTTAAGTGCTTACTATGTGCCAAGCACTGTTCTAAGCTCTGGAGTAGATATATGGTAATCAGATTGTCCCATGTGGGGATCACAGTTTTAATCCACATTTTACAGATGAGGGAACGGAGGCACAGAGAATTTAAGCGGCTTGCACAAAGTCACCCAGCTACCAAGTGGTGGAGCCGAGACTAGAACCCACTACCTCTGACTCCCAAGCCCGTGATCTTTCCACTAAGCCACGCTGTTTCCCAAATCCCCACCCCTGCTCAACACACACACGAGGGAGGGGGCAACTACCCTCAAGAGTCATGGCTGGCTTGGCAAGGCTTGAAGATAGAGCCCCCGAGCACAGTCTGGCCCCAAATAGCAGGGAAGAGCAAAACTCACCCCTTCCTAGGAACCCCACATAACCCATTCTCTTGGTTTCTAGTTCAGAGGCTGTGGCAAAAATTGAACAAGGATCTAGAAGAGCTTCTGTTTCTCCTGAAAATGTGATCCACTCATTCTCTTTTCCCTCTTCCTGGGCCCCCCGCTTAGACTCTGTGATGGCCCACGACGGAAGAGAAGGACCCAGGGAAGAGGCACCCAGGGTGTGGGGGAGTGCGGCTTTAGTGTGAAGGGTGATATATTGTTGGGGGAATTACCGGAAAGGGGGAAGGGGGCAGGCCCTGTGGGTGGGTACACATGCTGTGACAGTTGGGCACAGTTGGAGAGCCAACAGTTGCCCAGGGCTCAGGACTCTCTCCGGGGACGGGGGTTGAGGGGTGTTCCCCCCCCCCGCCCCCGCCACGTCTGCATATGTCAGGACCAGGTTCCTTTCTCATTACCGTTGTGAAGGTTCCCTCAGTTCATTGACACTGGGACTATGGATGGCCGGCAGACTATCCCGATAGAGCTCTCAAGATCAATAGCATTGCTAGACTAGACTTCTAGACTATGAGACCGTTGTTGGGTAGGGACTGTCTCTATATGTTTCTAACCTGTACTTCCCAAGCGCTTAGTACAGTGCTCTGCACACAGTAAGCACTCAATAAATACGATTCAATGAATAGGCAAGAGGGATCACCTTGTGAAATGTTTTGATGTTGATTTGATAGGAATAAAAATATTAATTATTATTGATGGTAAAAATAGTAATAATAATAATCCTGTACCATGTACCAAGTATCGGGCCGAGGTAGATATAAGGTAACAACATCAGACACAGGTCTGTCCCAGATGGGGCTTACAGTATAATGAAGAGAGTGTGCATGTATTTAATCTCCAGTTTACAGATAAGGAAACTGAGGCAGAGGGAAGTGAATTACCTTGTCTGAGTTCACCTAGTAGGCAGGTGGAGGATTCAGGTTTAGAGGAAGTCCTGTTGACTCCCAGCCCAGAACTTTATCCTGGAGCCCCTGTCCTCAGCTTGAAGATTGATTTGTGTTGTCCTGAAAGGTGCCTGGAGAAGGAAATTTCCCCTCTGCGATGGTCCAGTTTCTGCCCCTGCCACATGCTCTCTTTCTGCTGCCCCCTATCAGGCAACAACCTCCACCCCTTTGTTGTTCAGACCCGAACGTATTTCTTAGTGCTCTTGGCAATGGCCATACACCAGAGCCATTTTTCTAGACTGTGAGCCCACTGTTGGGTAGGGACCGTCTCTATGTGTTGCCAACTTGCACTTCCCAAGCACTCAGTATAGTGCTCTGCACACAGTAAGCGCTCAATAAATAATATTGATTGATTGATTGATTGATTGATTGATCACACCAGCTGGAGTCAAATCCCAGTGTCTATTCTGTCAGCGGTGGTCCCTATCTAGGTTTGAGGGTCATGGAGGGGGTGGGTTTCCTTCTAGAAAAGAGAAGCAGGCCAAGAGCCAGCTGCTGAAGCTCCAAAGCATGAGGGCCGGGTCTGTCAGTTATGGGAAATTGCTTCCCCTCAGCTGGAAAGAGTGGGTATTCTTTTACAGGCGCTACAAGGAGAGGGGCTCTGATAAATCACTTTGTACAGCCTGCCAAAGCCTCAGAGAGAAGGTTCAGGGTGTGCCTTCGTGGGACAGACCTATCTGCTCCATACCCTCGCTGCCCTTTACCGTCAGGGAGAAGATGTTTTGGCCCAGAACGTCTTTCTCACGAGGCCCGGAGTCAGGAACTCAACCTGCCCGGAAGAGCAGATCATGGCTACTTAAGTCCTCCTCGTTGACCAAACTTTCCTCTAACTTGAGAGACCCGATTCTCTCTCAAGGCAAAGGACCTCCAACTCGACAGCTGGAGGAGAGAGATCAACTTTTGAGGGGAGTTGAGCTTAGCTTGCTCTGGCCACGGGCGAATGGCATGTCCTGATAAAGAATCCCATGAGGAAACAGAGCCAAAATATGCTAAGTTGCAGACTAAGACTAAGGGGACCATGACCTCCTGCCAGTCCCCTCACCTCAGCCCAAAAAGCCACGGCCCCCTGGGTATGATAATTCCAACCGCTTCCACTGGCCCTGCTCCCTGGCAGAGTGAAGCCGAGGCATCGTCCTAGGACTAAAGATATCCAGAGAGCCACATGCTCCAGGTGGGAGGGCAGGACACCCACCCAAATGATGCCCAGCACGACTCTCCTGAGAGGAGAGACTTCTGACATGGAACGTCCAGCACCCCGGGGTCCTCACTGATCAAGGACCCGGGCCACATTAATGACTCGGGCCACAGTGTGCCAGAAATCACGGATGGCATATCTAAGGTTCTGAGACTCGAGGACTCCCCCAGGCTGAAAAGTGAATAGTGGGCACTAGAACACAACACTGATGCAAAGCGCCATCAGTCTATTGCTGGGGAAATCTCCTTCGTGGGGCACAGTTGGTGGGACGACACTGGCACCTCACCACCGCCAGCTCCTCCTTCTTCACTGAGCGCCCCAGCTCTCACCAGCCCCAGATATCCGGACCCAGCCATCCCACCAGCCATCCCATCTTCCCCAACTCCAGGGTCCCTGAACACAGACACCAGAGAACAGAGAGGTCTGTTACATGGTGTGACAGGAGGGTGGAGTCATTCCTGAGGCTCAGTTTGAAGTCAGGACCACGGGAACACCAGGGAAAAAGCAAGGCTGGCGACCTGTCCATGGAATAGTAAAGGCCCTGGAAACCCTCTTGAAGAGAAAGCACGTGGCTTTTCTTACTGGGCTTTCTCTCATACATTACCTAACTGGGCCTGTCACGGTGTCCCCATTAGGGCTGATCCGGCTGGCCGCGAGACCAGGCCATGAGCTTACCCCTACTGGAGACCATCCTGGCTGCGGTGTGGCTGACTGGGTGAATGGGGAGATATCTGAGGAGGCCCATGTCTTACCCGCTGCTGAACCCCACCAGGCTCCAATGGGCAGCAGAGAGTGCCACCACTCCCAGGAAGCATAGAACGGGGCCAGACCTCAGTTCCAAACCTTGCGGGCCCCGGGATCGAAGAACGATGAGGCAGGTTCCCTCCCCATCAACTCATCCCTTGGCCCTCCCAGGTCTGCAGGCCACTTGGGAGCCAACACGCCTATACAGAAAGGGAAGAAGGATGCTAAAAATCCACAGCAGGACCTGTCTCTGCCCTCACAGCAAAGGGCCCAGGACCAGCCAAATCCTGGGGCCCCGTTCCTTCCACCTTGGGCCCAGTGAGGACCAGCAAGAGCAACCAGTCGTCACCTCAAGCTTCGTTTTCAGCCAAGCTGAAGATGTGGCTCAGTTCTGTCGGCAAAGGCCAGCAGTCCTTCATCAGCCCCAAGGCTTGGGTGACAACGGGCTCAAAGCAGCCATGAAAGTGGAGCTCAGCATCCAGGAACAAGAAACCGCCCTTTCCTGAGAGTCTCGCTCCCTTCTCTATCATATTAATACGTGGGGCTCACCCCCCAGCTCCTCACATATCGTCCTCAAGACGTCTTCCTGGGCCCCGGGTCGACTAGGCCCAGGGCCACCTAAACACTGCACAAAGATGACCATTCAAACAGAGGCCCTCCTGTACTCCAGGGGAATCAGCCAGTTCTCCCCGGAGCACAGCATCCAACTTCATTCTCCATCCTGGGCTTGTTGAAAATAAATGGTTCTTCCTGCAGGAAGTCTGGGTCGTCCATTCATTCAATCGTATTTATCGAGAGCTTACTGTGTGCACATCACTGTACCAAGTGCTTGGGAATCAATCAATCAATCAATCAATCAATCGTATTTATTGAGCGCTTACTATGTGCAGAGCACTGTACTAAGCGCTTGGGAAGTACAAATTGGCATCACATAGAGACAGTCCCTACCCAACAGTGGGCTCACAGTCTAAAAGGGGGAGACAGAGAACAGAACCAAACATACCAACAAAATAAAATAAGTAGGATAGAAATGTACAAGTAAAATAAATAAATAAATAAATAGAGTAATAAATATGTACAACCATATATACATATATACAGGTGCCGTGGGGAAGGGAAGGAGGTAAGACGGGGGGATGGAGAGGGGGACGAGGGGGAAAGGAAAGAAGGGGCTCAGTCTGGGAAGGCCTCCTGGAGGAGGTGAGCTCTCAGCAGGGCCTTGTAATTTGTACTTTGTACTTTGGGAAGTACAAATCGGCAACATATAGAGATGGTCCCTACCCAACAACGGGCTCACAGTCTAGAAGGGGGAGACAGACAACAAAACAAAACAAGTTGACAGGAGACAGGTGTTAAAGCCATCAGAATCAATAGAGTTATAGCTATTTAAACATTAATAAAAGTAATAGAGTAATAAATGTGTACAAATATACACAAGTGCTGTGGGCAGGGGAAGGGGGTCGGGTGGGGGTGCGATGGAGAGGGCAGGAAGAGGAGGAGAGGAAAAAGGTGGACTCAGTCTGTGAAGGCCTCCTCGAGGCTCAATCTGGGAAGGCGGTTCTTTCATCTGTCCCGTTGGGCCTGGGCTTGATTCTGGCTAGCATTGGATTTTGGGCCCTGGGCATGTCAGGCGTGAGTGCTCCCTCCTACTGGGGGGATTCAGTGTGGCTTACTGGATAAACCACTGGCAAGGGAGTCAGGAAAACTGGGTTCTAACCCTGATGCCACCACATCTGCTGGCTGACCTTGAGCAAGTGTCTTCACTTTTCTGGGCCTCAGGTACCTCATCTGTAAATGGGGCTTAAGAGTTGGAGCCCCATGTGGGACTCAAACCTGCCCAATCTGATTTGCTTGTATCTAACCCAGTGCTTCCAACAGTGCTTGGCACATACCAAGTGCTTAAGAAGTACTTATTATGGAGGCTGTTGGTCTCACTGGGGTTTTGGTGAGAAGAACAGTTATGGTGGGGAGGGGTTGTGGAACTCAGGCATGGGCGGACTAGGGGACAGTCCACTATGGGCAGGGAACACATCATTTATTAGTAACCCTTACATCCATTTGGGGTTTTATGTGGTACAGTAGGGAACATTCCTCTGACAGGCACAGCATGATTCCATGACAGAAGATTCCTGAGTTTTGTCGGTGTGTGGAGTGTGTAGGCAAACTGAGTTTTCCTTTCCTTCTGTGGGATTCTGTGGGAATGTAGTCCCTGTTCTACAGAAGAGCAGGTTGAAAGAGTGAAACATCGGTCTCTGCTTCCGATATCATCTGAGGGAAAAATTTTCCCCTTGCTACACTGCAATGTCTATTTCTTGAGCTCACATTCACCGCTCATCAGTAATATCACTTATAAACCCACAGAAAAATTAGAAAGGAACATAATTATTGTCTATGCAATAAACACACACACATATAGTATCTTATATATACTATACAGAGAAGCAGTGTGGCTCAGTGGAAAGAGTATGGGCTTTGGAGTCAGAGGTCATGGGTTCAAATCCCGGCTCCGCCACTTGTTAGCTGTGTGACTTTGGGCAAGTCACTTAACTTCTCTGGGCCTCAGTTCGCTCATCTGTAAAATGGAGATAAAGACTGTGAGCCCCCCGTGGGACAACCTGATCACCTTGTATCTCCCCAGTGCTTAGAACAGTGCTTGTCACATAGTAAGTGCTTAACAAATACCATTATTATTATTATAAGCGACTAAAGAGGTGCACCTATCCTTATAATTTCCCTTTGAGTTTATTGATGATTTTAATCACCAGTTAAATTATATGGCCATCTCATTAAATTACATGGCCATCTCATCATCTGTGATACCCTGGTGGGATACCAAGAGGCAGGCTTGAAAACAGATATAAATTCTGAATGCACCAGCAGCAGGGTGTAGTGGATAGAGCACAGGCCTGGGAGGCATAAGGCCATGGGTTCTAATCCTGGCTCCACCACTTACCTGCTGTGTGACCTTAGGAAAGTCACAACTTCTCTGTACCTCAGTTACCTCATATGTAAAATAAGGATTATTTACACATCAGTAAAAAATGGGGATTCATTCATTCATTCAATTGTATTTATTGAGTGCTTACTATGTGCAGAGCACTGTACTAAGCGCTTGGGAAGTCCAAGTTGGCAACATATAGAGACGATCCCTACTCAACAGTGGGCTCACAGTCTAGAAGGGGGAGACAGACAACAAAACAAAATATATTAACAATATATTTAGAATAATAAATAGTAGAATAATAGAATAAATATGTACAAGTAAAATAAATAAATAAATAAATAGAGTAATAAATATGTACAAACATATATACATATATACAGGTGCTGTGGGGAGGGGAAGGAGATAAGGCGGGGTTGGATGGGGAGGAGGAGAAGGGGGAGAGGACGGAGGGGGGCTAAGAATGTGATCCCAGTGTGGAACTGGGACTGTGTTTATCCAGATTAACTTGTATCTACCCCAGTGCTAAGAACAGTTCTTGGCACATATAAAGCACTTAACAAGTACCATAATTATTAGTAGGTTTAAGAGTCACCCAGCAAGGATCTATCCTTCTGGGAACACAGAATAGAAAAGGGTTTTGGTTTCGTATTGGACTGTTTGGTCTTTTTCTTAAGCATGGGTAGATTTTCACTGTCAGTAGCGTCAACACAAAGGATGGCTATATGTTCATCTGTAAATCCATAAATCCGTACTAGAAAAATTTTTTAGCCGAAGCTCGGAGTGCACAGAATTCCAACCAATCACATGTTTGCATTATGTATTGTGTCTGGAATGTGATTAGGGAAACAAAAACTCATTATTGGCTTCAAAGCTCCCCATCACCATGCCCGTTCTTACCTCACCTCCCTTCTCTCCTGCATCTCAGCCCACACACTCCAGTCCTCTAGTTCTGATCTTCTAACAGTGCTACTTTCTCTTCTGTCCCACCGTCGACCCCTGACCCACATCCTACCTCTGACCGGGAACACCCTCCTTCCTCAAATATGCCAAACAATCACACTTCCCCCTTTCAAAACCCTACTGAAGGCTCACTTCCTCCAAGAGGCCTTCCCAGACTAAGTCCCCCTTTTCCTCGGCTCCCTCTCCCATCTACATCACCCTGACTTGTTCCCTTTGCTCTAAGACCCACCCCCGCCCCCCAGCCCCACGGCACTTGTGCATATTTGTACATATCTATAATTCGTTTTATTTATATTGATGCCTGTTTACTTGTTTTGATGTCTGTAGACCCCTTCTAGACTGTAACTACTTTGAGGGCAGGGATTGTCTCTCTTTATCGTTAAATTGTACTTTCCAAGCACTTAGTACAGTGCTCTGCCCGCAGTAGCACTTAACAAATACGATTGAATGAATGAATGAATGAATGAATGAATGAATCAGAGAATCTGAGTTTGTTTGCATACAGGATATGGTGGAGGTGGAAGAAATGTCTTGTACGTTGGGGCTTATCAACGGACTCCATGGTGACCCCAGTGCAAGTTTTTCTTTAACCCAAAGTTTTGCAACAAAGCAGGCCCTGCGTTTTAAGAATACCAGCTCTACAATACTTGTACATATTTATTCTATTTATTTTATTTGGTTTATATGGTTTGTTTTGTTATCTGTCTCCCCCTTCTAGACTGTGAGCCCACTGTTGGGTAGGAACCGTCTCTATATGTTGCAAACCTGTACTTCCCAAGCGCTTAGTACAGTGCTCTGCACACAGTAAGTGCTCAATATGATTGAATGAATGAATACAATAAAAATGCAATTTGACAAGTTGAATTTTTCCCTGAGAGCCCTCCAGAACAACAAGATTTCCACAGTTCAGTGACTGATATTCATGTACATTTTATTGGCACATCTTGGAAATATATTCTGACAGTAAAGAAAGATGAAAAGTCAAATCTTACACGCTCCCACAAAAAGCGCTGACAGTCATGTCAATGATGTTACAGAGTGACTGATGAAACACTGAAGAATTCTGTAAAATCAGTGTTTGTACTGTTACTAAATTCAATTAGTGAAGGATTACCTAAGGCAGTCAAGTTGAGCTAAGTGCCTTAACCTGAATTTTTTTCCCCTTCACTTCCTTCTGCTTAAGGCTTCCTTCCCCATGGCAGCATGAATGTCATCTCCAGAGATGAGCTCTGGATGTCTGCAAACTACCCATCTTTGGTTGACTTCTCAAGCGTCAAGCAACACTCTAAAAAACATACAAACCACTTAGGCTGGATAGGGTGTTGAGGGGAAGGGGATGGTCCACAGTGTCGAAGGCAGCTGAGAGGTCGAGGAGGACTAGGATAGAGTAGGAGCCTTTGGATTTGGCAAGAAGGATGTCATTGGTGACCTTTGAGAGGGCAGTTTCAGTGGAATGCAGGTGACAGAAGCCAGATTGGAGGGGGTCTAGGAGAGAGTTGGAGTTGAGGAACTCGAGGCAGCGAGTGTAGATGACTCATTCCAGGAGTTTGGAAAGGAAGGGTAGGATGGAGATAGGGCGATAACTAGAAGGGGCAGTGGGGTCTAGAGAGGGTTTTTTAGGGTGGGGGAGACGTGGGCATGTTTGAAGAGAGAGAGAGGAAGGAACCAGTGGAGAGAGAGCAGTTGAAGATGGAAGTTAAGGAAGGGAGGAGGGAAGGCGTGAGAATTTTCATAAGATGAAAGGGAATGAGGTCCGTAGACCAGTTGGATGGATTACCACTTGAGAGGATGGAGAAGATCTCATCTAAAGGTACCTCCCAAGTCCATGCATCCCTATCCCAATAGGAGGGAGAACAAAATGAGTCCACATTTTGCAGATGAGGGAACAGAGAGGCACAGAGAGGCACAGAGAAGTGAAGTGCCCAAAGCCAAACAACAGGTATGTGGGAGAGCTGGAATTGATCAATTAATCAAACGAAAGATAAATATCATTGATTGGTTGATTGTTCTTGGAAGACGTTCAGATTGAAAGAAAATTAGAGAAGCAACATGACCTAAAGGATAGAGCATGGGACTGGGTGTCAGAGGACTTGGGATCTAATCCTGGCTCTGACACTTCTCAGCTGGGTGACCTTAGGTGAGTCACTTCACTTTTCTGTGCCTCAGTTACCTCAACTGGAAGGTAGGGATTTAGAGTGTGAGCCCCATGTGGTATAGGGACTGACCATGTTTTACCATATTTTACTACAGTTATTGCCTCATGGTAAGTGCTTAAGAAGTGCATTAGAGAACAATAGGTTCCTACAAAGAGATAGCATCATTTGCATGCATCCAATTGTGTTGTCGTTTGGCTCCTCAAGAGCTCAATCCGGTACAGGAAGGGTTTGAGGGGTGGCGTCGTGCTTCTGGGCACCTTGAGTTTCTGAGGAAACTTGGGTGTGCTTTCCATCTTGCTTGGCCCTTGAGGAGTTTGTATTCTTTCCTCTCCCATTCCAACCTGTCTTTCTAAAGATAAATAAGATGAAAAAGTCCTCAAGGAAATTCAAACAAATCTGCGAGGTTTCCAAAAGAATAGCTGGTAGACCTCACAATCCAAAATAGGACCAAGTTGGCAGGGGCCTCGAGGGCCCTTACCAGTTTTTAAAGTAGTTCGTCTTGACTCTGGGGCTCTAGGGAAGTCTTTCCCCATTCCCCTAGAACATTGATTAAAAAGATGGTTTTTAATTCAATGGCGGTTGATGCTATTGAGGGCTTCCTGCATACAGAGCACTGTATCAAATGCTTGCAAGAGCACAATTCGGCAGAGTTGGTAGAGCCTACACTTGTCTGGAATGTGGCGATGGGGCTTATGGGTTCCATGGCCGCAGTGCACCCTGGGAAAAATCCTGGGCCCAGTGTCCTGGGCTACAAGGCCGCAGCCTGTAACCTGATCTTGACCCCACCCAACGGCTCCGAGAAGGAAGACCCCCCCCCTCCCCGAGTCTGAAGGGCTTGAGTCTGATCCACCCTCCTGGTGGCCGAAGTAGGGGACACGTGCCTGGGCAAGCCCTTGTTGAATCCGGAAAAGGTATTTTTTTTCTCTTTGGTATCTGTTCATTCATTCATTCATTCAATCGTATTTATTGAGTGTTTACTATGTGCAGAGCACTGTACTGAGCGCTTGGGAAGTACAAGTCGGCAACATAGCAGTAGGAGGAGTAATAGTAGTAGTAATAGCGTTAGTATTTATTAAACAACTATTGTGTGTAGAGCTCTGTACTAACTGTACTAAGCACTGGGGAACAAAATACACAAGTGAGAGTTAGACATGATCTCTGGACCCCCA
Organism: Tachyglossus aculeatus; assembly: GCF_015852505.1. NCBI lineage: Eukaryota > Metazoa > Chordata > Mammalia > Monotremata > Tachyglossidae > Tachyglossus > Tachyglossus aculeatus. The sequence continues at coordinate 5,605,733 of NW_024044831.1, read as the reverse complement.
GGGGCTCTCAATTTTAGAATAAAACACAAGGATGGTAAGGATGAGGTGGTTAAAAAAAGAAGAAATCTGCATCTGGGTCATAATTCCTTTAACTCCTCAAATGTTCTCTTTGCAGGTCTTAAAGGCAATAGGTAGAGAAACAAATTAGAGGGTTTTGGGGGGGGGGGTTTGCTTAAACCATGTTCTTCCTTGTCCCTCTCTTACACTGAATACACTGACCCTGCAGGTCTTGAACAGTTTAGGTAAAAGTACTTAAAGTCTGGAGATTATTTTGCATGAGGCAAATTTCTCCTTTTTCACCTCACATATTCCCTTTGGAGGCCTGGATGATTATAGGTAGAGAAATACAAGCAGGAAATTTTTTTTGCATCAAGCCAATTTCTCCCTTTCCAGCTCCTACATTTTGTCTTCAGGTCTTGAAGACCTATGGTGGACAAATTAATGGGATAATTTCCGAAAGAAGCAGGTTTCTCCTTTTGGATTTGTAATATTCCTTTTTTGAGGCACTAAAGACCGGGGGTAGTGAAATCAATGCAGGAGCTTTTTTGCAGAAAGCCAATTTCTCCTTTTCCACCTCAAATAATCCTGATTCACTCTCAGTTAAAAAGTCTCGAAGGCCTGAAGTGTTAAGCACTGACTAAGTACCAGGAACTGTTTTAAGTGTTGGGGTAGGTGGTGAGTAATCAGTTTGGACCCAATCCCTGTTTTATGTGGGCCTCACCTTCTCAATCCCCATCTGATAGATGAGGGAAGTGAGGCCCAGAGAAGTGTAGTGATTTTCCCAGGGTCACACTGCAGACAAGTAGAAGCGATGGGATTAGAACCCACTTTCTGTCCACTGGGCCATGCTGCTTCTTTACTAGAGCTGGGGCCTCTAGACCGATCTGGGTTGTGTCTGACTGTCCCCACATCTTCCCATGCCTGACTACCACAACTTCATACTCTCGCTCCCCATTCCTCTTCCTAACCACGAGAAGGGTGATGGACACCATCCCCATCCCCACAGTGGTCAGAAGTACTCAGACGGTGGGACAGATGGAAGACGCAGAAAGATGACTGCATTTAAGAGACTGAGATGTTGAATGACATCAGATGCTGTGCAACTGAAGGAATTGACCGATTCCCCCGAGCACGAGCAGCGCTTTGGTCCATCTGCAGGTCAGGGTTCTGCAGTTTTGGGGTCCTTGGACCTATTCATCCCAGAGCCCGGGAAGACGTCCTTCGGACGATTCTGAGGTGGAGAGGGGTGAGGGCCATGGCTCAGCAGGGTGGAGAAGCCCACTCACAGGCGTGAGAGACCCTCGGGGAAGAACGGTTTGGTGTTCAGAGTTCTGCTTTTTCTCTTCCCCCCAGGCATCTCTCAGCAGACCCCTGGAGCCTAATTCCAATTATGGATGTTTGGCGATTGACCTGATCCACATCTGTAACCTCCTGGGCACAGCCTTTGGTGTCATCTGTGTGCTCTTGCTGGTCCACGTTGGGCCCGGGGTCGAAGCTCTAAGGCCATGGGACTCGGCAGGAGCCGGGGCCTTCGCTGCCAGGGTAGGCACGAGGGGCCTGCTCTGGCCTTGGCCGGTGTCCATCTCCCCTCTCTGGACAGCTGTAGGGTTCGCGGCAGGGCCTTCAGGCCTGGGAAGGGGGAGCGATGAATTAGCAGGGTGGAAATACGATTCATCTGGCCCCTCACTCTCTGGGCCCGGGGCCCGCTTGCTTTTTCTTCCAGGTCTGTCCCAGTCCTGGGATTCCTGGGAATGGTGGCCGGCCAGTGATTTCTCCGGATCATTTGCCGTTGGGGTAGGCTCTCCAGGCGTCTCCATCTGAGCCCGATCAGCGGCACTGATCAGGGCCGGCCGGCCCTCCAGTCTCTCAGTCGACTGGGTCGGCCCCGTTGGAGACGCTAGGCTGGGTAAGCCACGTGCTTCAGCAGTAAGGCCGATTCCAGGGCCTTCAGGGACTCCTCCGACATGCTATCTAGATTAGTGAGTTTTTCTCAGGGCTCCCGTGGTCTGGAACTCCAGCTCAGCTCCCGGGATGACTGAGCCTTCTGGTTATACTCCTTAATGACCCTCCACGCCTTCTGAGGTTTTGGTTCAAAAGCACGTGGATGCAAGGACTTTGGCAAGGCAGGGGCCGGATGTCTGGTGATGGAGAGAGCTTGGGGGTCCAGTTTAGGAGGAAGGGCCTGTTGGCAGGTGGCGCTGGTGTCCCTTCCACTGTTCACCACGGAGAGGATCACCCCGTTCTTTTGTGGTGGGGGCCGTTGGGCCCTGGCCTTCTCTTGCCCATCCAGGAGCCTCGGGGTGCGGCCGACGTCGGGTCTGAAGACCCTGGGGACGTGGTCCGTGACGACTGACACCCTGTGGCCCGAGTTCCCAGTGGGTGGGAGCACCCCAGAACGGCCAGAGCTCTCTTTGCCAGGAGAACCGGCCTCCGCATTGGGTTTGAGGGCAACCCGCTCTCCTGTCCTGGGCTTGTACTTCTTCTGGCCCTCAAGACTATGGCTCTCGGGTAATCCCCATCCAGGAATGTTGGTGTCAACTCTCTCCCTCCTCTCTTCTAGAGAACTGGGCGTGTGGCAGTGGTTTAACCCGAGTGCTTCTCTGTGCAGGGACCCCGGGGCGCCTTGGCTATTGGGGATGAGGAGAGGGGCCCAGCAGGGATGCAGGATCTTGGCAGGCAAAGCCTCGAGATAAATCCAACTCTCAGATGGTGTCGGCTCTACGTCCCGGAGGACTTTCTCAGGTATGTCCGCTGAACCCCCTGGGTCCGAGAGCGGGAAGCCTGGCTCCTGCAGCTGTTGAAGGTAGTCCAACTGAGGTAGTTGAGGCCCTTTGTTCTTTTGCAAAGGCAGGGCCACTGCATCACGGACCCCATTATTTGAGGTGGGGTTTGAGCCAGTATTCCGGGGAGGGTGAGTTCCTGACTCCGGGCCTCCATGTAAAGATGGAGTGGGGAGAGTCACTTTTTTCTTGCCAGCAAGGGGCAGTGACTGTGTGGAGCAGGAAGTGCTATCCTCCATTAACCCACCCTGGGCTTTTGGATTGAGGCACCAGCAGATAGTGAAATCCGATTCCTCGGAGACTTGTGTCCAAGTAACACCTCTGAAAGAACAGCCACTCGTTACAGCTGAGGGAATCAGACTCCTGCCACTGAGGGCTTTCACGCCCTGGGACTTCGGTAACTGGCTCTTGGTGACACTCTTTTCTCTAAGGATCACCACCCCTGATCCGCATCCCTTCTACCACCAGGGCAGGCTGGGAGCCACAGGAGATGGGATGGTGACTGGGATTCAAACGGCATTGAGGTGGCCAGAGCCACGAGCACTAGGAACTCTGTTTGGATCTGAGCAGCAAGAGGGCAATTGTCCAATGGAGAGCAGCAGGAGGAGAGAATGTGGCAGAGTCAGGAATCAGACCATCCATAGATGAAATTCCCTTCCCCAGACAACTTTTAGGAGAAGACAAACCCATCTTTGCTTGAGCAGAGGAGGCGGACTCCAGGAGAAAGAGTCCAGGCTTGGGAATCAGGAGACCTGCATTCTAAATCCGGCTCTGATGATTGCTTACTGCCTGACCTCAGGCAAGTCACTTAACTTCTCTGCGTCTCAGTTTGTTCCTCTCTAAAAGGGAGATTAAGGACCTCATTTCCCTCTTTATTAGACCGTTAGCTCCATGTGGGACAGTGACTATGTCTGATCTTATTCAGGTATATTTACTCCTGTACAATACTTTGCACATTGGGGTCTAACAATTATTGTTATTGTTATGATTATGATTATTATCCCTGTCAAATCAGCATCAGGACATTCCACCAGCTGATCCTCCTGGCCTGTTGGCCCTGTTAGTCCTGTCACTGTTTATATTTCTTCTCCTTTGGATTGTATAATTCTTCCATCTCCTCAAATGGGGTCCCAGTTCCATCCCAGGAAGCCTCTATTTATTGGGTGTATCTGCAGTCACTCCACCATCCCAGTGTCAAGGAACCGAGGGATCCCCTAAACCGTGAATGAGAAGGGATCCCCAAACCTGATGCATACAGATCTGGTGGACAAACTCCTCCCTCTGAGGGAGAACAGAGCCCTGGGCTTCTGTTGGTTCACAAGCCATGCCCAGATGTCACAACACGTGTGCTCACCCACGAGGTCTGCCCACCACATCTGATCTTATCATCACCCAACAACACCATAACACCCATTTTGTCATTGCCACACCCCTCCCACACCTTTCCCCATACCCCACCACTGGATCCCTGTTCCCTGAGTCCCTGTCTTCTACCCTGGGTTTTTTCTAGGTCTAGGCAAAGACCCAGGGACCAGGAAAAAAGAATGAATGGATCACTTTTTTAGGAGATGCGGAATATCTTTTAGATTTTGGTCGCACATCTCCAACATCTTCTACACTAGAAACCAAAGTAATGTGTTACTTGGGGTTCCTGGAGAGATGTGGGTTCTGCTTCTTCCTGATATTTGGAGCTGGGGTTTAACTGAGGGGCTCTACCTCTCCACCCTACAGGTCCTGTCAGGTCAACCCTGAGGGAGGATGAAACGATAGGACCCTGAGAAAAGTTGCCACCTGCATCCTCCCTCCGGCCCATGTCCTAAGATCATTAAGGACACCACTAAAGCTTGGCTCTGTTCTAGGACACTGGGACTGAAAACGGCTGGAGCCTTTTAACCTCGGCTGCTCTGCCAGGTCTGAGAAAAATGGGAAGCAGAATGGCCTAGTGGATAGAGTACGGGGCTGGGATTCAGAAGAATATAGGTTCTAGTCCTGACTCTGCCACCTATTTTTTATAATGTCATTTGGTACATGCTTCCTATATGTCAAACACCGTTCTAAGCACTGGGACACAGTACCTGTCCCATATGGGCCTCACAGGTCTGTCTCTGTAGGAGGAAGAACAGGTATCCGCATTTTACAGTTGAGGAAACTGAGGCTAAGAGCAGCGAAGCTACTTGCCCAAGATCACAAAACAGACAAGTGGCAGAGCTGAAATTAGAACTCAGGTCCTTTTGACTCCCAGGCCCTTGCTCTACCCATTTAGCAATATTGCTTCTCATTTTCTAGTCTTGTCTTCATTTTTCTGTGCCTCAAGTTACTTCATCTGCAAAATGAGGACTAAGATTGTGAGGCCCATGTGGAACACAGGCCGTGTCCGGTCTACTTAGCTTGTATATACCCCAGTGCTTAGAACGGTGCCAGGCATGTAGCACTTAAAAATGCCATTAGAAAAAAAAAATTGGGAGAGAAGGCCATTCAATTCCGGCGTTCAGAGGTGGGGACGGGAGCATGGACAACAGGAGGAAAGGCCAGGATGGTACCTTCATCCGGTGCATCCTCCAGCTGGGAATTGGGACCACGTTGCTAAAGAAAGGGGGCAACATGATTAGCAGGGGTTTGGGCTGGTGTCCGGCGTCTCTGTTAGACCGGACCACAAAAATCCTTTACTCACTTTCAGTCCCTTCTCCCATCTCCCAACCCATCCTTGCTGTGCTTGTCCCTTCTTTGCCCTCGATCTTCCCATCATGGGAAGGGGGTCTTGGCCCATGGTTCTGGTTCTATTCTAGGCGATTTGAGGTAGGCCAGCAAGGAGACTGAGATTCGAAGCAGACTTGGACTGGAGGAGGAAGAGCTTGACAGAGAAAACTCCAGAGAGCCTGTCTCCAGCACAGGCAACTCCCAAGGCACAGCCCAAAGACACCTGAGAGCTGCAGACGCCCTGAGCAATTAATCAATCGACGGGGGTTTTTTTGAGTGCTTACTGTTTTCAGAGCACTATAGTAAGTGCCTGGGAGAGTACTAAATAATCGGATGAGTGGGCATGTTCTCTGCCCATATCGAGCTTACAGTTTAGAGAGCTCACAGCAGAGAATGGGGCCATGGTCTCACTTGGGGCTCTGGACACCTGCTTCATGGTGGAATGAGGGTGGCCGGTTGACGGGGTGAGGCGGGGGATCGGGAGAAAGCTGACTGCAGAGGTTACACTTCTCCAAGGCCCTATGCACCCTCGGTACTTGTTGGCAAGGGGTATCATATCGGGGTCCTTACCACATCATTGTTTTTTTCTTTCTTCATCATCAGTTCCAGGTAGCCCCACTGGATCTCCCAGAGCAGCAGTACCAGGAAGCTGATGATGAATCCCTCGTCGGGGAGAGGCCACTGAAGACCCCATAGTATGGCAAGGATTGGGAACAGGAGAGCTTCCAGGATGCCCCACGTTGTCCTTTCTGGACCTGCTTGATCCTGTGAACGGGTCTGGGCACAGCCAAGCTCTTCAACGAGCCGGAGACCGAGCCCCCAGAGCCGGGTCAGAAAGACAGTTGAGTCATAGAGGGAGGGCCCATCTTGGCCCGTGGGGGTGAGGAGGAAGAGGGTCGGCGGCGGGGCGGGGGTCAGGCACCTAGAGTGACTTTAGCAGGGGAGACAGTAGGGGCAATTTCAATGGCAGAAGGAGACTCTTTTTCCAGAGGGCCTGGTTCCAGGGAGGGAGGAAGCAGTGGTGTGTGTGTGTGTGTGTGTGTGTGTGTGTGTGTGTGTGTGTGTGTGTGTGTGTGCGTGCGTGCGTGTGTGTGTGTGTGTGTGTGTGTGCGTGTGCACGCGCGCACGATTCCTTTGGTCTCTCCCACTCTCTGTCTCTGTCTCTTTCTGTCTCTCTCTCTCACTCTGCCTCTGTCTCTGTCACTGTCTCTGTCCAACTCCAGGTCTGGTTCCTCCATCTGCACCGAGCAAGGCACTGTGGGAACGACAACCTTTGTACCAAACACCAAGCGTTCCCAATTCCAGCATGCTCCAGTTACACAGGGGTTGTGATAAAAGTTGTTCCCTTGCTTTCTCTGATTCCTACATCTCCACCAGGACTTTATGCCGATTTTGCTTTCTCTGATTCCTACATCTCCACCATAACTTTATGCTGATTTTGTGTATTTGTTTTTATTGTTTAGCTTTAAACAAGTTTTAATGTCTTATCACTCCTAATGTGTTGGTCTACAGTTCCTTCTCCTCACTTAAACATTTGAATTGTAAGCCCCCAAAGGTACAGGGACCATGTGTAATTCTCACCTGGGTAGTCTCTCCCATTTCTTAATACAGCATAGTAAGTGCTTAATAAATATAATTACTGCTACTACTACTACTACTACTACTATTACTACCTCTAGTACTTCCACTACCAGTACTATTACTCTCTTTCCCAAGGAGAAAAAGTCGATGAGGGACACTCAGTAGATCTTGGTATACCTAGAAAAACACCAAAACAGCCTCAGGGAGGAAATCCTTTGGGTTTGATGTTTGTTTTTAATTTGTCAGGTTTCTTCTATTCCCCCAATACATATTAGCCCTACCTCCCCTGCAGTTGTTACAATTGTCCTGTCTAGTATGGGGATGAAACTTGATTTACTATTTACTTTTTTTTGCTTCTTTGGAACAGGACAAACTTTATTTGTATATACTGTGCTCCACTCGAGCTAAGAAAGTTTTAGATGAAAACCACAGTGAAGCACTCCTCTTACCCAGATGAAATGAAATTTGAACCTTTGGCACACTGCCAACATAAACTGGGAAAATTGCTAACATTTTACAAGTTGGTTTCAAAAGAATAAACAAGGCTGTGAATTTTTCTACAAGAAGATCATTTGAAACAGGGATATTAAAATAGCTTTTCTTGAAAAACATTTTGTTATAATTAGAGTAATTCAACTTCTTTGTTCCAATTTAAAGCGGCCACAACGTTGCCTGAGAGGTGACATACAGACAATCCAGATTGAAAACAAAGTGTAAGTGGGATGTTTGTTGGTAACTAGAAACTTTTGGGGTTTGGTAACTTTGCATCTCTTTGATGGAACTCTTCTTTCCACTGGAAAATTTGTAGTTTGATTGCAAAGTGAATAATGATAATAATAATAATAATGGCATTTGTTAAGCGCTTACTATAAGCAAAGCACTGTTTTAAGAGCTGGGGAGGTTACAAGGTGATCAGGTTGTCCCAAGGGGGGCTCACAGTCTTAATCCCCATTTTACAGATGAGGTAACTGAGGCCCCGAGAAGTTAAGTGACTTGCTCAAAGTCACACAGCTGACAATTGGTGGAGCCGGGATTTGAACCCATGACCTCTGACTCCAAAACCCGTGCTCTCTCCACTGAGTCACGCTGCTTCTCTAAGTTTCTATTTTATTAATTTAGGCAAAAAAAGTATGTTTGGAAACTCCACTAAACTCCAGCAGAATTCAATCACTGTCACAAAAGCAGGTTAGTCCTACTTTCATCATTTATAAATAATATCCTTATTTAACATATTCCACTCCAATCATTACTCGGCAGAACCTGGTAAATAGTAAGCGGTTCTGGAGGCTACTCTTATTCCTAGACCATAGCACACGGTTAAGTGCTAGATAAACACCATCCATTTGATTTATTCAGCCTGTGTTTCATTATGATAATAATAATAATAGTATTTGTTAAGTATTTCTAAGTGCTGGGGAAGATACAAGGTAATCAGGTTGTCCCACGTGAGGCTCACAGTCTTAATCCCCATTTCACAGATAAGCAAACTCAGGCACAGACAAGCAAAGTGACTTGCTCAAAGTCACACAGCTGACAGAGAGTGGGGCCAGGATTAGAACCCATGACCTATGACTTCCAAAACCATGCTATTTCCACTAAGCCACGCTGCTTCTCTTATGAATGCCGTACTTTCTCAAATGCATGTTAACAAACAACATACGGTGTTGTGATATGGTCCCACTTTGGGGAAGTGGAAGGGTTCTTTTTAAGGAGAAACAGGAGGTTTCAACTTGAATGTTTTTAGTATGTACTAACACAACATAGTATAAACAAACAAATTAAGAAAATGTGGATGTGGGAAATTCCATTAGAGATATTAAAAATCAAGCTACTGGGAGCAGAGAAAACGAGGTGAAGACACTTTTCCTCAGGTGTCAGAAAAAAATGAACTCTCCAAAGCCCTAGACAGGACAGTGAGGGAAAATATATGGGGGATATTGAAGAAAAGCCCCTAGAAAACCAATATAGTAAGTGACATGGGGATATTGGAATACCATGATCGAGTGACTAAGGAACAGTCTGAAAGGATTCCACAGGGGCAGAGGCGTCAGAGGCAAATACTATTCTGGATTGTGGATCAAAGACTGCATTCTTTTTTTATAGTATTTGTTAAACACATACTATGTGCCAGGTAGTGTGCCAGGTAGTGTACTAAGCACTGGGGTAGATACACATTCATCAAGTTGACACAGTCTGTGTCCCACATGGGGCTCAGAGTCTTAATCCCCATTTTACAGATGAGGTACCTGAGGCCCAGAGAAGTTAAGTGACTTGCCAAGGTCACATAGCAGACAGGTGGCAGAGCTGGGATGAGAACCCAGGTCTTTCTTACTCCCAGGCCTGGGTTCTATCAATTAAGCAATCCATGTTTAGTGTGCTTTTTGCAAGCCTGGGACTTTGTTTTTCTATCTTGGTTTCAGGTATGGACTGTTTCCTTGTTCCTAGACATATATCTATCTATCTATCTATCTATCTATATCTATCTATCTATATATATATATATCTAGAGAGAGAGAGAGAAAGAGAGAGAGAGAGAGAGAGAGAGAGAGAGAGAGAACATGAATACTCAGTGCCCTTTAAAATAATTCAATGAAAACAAACTGCCTCAAGAAATGAAATAATTTTAAAACCACTTTTCATGGATGTCCCGCTGATACCATGATACCACCGCTCAACATGTCCAAAACTGAATTTCCCATCATCCTCCCCAAATCCTCTTGTCACTTACTTTTCCCATCACAGTGGGCCACCAGCCTTCCCATGTCTCTCATTTTGGCATTATCCTTTCTGGGTAATATTCTTTACTCCTTTACTCTCTTTCAATCTTTTGTGATCATGAGATTACAAAGTAAGCACTCAGTTTAATACTATCGATTAATGAGATGCTAGACTGTGTAAGCTGTGTAGGCAGGGGACATGTCCACTTATTCTGCTGTATTGCACTCTGGAAAGCACTTAGTACAGTGCTTTGCACATAAAAAGCACTCAGTAAATACGACTGATTGATTGATCGATTTACATGGGCCATGCAATCTGCAAATGTTAGGCATTGCTATTAAGTTTGCACATCCCATGCGTCCCAGTGACTTTCCTCTAGAATTCATTGTGGGCCGGGAATGTGTTCCCTGACGCTGTTATACTAGTCTCTGTACTCCCTTCTGTGTCATCTATGAACTTGGACCTGTGACCTATGGACATTTGATATTTGCCCCACCCCACCCCCACCACACTTATGTACCTATCTTTAAATTACATATTATAAATTCCTTATTTATTTATATTATTGTCTGTCTTCCCCCTAGACTGCACGCTTATTATGGGAAGGGAACATTTCTACTAATTCATTCATTCAATGTGTTTATTGAGCGCTTACTATGTGCAGAGCACTGTACTAAGCGCTTGGGAAGCACAGGTCAGCAGCATATAGAGATAGGCTCTACCCAAAACAGGCTCAGAGTCTAGTAATAGCTAATTCTGCTACATTGTACTCTCCCAAATGCTTAGAACAGTGTTCGATAAACATCACCGATTGACTGGAATCCAACTCTGGCCCTGAAATTTCCCCCTACAATTACATTATCTGATGGTGGTGCTCCTGAGGTAAGTTTCACTAATCTTTGTAAAATCATTCTTTTTCTTCATTTCAGTTCATCGTTGTGGAGATGTAAGTGTTTATGAAAGGGGCTGATCTCTTCTGTTTCAGGGTGTGGGAGAGGGATCATTAAATAGTCACCTCTACCTCTGGGAAGGTTTGGAAGGCCTTATATTGGTGATCGTTTGATTGGAAATTCAACCACTATTCACAGGTGTCTCTCTGAAGAGGGAAGGTCTCTCCCAAAGAGTGTGATTCCAGCATTTACATCAGGTAGTTTAATCTCGCTTAGTGGTACAATATTGACTCCATATCTGGCCAGTTCAGGCAGTAGTAGAAATAGTATTAGTAATAGTAGTTACTGCAGTGCTGGTGGTGATGGTGGTGTTGTTAGCATTTTTTGAATACCTACATGGCACAGGACACTCCACTAGATCCTTGGAAAACATGAATAATGATGATGATGATGATGATGATAGTAATACAATATTTGTTACCCCTACCATTTGTCAAGCACTGTACTGAGAGCTGGGGTAAATAATAGATAATCAGGTTGGACACAGTCCTTTTCCACGTGATTACAGTCAAAATATAAGGGAAGAGAAGAGTTAATCTGTATTCGAGTGATGAGGAAATTGAGGCACAGAGAAGTTAAGTGATTTACCCAAGATCATGCAGTAGGCAAGTGGTATAGATGGGATTAGAATTCAGGTAGTCTTGAGTCCTAGGCCATGGTTCTTTCCACCCCCTTGTTCCCAGCCCACAAGAAGCTTAAACACTGACAAGGAGACAAACATAAAAACATATTTACAAATAGATTGAGTAGAATAAATAACTGAGTACACAAATGTTGAAGGGATGATAATGCTCAGGAGCTGGAAAATTAATGAAGGAAAGATTCCTGGAGGAGGAATGATTTTAGAAGGGTTTTGACTGAGGGAAGAATTATAGTCCGATTGACATTTGTTGAGGAGGGGTTTCCAAGCTGGGGGAACTACTCCTTTTCAGGTAACTCACTTAGCTTTTCTTTCACCTCTCAAATGTGAGTATCCTGCAAGACTCTGCTCCAGGCTCTCTGCTCATTGTGCTGCTCTCTTGCTTTCTCTCTCTCTTTTTCTCTCTCTCTCTAGTTCTCACTCTCTCTTTCTCTCTCTTTTTCTTTCTCTATCCCTGAGCTCATTTACTCCCATGGCTCTGATCTTGCATCTTACTCACAAGACCAAAATTCCTTCTGGATCCTGGACATCTCACCTTGGATGTCTTGCCCCTCTTGAAACTCAACATGTCTAAAACTGAATGACTCTTCTTCCTTCCTAAACACACTCCTCCTCCTAAATTTTCCCAGTCCTGTCGATAGCACTACCATCTCCTCTCTTGACCCCACCTCCCCTTCTAGTTATCGCCCTATCTCCCTCCTACCATTCCTTTCCAAACTCCTTGAACGAGTCGTCTACACCCGCTGCCTCTAACTCCTCAATGCCAACTCTCTCCTCGACCCCCTCCAATCTGGATTCTGTCCCCTATATTCCACGAAACTGCCCTCGCAAAGGTCACCGATGACCACCTGCTTGCCAAATCCTATGGCTCCTACTCTATCTTAATCCTCCTCGACCTCTCAGCTGCCTTCGACACTGTGGACCTCACCCTCGGCTTCAAGGCTCTCCATCACCTCGCCCCCTCTTACCTCACCTCCCTTCTCTCCTTCTACAGCCCAGCCCACACCCTCCGCTCCTCTGCCACTAATCACCTCACCGTGCCTCGTTCTCACCTGTCCGCCATCGACCCCCGGCCCACATCATCCCTCTGGCCTGGAATGCCCTCCCTCCCCACATCCGCCAAGCTAGCTCCCTTCCTCCCTTCAAGGCCCTACTGAGAGCTCACCTCCTCCAGGAGGTTTTCCCAGACTGAGCCCCCTCCTCACTCTCCCCCTCGCCCCCCTCTACATCCTCACCATCTTACCTCCTTCCCTTCCCGACAGCACCTGTATATATGTATATATGTTTGTACATATTTATTACTCCATTTATTTATTTATTTATTTATTTATTTATTTTACTTGTACATATCTATTCTGTTTATTTTATTTTGTTAATATGTTTGGTTTTGTTCTCTGTCTCCCCCTTCTAGACTGTGAGCCCACTGTTGGGTAGCGACTGTCTCTATACGTTGCCAACTTGTACTTCCCAAGCGCTTAGTACAGTGCTCTGCACACAGTAAGCGTTCAATAAATATGATTGATTGATTGATTGATTGATTGGACCACCCCCTTCTCCTCAACACACTATCCAACCCTGGCTTCACAGACTCTGTCCTCTCCTGGTTCTTCTCATCTCTCCGGCTGTTCATTCTCAGTCTCCTTTGCTGGCTCCTCCTCCCCCTCACATCCCCTTACTGTAGGGGTTCCTCAAGGGCCAGTTGATTGATTGATTGGTTGATAATGGCATTTATTACGTGCTTACTGTGTGCAAAGCAATGTTCTAAGCACTGGAGAGGTTACAAGGTGATCAGGTTGTCCCCCGGGGGGCTCACAGTCGTAATTCCCATTTTACAGATGAGGGAACTGAGGTACAGAGAAGTTAAGTGACTTGCCCAAGGTCACACAGCTGACAATTAATGGAGCTGGGATATGAACCCATGACCTCTGACTCCATAGCCGATGCTCTTTCCACCGAGCCACGCTGCTTCTATGTACATAAATGGTCTGGGGAGATTATCAAAGTGCATAAAGGATAGGGATTCAAGTGCATAGTCAATGCAGAAGGGACAGGGAGTAGGGAAAGGAGGGCTTTATCAGAGAAGGCCTCTAGAAGATGTGATTTTAACACAGCTCTGAAGATGTAATCTATTGTGCATGAAGGGGGAGAGAGTTCCAGGCCAGAGGAAGGATTTGGGCAAGGGTTCAGTGGTGAGATAGAGAAGATCAAGATGTGGTGAATAAGTTAGGAACAAAGTATTCAGGGTGGGAAATCAGCAAATGAGGTAGGAGGGGACAAGCTGATCAATGTTTTAAAGGTGATGGAAAGGAGTTTGATGCAAATGTGGATGGACAACCACTGGAAGTTCTTGACAGGCAGGGAGACTGGGATGGAACAGTTTCTTATAAAAATGATCCAGGCATCAGAGTGAGACAGGAGGCAGGTAGGCCAGTAAAGAGGATAATGCAGTAGTCAAAGTGGAATATAATAAGTTCTTGGATCAGTGTAGTAGCAGTTTGGATGGAGAGGAAAAGGCGAGTTTTAGCAGCGTCGTATATGTAGAACTGACAGGATTTAGTGACTGACAGATTGAATATGTGGATTGGAGAGAGATGAGTTGAAGATGATGCCACAATTACAAATAGCCCATTGTGGGCAAGGAATTGATCTGTTCTACTTTACTCTCCCAAGTGCTTAGTAAGTGCTCTGCTCAATAAGTGATTGATTGGGAGGATCACGGTATTAGTGGTGATAGTGGATAAGTAGCACTACACTATCTACCTGAAGAAGGCTTTTTTTAAAAAGGTCTCAAGTCTGTTTGGAGGATAATTTATTTTGAATCGGTCTCATTCACTCCCAGGAGGTTTTAGGGTCTTTTTGTTGTTGTTTGTTTTTTTAAAACAATTGGTTGGATACTGGAAGGGTAAATAGGATATTTAAGATTTTGAAAGAAAGGCAAATGTTTCATTAATTTTCAGATTACAAATTGGCTGACAATTGCTTGTGAAAACAATTAAAGTATTAATGACTTACTGACCATTGGGTACACATAATAACAAAGTTTGATGCTAATGGTCAAAATGAAAACATATTACCCATTCTCATTTGGGTAGAATTAATCTCACTGATAATCAAAACTCTTCTGAAAGCTCTTATACATATACCCCAACTCACACTATACATAACGCTGAAACACCTAACTGGTTTCCTATTAATATTGATTTATTTAGAGGACTACTTTGAAAGCAGGGACTGAATTTTGTAAGAGATGTATCTAATGGTCAACCTGTCCATTGATCATAAAATAATATAAACATTTCTAAAATCTGGTGGAGAAGTAAAATTAACTTCTTACTAAAAAGACTAACATATGGATTTCTGCAGCATTGAATAAAAATCCATTTTGGGGATGGGATTATTTTGTTCAATTAGGACTTCTAAGTTAACAAAACAGTTTAACACCTAAGACTATTGAATAACTATCTGTTCTCTATCTACACTCACTCCCTTGGTGAACTCCTTGGCTCCCACCACTTCAACTATCATCTCTACACTGATGACACCCAAATCTACGTCTCTGCCCCTGCTCTCTCTCCCTCCCTTCAGGCTCGTGTCTCCTCCTGCCTTCAGGACATCTCCATCTGGATGTCTGCCCGCCATCTAAAACTCAATATGTTCAAGACTGAACTCCTTATCTTCCCTCCCAAAACCTGCCCTCTCCCTGACTTTCCCATCACTGTAGACGGCACTGCCTTCCTTCCCATCTCACAAGCCTGCAACCTTGGTGTCATCCTCGACTCCGCTCTCTCGTTCACCCCTCATATCCAACCTGTCACCAAAAACTGCCGGTCTCACTTCCGCAACATCGCCAAGATCCGCCCTTCCTCTCCACCCAAACCGCAACCCTGCTGGTTCAATCTCTCATCCTATCGTGACTGGATTACTGCATCAGCCTCTGCTCGGATCTCCCATCCCCCTGTCTCACCCCACTTCAGTCTATACTTCACGCTGCTGTTTGTATCATCTTTGTGCAGAAATGCTCTGGGTATGTCACTCCCCTCCTCAAAAATCTCCAGTGGCTACCAGTCAACCTAAGCATCAGGCAAAAACTCCTCACTCTCGGCTTCAAGGCTCTCCATCACTTTGACCCCTCCTACCTCACCTCCCTTCTTTCCTTCTACAGCCCAGCCCACACCCTCTGCTCCTCTGCTGCTATCCTCTTCACTGTGCCTCGCTTTCACCTGTCCCACAGTCAACCCCCGGCCCACGTCCTCCCCCTGGCCTGGAATGCTGTTCTTCCACACATCTGCCAAGCTAGCTCTCTTCCTCCCTTCAAAGCCCTACTGAGAGCTCAACTCCTCCAGGAGGTCTTCCCAGACTAAGCTCCCTCCTTCCTCTCCAGCCATCCCCCCTGCTCTACCTCCACAGAACCTGTATATATGTTTGTACAGTTTTATTAATCTATTTATTTTACATTTACATATTTACAATTCCATTAATTTTGTTAATGATGTGCATCTAGCTTTACTTCTATTTATTCTGATGACTTGGCACCTGTCCACATGTTTTGCTTTGTTGTCTGTCTCCCCCTTCTTGACTGGGAGCCCATTGTTTGGTAGGGATCGTCTCTATATGTTGCCAACTTGTACTTCCCAAGAGCTTAGTACAGTGCTCTGCACACATTAAGTGCTCAATAAATACGACTGAATGAATCTCCCCTGCCCTAGAGGATGGCGTCCTCAACTCCTCCCTGACTTTTATTACTACCAAGAATAATGATGATAATAATAATAATGGCACTTGTAAGTGTTTACTTTCTGACAAACACTGTTCTTACTCCTGGGGTAGAGACAAATTAATAAGATTGGACACAGTTCCTGTCCCATATGAGGCTCACACTATTAATCACACTACAGATGAGATGCCTGAGGCCCAGAAACGTTTCGTGACTTACCCAAATTCACACAGCAGACACGTGGTGGAGCTGGGATTAGAACTTAGGTTCTTCTGACTCCCAGGCCTGAGTTACTTCTATGCTGCTTTTGTATTCATTTTACTGCTAAATAGTATTCGATCTTCCTAAATAATAATAATAATAATATTAATAATAATAATAGCATTTATTAAGCGCTTACTATGTGCAAAGCACTGTTCTAAGCGCTGCGGAGGTTACAAGGTGATCAGATTGTCTCACAGGGGGCTCACAGTCTTCATCCCCATTTTACAGATGAGGGACCTGAGGCCCAGAGAAGTTAAGTGACTTGCCCAAAGTCACACAGCTGACAATTGGCGGAGCAGGGATTTGAACCCATGACCTCTGACTCCAAAGCCCGTGCTCTTTCCACTGAGCAACGCTGCTTCTCTAAAAATGCTGTTACTATCATTATTATTCCTCTCCAGCTAAGCAGATACTTTCCTGACCAAAGTTCTTGTCATATCATAGATAGACTATTATCAGCCCCCTTTCACCAATCTGCCCACTCCATGCTAGCCTACATGCTGATTCACAAATCATCTTGAACCATTGCTCAAAATGTATCTCTCCTCTCTTCAAAACCCTCCACTGGTTTTCCATTTCCCTCCACATCAATTAAAACTCCTCACAAATGGTTTTCCCTTATTTCCCAGCAATAGATAAATAATAAATCCCCAACTGGACTAATTCATCTTTCCTAGGCAAAGTCTTTAGGTAAAATTGAGGCATGCTGAAAACTGGCCAAGTAAAAGTAAGAACAGAATTTTCTGATGTCAAAGGGTTGCTGCTTTCTTACCCCTTAGTTCAGTCACTTTGTCAGGAGAAATGCAAGTGCTTTATGGTTTTATAAAGGCTCAGATAAATCTGACATACAGTACTGCTTAACTTGCATACTGTAGCTCGACATTTGAGGAAAAACTCATAGGGCATCAATATCGTTGATTCTCGGGGAGAAAAGTTTGGTTATAAAAATCACATTTTGTTGCCAAAGTTCTCTGAGCATGCTCTTTGCTTCCAACAACCATCTCTAACATACTCCCATCACATCAAGGGTTTTGCATTTTATGGCCTGGTTGGTTTACTTTGCCCCAAATCTCTTCTTGTAACTCCTTCATAGCTAAAGGAGCCTCCTTAGGCCTAATATTTCTGGGTCTGAATGGGGTTGAACTGTGTCAAGTAAAAGTTCTGCATCCAGTTGGACAATGAACATTATTCTGAACACAATGTTAACTTGAAATGCAATTAAAAATGGTAATGTCAGCAGAGAGGAAATGTGAGCCCCAACAAACTACCATTCAGTTCTGAGGCACCCATGTTAATATTGCAGTATATAATCTAGGTGCTTTGCTCTTGACATGAGTAGCCCTTATTTCTGTGTCCTGGCTCCTGAATTATTAGAGGAACTATCCATATTGGTGCTGATGAGGGGAGTCTGGTAATCACCAGCTTAGAAGTGGAAGCTGAAGCCATGGGAGATGAAGACTTCACCATGGGAATGAGAAGCGGTGTGTCAGTGGACAGAGTCTAGGTCTGGAAGTCAGAAGGACCTGGGTTCCAATCCTGTCTCTGCAACTTGTGTGTTGTGTGACTTTGGACAGTCACTCACTTCTCTGTGATCAGTTCCTTCTTCTATAAAATGAGGACTAAGTCTCTGAGTCCCATGTTGGACAGGGACTATGTCCGATCTGATTAGCTTGCCCCAGCAGTTTAGTACGGTCCCCAGCACTGTTTCTTTCCAAACTCGTAGAGCGAGTCGTCTATGCATGCTGCCTCGAATTCCTCAACTCCAACTCTCTCCTGGACCACCTCCAATCTGGATTCTGTCTCCTGCACTCCACAGAAACTGCCCTCTCAAAGGTCACCAATGACCTCCTTCTTGACAAACCCAATGGCTCCTACTCTATCCTAATCCTCCTCTACCGCTCAGCTGCCTTCAACACTGTGGATCATCTCCTTCTCCTCAACATGCTATCCAAACATGGCTTCACAGACTCCATCCTCTCCTGGTTCTCCTCTTATTTCTCCGGCCGTACCTTCTCAGTCTCCTTCGCGGGCTCCTCCTCCCACTCCCATCCCCTTATTGTAGGGGTTCCTCAAGGGTCAGCTCTTGGTCCCCTTCTGTTCACCATTTATACTCACTCCCTTGGTGAACTCATTCGCTCCCACGGCTTCAACTATCATCTCTATGCAAATGACACCCAAATCTACATCTCCTCCCCTGTTCTCTCTCTCTGCCTCCAGGCTTGTATCTTCTCCTACATTTAGCACATCTCCAACTGGATGTCATCCCGCCTCCAAAATCTTAACATGTCCAACACTGAGCTGCTTATCTTCCGTCCCAAACCCTGTCCTCTTCCTGACTTTCCCGTATCTGTGGACGGCATTACCATCCTTCCTGTCTCACAAGCCCACAACCTTGGTGTCTTCCTTGACTTGCTCTTTCATTCACCCAACACATTCAATCCATCACCAAAACCGGCCAGTCTCACCTTCACAACATTGTCAAGATCTGCCCTTTCCTCCCCATCCAAGAAGCTACCTTGTTGGTACAATCTTTCATCGTATCCTTACTGGATTATTGCATCGGCCTCCTTTCTGATTTCCCATCCTCCTGTCTCTCCTGCTTCAGAGTATACTTCGCTCTGCTGCCCGGATTATCTTTCTACAGAAATGCTCTGGGCATGTCACTCTCCTCCTCAAAAATCTCCAGTGGTTGCTTATCAACCTTCGCATGAAGCAAAAACTCCTCACTATTGGTTTCAAAGCTCTCCATTATCTTGCCCCCTCCTACCTCACCTGCCTTCTCTCCTTCTACAGCCCAGCCTGCACACTCCTCTCCTGTGCGGCTAACCTCGTCAGCTGTGCCTCGTTCTCACCGGTCCTGCCCCCAACCCTGGCCCACGTCCTACCTCCGGTGTGGAACGCCCTCCCTCCACACATCTGCCAAATTAGCTCTCTTCCTCCCTTCAAAGCCCTATTGAGAGTTCACCTCCTTCAGGAGGCCTTCCTAGACTGAGCGCCCCCTTTTCCTCTGTCCCTCCTCCCCTCCCCACCGCCCCCAGCCCCTCCATCTGCCTTTCCCCTTCCCTTCCCCACTGCACTTGTGCATAATTGTACATATTTATTTGGGTATGGACCGTCTCTATATGTTGCAGACTTGCACTTCCCAAGCGCTTAATATAGTGCTCTGCACAGTCAATAAATATGATTGGATGAATGAACGAATTACTCTATTTTATTAATGATGTGTATATATCTATAATTCTATTTATCTATTTTGATGCTATTGATGCCTGTCTACTTGTTTTGTTTTGTTGTCTGTCTCCACCTTATAGACCGTGAGCCCGTTGTTGGGTAGGAACTGTCTCTATCTGTTGCCAAATTGTACTTTTCAAGCACTTAGTGCAGTGCTCTGCACACAGTAAGCGTTCAATAAATACAATTGAATGAATGAATGAATGAATTAACCAACACCATAAAAGAAAAGAAAATGAAGGGAATCCACAACAGACCCTGAGGGACACCCACCGTTAGGGGTTGAGAGGCAAAGGAAGAACCTGTGAAAGAGACCAACGTGCAATAGCCAGAAAGGTAGGAGGAGAATGGGGAGAGAACTGCATCAGTAAAACCAACTCTAGAGAATGTTTCTGGGAGAAGGGAAAGATCATCTGTATCAAAAGTTGCAGAGAGGTTAAGGAGGATTCGCATAAAGAAGAAGCTGTGACTCGACCTTGGAGAGAGGTCTCCTGGGTGTGAAAAAGTCAGTAACTGGATTATGGAGCATCAGGAAGGGAGTTGGTGGAGGGAAAGAAGAAGCAGCAGAGATTATCTACCCATTCAAGAAGTTTGGCCAGGAGTGGATGGAGGGGATGAGACGAATCGAGGGCGGAAGAAAGTTTTTTTTAGATGGGGAACTAGACTGTGAGCCCCCTGTGGAATAGAGACTATGTCCAACCAGACTAACTTGCATCTCCCCTGTTCAAACGCCACAAACGGGTGGTTTACACCCACTGCCCCCATCTCAACTCTTCCAGCTACCTCTTTTACCCTCTACAATCCAGCTTCTACTTCTTCCACTCCACCAAAACTAGGCTCTCCAACGTTATCAAGGACCTCCTCCTTGCCAAACCAAGTGGACTCTACTCCATCCTAATTCTCCCCGAACCTCTCAGCAGTTTTTCATTCCTTGGAACATCCCCTGCTCCTGGAAACAATATGTACTGTTGGTTTCTCAGACACTGTTGTATCTGGGTTCTCCTCCTACTTCTCTGCTCAATCCACCTTATCCTCTTTCTTCCGGCTCTTCCTCTGCCTCTCACTCCTTTACCGTGGTTGTCCCTCAGTGTTCAGTTCTAGGTCCCTTTCTATTCTCCATATGAATAAACACCCTTGGGGAGTTCACCCACTTCCACGGTTCAACATTCCACCTCTTCATAAATATAAATTACTATATTGCTTATTGCAAATTATTATATTGTATCATAAATATAATATATTTTAAATGATAGATAGAGATAGATTGAGATAGATAGATAGATAGATAGATAGATAGATAGATAGATAGATAGAAGTCCATGTCACCCACCAGACTGTAAACTCACCTTTGGACTGACCTCCCCAGACTTCTCCTTCACTGCAATCCTGCCCTGCCCACAGAATAACAATAATAATAATACTCTGCGCAATTGTTAACAATTTTCCATGTGCCAAGGACTGTTTAAAATGCTGGATTAGATCTATTTTGGGCTAACCTCCCCAGACTTCTCCTTCCCTGCAATTCTGCCCTGCCCCCAGAATAACAATAATAATAATACTCTGCACAATTGTTAACCATTTTCCATGTGCCAAGGACTGTTTAAAATGCTGGAATAGATGCAAGCGAATAAGATTGGACACATTTCCTGTCCCAGAGGGGGCTCACAATCTTAATCCCCTTTTTACAGATGAGGTGACTGAGGCACTGAGAAGTGAAGTGACTTGCTCAAGGTCACACAGCAGACAAGTGACAGAGAAAGTATTAGAACCCAGGTCCTTCTGACTTCCACATCCGTGCTCTATTCACTAGGTCATACTGCTTCCCAGCAGACCATGATGCTTTCCTTGTTTAGATGTCTCTAATGAGAATGTCCCACAGAAACTTCATGCCTAGGGTGGCCCAAGGTGAACTCCTCATCTTCCCCCACAAATCCTCTCCTCCCTCACCTAGCTTTTCCAGAGAGGGCTAGCTGTTCTCCTTCTGTTCAGTCCATATGCCCTACTAGATTGTAAACTCCTTGAGGAAAAAGATCATATCTATAATTTTGAATTGTACTTTCCCAAGTACTTAGCACTGACTTCGGTAGATGGTCAGTACATAATATTGGTTAACTGATGGATCAGGGATAGAGGGGCAGTTCATGGTTCTAGGACAGAATAATTCTCTGTGACATCTGCAGCAGCAGACATTGAGAAGCAGTGGGCCTGGGAGGTAAAAGACCCTGGGTTCTAATCTCAGCTCTACCACTTGCCCACTGTGTGTCCTTGGGCAACTCATTTCACTTCTCTGGACCTCGGTTACCTCATCTGTAAAATAGGGATTAAGACTGTGACAGGAACTGACTGTGATTGTGACAGGAACTAATCCTATAACTTTGTATTTACTCTAGCGCTTAGAACTGTGCCTGGCATATAGTAAGAGATTAACTAATACCAAAATTATTCTTATTCTTATTCTCATTGTTATAACTACACATTTCTCACGCCACTGTTGAGCGTGACCTTCGCTTCCACCATGAAAACCACTAGGGTATTTTTCTGTTTACAAAAGGGTGATAACTACATAGAATATTTAGGTGGTATAAAGATTGTTGGACATCCATTGTCCCGCAGAGAGCTAGGGAGATAATTTTCCAAAAAAATGGTCTGGAAGGATCATGTGAATGGAGAATGGTTTGGCAACAAAAACATAATTAGGAGTGAAAATCCAAGGAAACCTTCTTTAATATTCAAAGGTTACTTCTTGGGAAATATAGGAGGTCTGTAGTTCTCTCTAATAAACAAGGCATTTCTTCTGGGGAACCTTCTCAAAGTTTCAAATCAATAATAATAATAATAATAATAATGGTATTTGTTAAGCACTTACTATGTGCCAAGCACTGTTCTATATGCTGGGGGGATATAAGGTGATCAGGTTGTCCCACGTGGGGCTCCCAGTCATAATCCCCATTTTAAAAATGAGGTAACTAAGGAACAGAGAAATTAAGTGGCTTGCTCAAGGTCACACAGCTGACAAGTGGTGATTTGGGATTAGAACCCATGACCCATGGCCAATACCATCATTAGATCACTTAACCAGCATCAAATGACAACTCAGAATCCCAACCTCTCAGGTACCAGAATACAGTCAGCAGAGAAGCACCGTGTCCTAGGGGATAGAGCATGGGCCTGAGAGTCAGAAGGACTAGGGTCCTGGCTCCTCCACTTGTCTACTGGGTGACCTTAGGTGAGTCACTTTACTTTTCTGTGCCTCTGTTACTTCATCTGTCA
The DNA here is from genome assembly GCF_015852505.1 of Tachyglossus aculeatus. NCBI lineage: Eukaryota > Metazoa > Chordata > Mammalia > Monotremata > Tachyglossidae > Tachyglossus > Tachyglossus aculeatus. The sequence goes on along the minus strand of NW_024044831.1, from coordinate 5,582,888 downwards.
AATGGGGATTAAGACTATGAATTCCATGTGGCACAGGGATTGTGTGCAATCTGATTAGCTTGTATCTACCCCAGTGCTTAGAACAGTGCTTGACACATAGTAAGCCCTTGATACCCTTATTATTATTATTGAATTCATTAATTCAACCGTACTTATTGAGCACTTGCTGTTTGCTAAGCACTGTACTAAGCACTCAGGAGAGTAAAACAACAAACAGACATATTCTCAGCCTTAATTGAGCTCAGTCTAGAGGGGGGGACAGACATTTATATACATAAATAAATGAATAAACATACACATTCCCTGCCGAACAAGAGCTTACAGTCTGGAGGACTAAGTGCTTTGGGGATGGAGGTAGGGTGAGTACAAAGTGAATATGGGACCCAGATCCAAGTGCAGAGGTGATGTGCAAAGAAAGGAGAATAGGGTGGGGAAATAAGAGTTTAGTTAGGAAAGGCTTCTTTGAGGAAGTGTGATTTTAGCAGGACTTGGAAGATGGGGAAGTAGTGGTCTGTTGGATATACAGGGGGAGGATATTCCCAGGGAATGGAGAGGGCCCTTGGAGCAAGATAGACAAAATCAAGAGACGGTGAGTAGGTTGGTGTTAGCGGAGTGAAGTATGCGGGCTGAGTTGTAGTGGGAGAGGAGCAAGTATATGTAGGAAAGGAAGTATTGATTGAGTACCTCAAAGTTCACGGGGAGGTAGAGTGTAAAGAAGAAAGGGAGAAATGCTAGGGTATGGAGGCATGAGCCAACTATGTCCTCCACAGAATTGCTATCAAAGCTCGCAACTGGTCCTCTGCAAACATAAATGTGAATTCAGGAGATGCCATCAGCCCCGGCTTCCACCTGCCTGCTCTGCTCCAAACCCTGCCATGGTTAGGACTTCTGTTCTCATTTGCTCACCGGCTGCTTGGACTCTGACCCTGGTCAAGATGGCAGTGGAGAGTGGAAAACAATGACCTATTCTCTCTGCTATATCAAGGCAGGCAGTGGAGGGAAGCAGGAGTCCGAGTTACCAAATATGCAATTCTTACCCGCACATGGAAGTCTGGTCACGTCAGTATTGATGTTTGCTGCCAGCCTCGTGGCATTTAAATGACTGCCTCATTTGCCCAAGCATTCTCTGCGGGGATGTCATGTGCCTGCTGTGCGACCTTGAGCAAGTCACTTCACTGCTCTGTGCCTTAGTTTTCTCATCTGAAAATGGAGATTCAATCCGTTTTTATGGTATTTGTCGAGTGATTGCTTGGTGCCAGGCATTGTTCTAAGCACTGAGGCAAATGAAAGGTAGTCAGGTTGGACACAGTCCAACTCCATTTTACAACTGAGGTAACTGAAGCACAGAGAAGTTAAGTAACTTTCCCAAGATCATGCACAGCAGACTTGGGATCAGAGCCCAAGTCCATCTGACTCAAGTAATAATAATAATAATAATAATTGTTATTATTATTATTATCCCAATTCTGAATCCCAATTTTACAGATGAGGCGACTGAGGCACAGAGAAGTTAAAGTCACACAGATGACAAGTGTCAGAGCCGGGCTTTGAACCCATGACTCTAACTCTCAAGCCTGGGCTTTTTCCACAAAGCCATGCTTCTGTAGCCCTTGGGCCATGCTGCTTCTCTAATCCTGCCCAATGCCTGCTCGCTCTCCTATTCAGACTGTGAGCCCCAAGTAGGATAAGGACTCTGACCAACCTGATTATCTTGTATCCACCTCAGTGTTTAACACAGTGCTTGGCACAAGGGGGGGGTTTAACGAATACCACAAATATTATCGTTATTCCTGCCCATCAGAGTCACAGAGTAAATCACGTGAGTAGGAACTTAGTAGACCTTTCTTCCCTCTAGACTGTAAGCTTGTTGTAGTCAGGAAATGTCCCTGCTAACTCTGTTGTTTGGTTCTTTTCCAAGTGCTTAGTACACTGCCATGTACATAGTAAGAACTCAATAAATACCATTGATGGAGTGATTATACTTTACTGAACCTTGGATGCTAATGTTTTTTTCTGCTCTCTCCCGGGGGTTGACTCCTTTCCAAGAGAATGGTTGTTGGTGATAACTACACTGAGAAAATTAGTCAAAGGAATAAGAATAACACGCTACTCACCAAACATAAAAATTGACAGTGGTGTCTTTATTGTGCCAAAGAAAAGGTGGGCATCGAAGTTAAGTAAAACAGTGCAACAGCATTTTTAGCTGACTGATACCACATTCAGTTTCAGGATGCATTGAGCCTCTTAAATTGTAGCTTTGACCCAACTGAAGCTTTATAACCTCAGGATGGCCAGGTGCACTGTTATGAATATAGTATTGACACATCAGCTAGGAAGGCATCAGATGAATAAGGCAGGCTAGCTTCCTGCCTTTTTACAGTGAATGATGTTGCACAATAAGAACGAAGAAAATTCTCTTTCCATTGCAACCCAGTTCAGAGCTCCAGAAATAAGCACCCATCAAGAAATTGTATTCTCTGAATCCTGAACCCGAACACATCATCACAGTGTAAACGTCTTGTAATAGTAATAACAATAATGATATAATGATATTTATCACATTTGTAAAGAGTTTACGTTATTCCACGTTTAGTTCTAAGAACTGGGGAAGATACAAAGTTATCAGTTAGGCAGGGAGAATGCCTAATAACTCTATCATACTGTATGCTCCCAAGCACTGAGTACAGTGTTCTCCACATAGTTAACACACAATAAATATAACTTAATGATTGATTGACTGACACAGACCCTGTCCTGCCTGGGGTTCCTAGACTAGATAGGAGTTGGTAGGATTTGATCCCCATTTTACAGATGAGGAAACTGAGGCACAGAGGAGTTAAGTGACTTCCACAAGGTCACACACCAGACAAGTGTACAGAGGGATTAGGTCTCTTGTGCTGCTTTATTAACTTTCCCAAGAGCTTAGTATAGCTCACTGTACCTAGTGGGAGCTCAGTGAATACTATTACTACTACTGCTGTAGAGAAGTACCATTGCTTAATGGATAGAACATAGGTCTGGGCATCAGAGGGACCTGGATTCTAATCATGGCTCTGCCCCTTGCTTGCCGTGTGACCTTGGGCAGGTCACTTAGCATCTCTGTGCTTCCATTGTCTCATCTGTAAAATGGGGATTGAGATTGTGAGCCCCCTGTGGGACAGGGACTGTGCCCAACCCAATTTGCTTGTACCCACCCTTACACTTAGTATAGTGACTCACATATAGGAAATGCTTCAATGCTACTATTATTATTATTGTTGAAGTGAGATAGGCAGAAGAAGAAGCTCCGGGGCTCCTCCTCCCTGGAGCACTCTGTATCCATGGAGTTCCATCACCCCCTGCCCATGAGGAGGTCACGCTCCATGACCCTGGGCAGGACAGAGAGATGAAGAAGCTTAAGAAAAACAGGCACAACTATAATGCTGTCTTACTGGAAACTTCAAAATGTCCTTTTAAGGTGATGGACCACAACGTTTATGTAGTTCTTGTCTTCCTTGACTTATAGATGTGTAGACTGTAAGCTCCTTGTGGGCTGGGTCACATCTATCAACTCTATTGTATTGAACTTTGCCAAGAGTTTAATTCAATGCTCTGCACACAGTAAACACTCAGTGGCCTAGTGAATAGAGCACGGGCCTGGGAGTCAGAAGGAACTGGATTCTAATCTGGCACTGCCCCTGCTATGCTGTGTGATCACATCTCCGTGCCTCAGTTCCCATATCTGTGGAATGGAAATTAATACTGTGAGCCTCACATGGGACATGGGTTTTGTCCAACCTGATTTGTTCGTTTCTTTCCCAGAACTTAGCAAAGTGTCTGGTACAAAGTGCCAGTGGCTACCAATCAATCTGTGCATCAGGCAGAAACTCCTCACCCTGGGCTTCAAGGCTCTCCACCACCTTGCCCCCTCCTACCTCACCTCCCTTCTCTCCTTCTACAGCCCAGCTTGCACCCTCCACTCCTCTGCTGCTAATCTCCTCACCGTACCTCATTCTCGCCTGTCCCACCATCGACCCCCGGCCCACGTCATCCCCCGGGCCTGGAATGCCCTCCAAGCTAGCTCTCTTCCTCCCTTCAAGGCCCTGCTGAGAGCTCACCTCCTCCAGGAGGCCTTCCCAGACTGAGCCCCTTCCTTCCTATATTCCTTCCTCTCCACCTCGTCCCCCTCTTCATCCCCCCATCTTACCTCCTTCCCTTCCCCACAGCACTTGTATATATGTATATATGTTTGTACATATTTATTACTCTATTTATTTTACTTGTACATATCTATTCTATTTATTTTATTTTGTTAGTATGTTTGGTTTTGTTCTCTGTCTCCCCCTTTTAGACTGTGAGCCCACTGTTGGGTAGGGACTGTCTCTATATGTTGCCAATTTGTACTTCCCAAGCGCTTAGTACAGTGCTCTGCATATAGTAAGCGCTCAATAAATACGATTGATGATGATGATGATGATGATGATGATGACACAGTAAGTGCTTAGCAAATTTAAAAAATACCATTTATTGATCATGTGTTTTGGTTCTGTATTATGTGATTCTTTCCCTTTCTTTCCTTTGCCAGTCTCTCCACTCGTTTTTAGTTTGTGAGTCTGATATCCAATTCAAAAGACTCAGCTTTCAGGATGAAACAGAAAATTTCCTGGTTTGTTTGGAAATGTTCTGTTGCTTTTGGATTTTCAGCTCTCTGGGGAGTGGCTTATTTTCTCTTTCAAACTCTTTCCAAATTTAAAGAACAATTTTCTACTCAGAGACTGTGACTAGATGGTGAGATGGTGTCCAATCTGATTATCTCGTATCAAGCCCAGCACACTGCCAAGCACGTAGTAGGTACTCAGCCAATGCCATCATCATGTCACTCTTGCCTAACAATTCAGATCACAGGCCATCCAAATGGAAGGCTAAAAAAGGCTAAAAAAGGTAGCGATCAGTCCTTACCAACAGTTCTTGGGAAGAATATTGATGCATTATTTGCCAAATGCAAGGATTAATCCCAGCTCCACCGCTTGTCCACTGTGTGATCTTGGGCAAGTCACTTTACTTCTCTGTGCCCAAGTCACCTCATCTGTGAAGTGATTTCAACATAGTGCAGGGACTGTGTCCAACTTGATTTGCTTGTATCCACACCAGAGCTCAGTACATTGCCTTGCACATAGTATGCACTTAACAAATACCATTATTATTGTTATCATTATAGTTTTTATCATTAGTACTACTCTCATAAATGTCAAGGTGGTCCTGAAGGGGAGGTTTACCATTTAGGACATAACCAGTTCACCAACATAGCAACACTGAAGACAATTATGTTCAAAGTGCCAAGAATGCCCGGAGGCAATGCAGAAAACCACTAGGTAGCGCCACCTGGAAGCAGGCGAGAAAGTCAGTCAGTCATACTTATTGAGCACTTAGTGTATGCAGACTCCAACTCTAAGCACTTGTGAGAGTACAATATAACAATAAACCAACACATTCCTTGTCCACAACAAGCTTACAGTCTAGAGGGCGAGATAGACATTAATGCAAATAAATAAATACAGATGTGGACCTTAGTACTGTGGGCCTGGGGGTGGGGATGAATAGAGGGAGCACGTCAGGGCATTGCAGAAGGAATTGGGGGAAGAGGACAGTGGGGAGCTTAGTCAGGGAAGGCTTCTTGGAGGAAGTATGCCTTCAATAATGCTTTGAATGGGGAAGAGTCATTGTCTTTGGAAAACAAGGAGGCAGGGCATGCCCGTTCAGAGGCAGGACGTGGGGGAGAGGTCGGCAATGAGGTAGATGAGATTGAGGTACAATGAGAAGGTTAGAATTAGAGGAGCGAAGAATGTGGGCTCGGTGGTAGGGAAGTGAGGTATGAGGGGGTGAGGTGATTGAGTGCTTTAAAGCCGATGATAAGGAGTTTCTGTTTGATGCAGAGGTGGATGCACAACCACTGGAATTTCTTGAGGAGTGGGGAAACAAGGCCTGAGAGCTTCTGTAGAAAATTGATCCGAGAAGCCGAATAAAGTATGGACTGGAGTGTGGAGGCAGGGAAGTCTGCAAGGAGACTGATACAATAATCAGTGCAACGCAATGCATGGAATGCAGAGGACCACTAGGTGGCGCCACTTGGAAACAGGCGCCGAATCCCCGCTGCCATGTAGGTGAAAGGGTAGACCTCAAAACTGACCTGGCTCTCACTTCATTTCGCTTCTAAGTCTCCTGTGCAACTGTACCTGTTCACCTTAAGCACTTGATAGTCCCTCTGACCCCAGCACCTCCATGCTTATGTACACATCCTTCTACTCTGCCTTTCCTCTACCCGAAGTTTATCTTAAAGTCTGTCTTTTTGGTGTTGTTCAGTGGCAGTTCTTAAGCATTTACTGTGCCGGGAAGTCTCCTAAGCACTAAGGTAGATAAAAGGCAATCAGTTTGGACACAATCCATGTCTCACGTGGGGTTCACAGTCTTAATCCCAATTTATAGATGAGGTAACTGAGTCACATAAAACTTTAGTAACTTGGCCCAGATCACACAGCAGGACTGGGAATCATAAGACCTGGGTTCTAATCCCAGGTCTGACACAGGTCTGCTCTGTTATCTTGGACAACTGACTAAACTTCTCTGGTCCTCTGACTCCCAGTCCTGTGTTCCAGCCATTAGGCCACACAGCTTCACTGTCTTCACCTCTAATTTGTATGCTCTTCGAGGGCAGGGATCATATGTACCACCTTTTGTATTGTATTCTCAACAATACAAGGGACTCAGTGCCTACAAGTAGCTAAGCCATGCTGCTTCTAGGGAAAGCAGCATGGCTTAGTGGCAAAAGCACAGAGTTGAGAGTCAGAGGTTGTGGGTTCTAATCTGCCTCTTCAACTCGTCTGCTGGGTGACCTTGGGCAAGTCTCTTCATTTCTTTGAGCCTCAGATACCTCACTCAAAAAATGGGCATTAAGAGTATGAGCCCCATGTGTGACAGGGACTGACCATCTCCAGGGCATCCAACAGTTCCTGGCACAAAGTAAGTACTTAACAAATACCATTTTAAAAAATTAGGTTCCGGCAAAGAAATAAGTAAGTATCATTTGCACGCAATCCAATTGTACTGTCATTCGGCTCCTCAAGCACTCAACCTGACACAGCAAGTTTTGTGGGGAGGATTGGGCTTCTGGGTGCATTGAATTTCTGAGGACAGCGGGGAGTTTTTTCCATCTTGTTTGGCCCTTGAAGAGTTTGAATTCTCTACTCTACCACTCTAATCTGTTTTTCTAAAGATAAATGGGATGAAAAAGGTTTCAAAGAAATTCAAACATGCCCGTGAGGTTCCCAAAAGATTGCTGGTTTAAGTCACAATCCAAAATAGGGCCAAATTGGCAGGGGCATGACAGTCCCTTCCCAATTATCAAGTGATTCGTCTTGACTCTGGGGCTCAAGGGAAGTCTTTCTCCAATCCCCTGTAATATTGATTAAATAGATGGTTTTTAATTCAGTGGGCTTACTGCCTGCAGAGCACTGTACCAAATGCTAGCGAGAGCACAATTCGACAGAGTTGGCAGACCCTGCACTTGCCTAGAATATGGTGATGGTACGTAGGGGTTCCACGGTGGCAGTGCACCCTGGGACAAACCCCCGGCCTGGCTTTACTGGACAACAAGGCCGCAGCCTGGGTCCCTGACCCTGACCCCATCCAACAGCTCTGAGAAGGAGGCCCTCAACTCCTCGAGTTTGCTTGAGTCTGAATTACCCCCCTGGTAGCTGAAGTAGGGGACAAGTGACTGGGCAGGCTCATGTTGATTCAGGAAAGGTTTTTTTTCTCTCTCTGTATCTGGTATTTGTTACGTGCTAAGTGCCAGAGACTGTTCTAAATGCTGGGGTAGGTGCAGAGTAATCAGGTAATCATCTCCCACATGCGGATCATATTCTTCATCCCCACTTGATAGAGGAGGGAACTGAGGCCCAGAGAAGTGAAGTAACTTGCTCAAGGTCAGTCACCAGACAAGTGGAGGAGCTAGGATTAGAACTCACATTCTATCCACTAGGCCATGCTGCATCTCAACTCCAGCTGAGGCCCTCAGAACTGATTTGGATTGTGCCTGACCGTCCCCACGTCTGCCCAGGTCTGATTTCCACAACCTCAAACTCCTGCTCCCTGCTCCTCTTTCCAACCACAAGGATGGTGTTGGACACTGCCCCAATCCCTATAGCAGGCAGAAGTGCACAGATCCGGCCATACGTCGGGCCCGAGTTGCAACTCTTCCCCAGGACCCAGCACTGGGATGGCAGCACAGACGGAAGACACGGCTCTGTCGCAGGAAGATGACTGCATTTGATAGACCAGAATGGTGAATGAAATCATAATGCCATGCCTCGGAAAGAATTGGAGGATTCCTCCGAGCATGAACAGGCCTCGGATTCATCTGCACTTCAGGGATCCTGCAGTTTAGGGATCCTTGAACCTATTTGGCCCAGGGCCCAGGAAGATGTCCTTGTACGTCAGGGTTCCTGCAGTTTGGGGATCCTTGGACCTATTTGGCCCAGGGCCCGAGAAGACATCCTTTGGTAGATTCTGAGCCTGAGAGGGGCGAGGCCCGTGGCTCAGGAGGGCGGAGGTACCCGGCAGCAGTGGTAAGGCCCTCGGGGAAGAGCAGTCTGGTGTTTGCTGACGTGAAAGAGTTCCACTTCTTCCCTTCCCTCGAGGCATCTCTCAGCAGATCCCTGGGGCCTAATTCCATCGGCTGCCATTTGGCAACTGAGCCGAACCACATCTTTAACCTCCCAGGAATAGCCCTGGTTGTTGTATGGGTGTCCTGGCCTGTCCACCCTTGGGCCCGGGTTGGAAGCACGAAGGCAGTGGGACTTGGCAGGGGCTGAGGACTTCGCTGCCAAGGCAGGCAGAAGAGGCCTTCTGTGGCCTTGGTCGGTGTCCATCTGCCCTCTTTGGATACTCACAGTGGTACCAGCGAGGCCTGCAGGCCTGGGAAGGGGGAGCGATGAGTTGGAATGCAGATGACCGAGTCCCTCGCTTTCCAGGTTTGTCTCCAAGATCTGCCCCGGTCCCAGGATTCCTGGTAATGGTGCCCAGCCACTGATTTCTGCGGAGACTTGGCAGCTGAGTGGGCTCTTCAGGTGTCTCCCTCTGAGCCCGATCAGCAGCACTGATCAGGGCAGGCCAGCCCGCTGGTCTCACAGCCGGCTGCGTTAACCCCTTTGGGTATACTAGGCCGGGCCCGGTCAGGTGATATATGAATGGGAGATCAGAGAGGGAAATCACATGCTTCAGCCACAAGGCCAATTCCAGGGTCTTCACGGACTCCTCTGACAGACTGCTTCGCTTAGCGAGTTTTCCCCAGCGCTCCTGTGGTCTAGATCTCCAAAAAAGCTCCAGGGATGAATGGGCCTTCAGGTCATGCTCCTCAATAATAAATGATGGCATTTGTTAAGCGCTAACTATGTGCAAAGCACTGTTCTAAGCGCTGGGGTAGATACAAGGTATCAGGTTGTCCCCGTGGGGCTCACAGTCTTAATCACCATTTTACAGATAAGGTAACTGAGGCTCAGAGAAGTTAAGTGACTTGCCCAAAGTCACACAGCAGACATGTGGATTCGAACCTATGATGACCCTTCATGGCTTCTGCGGTCTCCGTTCCAAGGCACATGGAGCCGAAGTCGTTGGCATGGCAGGGGCCAGATGTCTGGTGCTGGAGAGAGCTGCGGGGCTCAGTGAAGGTGTAGGGGCCAGTGGGTGTGAGGCCCTGGTGTCCCTCCCACAGTGCACCATTGAGTGGATTGTGGATGCTGCTGGGCCATCTGTTCCTACGGGGCCTTCTCTCTCCCAACCGGGAGCCTCAGAAGGTGGCTGTTGTAGCATCTGAGAACCCTGGGGTTGTGGCTCGTGAGGACGGGCACCCTTTTGATTGAGTCACTATTTGGTGGGAGCCCCGCGGAACAGACGGAGCTCTCTTTGCCGACATAACAAACCTTCACATTGGATGTGGGGGCCCTCTGCTTTCCCGACAAGAGCCCAGCCTTATTCTGGGCCTCCAGATTGCAGCTCTCGGGGAAATCCCCATCCGGGAACGTTGGCGCTAACACTATCCCATTCTGCTGGAGAATTTAGGGGGTGGCAGTGCTTTGACCCGAGTGTTCCACTGTGCAAGGCGGCCCCGGGACCCCGGGGCTGTTGGGGATGAGGAGAGGGACCCAGAGGGGGTGCAAGATCTTGGCTGGTGAGGCCTCAGGTTCAACTCACCTCTCGGCTGCTGTCGGCTCCACGATCCTGAGGATTTCCTCTGGTGGGCTCACTGACCTCCTCTGGCCAGAGAGCAGGCTATCTGGCTGTTGCAGCTGTTGTGACTTCATTTCCATCCGAAGCCATGAGCAGGTCTCCAGTGGAGAGAGAGTTGCTGACTCCGAGTCTCTGCAGAAAGATGTATTGGGACGAGTCACCCTCTCCTTGTCGGCAAGGGGCCGTGAGTGTGTGGAGCAGGAAGTGCTGTCCTCCATTAACCCGCCATGGGTATTTTCCTGAGGCAATGACAGATGATGCAATCTGATTCATCAGAGACCATGTCCATGTCACTCCTGTAAAAGAACAGCCACTTGTTACAGTTGAAGGAAACATACTCTTGTCACTGAGAGCTTTGGTAACTGCCTCTTGGCTTCCTTCTCTTTTCTCAAGGGATTCCCACCACCTCGAGCACCAGGCTGAGCCGGGGTCCACAGCTGATGGGACAGGGACTAGGATTCTAAAGGCGTTGAGGTGGTCATGAGCACTAGGAACTCTATTTAGATCTCAGCAACCAAAGAGTGGAGGCTGTTGCCTGATAGAGAAGTCTAAGAGGAGAGAATGTGGCAGATCCAGGAATCGGACCTTCCATAGATGAAATTCCCTTCCCCAGACAACTTTCAGGACAAGACAAAACCATCTTTGAGCTGAGGATGGGAGATCCTGGAGAGAGTCCAGGCCTGGGAATCATGTGGTCTACATTCTAAAACTGACTCTGATGATTGCTTGCTGCATGACCACAGACAAGTCACTTAACTTCCCTGTGTCTCCGTTTGTTCATCTCTAAAAAGGGGACTAAGGACCTCATCTCCCTCTTCATTATATCTTTAGCCCCATGTGGGACAATGACTTTGTCTGATCTGATTTAGTTATATCTACCTCAGCACAATGCTTGCACAATGTGATGTTTAAAATTAATGTTATTGCTATGATCATGATGATTATCCTGCTCAAATCAGCATGAAGACATTACATCAGCTGATCCCTCTGGCCTGTTTGCTCTGTTAGTCTTGTTACTCTTTATATTTCTTCTCCTTTGGATTTTATAAACTGTTTCATCTCCTCAAATGGGGTCCCCATTCCCTCCCCGTGAAGCCTCTCTCCATCGAGTCTATCTGCAGTCCCTCCACAGTCCCAGTGTCAGGGAACTGAGGGATACCATAGACCAGGAATAAAAAGGGAGACCCAAACCTGACTTTTATGCAGATCCGGGGGACAAACACTCCCTCTGAGAGAATCCTGAGGCCTGGGTTTCTGTTGGTGCACAAGCGGGGCCCAGTTGTCTCAACGCGTGTGCCCACCCAGGAGGTCTGCCCCAGCATCCTACCGGGTTATCTCCCAACAATACCATAACACAATTATGTCATCACCCACATTCCTCCCCCTTCCCTCTGTCCCACCACTGGACCCTTCTTCCCTGGATCTCTGTCTTCCACCCTGGATACTTTCAGGGCCTGGGCGAGGGTCCAAGAACTCGGAAAAAAGAATGAATGGATCACCTTTTCTGTAGATGCATAATATCCTCTATATCCTAGTCGCACATTTCCAACATCCTCCTAACTAGAAACCAAGATAACGGGTTACTTGAGATTTCTGGGAATGGGTGGGCTCCACTCCTTCCTGCTATTTGAAGCCGAGGTTTACCCAGAGGCTGTACCTCTCCACCCTCAAGTTCCTGCCAGGTAAACCCTGAGGAAAGATGGAACGATAGCCTCCTGAGAGAAGTTGCCACTTCTATCCTCCCTCCAACAAATCTCCTAAAATCATTAGGGCCCCGACTAAAGCTGGGCTCTGTTCTAGAAATCTAGGACTGAAAGGGGCTGGAGAATTTTTACCTAGACTACTCTAGCTGGTCTGGTCCTATACACTCTTAGAAAAGTGGAAAGCAGCATGGCCTAATGGATAGAGCAATGGGTTTGGGAGTCAGAAGAATCTGGGTTCTAATTTCTAATCCTGACTCAGCCACGTATTTTTTCATAATCTGATTTGTTAAACACTTACTATGTGACAAACACTGTTCTAACCATTGGAATAGGTACAGTTTAAATAGGTTGGACACAGTCCCTGTCATTCATTCATTCATTCAATTGTATTTATTGAACACCTACTGTGTGCAGAGCATTCATTCATTCAATTCAATCGTATTTAATGAGCGCTTACTGTGTGCAGAGCACTGTACTAAGTGTTTGGGAAGTACAAGTTGGCAACATATAGAGACGGTCCCTACCCAACAACGGGCTCACAGTCTAGAAGGGGGAGACAGGCAACAAAACAAAACATGTTAATAAAATAATATAAATAGAATAAATTTGTACAAATAAAATAAATAGAGTAATAAAAAATTACAAACATCTATACATATATGCAGGTGCTGTCGGGAGGGGAAGGAGGTAAGGTGGGGGGAGGGGGAGGAAGGGGAGAGAAAGGAGGGGGCTCAGTATGGGAAGGCCTCCTGGAGGAGATGAGCTCTCGGTAGGCCTTTGAAGGGTGGAAGAGAGCTACAGATGAGGTAAATGAAGCCGAGAGAAGTTAAATGGCGAACCCATGTTCACTGACTCCCAAACCCAGGCTCTTTCCACTGCTTCTCTAATAAGCAGTGAGAAGCTTTTGCTAAGTTAAGTGCTTACTACGTGCAAGGCACTGTACTAAGCACTGGGGTAGTTACAAACAAATTGGCTTGGACTCTGTCCCTTTCCCACGTGGGGTTCACAGTCTCAATACCTATTATAAAGATGAGGTACCTGGGGCACAGAGAGGTGAAATGGCTTGTCCAAGATCACACAGCAGACAGTTCAAAGATCCAGGATTAGAACCCAAGACCGTCTGACTCCCAAACCTTTGCTGTATCAACTAGGCCATGTGGCTTTTCTAAACAGAGAAGGGCCACAACTCCCTCCTTGTGGGGGGGAATATAGTAATGATATTTATTCAACACTCAGTGTATAACAAGCACAGTTCTAAATAATCAGGGTGGACACGGTCCCTATCCTAAATAGGGATAGTGTAGCCACAATCCCAGCTTAAAAGGAACTGGCAGTTCAGAAGACAGCACTGACATTAAAATGAAATACAGAGAGGAGAAATGGCAGAGTATAAAACAATGTATCTATGTGTTGTGGGGTTAGAGGATGGAGTGAGTATCAAATATTTTAGAGAAACATACCAAGGAAGGGTGGAATGAGAAGTTAGGGAAGGCCTGAGACATGAAAACAAGGCACAGTTAGAAGGTAAACTGAATAGGAGTGAAGAGGGTGAACGGAGATCTAGTGGGAGAAAAGAGTGGAGACGTAGGAGGGAGAGAAATGTTGTAGCATCTTGAAGCCAGAAAATGAAGTTTTATCATAGGGAAAACATTAGTATATTTGAAGGCAAAGAGAAAGGAGAAATGGAGAGTGGTTGAAAATGGTGGACAGAGAGGGAAGAAAAGTGGAAGTAAGTGTTTATTTAGAAGTTACAAGATGATGTTGAAAGTACAGGTAGAGGGAGTAGATTTTGAAAGCAGACGGAAGAACCTCTCTTAAGAGATGTCTAGGAAGGAGAAGAGAATGGGTTTAGGGGTGGAAGTCTTTCAATTCTAGAAAACGGACTTCTTTCTAGGACTTCATTGTCTGTAATCCTGTATTGTCAATTGATGTTGGGTATAGCTTATGGTGGATGTTGATGGAATCATTAGGACAGCTCCTACTCCATCCTAATCCTCCTCTGCATCTCAGCTGCCTTTGAAACTGTGGATCAACCCCTTCACCTCAAACCATTATCCAACCTTGTCTTCACTGACTCCGTCCTCTCCTCGTTTTCCTCTTATCTCTCTGGCCGCTCATTCTCAGTCGCCTTCGCAGTGTCCTCCTCCCCCTCCCATCCCCTAACTGTAGGCATCCCTCAGGGGTCAGTTCTTGGTCCCCTTCTATTCTGCCTCTACACTCACTCCCTTGGTGAACTCATTCCCTCCCACGGCTTCAACTATCATTTCTATGCGGATGACACCCATATCTCTAACTCCTCCCCTGTTCTCTTTCCGTCCCTCCAGGCTCGCATCTCCTCCTGCCTTCGGGACATCTCTAATTGGATGTCCCCCCATCACCTAAAACTCAACGTGTCCAACATAGAACTCCTTATGTTCCCTCCCAAACCCTGTCCTCTCCCTGACTTTCCCGTCAGTGTGGACAGCACGACCATCCTTCTCACCTCACAAGCCCGCAACCTTGATATCATCCTTGACTCCGCTTTCTCATTCACATCACCTATCAAATCTTTCATAAAAGGCTGCCAGTCTCACATTCACTACATCGCCAAAATCCACCCTTTCCTGTCCATTGAAACCGCTATCACATTAGTACAATCACTTATGCAATCTCGACTTGATTACTGTATCAGCCTCCTTTCTGACCCCGAACCTCCTGTCTCTTCCCACTTCAGTCGATAGTTCACTCTGCTGCCCGGATTATCTTTCTGTAGTGGACGTGTCACTCCCCTCCGCAAAAATCTCCGGTAATTGCTTATCAATCTTCATATCAAACAAGAACTCCTAATTGTTGGCATCAAAGCTCTCCATCACCTTGCCCCCACTTATCTCACCGCCCTTTTCTTCTTCTACATCCCACCTGCACACTCTACTCCTCTGGTGCTAACCTTCTCAATGCACCTAGTTCTCACCTGTCCCGCCATAGACCCAATGCCCACATCCTATTACCTTTGGCCTCAAACGCCCTCCCTACTCATATCTGCCAAACAATCGCACCTCCCCCGTTCAAAGCTCTACTGAAGGCTCACCACCTCCAAGAGGACTACCCAGACTAAGCCCCCCTTTTCCTCAGTTCCCCCTCCCCTCCACGTCACCCTGACTCGCTCCCTTTGCTCTACCACCTCTCCCCATCTCACAACACTTTTGTATATATCTCCATATCTATAATTCTATTTATATCGATTCCTGTTTCCTTGTTTTCATGTCGGTCTCCCCCCTTCTAATCTGTAAGCCCGGTCTGGGCAGGGATTGTCTCTCTTCATTGCTGAACTGTACTTTCCAAGTGCTTAGTACAGTGGTCTTCAGACAGTAATCTCTGAATAAATATTACTGAATGAATGAATGAATGAATTGCTCACAGAGTCAGGTATGAAACTTTTGAGGAGTCAACATCTCACAGCTGTGGTGGCCAGATGGCAATACAACTCTGTAAACATTTAGATGTGTTGAGAGGATAATACCAAACTAAGAAAAATCTGGATATTTTGATTCTATTTTCTACTTATTGCATTATTAATGTCTGCCTATGTAACCAAAACCTGCCAGTATTTAGCTCTCAGTTGCCATTATATCAATCAATCAATTAATCAATCAGTGGTATTTATTGGACACTTACTGTGTGTAGAGCATTGTAGTAAGTGCTTGGGAGAGTTGATAGACACATATTATTTCAATAAGCATTTAAATGTTGAGAAAGTGGGGGTCTGCCAGATATGAAGTGGGAGGGAATTCCAGGCCAGAGTGAGAATGTGGGGAAGGAATTGGCAGCAAGATAGATGAGATCAGTACACAGTGAATATTCTGGCATTAGAGGACTTAAGTGCAGACTTGGTTGAAGAAGGAAATCAGTTAGGTAAAAGTAGTAAGAGGCAAGGTGACTGGGGGTTTTAAAGCTAATGGTCAGGAGTTTCTATTGGATGCAGAGGTGGATGAGCAACCTCTGGAGGTTCATGAGGAATGGGGAAACACGCACTGCACAGTTTTTTAGATTAATGACCTAGGCAGCAGTGTAAAGAATGGACTTGAGTGGAGAAAGAGAGAAGGCAGGGAGGTCAGCAAGGAGGCTACTGCAGTTATCAAGGTGTGATAGGATAAGTGTTTTGAATAACATGGTAGCAGTTTGGATGAAGCATTCTTGTGACTGTTGAACTGGCTGGATTTGGTGACAGGTTAAGTGTGTGGGTTGATTGAGAGAGATTATTTGAAGATAACGCCAAGGTTATGGTCTTGTGAGGTAGGGTGGGTAATGATGCCGTATACAATGACAGGAAAGAGTGAGGAGGGCAGCATTTGTTTAGGAAGATGAGGAGTGCTGTTTTGAACATGTTTAGTTTGGGGTGTCAGTGGGACATCCAGGAAGAGATGTCCTGAATGGTGGAGGAAATGAGAAACAGCAGAGAATGATAGAATTCAGGCTTAGAGAGGTTGATTTGGAAATCATCTGTGTAGAGAGAAGAGTTGAGGCCATGGAACCAAAAAAGTTCTCCAAGGGAATCTGTATAGATGGAGAATAGAAGAGGACCCAGAACTGAGCCTCGACAGTTAGAGGGTTGGAAACAGAGGAGAAGTCCGAGAAGGAAACAGAGAAAACGTAGTCAGAGAGATAGGAAGAGAACCAGGAGAGTGCAATGTCAGATTATGCCAAGGTTGGTTAATATTTCAAGGAGAAGGGAGTGAACCACAGTACCCGAGCAGCAGAGGAGGATAAGGAAGGAGTAGA
Source organism: Tachyglossus aculeatus (assembly GCF_015852505.1). Taxonomy (NCBI): domain Eukaryota; kingdom Metazoa; phylum Chordata; class Mammalia; order Monotremata; family Tachyglossidae; genus Tachyglossus; species Tachyglossus aculeatus. The sequence continues at coordinate 5,566,167 of NW_024044831.1, read as the reverse complement.
GGCTATTGGATTTGACAAGAAGAAGGCTATTGGTGATCATAGAGAGGGCAGTTTCTATGGAGAGAAGGGGGCAGAAACCAGATTGGAGGGTGTCAAGAAGAGAATCAGAGGAGACGAACTGGTGACAGCAGGTACAGATGAATGGCTTGAGAAGCTTGGCAATGAATGATAGGAGGGAAATGAGTGATAACTTGACGAACTCATTAGGTCAGAGGAGGGTTTTCTAAGAGTAGGAGATGTATGAGCATGTTTGAAAGCAGAGTGAAAGAAGACATTGAAAAGTGAATGGGTTGATGATAACAGTCAGGGAGGAAAGAAGGAAGGGGACAAGCGTTTTGATAGTGTGCAAAGAGATGAGGTCAGAGTCACAGGTGGAGGAGATTGATTTTGGGAGGATATGAGGGAAAGTTTTGAGAATTGAAATGGGACCAGGAAGAAGGAGAGGCTGGAGAGAAGCAGTGGATATTTTATGGAGATCATGCATGATGGTTTCAATTTTATCAAGAAAGTTTTTGTCCTTACACAGGGAAGCAGGAGCATGGAGGTTCAAAGTGGGAGTTTGACACATGGAAAAAAAACGACACAAGGAATGGGTTTGGCAAGTCAATAAGGATGGAGAATTATCGTTGCCAGGTGAAGAAGAGGGCAAAATTAAAGCAGGTTAGGATGGATTTGAAATGGATAGGTCAGCCTAGATTTCAGTCAGCAGGCCTCTGCAGATTGAGCACAAGAGTGAAGAAAGCCTATCGTGAAGGTGATCCAGGGTTGCAGGTTAGAAGTATATGATCCACGGGGGACCTTTGAACGAGGGAGTGGTGTAGGAAGGTGTAGGGTAGTGTAGTATAGGAAGTGCAGGGAGTTCAGTGTAGAGGGTGGGGTTGAGGTGTCAATTTGTGCATCAACGGAATGTAGTCAGCGATATGTAGTTAAGGGCACGATGACTTTCAATACATGGAGGGGGTCAAAAGGAAGGAGGTTTCTATGGGGGAGGGGTACAGATTTGTGGCAAGTGAATATGTGGGAGAGAAGCCAGATGAGGTGGTTGTGGTTAGAGGAATTTCAGAGTTGTTGAGGGCAGAGACTGTACAGTAACTAGAGATGATGAGATCACGTGAATGTCCGAATCGGAGAGTTGGAGTGTCCGGTTCAGGAGGAACTCAGTGGTGTTGAGGAAGCAGGCAGCCAAAGGCTTGTCAGGAACATTCAAATGGATATTGACGTTCCCAAGGATCAATGTATTGATGGAAACAGAGAGAGGAATGACAGAAAGGGGTCAAAACGTTTCAGAAAGTTGTAGGAGGGGTCTGAGGGGTGTAGATAACTGTGACTACAAACAGGAGTGGATGGTAGAGGTGGATGATATGTATTTCAAAGAATGGGAAAGATTAGGATGGGGAAGACAGATGGAGTGAAAACGACATTGGGGAGCCAGAAAGAAGCCAACACCTCCCTCTTTTCCAGGGAGTCTTGGGAAGGTGAAGAACATGAGGGAGCCCTCTTCTGGAGACCGCAGCAGGGGAGACAATGTCAACTGGGGATAGCCAGGTTTTAATAATGGTGAGGAGAAGTAGTGCTGGGTCAGCAACAATTCAATGATGAAGGGAAGCTGCCCATAACAGAGTGGGGATTCCACAGGTGACCCTCAGCTAAAGCTATTGGGGTATAAATGGGGGCAGAGACTGTGTGAGGGGTGGGGAGGGGTTGAATAGGAGTGAGCTGATGAGGGCTGGTGCAGGAGGCGGGGAACGAGGAATGGCACTGGGAAAGATGGACAGAGATGGGAAATGAATGCAGGTCCCTGGTACCCTAAGAACAAAGTTAAAGTAGCAGACAGGTAGCTAAGTTGATGTGAAAGCGGGCAGCTTTTTACATGCAAAATAATGGTCCTTTGACCCCAGGGTGACAGACAGCCACACCGCTCCATATATCCCACTGTGCAACCATTCATTTATGCAATGAGTTGTATTTATTAAGCGCATTCTGTGTGCAGAGCACTGTACTAAGAGCTTGGGAAGTACAAGTCGGCAACGTATAGAGATGGTCCCTATCCAACAAAAGGCTCACAGTCTAGTGGGCTGGGATGGATTGCAAGCAGAGAGGAAGCAGGGAGAAGTAAAATGAAAGAGTGGCTACTTCTCAGCCACAGCAGTTTGGGAGCAAGTACTGTGTATCTGACGTTCGAGGTCCCCCAAGAGTAATATGATGTCAGGTAATGTCAGAGAAAGCTGGAGCAGTTATTGCAGTCGAAGGAAAAGAGGCAGTGAAAGGGAGCAGGAAGGAGATCTCTCACAGATTTTCTGGGTTGCCTCTTGGTCTTTTGTCTAGAAGCAAAGCTAAGAAACATCCCAACATTCCAACATTTCCAACTAGGGTTCTGGCTTCTTCTTCCTTCTGTATCTGTACTCTTGATTCACTCGATATTCAACCCATCTTCAGTTTCACAGCAGTTGTGTACATTTCTGAGATTAATTTATTTAAAGTAATGTCAGTCTCCCTCTCTGGACTGTAAGCTCCTTATGGGCAGGAAACATGTCTACCAACTCTGTTATGTTATACTTTCCCAGGGGCCTAGTGCAATGCTCGGCACTCAGCAAATTCTCAATGAATAACATTGATGGATTTGATTATTTGGTTTTTGATTAGAATCCTCTCTCTGAAACACCTTCTCTTTCTTCTCTTCCTGCATTATCTTTCTATTTTCTTTCATCAAAACGTTTTGTGCTACTTGTCAGCTCCCTCTGCTCTTCTCTCAACAGTAGCAGCGGTGGCAGCTCAGCAGGCCTCGGGGCTGGCATGTGGCTCAGGTTTGGTCAGGGACAGCTGGAGGCATGGTGATCTCTCTGGCAAGCCCATTGATGTGAGGGCGAGGGATGAGTACCCTGGACTGCAGTGGAGATGCCTGGCTGTTCAATGTCTGGACGAGGCAGTGAGGCAGCAGAAATGGAGAAGGTGTGGTGGAGGCAGGAACAACTTACAAAGTCTTCCTAACACCTTTTGAACCCAAGCTCCTACAGAAGCTGGTTGGAGTACGAATTCATTCATTCATTCATTAAATCGTATTTATTGAGCGCTTACTGTGTGCAGAGCACTGTACTAAGCGCTTGGGAAGTACAAGCTGGCAACATATAGAGACGATCCCTACCCAACAGCTGGATCACAGTCTAGAAAGGGGAGACAGACAACAAAACAAAACATATTAACAAAATAAAATAAATAGAATAAATATGTACAAATAAAATAAATAAATTAATAGAGTAATAAATACGTACAAACACATATACATATATACAGGTGCTGTGGGGAGGGGGAGGAGGGGGAGAGGAAGGAGGGGGCTCAGTCTGGGAAGGCCTCCTGGAGGAGGTGAGCTCTCAGTAGGGCTTTGAAGGGAGGAAGAGAGCTAGCTTGGTGGATGTGTGGAGGGAGGGCATTCCAGGCCCGGGGGACGATGTGGGCCGGGGGTCGACGGCGGGACAGGTGAGAACGAGGCACAGTGAGGAGATTAGAGGCAGAGGAGCGGAGGGGGCGGGCTGGGCTCTAGAAGGAGAGAAGGGAGGTGAGGTAGGAGGGGGCGAGGTGATGGAGAGCCTTGAAGCCGAGGGTGAGGAGTTTTTGCCTGATGTGTAGGTTGATTGGTAGCCACTGGAGATTTTTGAGGAGGGAAGTAACATGCGCAGAGCGTTTCTGCACAAAGACAATCCGGGCAGTGTTGTGAAGTATGGAATAATAATGATGGCATTTTTTAAGCACTTACTGTGTGCAAAGCCCTGTTCTAAGCGCTGGGGGGATAGCAGGTGATCAGGTTGTCCCACGTGGGGCTCACAGTCTTAATCCCCATTTTACAGATGAGGTAACTGAGGCCCAGAGTAGTGAAGTGACTTGCCAAAAGTCACACAGCTGACAATTGGCGGAGCCGGGATTTGAACCCCTGACCTTTGAATCCAAAACCCGTGCTCTTTCCACATGCTGCTTTCTTATAGAGAGCAGAAGGGAGAGCACAGTTGCCTTAAGGTACCTCAACTCCCTAGCAGAGTTACAGTACTTATGGCAGATAATGCAGACAGTGAAGAAGAATTCCAGAGAGTCCAGCAAGGAGCAGCAGCAATGGCAGAGCTCAGAGATGAGAAGGCCTTGCTAGCAGAAAAATGCCACTATATATTTTTGGTTGTGTGAATGTCTTCCCTGGAGCAAACTGAGACAAAACTTGTAGTCAGCACATAATACCTGGCTGAACTAAAGAAATGGTTGACAATCATTTGAATCCATTTTGACTTATGTAGTTCTAGAATCGAGTCATCTGTGTGAATCAGTTCTCGAATCAATCAATGAATGACATTTATTGAATGATTTCTAAGTGCATAGCACTGTACTAAAGTGCTTGGAAAAGTACAGTGCAATAGAATTGGCAGGCATATTCCCTGCCTACAACCATTTTACAGCCTAGTAACTTTCTCTCTTAGAGCATGAGACCCACAAGTGACAGAGACCAGATCTAATTCACATCTGCACTCTTCTGCATACAGTAAATGCTTAATAAATACTACTGCTATTACTGCTATTTCTAAAGGCTTTGGAAGATGTCTCAAGCCTGTTGAAGTGGATGAGTTTTTCAGAGAAGCATATGGCAATACCTGTATCCAAGTCCTTATTGCCTCCTCCTAGACTTCTTCTAGACTGTGAGCCCATTGTTGGGTAGGGACCGTCCCTATATGTTACCGACTTGTACTGCCCAAGCGCTTAGTACACTTCTCTGCACACAGTAAGCTCTCAATAAATACAGTTGAATGAATGAATGAATCCTCCAACATAACTGTATATAATAAATATATAGTGATATATATATATATATATATATATATATATATATATATATATATATATATAAAACCAACTGGAAGCAGGGAAGGAAAGAGGAAAGAGCATGAGATTGGGAGTCAAAATGCCTGTTTCTACTCGCATCCAGTACATTTCTCCTCTATCAATCAATCATATTTATTAAGAAATAGTTGTTGAGTAAGCTGAATGTTTGCTATGTGTCCTATACATAGGTGGAGGCTGTAAACACTGCTGTTTCTTTGTTGGGGAGGTTTGGAAGTTGTGATTTAGCTGCTCAGATTGAGGTTGTTTGTGGGTATATGTGTCTGAGTACAGCAAAAAGACTTTTTGTGACTAAGAACAATGGAGCAATACACCAACATGTGCATCTAATACAAAGCCTTGTAACACCTGGAGAAGAGTGGGTATGACAGAAGAAAGGTCAAGCAGGAGATGGAAGTCGTCAAAATATTGATAACCCAGTCATTTCCTGGAGAGGCTATGAGAAGACCAAGAGTATCTCCCCTTAGAGGAAAATCCAGAACTATCTGCCCTGGGTGAGGACAATCAACAGTAGCTTATTTCTCAGGGTTTCCGTGTGGCTTTGGCATTAACCATGACAAATGGAAAACATAGAAGCAGTTTGGCATAGAACACAGATCTGAGTTCTAATCCCATTTCCTCCATCTGCCTGTTATGTGACCGGGGCAAGGCGCTTAACTTATCCATGCCTCCATTTCCTCATCCATATGGATGAGGAAAGCACAATTAACATTCTACCTTGGTAAGAAAGACAAGTTTGAAGAAGATTTGGAAAAATGTTCACCTCCAATTACCCCCATTGTTTGGAAAACTCTACAGTGCAGAAATTGTTATTTCCATCGAAAATAAAACTTCATGTTTTGTTCTAAGTTGATTTATTGCCGGCTCATAGAGATACAGCCAATGGTTCAAAAACAGGCCTGGGAGTCAGACGTTCATGGTTTCTAACGCTGGCTGTGCCACTTGTCTACTGTGACCTAGGGCAAGTCATTTCACTTCTCTGTGACATAGTTACCGCATCTGTTAAATAGGGATTGAGACAGTAAGACCCACATAGGACAGGGCCTGCAGCTCTCACAGGCCAAGTAGGTTAGGGCTAGGCTCAAGGCTAATGTTTGGGGTAAAATTCAGGTTAGAGTTAGGGCTAGGCCTTAGGACTAGAACACTTTATTGCCCCTTGTAGAATTGCAACAAGAACACTTTGAAGAGTCCTCCCCATAAGGCAATGCTTCTGCAGCACGGGTGATTTTGGACTAGGGTTAAGGTAAGGGTTAAAATGGGGTTGGGGCTAGGGTGGTTGTGTGGTAGTGTGAGGTAGGTTGTGTAGTATTAGGGTTAGGGATAGTGTTAGTGCTAGTGTTAGGTTTATGGCTAGGGCTAGGCCTTGAACAAGGGTTAAGGTTTGTGTTACAGTTATGGTTAGCCTTAGGGTTAGGGTTAGGGGTTTTTCTAGAATTATGGTTAGTGTTCGGGCAATTTGTTGTTCTGGGAGAGTAGCAGAGAGAATTAAATCTTCAGTTCCAAATCGTTACTTTAACTAACTAAACTAACTAAACATTAGTTTAACTAACTGAACTAAATCGAGAAGCAGCGTGGCTTGGTGGAAAGAGCCCGGGCTTTGGAGTCAGAGGTCATGGATTAAAATCCCAGCTGTGCCAATTGCCAGCTGTGTGACTTTGGGCAAGATACTTAACTTTTCTGTGCCTCAGTTACTTCATCTGTAAAATGGGGATTAAGACTTTGAGGCCCCCGTGGGACAACTTGATCACCTTGTAACCTCCCCAGCGCTTAGAACAGTGCTTTGCACATAGTAAGCGCTGAATGAATGTTATCATTATTATTATTATTATTATTCAGGACTAGAAGAGCCTACTCACATACGCTCCCAGACATGATTCTGAAACCCTGTAGAGTTAGGGATAAGGTTATTATTAGGGTAAGGGCTGGTATAGGCCTAAGGCTAATGTTAGAGTTTATGTGGGTTTCTCCTCCCCCTCCCCACAGCACCTGTATGTATGTGTATATGTTTGTACATATTTATTACTCTATTTATTTATTTATTTTACTTACACATATTTATTCTATTTATTTTATTTCGTTAATATGTTTTCTTTTGTTTTGTTTGTTTTCTGTCTCCCCGTTCTAAAACTGTGAACCCGCCTATTGGGAAGGGACCGTCTCTATATGTTGACAAATTGTACTTCCCAAGCGCTTGGTACAGTGCTCTGCACACAGTAAGCGCTCAATAAATACGATTGAATGAATGAATGACTATTAGGGAAAATTGTTGGTTTGTGTGTGTTGCAGAGTGATCGAAATCCTCTGGCCTCAAAGAGCCTTCACACACAGGCTCCCAGACATGAGACTGCAGCCCAGAGGAGTTAGAGATAAGGTTAGTGTTAGATATAGACCTAGGGATAGTCCTACATCTAGAATTAGAGTTAGGTTTTATTAGTATTAGGGTTAGGGTTAGGATCGGGATTAAGGATAGGTTTAGAGTTAGGGCTAGGCGTAGGATTAATTTTAGGGCCATTCATTCATTCATTTTGACCCCATCCTCACCTTCCTTCTCTCCTTTACCATGCCCACTCTGATCCTCGAGACTTCAACATCCACCTGGAAATCCTTGGTGACTCCTCTGCCACCCACCTTCTATCGCTCCTTGACGCTGCCAACATTCTGTTCCACCCCACCTTGCCCACTCACCAACTTGGTCACAACCTCTACCTCATCATCACCTACGGCTGCACTATCTCCACTCTCACCAACTCTGAAATCCCTCTCTCTGTTCATAACCTTCTCACCCGCCTCCTCTCTCACACTCCTCTACCTTGTAAATCTATATTATTACCTCACAGTGGCCTCCGCTCTCTCGACCTCATCCATATTTCTCAGCGCCTCACACACCACCTTGCCTCTCTTTCCTCTCTACCCAATCTTGATGAACAGATTACTGCTCTCAACTCTACCCTCTCTATTCAGCTCGAATCCCTTGCTCCCCTTTCCCTTCGTCGCTAACCCACAGGCCTGGATCACTGACACTGTCTTCCTCCTTTGCTCTTCTGCTCAAGCTACTGACCGCTGCTGGCGAAAGTCTAAACACCAAGCCAAACTCGTTCACTTTAGGTTTATCCTTTCCTGCCTTACCTCTGACCTCTCCTCTGCTAGAAAAAAAATATTTTGCCTCCCTCATCGACAACCATGCCCATCATCCCCATCAGCTCTTCCGCATATTTAACTCCCTTCTCGGGCCCCCTGTTCCTCGCCCCCGTCCTTCCCTCACCCCCAACGATCTGTCCTCCTACTTCATTAATAAAATTAACTCCATCAGGTCTTAGCTCCCCAAAGTCACTCTTCGCCCTTCTCCAACCCCCTTGCTCTCAACCCTCTCTGCTACTCTCCCATCCTACCCAGCAGTATCCTCAGATGAGATCTCCTCCCTTCTCTCAAGTGCTGCTCTGGCCACCCGTGTTTCTGACCCCATTCCCTCTCATCTTATGAAATCTATCGCCCTGTCCCTCCTCCCCTCCTTAACGTTCATCTTCAACTGCTCACTCTCCACTTGTTCCTTCCCCTGTCTTCAAATATGCCCAAGTCTCCCCCATCCTAACAAAAACCTCTCTTAACTCCACCTACCCTTCTAGTTATTGCTCTCCCTCCTACCCTTCCTTTCCAAACTCCTAGAACGAGTCATCTGCACCCGCTGCCTCGAATTCCTCAACACCAACCCTCTCCTTGACCCCCTCCAATCTGTCTTCCATTCCCCACACTCCACAGAAACTACCCTCTCAAAGGTCACCAATGACCACCTTGTTGCCAAATCCAACGGCTCCTACTCTATCCTAATCCTCCTCGACCTCTCAGCTGCCTTCGACACTGTGGACCACCCCCTTCTCCTCAACACGCTATGCAACCTTGGCTTTACAGACTCTGTCGTCTTCTGTTTCTCCTCTTATCTCTCTGGCCGTTCATTCACAGTCTCTTTTTCGGGCTCCTCTGCCCCCTCCCATTCCCTTACTGTAGGAGTTCCTCAAGGATCAGTTCTTGGTCCCCTTCTGTTCTCTATCTACACTCACTCCCTTGGTGAACTCATTCGCTCCCACGGCTTCAACTATCATCTGTACTCTGATGACACCCAAATCTACATCTCTGCACCTGATATCTCTCCATCCCTTCAGGTTTGTGTGTCCTCCTGCCTTCAAAACATCTCCATCTGGAAGTATGCCCGCCATCTAAAACTCATTATGTCCAAGACTGAACTCCTTATCTTCCCTCCCAAAGCCTGCCCTCTCCCTGACTTTCCCATCGATGTTGATGGTACTATCATCCTTCCCGTCTCACAAGCCCACAACCGTGGTGTCATCCTCGACTCTGCTCTCTCGTTCACCCCTCACATCCAATCCTTCACCAAAACCTGCTGGTCTCACCTCCGCAACATCGGCAAGATCCGACCTTTCGTCTCCATCCAAGCCGCTACCCTGCTGGTTCAATCTCTCCTCCTATCCCGACTGGATTACTGTATCAGCCTCATCTCTGATCTCCCATCCTCCTGTCTCTCCCCACTTCAATCTATACTTCACGATGCTGCCCGGATCATCTTTGTGCAGAAACACTCTGGGCATGTTACTCCCCTCCTCAGAAGTCTCCAGTGACTTAACAACCAACCTACGCATCAGGGAAAAACTCCTCACTCTCGGCTTCAAGGCTCTCTATCACCTCGCCCCCTCCTACCTCACCTCCCCTCTTTCTTTCTACAGCCCAGCCGGTACCCTCCATTCGTCTGCCGCTAACCTCCTCACTGTACCTCGTTGTTGCCTGTCCCGCCGTCGATCCCCAGCCCACGTCCTCCCCCTGGCCTGGAATGCCCTCCCAACACACATCCGCCAAGCTAGTTCTCTTCCTCCCTTCACAGCTCTACTGAGAGTTTACCCTCTCCAGAAGACCTTTCCAGACTGAGCCCCCTTTTTCCTTTCCTCCTCCCCATCCTCCCCGCCCTACCTCTGTCTCCTCCCCACGGCACCTGTATAGATGCTTGTACAGATTTATTATCCTATTTATTTTACTTGTACATATTTACATATTCAATTTATTTTATTTTGTTAATATGTTTGTTTTGTTGTCTGTCTCCCCCTTCTAGACTGTGAGCCCACTGTTGGGTAGTGACCATCTCTATATGTTGACAACTTGTACTTCCCAAGAGCTTAGTACAGTGCTCTGCACAGAGTAAGTGCTCAATAAATACGATTGCATGAATGAATGAATGAATGAATGAATGAATTCAGTCAGTCAGTCATATTTACTGAGCCCCTACTCTGTGCAGAGCACTGTACTAAGCGCTTGGAAAGTACAATTCAGCAATAAAGACACAATCCCTGCCCACAATGGGCTTACTGCCCACATGGGTCTCACGTTCTTAATCCCCATTTTATAGATGCGGTAACTGAGGCAGAGAAGTGAAGTGATTTGCCCAAAATTGCACAGCAGACAAGTGGCAGGGCTGGGATTAGAATAATAATAATAATAATGATGATGATGGTATTTGCTAAATGCTATGTGCCAACACCGTTCTAAGCGCTGGGGTAGATATAAGGTAATCAGGTTGTCCAACATGGGGCTCAGCTCACATTCTTAATTCCCATTTTCGCAGATGAGGTAAATGAAGCACAGAGAGGTTAAGTGAGTTGCCCAAAATCCCGCAGTTGTTCAGTGGCAGGGCCGGGATGAGAACACAGGTCCTTCCGATTCCCAGGCCTGTGCTCTAATTCGCTGGGCTTCTCCCACCTTCTTGTTGAGAGGAATGGAGGGGGGAGGGGGAGGGAGGGAGAGGTGAAGGGGTTCAAGAGGGCGACGGGCACATGGCTCCTCGAGGGCAGGACCTGGGCAGCCGCAGCCTTCACCCCTTCTGGTCGCCGCCACCACCAGGGGGCGCCTGGCCACTGCCGCCGCCACCACCAGGGGGCGCCCCGGCCGCTGTCACTACGGTCCTCGAACGCTGGGACTTTTCCCGCCTCTAGTCCAAGCCCCGCCTCCTCGCCGACCACGACGTGAGGGAAGGCGGGATTTGGGGGATGGGGGCCGGGGTTGCCGGGGCACACGTGAGCACGCGCTCCTCCGCTGCCAGCTTCCGCTCGTCTCCGTCCTCGTGAGGTGGTGGAGGGGGCGAGGGGCGTGCACGTTTTGGCGCTAAATCTCAGACGCGCCTTTGCTGAGGAGACGGCGGTTTGTCAGGGGAGCGCGTGCGTGCCCGACCGCCCGCAGCCCCGTTCCCTTCCATTCCCCTCCCCACAGTGTCAGCCCTGGTACAGGGGAGAAGGAAGTGTGGGGGGGTGGGGGATGAAGACAAGAACCGCTCGCCCACTGCAAGATGGCCACTGCAAAAAAAAATAATGGGGGGAGGGTCCAGTTCTAGGATTAGGGTTATGGTAAGAGGTAGAGTTGGGATTAGGGTTAGGGTTAGAGTTAGGATTGGGGTTAGGGTTAGAGCTAGGATGATTGGGGTTAGGGTTAGGGTTAGAGCTATGATTGGGGTTAGGGTTAGGGTTAAGGCTGGGGTTAGGGTTAGAGCTAGGATTAGGGTTAGGGTTTGGGTTAAATTTGGGGTTATCGTTGGGGTTACAGTTAGGGTAGAGGTTAGGTATAGGGAGCGGGGAATGGTTAGGTTCAGTACTCTGGCTATGGCAAGAGTTAGGGTTAATGTTAGGGTTAGGGTTAAGGTTAGTGTTAGGGGAGGGCTACGGATTGCACTAGGGTGAGTGCTAGGGTTAGATGTTGGGTTAATGTTAGGTATACAACTACATCTAGGGCAAATTTACAGGTTAGCGCTGGCCATAGGGATATATAATACTTAGGGTTAAGGTTAGGTTTAGCACTCCAGCTAGGCCTAGGGCTATGATTAGGTTAGGGTTAGGGTTAGGGTTAATGCAAGGCCTAGGGTTTATGGTTAGGGTTAACATCAGGGTTTGGGTAGGGTTAGGTCTAGGATAAGTGTTGTTAGGGTTAAGGTTAGGTTTAGCATTAGACTAAGGGTTAGGGCTAGTGGTAGACTTAAATCTAGTCGCTGGAATAGGGTTAGAGTTAGGATTAGAGTTGGGGCTATGTATAAGGAATAGGTTAGGATGAGCGTTAGAGAGAGTGTTAGGGTTAGCATTATGTTGAGGTTTAGGGTTTGGTTTTCAGGAAATAGGGTTAGGGTTAGGGTTAGGGTCATCGTGAGGTGTGGGGTTAGGGTCAGGGTTAGAGCTAGTCTATGGTTCTGGTTAGGGTTAGGTTTAGTGTTAGGGTTAGGGTTATGGCTAGGGTAGACCTAGTGCTAGGGCTAAGATTAATTTTGGAGTTATAACTTGGGTTAGGGTTAGGGTTAGGATTAGGTTTAGGATCAGGGTTAGAATTAGGGTTAGGGTCACGGTTAGGTCTAAGGTTAGGATTAGAGTTAGCATTAGGTTTAGGGCTAATGATAGTTCTAAAGATAGGGTTAGGGTTAGGCTAGGATTAGGATTGGGATTAGGTGTAGGGTTAGAGTTGAGGTTAGGGCTAGGTTTAGCTTTGAGTTAGATTTAGGGTTAGGACTAGGCTTAGGTTAGGATAAGTGTTAGTCATAGACTTTAGTCTAGCTCAAGGAGAAGGGTTAGGGCTAGAGTTATAGGGCTAGACCTATGGCTAGTTTAGGATGAGTGTTAGATATGGGATTAGGATTAGGGTTATGATGAGTGTTACAGTTAGGGTTAGCACTAGGGCTAGGACTAGATTAGGTGTGGAGTTAGGTATAGGATTGCATTAAGGCTAGGTTTGGGTGCATAGGTGCGTTTAGGATTGGGGTTAGGGTTAGGAATAGGGTTAATGGTAATGGTAGGCTTAAAGCTATGCCTAGGGTTAGAAGTAGGGCTAGGGCTAGGGCTAGGGTTAGGACTACATTTATATATAGGGTTAAGGTTAGGTTTAGGGTTGTGCTGAGGTTTCATGTTAGGGTTAGGGTTAGGGATTTTGTTAGTATTTAGCATTAAGGTTATGGCTAGGATAGGGCTAGACCTTGGTCTCGGTTTAAGGTCTGTGTCAGAGTTATAGTTAGGGCTTGGATCAGGTTTATGGCTAGAGTTAAAGTTAGAATGAGGGCTAGTGTTGCAGTTTAAGCTAGGGTTAGCATCAGGACAATTTGTTGTTCTGGGAGAGTTGCAGGGTGAACAAAATTTTCGGGGCTGGAAAAACCTGCCCACACGGGCTCCTAGAAATGCTTCCACAGCCCAGTGGAGTTAGTGATAATGTTAGTGTTAGGATAAGGGCCAGGGATAGTCCTAGGGATAAAGTTAGGGTTAGGGTAAGTGTTAGTTTTAAGGTTAGGGTTAGGGTTAAATTTAAGGTTAGGCTTAGATTTTGGGCTAGGCCTAGGGCTAGAGCTAGGGCTAGGGTTACGGTGAGGGTGAGGGTTGCAGCTAGGGTTAAGTTTATTTTAAGGGTTAAATTTAGTGTTAGAGTTTAGGTTAGTCTTAGGGTTAAGACTAGGCTAAATTCTAGGCCTAGTGCTAAGGTTAGGGTAAGGGTTAGGGTTATACTGAGGTTTAGCGGTAGTGTTATGGCTAAGGCTACCGTTTGGATTTGTTTCAGAGTTATGGTATTAGGGTTAGGGTTAGGGCCAGAGTTAGAATTAGAGTAATAGTTATGGCTAGATTTAGGATTAGGGTTAGTGTTGGGGCAATTTATTGGTCTAGGAAAGTTGCAAAGTGAACACAGTCCTTAGGCTTATAAAAGCATACCCGTATGGGCTCCCGGACACTTCTCTTGCCCAGAATAGTTAAGGATTATGGATGAGATTTAGTATTATAGTTGGTATTAGGCTAAAGCCAGGTTTTCAGTTAGGTTTAGCATTGGGGCTAGGTTTGGGTGCAGTGTTTGGCTTAGGTTTAGGGTTAGTTTTAACATTAGGGTTATGACTAGTGGTAGGCTTAAGCCCTGGCATAGGGCGAGGGTTAGGGTTGGTTTAGGTCTAGACCTAGGGCTGGGTTAGGATTAATTACCTCATCTGTAAAATGGGGATTGTGTCGGTGAGTCCAACATGGGACAGGGACTGTCTCCAATCTGATATGATTGTATCCACCCCAGTGCTTAGTAGAGTGCCTGGCACATAGTAAGCACTTAAAAATACCACTTTAATAATAATAATAATTATTATTATTATTATCATCAATATCAGATAGTGTTAGTGTTAGGGTTATGGTGAGATTTAGGTTTAGGATTAGTGATAGGGTTAGGACTAGGGCCAGGCTTAGATTGAAGGCTAAGTTTAGGCAGTTAGTGTTTGAGTTAGTGACAGGGATAGAGTTTGTGTTAGGGCAAGGACTAGGGATAGGCCCAGGGCTAGCAATAGTTTTACGGTTAGTGTTAGGATTGAAGTTCATGTTCAGGTTAGATTTAGGGTTAGTGTTAGGCCTTGTGATAGGGTTAGGGCTAGGGTTACGTTTAGGGTTGGGTTCAAAGTTAAGATTATGGCTAGGACTAGGGATAGGACTATGGTTAAGGTGAGAGTTAGTGTTAAAGTTACCATTAAGGTTAAGTGTTTACTGTGTGCAGAGCTCTACACTAAGCGCTTGGGAAAGTACAATGCAATTCTAAATAGTGACAATCCCTGCCCACAATCAGCTCACAGACTAGAATCGGGGAGGCAGACATTAATACAAATAAATCAAATTACAGAATCCCCAGTGGTTTCACATCCACCTCCATATCCAGAGGCAGTATGTGGCCCAGGGGTCGATCGTGAGACAGGTGAGATCGAAGCACAGTGAGAAGGTTACCAATAGAGGAGCCAATGTAGTGAGGTGATGTAGGATGAGGTAATGTGATGGAGTGCTTTAAAGCCAATAGCGAGGAGTTTTTGTTTGCTATGGAGGTGGATGTGAAACCACTGGGGATTTTCGAGGAGAGGGACGACATATCTTGAATGTTTTTGTAAAAAGAAGATCCAGTCAGTAGAGTGAAGTATGGACTGGGCTGGAGAGAGACAGTAGGTTGGGAGGTCCCCAAGGAGGCTGATGCAGTAATCTGGGTGGTATAGGATGAGTAATTGTATTAGCGTGGTAGTAGTTTGGATGGAGGGGGAAGAGAGGATTTTAGTGATGTTGTGAAAGTGGGACTGACAGGATTTGGTGACTGATCGAATATGTAGGTCGAATGAGAGAGATGAGTAACAGATAACCAAATGTTATAAGCTTGTGAGGCAGGAAGGATGTTGGTGCTGTTTACAGTGATGGGAAAGTCAGGGAGAGGAAAGGTTAAGGTTAAGATTAGGGTTAGCCCTAGGTCTATGGTTAGGCTTAGGGTTAGTGTTAGAGTTATGGTTAAAGTTAAGGTTAAGGTTAGCCCTATTCCTAGGGTTGTGGATAAGGTTAAGGTTAGGGTTGGGGTTGGGGTTAATTTAAGTGTTAAGCTTAGGATTTGGGCTATGGTTTGGTTCAGGGTTAGGGTGAGGGTTACATTTAGGTTTAGTGTTACTGTTAGTGTGAGGGTAATGGCTAGGGCTAAGCATGAAGTACTTAGGAAGTACCATAGTACAAACATACAATATTTATTGATCACTTACTGCTTGAGGAGCACTGTATTAGGTGTTTGGGTGAATACACGCACTGGAGTTGGTAGAGAAGTAGCTTGCTCTAGCGGAAAGAGCACAGTGCTGGGAATCAGATTACCTAGTCTCTAATCCCAGTTTTGCCACTTCCCTGCTAGGTCACTTCACTTCTCTGAGAAATGGGAATTAAATACCTGTCCTCCCTCCTACTTTGACTGTAAATCCCATAAGGGATCTGATGATCTTGTATCAATCCCAGTGCCTAGTACCATTATTCACACATAGTAGGTGCTTAGCAAAAACGTAATTATTATTTTGTTAGATATGATCCCTGCATTCAGTGAATTTGCAGACTAATTACAAGGAATTTATTGTTTGGCTAGCTGTGCTATAGTTTGGTCTATAGCCACAATGTAATTCAGGCAGTGCACAGCTAACTGTGGTCTTCCGTATCTGTTCCAAAGAATTCTGGCTACAATCTTGCCAGTGATTTTCCAAATTATGTGCCTTTTTAACCAAACACTGGCAAAGGAAGATAAGGAAGCTGAAGGATTTTAGTTCTTAAATATTTAAAATAGAGAAACATCCTTTACAAGGCACGATATTAATGAATAAACATTTTCTTAGGGAGTCCTTTCTTTCTGGTCTGTGTAGAAGTCCAGATTTGGATCCCTGAAAAATATTTCAAAAGGGGGTTAAAACTTCTTTTTTTGATTATCCTATCTACCCCAGCACTTGGCACAGAACTTGGTACATAACAACTATTTAACCATGCCACAGTTAATGTTATTAGAGAATCAGATGTGTGCATTTTTATTTGGACTGAGCTAAGGAGCTGGAAAATGAGGATTTTTCTTACAAATTGGACAGAAATAAATGCATTGTAATACAGTTTGAAGAAGCATCATAAAACACTGGCCTGAAGGTAAGAAGGACCTGTGTTTTAATCCTGGCCCCACCTCTTGTCTGCCGTATGAACTTGGGCATTTCATGTCACTCCTCCGTGCCTCAGTTACCTCATCTGTAAAATGGGGATTAAGACTGTGAGCCCCATGTGAGACAGGGACTGTGTTCAACCTAATTAGCCTATTATTTTCCAGGCATATAGTAAATGCTTAACAAATTCCATTATAAAAAGAACAATAAACTACCCCAAGCCAAAACGTGAGTGATTCTATATGGTAAGACAGAATGTAAAGTTATTTAAGAACAGTCAGGGAAACTGGGACACATGAGCAGAGCAGGTAGAAACCATCAAGTAATTCTTACACTTCAGCCAGCCTGCTCACACTCTAATAGGGAATTCATAATTTTGCAGACTCGTAAATAACTTTGAGGGGTCCATTCTTGGAGAATAAACATGATGGAAGGATGAAAGGGCAGGGCCGGGATGGAAAGAAACTCTAGACCGTAAGCTTGTTATGGGCAGGGAGTGTTTCTGCTAATTATTTTGTATGATACTCTCCCAAACTCTCAATATAGTTCTGTGTACATAGTAAGTGCTCGATACCTTTGATTGATTGATTATTTAGCTGGCAGAAGAAAAGGTTTGTCATTTTCTGAGTTAAGAGTTACAAGGATCTATGTATCTGTGCCACATCCACCCGATCTCCATTTTCACTACGTGTTATAGAAAAGGGGCTATAAAGCAACAAGGAATATTTGGATATGGCTTTAGGAAACAAGAAATTGCAAACTGTGTGATTTGCAACTGAGTAATATGGAATAAACTGTTAAGGCAGATACTTCCCTGCATATCGTGAAGAATCAAATTCAAGTCCCTTATGGACTAGACAGTAACCTCATTTTGGTCCGGGAAAGTGCCAGGGAACTGGCATCTTGTACTTTTCCAAGCACTTGGTACAGTGCTCTGCTCATAGTAAGAGCTCGATAAATACCATTGATTGATGGAGGCTGAGAAACAATTATAACTCTAGACTCTTTCCAAATCTATGCACTACACTTCTGCACCTAAGAACAAGATGGTCCTATAGTTTAAATAAAAAGATTAATTGTGGTATTTATTAAGTGCTTACTATGAGCCAAGCACTGTTCTAAGCACGGGAGTAGATACAAGATAAAGGGGTTAGACACAGTCTCTGTCTCACAGGGAGCTCACAGTCTTAATCCTTATTTTACAGACAAAGGAACTGAGGCACAGAGAAGTTAAATGACATGCCCAAGCAGACAAGTGGATATGCTAGGATTAGAAACGACGTCCTCTGACTCCCAGGCCTGTGCTCTTTCCTCCAGGCAATGTTGCTTCCTTTCTACTGCACAGAGTCTCAGAATATACCACCCCAGTTCACGGACATTAAAAGTTTGTCTTGACCTGGTTGAGCATGGCCAACCCAAGGATTAGCGGAAAATTTAAATGAGAACATTTTTCCTTGAGTAATTTATACTGGGTAAGAGCAAGGACAAATACAATGAAACAGGAAGGAAAGGAGAGTTCTTCTATTGACTAAACATAAACTGGCATCTTTATTGATTTCAATCCCAGCAATCCAACGTCTTTTCAGAAAAGGTTGGGAGATGTTGAGAGAACAGATTCAACTGTCCATTCCACTCACCTCTGTTCAAACAGACCCATCCAAACTGGGGCTCTGAATCTGATGCTCGTTCTGACACTGGTTCACTCTTTCTGACATGAACTAATTCTTTTTCCAGGAAAGTTAGGATACTTCTTGGGGAGAGGAAAAGGTCTGCTAAAAGTTTCTCTTCGTGAAACTTTTAATGATCTTCAAATACCTCCTAGTTCCTCAAAATTGTCTATTTCACCTAGTTACACTATACAGTGGTAAAAGGGAAGAAAGAGCTTTGTTTTGTTGTCTGTCTCCCCTCTTCTAGACTGTGAGCCCGTTGTTGGGTAGGGACCATCTCTATGTGTTGCCAATTTGCACTTCACAAGAGCTTAATGCAGTGCTCTGCACACAGTAAGCACTCAATAAATACGATTTAATGAATGTATGTATGAATGAATGAAAAGGGACAAAATCAAAACTGCATGGCTTAGTGGAAACAGCACGATGCTGGGAGTCAGAAGACCTGGGTTCTAATCCCAGCTCCTCAACTTGTCTGCAGTGTGATTCTGAGCCAGTCACTTAACTTCTCTGGGCTCCAATTACCTCATCTGTGAAAAGGGAGTTAAGATTGCAAAGCCCATGTGGGACATGGACTGTTTCCAGCCCTGGATCTACCACAGCTCTGAGGACAGTGCCTGGTACATAGTAAATACTTAACGAATATTATAAAAATAAATTTGGCATTTAAGATCATTAGCAGCCATCTTCAGCCTGCGTTTGAAGACAATTTTGTCAATGGTGAAATTGGGCTATGAGTGTTTTTGACAGAGAACGTCTTGCACACCTATACACTGCATCCTTTTAGATTTAACAGTGTATCTTTTCAGGGCCTTGCCATTTGGGTGAAAGTGTTTCTGACACCAGTGTCTCATAGCAGAAAGGAATGTTATACCACCGAAGAATGTGCCCTTGAGTGGTTTTTCAGTAGTGGTGATAGTGTGTGCCTGAGTTATCCACACTCCCCTCATGGTACCACTGTGCAGAAGGGCTCAAATTGTGAATCAACTGGTAGGGAGAAGAGATTCAGGCTGTGTTCACAGAACAATGAGCTCTCACTGACAGCATACATCACTGTGCCCTCTCAGCAAAAACTTCAAAAATCATTCAGAAAATGTTGAATGATAACAGCAATGACACAACAATGAAAGAAATATGCAGATCTCATCTGCACAACTATATAGGCCAGACCTGAACAACAGCAGAAGCATCAGAGAAGGCAGTAAGCAGGCATGGTCTATCATGCACCTGGATCTGTGACCTTTAGACATTTGATATTTGCCCCACTCACAATCCCACAGCACCTTAATTCATTCAACCGTATTTAGTGAGTGCTTACTGTGTGCAGAGCACTGTACTTAATATAAATCAATGTGAATATATTTAAATTCTAAATTCTAAATTAATTATTCATTCATAGTAATATCTGTGTCCCTCTTCAGATTGTAAGCTTGTTAGGGCAGGGAACATGTCTGCTAATTCTGATGTGTTGTACTCTCCTGAGCACTTAGTAGGAGCATCATAATGTCGTGAATGGAGCTCGGGCTGCGGAGTCAGAAGGTCATGGGTTCTAACCCCGGCTCTGCCACCTGTCTGCTGTGTGACTTTGGATAAATCACTTTACTTCTCTGTGCCTCAGTTACCTCATTTGTAAAATAACGATTGAGACTGTGAGCCCCAGTCCCACAGACAGGGACTGTGCCTAACCCAGTTTGCTTGTATCCACTCCAGCGCTAAGTATAGTATGTGACACATGGTACACATTTAACAAATACCATTAGTAGTAGTAGTAGTAGTAGTAGTAGTAGTAGTAGTAGTAGTAGTAGTAGTAGTAGTAGTAGTAGTAGTAGTACAGATAGGGCTCTTCACATAGCAATTGATTTATTGACTCTCACTTCAGGGGACACCTGACTTCGACTTCAGGACAGATTTGAAGATCAGACTGAAGATCAGAGCCCAGTGAATGTCTGACTGAAAAACCTCTGAAGTCTTCTCCAAATGTAGGCCACTGGTTTCCATGCCCCTGGGAATGATGAACTTTCAGCCTGCCCTGGTCCTGTGGTATCAACCACATTTCTGAACGGCCCAAATACTGCAAGTGACCCCATACTTCCTGAGTAATGATTCTTAGTACCCCCCCACCCCCACGGCATAGTGAGGTGCATAGAGAAGGTATAGAATGGAAGTTAGCAGTCCCTCAGCTCTGTCCCTCAGCTCTGCCCCTCAGCTCTTGATCACTTACTGTGTCTACAGGCCTGGGTTCTAATCCCATTCCACCACTTATCTGCTTTGTGACCTTGAGCAAGTCACTTAACTTCTCTGTGCCTCAGTTACCTCATCTGTAAAATGGGGATTAAGACTTTGAGCCCTATGTGGGACAGGGACTGTGCCCAGCCTGATTAGCTTGTATCTACCCCAGCACTTAGTACAGTGCCTGGCACATAGTAAATGCTTGACAAATACCATTATTATTATTATTATTATTATTATTATTATTATTATTATTATTATTATTATTATTATTATTATTATTATTATTTGTATGACCCAGTAGAGTTGGGAGACACATTCTCTGTCCACTGTCCACAGTGAGTTTACTGTCTAGAGGGGTAGACAGACATTTCATATAAATAAATAAATTAAATATATGTACATAAGCATTTGGGGTTTGGGGTGGGGGCCAGGAGCAGAAGATCCAGTATTTCCCAGAAGCACCTATTTTGGATTAGCCGGTTGAAAGAATACAGGAAAATGTAGGTTGTTTATTGCCTTCCTGGTGCCTGGATTCGGTCTGTACACTATTTCTGATTGAGAATCTCTCTTCTGATGTACAAAACTCTGGGAACTTCAGGAGGTTTGTTAACAGAAGGGCCAGTTGTTCACAGAAAAAGCTTGGGGAGAAGAAGTAACGAATATAAGATGTGTGGAGTTGAAGATCACATTTTTCTCCATGGAAAAGGTATCCCCACTTTTCATGGGCTAGGCTACTCTTGAGACCTGCATGGAGGGTGAAAGAAAAATACCAAATAGAAGAGGACTTACCCCATTTGCTGCCCTTCTGCTACCTAATCCTGGGTCTGGGATGGTGTGTGCAGACTAAATTAACCTGTGATATTCCCAACAGTTAACAGTGTTCTATTTTTCTTGACCCCCATTTAAATTCTCTAGACTGTAAGCTCGTTGTGGGCAGGGAACATATCTGTTTATTGTCCTGTTGTACTCTCCCAGGCATTTATTACAGTTTAAGACCTCAATATACAATTGAATGAATGAATGAATAAAATGCAGCTGGATGAAACGTAACAGAGGTAGTTGTTTTTAAAGTGGTCCTGACTGGGGAAAAGAAAAAAACTGGCAAAGAAGAATTTGAAAGGGGAATAGAAGGAGGGCTTAAATGAGTAAATGTATACCCAACCAGAGAATAATGGGAGCATAGAGACAATCTGTCTCAATGTATGAAAAATGTTGAATGAATGTTCAAAACCACAAGTAATGATAAGTACTGGTAAAACAGTTAGAAAATAGGATGCCTTATCCTGAAATGTAGTCACTGCAAGAGCCTGTGAAGATCATGGGGAGAAGACTGTGAGCCCGTTGTTGAGTAGGGACCGTCTCTATATGTTGCCCAACTTGTACTTTCCAAGCGCTTAGTATAGTGCTCTGCACACAGTAAGCACTCAATAAATACGATTGAATGAATGAAAGAAAACCAAGAAATTTCATTGGTTTGGAGTGTCCTTGCATCCACTGTTCAGAGAATTATCCCTATGCATCCTTCTGGCATTTGAGAACAAATGATGCCCTTTTACCAATGAGCAGGTGGAGATGTGAGTAGAAAAGTCTCATTTGTTCTCAGTTTTCAGGAGGATGCATGGGGAGAAGAGGAGTGGATAGATCTTTAAGGGCAGGGACAGCACACGTCTTAATGCTGTCACCAAATCCTGCTCTCTGGGGATTT
Source organism: Tachyglossus aculeatus (assembly GCF_015852505.1). Classification (NCBI taxonomy): domain Eukaryota; kingdom Metazoa; phylum Chordata; class Mammalia; order Monotremata; family Tachyglossidae; genus Tachyglossus; species Tachyglossus aculeatus. The sequence continues at coordinate 5,544,218 of NW_024044831.1, read as the reverse complement.
TTAAATGGTATTTGTTAAGTCCTTACTATGTCCCAGGCACTGTACTAAGCACTGGGATAGATAAAAAGCTAATCAGTTAATCAGATAAGGTAATGGAAGCATAAAGAAGTGATGTGACTTGCCCAAAGTCACACCGCAGAGTCAGGATAAGAATCCCCATCCTCTGACGCCGAGGCCCAAGCTCTAACTATTAGGCACACTGCTTCTAGAGGTAGAAATCTAAAGTCCTCTAAACTGTAAGCTTGATGTGGGCATGAAACGTGTCTACAAACTCTGCTAATAATAATAGTCATAATTATCATATTTGTTAAGCTCTTACTATGTACTAAGTGCTTTACTAAGCACTTGGATGGATATAAGCAAATCGGGTTGGACATAGTTCCCTGTCCCACGTGGAGGCCACAATCTCAATCCCCATTTTACCGATGAGGTAACTGAGGCCGAGAGAAGTTAAGTGACCTGCCCAAGGTTAAACAGCAGACAAGTGGCAGAGCCAAGATTAAAACCCATGACCTTCTGACTCCCAGGCCCATGCTCTAGACACTACTCAATGCTGCTTCTTTGTTATATAATCTCCCATTATACTCTCCCAAATACTTAGTACAGTGTTCTGCACACAGTGAGTGCTCAAAACATACCATTGGTCGATTGTAGAAAACAGAATCTAAAAGGTCAGCATGGCTTTTGGCAAAATGACAGACAGCAATACCAGGGCATCAAGCTGCAAACCAAGGTAAAGATTTCTGAGGCTGTTGTATCATCCAACTTTATAGATGCCTGGAAAAACCAGACTTACTCCAGAAAACAGAAGCTCATGGAGCAGTTGGTACTGACACCAATGTCAGTTTGAACCCCACTCAACATCAAATGGCAGGACAACGACCCCAGTAAATGAGATCCTGGAATGTAATAATCTCAACAGCATTAACCAATGCTCTCATTGAGAAGCAACGTGGCTTAGTGGAAAAAGCCAGGGCTTGGGAGTCACAGGTTGTGGGTTCTCATCCCAGCTCTGCCACTTATCAGCTGTGTGACTTTGGGCAAGTCACTTTACTTCTCTGTGCCTCAGTTACCTCATCTGTTAAAAGAGAATTAAGACTGTGCATTCTATGTGAGAAAACCTAATTGCCTCGTATCTACCCCAGCGTTTGGAACACTACTTGACATATAGTAAGCACATAGCAAATGTCGTCATCATCATCATCATCATCATCATCGATAGAGTTCTTTTTCTGGGTGGGAAATACAAGGAGGAAAATGAACAACAGGGTATCTAAAAGATTGTCCTATGCGCAGCTGATAGGAGGCTCACACAAGGCAGGAGGGCAGCATAAACAATTTGAAGACATAGTGAAACACAATTTCAAGCAATTCCACGTGGTAGTAGATTATTGGGAAAGTAGAGCAGCAGTTAGTCAAGGCTGGTGGGCAGCCATCAGGAAGAGATTGCTCTACCTATGCTAAGATCTGTGGGAAGACTGGGTTACCAAGAGGTAGAAACAAGTCCATTAGTACCACACAGCAAGGATCTATCTTTTGGGACCAATGATATGGGGGAGAATGCCTATCAAAGAGCAGGGTTTGCAGCCCCACTCAAAGACAGGAAGAGGACCCCACCATGAGTAGCACTGTTTTGAAAACACAGACAACTTTGATCTATCTATCTAGGTATCTATTCAAAGGACTTTTCCAGAAGAAAATTCCATTACTTGCCCAGTTCAGCCTAGACCAGTCCAACATTTGGGGCCAAAACAACTGACCTTAGTGAAAATCCTCCTGGCCATTCAGAACAGCCAGAATCAATGAGCAGGATCCAGCTGCATAATCCTTTTCCTGGCAGGGCGGCAGTATAGTGGAAACTCAGAAATCAAATCCAGAAATCAACAATATTCAGAAATCAATGTTATCATCATCCTAGTGGAAATTGGCCACCAGTGTGTGGAACAGCCAGAGAAGAACGCTGACAGATGGCCCAGTGGGTTCAGGATGACACACAGAGATGAATAGGAATAAGGAGAGCCAAAGCCATCTCTCAAATATGTACCTAGTGATTTACCCTTTCACTCAAACAGTGGACAATTTTGTCTTTCTCTCTAAGGATGAGTGAAACTATAATATATAAATGTTATATATATTTAATAAATATAATTAATGATATAATAATAATAAATATAATATATAAACTATAATACCCCCTCCCCGCTCCATGCCCGCCCCCATACCATGGCTAGATAATTTCCCAATGTGAATCAGAATGGCTCTGAATCCCTTGAAAGCTATTGCATACATATTTAGCAAAAAGACCCATCTATATTGTCTTCTTGAGAGACAGAAAATAGCTCCAAAGCCAGCTTTCTCCCGAGAGGAGAAAGAAAAGAAAAGCAACAAATACTGAGCTAGAGCATTTCTCGTCAGAAAGAGGCAATTGTAAAAAATGAACTTTCTCCTGGAGAGGTTCATTCTCCTGAGGGCCATGGGTCATGACTGCCAGGTTCCCCAATGAAGATGGAGGCATGGCTATCCCTGAGGCAGACAAATAGTGTTTAACATAAAACATTTACATGCTAGAAATTCATATGGAGAAATTAAATAAATCCAAACTGAAGGATTGCTCCTCTTTCCAAAAGTCAGTTGCTTAGTCTGTGAGGTTGATAATAAAGATGTGAGGCTGGACCCCAAGCTAGTCCTCTCTCAGTTCCCCATTAGCAAGAGACCCCTGTGAGTTTAGCTGGGATGTGGAGCAGATCTCATTGTTAATCCTCTTCCACAGACTATCCCCTAGTTATCCAAAGGCGAGAGACAGCATTGTGTACACACGGTTGAGGTTATTCCCTGGGTCTCGTGACAGACCCTTGCTCCAAAGCTGGGCGCTGTCCCCTATCCGGGCTCATACTTTGATTACCATATTTCACATGAGCACCTTCCAGAGGATAGAGCAATCAATAATCAATCAATCGAGCAAGCAAGCAATGTTGGTCAATTCCTTAGCAGCCCACACAGTCTACCTTGCAGGCTTAGCATGCCCTTCTATGTTACATAGGCTTAAAAATGATCTTTCAAATGTGACAGAAAAATTTTCTTGTTACAGAAAAATAGTCATCCTTTCCACTGTGCATGTTTGGTCAATTAACCAATTAATCAATCAATTATGTATTGAGTGCTTACTACGTGCAGAACACTGCTTTAAGCACTTGGAAGAGTATAATGCAATAGGTGGTAGACATGATCCCTGCCCTCGAGGAGCTTATAAACTAAAAGTGAAGACAGAGAAGCAGTGTGACCTAATGGAAAGAATACAGGACTGGGAGTCAGAGGACCAGAGACGTTGGGTGACTTGTCCAAGATCACAGAGCAGATCTGTATCAGACTTGGTATTAGAACCCAGATCCTCTGATTCCCGGTCTTGCTTTGTGATCTTGGACAAGTTACCGAACTTTTCTCTGACTCACTTACCTCATCTATAAAATGTGGATTAAGGCTGTGAGCCCTACGAGGGATGAGGATTGGGTCCAACCTGATTACCTTGTAATCATTTTTCTCCAGGATATAGGAAACACTGTGAGGAAAATAGGGAGGGTCCCATAATGGTACTAAGCCCCCTGTTTCCTCTGCTCCTCCTCCCCTCCCCATCACCCCAACTCCCTTCCTCTGCTCTACCCCCTTCTCTGCCCCACAGCACTTGTGTATATATGTACATATGTATTATGAATGATGCATATATCTATAATTCTATTTATTTATATTGATGCTATTGATGCTTGTTTACTTGCTTTGATTTGTTGTCTGTCTCCCCCGTTCTAGACTGTGAGCCCCCGTAAGGTAGGGATTCTCTCTGTTGCTGAATTGTACTTTCCAAGCGCTTAGTACAGTACTCTGCACACAGTAAGCGCTCAATAAATACGATTGAATGAATGAATGAATCTACCCCAGTGCATAGTAGAGTGCCTGGCACATAGTAAATGCTTAACAAATACCATTAAACAGCAACAAAAAGACAGACATTAAAATAAACTTCAGAAAGAGGAAATGGCAAAGTAGAAGGATTTGTACATAAGCACAGTGGGGCTGAAGTTGGGGTGAAAATCATGCTCTCCCTTCTGCATTGCCTTGACTTCCTCCCTTTATTAATCCCCAACCTCCAGCCTTTCAGCACTAAAATCCCTATCTGTAATTTATTTTTTTACATTAATGTCTACCTCTCCCTCTATATTTTTTAGCTTGTTGAAGGCAGGGAATGTTTCTGTTTATTGCTATATTGTACTCTCCCACGTGCTTAGAGCTGGACTCTTTACACAGGAAGCGCTCAATAAATGTGGCTGACTGACTGACTTTTAGGTCATCACTTCATTCATTCATTCATTCAATCGTATTTATTGAGCGCTTACTGTGTGTAGAGCACTATACTAAGCGCTTGGGAAGTACAAATCGGCATCACTTTCACCTACGTGGTAGGTGGGGTGTCTCGCCTGTATCTAAGTGGCGCCACCTAGTGGTTTTCTGCATTGTTTCGTGGCATCCTTGGCTTTTTGCACGTAATCGTCTTCAGTGTTGTTATCTTGGCGAACTGGTTACATACTGAACTGCAAACCTCCCCAACAGGGCCGCCTCGACATTAATGATTAATAATAATAATAATTATAATAATAACAATAATAATAATAATAATATTTGTTAAGCATTTACTAAGTGCATGGCACTGTACTAGGCACTGGGGCAGATACAAGCAAATCAAGTTGAACAGAGCTCCTGTCCCCTGTGAGACTCAAAGTCTTAGTCCCCATTTTACAGATAAGGTAACTGAGGAACAGAGAGGTGAAGTGAATTGCCCAAGGTCACACAGTTGACAAGTGGTGGAGCCAGAATTATTCCTTTCATTACCCAACTAGACCTTCAATATTTTTCCCAAGAACTGTTGGGAAGGACTGATCGCTGCCTTTTGTAGCCTTCTATTTGGATAGTTTATGAGCTGAATTGTCAGGCAAGAATGAAATGATGATGGCTTTCACTGAGCACTTACTATGGGCCAGCCTCTGTGATGATTGGACCAGAACTCACAAAGGGCTCACAGTCTAAGAATAGAATATTGTTCTTGAAATCTGGAAAGAACTTGCCAGGGAAAGCTAGCCTAGTCCCAAGAGAGCTGAAAATCCAAAAGCAAAAGCACATTACCCAACAAATCAGGAAATTTTCTGTTTCATCCTGAGAACTGAGTCTTTTTATTGTATCTCAGATTCATAAACTAAAAAGAGGTGGAGATACTGGCAAACGACAGTCAGGGAAAGAATCACATAATACAAAGCCAAAACATGTAACCAATCAATGGTATTTTCTTTGTTTTCTTTGGAATTGGCACTGTACTAGGTGCTGTGGAATATACAAACTGAATGAAAACTGAACTGCAGATTGACCACGAGCCTGCTTGTATTCTGGGGAATCGTCCAGTTCCTTCGGTAGCACAGCGTCTAATTTCATTCACCACCCTGGTATCCTATCAAATGTCTTCCATCTGTCCCGCCATCCCCAGGCTGGGTCCTGGGGAAGCATTGGAACTTGGACCCTGGGAGTAGCCAGGTTTGTGAGCTTCTATCCGCTTTGGGTATTAGGGTTGTGTCCTTCTCCCTCGTTGTGGTTGGGGAGAAGAGCGGGGAGTGGGAGTGTGAAGTTGTGGAAGTCAATCGTGGGCAGATGTGGGGACAGTCAGACACAATCCAAATTGGTCCTGAGGGCCTCAGGTGGAGCTGAGAAGCAACATGATCTAGTGGACAGAATATGGGTTCAAATCCCAGCTCCTCCACATGTCTGGAGGATGTCCTTGAGTAGGTCACTTCACTTCTCTGGGACTCCATTCCCTCATCTATCAAATAATAATAATAAAAATAATAATGGCATTTACTAAGTGCTTACTATGTGCAAAGCACTGTTCTAAGCAGAATTAAGAATTTGAGCCCCATGTGGAAAATGGACTGGATCCAACCTGACTACTCTGCACCTACCCCAGCACTTAAAACAGTCCTGGCATTTAGTCAGAGCTTAATAAAAAAATATTTTCCAGATTCAACTTGGGCTTGCCCAAGTACGTGTCCCCTACGCTGGCCACCAGGGCGGTAGGTAAGATTCAAGCCTTTCAGATTCGGGGAGGGGAGGGCTTCCTTCTCAGAGTCGGTCTATTGTGCCCTCCTAGGCATTTAGTACAGTGCTCTGCAGACAGTAAACACTCAATAAATAGCACCGAACACCATACAATTAAAAAAATCTCTTTAATCCATTCATTCAATTATATTTATTGAGCGCTTCCTGTGTGCAGAGTACTTTACTAAGTGCTTGGAAAGTACAAATCGGCAATAACGAGAGACAATCGCTGCCTACACAAGGCTTATATTCTAGAAGGGGGAAGACAGACATCAAAACAAGGAAACAGGCATCTATATAAATAAATAGAATTATAGATATATACACATCAAAACAAGTAAATGGCATCAATATAAATATATATATGCTGTGGGGCCGGGAGAGGGGGAAAAGCAAAGGGAGCAATTCGAGGTAACACGGAAGGGAGGGAGAGCTGAAGAAATGGGGGGCTTATTGTGTGAAGGCCTCTTGGACGAGGTGAGTCTTCGGTAGGTGTTTGAAGGGGGGAAGAGTGATTGTTTGGAGGATTTGAGGAGAGAGGGTGTTCCAGGAGGTGGGCCAGGTGTCGACGGTGGGACAGACGAGATTGAGGCACAGTGAGAAGGTTAGCACCAGAGAAGTGGAGTGTGCAGGGCGAGATATAGCAGGAGAGAAGGGAAGTGAGGAAGGAGGGGACAAGGTGATGGAAAGCTTTGAAGCCAATCGTGAGGAGTTTTTTTTTTATCTGGATGTTGATAGGCAACCATTGGAGATTTTTGAGGAGTGTGGTGACACTCCCTGAACGTCTTTGTAGAAAGATAATCTGGGTAGCAAAGTGAAGTATGTACTGAAGTGGAGAGAGGCAGGAGGTTGGGAGGTCAGAAAGAAGACTGATGCAGTAATCCAGTCTGGACAGGATGAGTGATTGTACTAACATGGTAGCGGTTTGGATGGAGAGGAAAGGGCAGAATTTCACGATGTGAAGTTGAGACTGGCAGGATTTGGTGACGATTGGATAAGTGTAGTGAATGAGAGAGAAGTCAAGGAGGACACCAAGGTCTTGGAATTGTAGAAAGAATTCCCTAGAGCCCCAGAGTCAAGAGGAACCACTTGAAAAACTGGGAAGGGTGTGACATGGACCAGTTCTTCCTTTGGAAACCTCACGGCCATGTTTGAATTTCTTGGAAAAACTTTTCATCCCATTTATCTTTGGAAAAACAGGCTAGAGTGGCAGATTAGAGAATTCAAACTCTTCAAAGGCCAAACGAGATGGAAAGCCAACCCTAGGTCCTCAGAAATTCAATGTACCCAGAAGCCCGATACAACCCCCCAAACCCTTTCTGGGACAGTTTGAGCACTTGAGGAACTGAATGACTGCCAATTGGATACACACAGACGATGCTTACTGATCTCTTTGCAGGAACCTAATTCTTTTTAATGGTATTTGTTAAGCGCTTACCATATGTCAGGAGTTGTAGGACACCCTGGAGTAGGTACAAGATGATCAGTCCCTGTCCCACATGGGGCTCACACTCAATCTCCATTTTTCAGTTGAGGCAACTGAGCAGTTTAGAAGTGAAGTGACTTTTGCCCAAGTTCACAAAACAGACATGTGGCAGAGCCACGATTAGATCCTAAGTCCTCTGATGCCAAGGCCCGTGCTCTTTCTACTAGGCCATGCTAGGAAGTTGCTAGCAATTTACAGCTTTTATCTGTGAAGTTCTTGTGGTCAGGAATCATGTCTACCAACTGCATTGTATTATACAATCATTTCCTTAATCAATTAATGGCATTCGCCAAGCCATTGCTGTGTGTCCAGATCACTATACTCAGCACTTGAGGTTTACAATCCACAAGAGTAGTTATAGATGATCCCAGCCCACAAAAACCTTACAGACTAGCGGGGGAGACAGACAGACATTTAAATAAATGACAAATGAGAGAGAAATAGTAGAGAATAGGGATATTTACGTATGTCCTGTGGGGCGGGGAGTGAGCTGCTTTCTAGGAGAGTGAAAGGACATGTACTCAGCATTGATTTAATTATAGCAGAATCAACAATGATTCTGTTGGACTGTAAGCCCTTCCACTAGACTCTAAACTCCTTGAAGGCAGGGAACGTGTCTACCAACTTTGTTGTATTGTACTGTATTGTACTCTCCCAAGAGATTAATACAGTGCTCGGCACACACCAGGATCAATCTGAAAGGATGAAGTGTACAGTTGTGCAAGTAGTTCTCTGTCAAAAACACTCGTACTCCAGGCTCACTACTGGAAAAATTGTCTTCAACCCACAGGCCGAAGATTGCTGCCTATGATCTGAAATGCCAAATTTTTTAAGTGTTTGTTAAGCATTTAGTATGTACCAGGCACTGTCCTCAGAGCTCTATGTGACAGAAGGTCAAATGAACCGTCAAGAGGTCATCTGACCAAACACCTGTCTATGGGCCTCATCCTGAGAAACCTGTTAGTCAGTCAGTCAGTCATATTTATTAAGAGCTTACTGTGAGCAGAGGAAGAGGAGGAGGAGGAGAAGGAGGGGAAGAAGGAGGGGGAAGAGGAGGAGAAGAAGAAGGAGGAGGATTAGGAGGAAAAGAAGGAGAAAGTGGAGAAGAAGGAGAAAGAGGAGGAGACCAAGAAGGAAAAAAGGAGGAGAAGGAGGAGGACAAGAAGAAGAAGAGGAAGAGGAAGAAGAAAATTAAGAAGTAAGAGGAGAAGGAAAAGGAGAAAGAAAAGGAGTAGAAGGAGGAGGGGATGAGAAGAAGGAAGAGGAAGTGAAGAAGGAGGAGGAGATGGAGGAGAGGAAGAAAAAGAAGAAGAGGACACGTAAGAAGAAGAAAAAGATGATATTGATGATGACACACAATAGATAAGTGGCAGAGCTGGATTGAGAACTCAGGTCCTTCTGATTCCCAGGCCCACGTTCTCCCCACTAGGCCACCCTCCTTCTCAATTTATTTTAATGCCTAACTCCCCTGATGGCTGTGATTTCTTCGAGGGCAGAGATAATATCTACGAACTCTACCGTAGTGTCCCGTGTTCTTGGTACAGTGTTCAGTCAAAACTACTGATTAACAGGGGATTGCATACCAAAATGACTCTAGCTCATTAATCTTCCCACTTATCTGAAAAAAAACCCGTGATCCTTCAGCCCATGGTGAGGAAATTGAAATCCCTTCCACCAGCCAAGTTCAAAATTCTGTCAATCCATCGTGTTTATCGAGCACTTACTGTGGGCAGAATACTGAACCAAGCACTTGGGAGACTACAATATAATACAGTCAGAAGACAGGGTCTCTGCCCATGGAGAGATTACAGCCTACCTGATATACAAGCAGCTGTTTGTAGTTTGTAGACCATCAGCTTGTAGTGACCAGGGAACGTGTCTGCTCATTCTGTTGCATTGTTCTTTCCCAATCTCTTAGTACAATTCTCTGAACACATTAAGCACTCAGTAAACATGACTGATTGATGGGTTATCTGGGGAAGCTGAAGCCACTGCTCTTTAATACTGTTTTAAACCCAAGCCATCAGCCCACTGAACATTTACCCTTCACTGTGAACATGGAGCTCACTTTTAACTATGGCACCACTGCCCTGACTGGCTGGAAGTAGCAGAAACTCCTCACTCTCCATCGCCTGCTCAAATGTGGGTAAGAATGAGAGTAAAATGTTGGTATATCCAAGAAAGTATTTATTCCTATGACTCTCTATCCTAAACTGGAATACTGTTCAAACCAATGTCAGATGGAGGTCCACAAGACTGAAGAACCAAATTCTTCTAGAGTGTATGAAGACAGAGCAAGCTGCTCAAGAGCAGCTGTTAGAGTTGGCCTTCTGTTTTACTGGAATATTGCACTCGACTGTAAGCTTGTTGTTTAGAGGGAATGTGCCAGCCAAACCTATTACACTGATATTTTGTACTCTCCCAAGTGCTTCATGGACAGCGGTTTGCATGCAGTAAGCACTCGACAAATAGGATTGATGGATTATAATAAGGACATGTCAATTAATACAACTCTTACAAATTTGCAAATATCTGCCATCAGATACTTTCTAAAAGAAAAAAGTGACCAAAATGATAGCTTTATTTAAATTTAATCCATTTAACATTTACTAAATATACAGTACAAAACTACACTATACTACAAAACAATCCTAACCCCAGCTTTTGAAATTCTCAATGGTGCGCCTCCCCATGAAGGGATTCCAACCTCGGAGGGGGAGTGCGGCGACAAATTGGAAAGGTTAGGAAGGTCTTCTAGTTTTCCTCAGTCTTTTTGACCACATAGCTGTTTCCTCTCTTCGTTCCTATGGTGATGGTTCATTCTATTGAGGATATTGCTCAGCATCCACAAAGAGATCACCACTCTGGAGAGCATCTGTTTCGTGCTGTGGTTCAAGTGACCCTTTAGTTTGTCACAGACAAAAGCTGAGGGAAGGTCCCTTTTCAGCTATAAAGCAAAAAGAAACAACTGAGTGAAAGTGTTTTGGTTTTTTTCTTTTTGGATGTCCAAACCAAGTTGTATTCCTTGTCTTAAAAATGCAAATTGCAGTAAGCGACTCTCCTAGTTCAGGACTATGTCATCAGGACATTTCACAAGAAGCACCGTGATCTAGTAGGATGAGCATGGGCCCTGGAGTCACAGGACCTGGGTTCTAATCTCCGCTGTGCCGATTGCTTGCTGCGTGTCCTTGGGAGAGTTGCTTAACTTCTCTGTGCCTCGGTTCCCTGATCTGTAAAACGGGGATTAAATCCTCCTCCCTCTAACTCAGACTGAGAGTCCATTAGGGCCAAGGGCTGTGTCTAACCTAATAAACCTCTAACAACCTCAGCACAGAGAAGCGGCGTGGCTCAGTGGAAAGAGCCCGGGCTTTGGAGTCAGAGGTAAGGTATTTGAATCCCGGCTCTGCCACATGTCTTATGTGTGACCTTGGGCAAGTCACTTAACTTATCGGAGCCTCAGTTACCTCATCTGTAAAATGGGGATGAAGACTGTGAGTCCCACGTGGGACAACCTGATCACCTTGTATCCCTCCCAGCGCTTAGAACAGTGATTTGCACATAGTAAGCACTTAACAAATGTCAATGTTATTATTAGAGCGGTGCTTGACACAAAGTCAGCACTGAACAAATATCATGAAAAAAATGTAAAGTCGTGGCTTTAATAATGATGACAATTATTCAACCCTTACTGTGTGCCCAAGCACACTAAGGCCTAACTAAGCACTAGGATGGATACAAGATCATTTGATCAGACTCAATCCCTGTCCCACATGGAGTTCACTGTCTAAGAGGGAGGTAGAGTAGGGGTCTTATCCCCATTGTCAGATGAGGATATGAGGCACAAAGAGGTTAAGTGGCTTGCCCATGGTCTCCCAGCAGGCTAGCTGTAGAGCTTGGACTAGAACCCGGGGACTAGAATCCTAGACCCGTGTTCTTTCTGTCAGGTTGTGCTGTGGGGCACTTGAGAGAGGGTGCCCTTTTGGGATCCCTGAGACATTCCTGAAATATAGCAAAAAGTCCAACTGCTGACTCTGCTTTTGGTATGGGATTTTATATATGCTTACCATGTGCCAGGCACGGTACTAAGTGCTGGGATACATACAAGAGAATCAGGTTGGACACACATAGAGCTCACAGTCTTCGTCCCTATTTTACAGATGAGGTAAATGAGGCACAGAGAAGTTGAGTGACTTACCCAAGGTCACACAACAGACAGGTGGCAGAGCCGGGATTATTCATTCATTCATTAATTCATTCAATCATATTTATTGAGTACTTACTGTGTGCAGAGCACTGTACTAAGCGCATGGGAAGTACAAGTCAGCAACACATAGAGACGGTCCCTCATTCACTCATTCATTCAGTGGTGTTTATTGAGCACTTACTGTGTGCAGAGCACTGTACTAAGCGCTTAGTTATCCAAGTCCTTCTGCCTTCCGGGCCCGGGCTCCTTCCACTAAGCCCATGTTACTTTATAGTAGAGGTAACGTAGTTACATCAATATATCATTTGTGAAATCCTGAAGTTAACTTTATCTCGGCCTGGTCCATGACTCTTAACTAGTCAATCAATCAGGCAATCCATTGAGTGCTTACTGTGTGCAGACATTTAAATCCTGAGTGCTGAGTACTTTAAATCCTTGTGTGGTCTCTCGCCTCCTACCCTCTAGACTGAGAGACTCCTTGTGGGAAAGGAACATAGCTACCAACTCTGGTGCATTGTGCTCTCCCAAGGGCTTAGTCCAGTGTTCTGCAAACAGTTAGCTCACGACAAATACCACCGATGGATTAGATTTTTTCACCTCTTCCCGTACTTAGCACAGTGCTTGGAACCTGGTTAATTACTTAGTGAATGCCGCAATAAAATGAGCTCACCAAATGGGAGGTAAACTAATCATTAACAAGGTTGCCTTGTTTTGAAACAACGCATTAGGAATTTATATTCTTGACCTGTGCCATGGACACATACAATTTCAATCTATAAACTAATTTTCAGCTATCACTCGCATCACTAGTTCACCTTCTTCGCATGATGCTTCCATTTGGTCCAAAGGTTATGTGCAGATAGAGCAAGTTGGATAAAACCCAGGCCTGTCAAAAGACCACGGAGAAACTGAATAAAGTTGAAGGTGGAAAAACTGCAGCAGAATATCTCCAGAGGGAAAGGCAAACAGTACACTGAAGGTTGATGTGGAAGCTTCAATTTTAACATTTCCTCCGGCAGAATCCCCCATCCGACTCTGGCCCACAGTTCCCTTTCAGAGAAACTGTGGCCCTCTTCCACTGAGATGGCAGACCCGATAAGGATGGCCAGAAATAGACCTTGAGGAAGGATCCTTCCCCTCAGAGGGAAAGGAAAAAAAGGAAACAAAAAAATCACTAGCCAACTGAAAGCTGATCAGTCCAGAAAACAAGAAAGGGATCCAGCAAATCGACACTTCGAATGCCAAATAATTTGCCCTAAGCTAGGCACAGTTACAATCATGTGTGCCAAAAAAGCAGTAACTTAGTGGCCAGTATGACATCATCAGCCAAGTTGCTTCCCATCCAGAATAGCTCTGACTGGAACATGAAGTTTCCAAATATTCTTAGAGGATAGAATTAAAATTGAAAGATATCACCCAAACTCTCATGATGATTATAATCATGATTATTATTGGTATTTGTACTATTTATACAGTATACATGTATATGTATATTATTTATATATTGTGTATGTTTACAACAGAAATTTATACAATATATTGTTTGTATTGTTGTACAGTTAATTTTTATAATTATTAATATATAATAATCATACATTATGTAATATATAATTGTAGCTACTATTAATTATAGTAATGATAATGTTCATAACAATTGTAATATGGTTGTTGTTGTGCTTGTTAAGCGCTTACTAATGGTGCCAGGCACTATGTTTTAGTGGTGCAGTTGATACATACACTAAGATCAGACACAGTTCTTGTTTCACTTAGTTTAAAGGGTAGAAAATAGAGGTATTTAAACTATATTTTCCAGGTGGGGAATTTGAGGCACAGAGAAGCTAAATGACTTACCCAAAGTCAGTTGGCAGAGCCTGGATTGGAGCCCCTACCTTCTGCCATCCAGATCTATGTTCTTTACAGTAGGCTCTGCTGCCTCCCACAGCCTTGGGTACCTTAAAAATTCTGCTTTCATTGATAATTGTTTTGCGACTTTCTTACAAATAGAAAAAAATGACATGATTAGTCTTAGTAGTACCTCTGATTTTACCCTCCAAAATAGTAAAGTTTTAATGGTCGCCATATTTTACTTGTAAGATGTTTGAAAATATCTGAGCACAGTGGGTTGACTGTCTTCCTGACTTGTGTGGCAATATGAGGTGATTTTTTTCTTGATATTGTGTTTGTTAAACATTTACTATGTGTCAGGCACTGTACTAAATGCTGGGTTAGATACAACTTAATCAAGTTAGACACAGTCCACTGTCTCACATGGGGCTCACAGTCTTAATCTCTATTTTACAGATGAGGAACCTGGGGCACAGATAAGTTAAGTGACCTACACAAAGTCCCACAGAGTACAAGTGGCGGAGCTGAGGTTAGAACCTAGGTGCTTCTGACTTCCATATCTATGCTCAATCCCCTAGGCCACAGTACTTGTCTCAGGCCACGCTGTTTGCAGATGAAACTCATGAACGTGTTCTAGAATCTAGCTAAAGTGGTTTTGCTAAATCTGATAAATCTAGATTTTCCAGCAGGAGAGAACACTGGATATTATTGGATTCTAAGAGAGATATTTTTTTTATTTGATTTCCTGGGGTTACTTCCCAGCAGCTGCAATACTTTTTCAGCCATTTTCAGAGCAGACCATGGTAAATTGGTTTCTCCTTAAGAGTTGGGAAAGGGAGGGGTGTGTGTGTGTGTGTGTGTGTGTGTGTGTGTGTGTGTGTGTGTGTGTGTGTGTGTGTGTGTGTGTCCGTCCGTGTGTGTGTGTGTGTGTGTCCATCCGTGTGTGTGTGTGTGTGTGTAGAGGAGAGGGACTACTTGATTTGGGGCTTCCAGCGCTGGGCTTCGCAAACCACTGCTTACTCCAGGTTCCGATGCAACACAGAACCACTTGATTTGAGGGGCCCATAGTTGCCACGGCTGCATCTCTGAAAGATGACAATTCCTCTCCCCACGTTCTAAGCCTTATTGAAGGCACATCTCCTCCTAAGGGGCCTTCCCTTTCTAAGCCTTCCTTTCCCCTTCTCTCTCTCCCTTCTGTGGTGCCCTGAATTGCTCTCACCCTGCATCAGCCCCACAGCACTTCTATACATAGCAACAATTTATTTATTTAGATTAATGTCTCTCTCCAGCTCCAGACTGTAAGTTCTTTGTGGGCAAGGAATGTGTCCACAAATTCTGTTATGTTGTTCAATAGTACTGTCCCAAGCATTTAGTGCAGTACTCCGCAAATAGTAAGCACTCAATAAATGTAACTGATTGATTGACCCCACCAGCTCTTGCTCAGTCTCTCCGCCCAGATCAATCAATCAATTGATCAATCAATGATATATATTGAGCACTTACTGTGTGCACAGCACTGTTCTAAGCACTTGGCAAAGTGCAATAGAACAGAGTTAGAGGAGCAAGATAGCTTAGTGAAAAGAGCACAGGCCTGGGAGTCAGAGGATATGAGTTCTAATCTTGCCTCCTCTGCGTGCCTGTTGTGCAACCTTGGGCAAGTCACTTAACTTCTCTAGGCCTCATTACCTCATCTGTAACATGAAGATTCACTATCCCAGTGCTCAGTACAGTGCCTGGTCCATAGGGAGTGCTTAGCAAAGTAAAAAATAAAATAACAAAGACTCTCAGCTAGACTACTGATGAAGTTCCTAGGAGTGTGAAATAGAGCAAATAGATATCCTTTCTGCACTCAGGGAGCTTCCAATTTAGCAGAGGAGATAGACACAACAATAATGTATGAATAGAAAAAAAGAAAAGGGATGTTTGTTCAAGAATTGGTGCTTAAGTAATAGGGCATGTAAGAAATGTACCTGGCACATAGTAAGTCCTTGACAAATACCATAAAAAAAGAGTTAAAAATGCTATGATAGCTGTGACAACAGCAGTTCTTCGGTGTTGCCAAAGTGCTGAAATGGTATTTCGCCATCTGAGTAGCTGCCTGTGTGTCACCTTTGTAAACTGTTGTTTCCCTCTCCTTGGTCTCTGGTAGAATCACGACTCCTCATTCTATTTCAACACTCACATACAATCCTGTCGGTTTTCCCTTCTCCACACTGTCTCTTCCTTTCCAGACAAATGGCCACCATCCCAGTTCAGGCACTTGCCTTATCCCGAATAGGCTACTGTCTTCCTCACTGGTCTTCCTGCCTCCAGCCTCTCCTCTCTACAATCTGTACTTCCTTCCTCTGCCCAGATCATTTTTCTCACATAGGTGCCCATTCCTCTCTTCACCAAGTGGAAACTTTTGTCACTGATTTTAAGGCATTCAATCCTCTCCCGCAACTGTTACTTTAGAATGCAAGCTCGTTGTGGACAGTTTATTTTTATACTGTATTCTACCAAGTGCTTAGTACAGTGTTCTGCACACAGAAAGTGCTCAAGAAATACGACTGACTGCCTGACTGCAAGACAACACCCCTTTCCCATCGCAACCCAGTTAGCTCTCATCACTTGTCTCAAGTGTAATTCTCATCTCTCTTGACACCAACTACATGCTTATGCTCTTCCTTCCTCCAGAACCTCCCTCTCTATTCACATCTAGCAGACGAGAGCTCTCTCCACCTTCAAAGGGGTGAGTATGGCTTCATGGATAGAACACTGGCCTGGGCATCTGAAGGATGTAGATTCTAATACAAGCTCTGCCACTTGTCTGCTGTGTAACTTTGAGCAGGTCACTTCACTTCTCTGTGCCTTAGATCTATTATCTATAAAATGGGGATTGAGACTCTTAGCTCTATGTAGGAAAGGGACTGTATTCAACTCGATTATCTTGTATCTCCCCCAGCACTTAGTAGAGTGCCTGGCAAAGGAAAGTGCTTAACACATTCTATTCAAAATTAAACAACATCATTTATTGCTCCTTCTGTACCAAGGTATAGGGCTCTGCACAGAATAAGCAATTGATTCTATACCAAGATCGTGGGAGAGTACGACAGAGTTAATAGGCATGACTCCTGGTTTCGAAGAGCTTACAATCCAGGGGGTAGACAAACACCAAAATAAACTACAGACTGGAGGATCTAGTTGGGGACACAGACACTGAAATCGATTACAGGTGTGAGGTGTAATTGAGTTTGAAGATACTTTGGTAAATGCTTTGGTGGGGTTAGGATTGGGTACCTAAATGCCTAAGATGTACAGAGTCAAGTGAAGAAGTCCCCAGTAGTGGGGGAAATTGGATTAAAGAGGAAAGATTATTCATGGAGGGTTCATTGGAGGAGCTGTGTTTTTTGTAAGGCTTTGAAGGTAGGAAAATAGTGGCCTGCTGGATATGTATGGGGAGGGAGTTCCCGGCAACATGGAGGGTGTGAGCAAGGGTTCAGTGGAAAGAGAGATGAAGAAAGGCCCAGCACATAGATTGATGTTAGAGGAGCAGAGAAGTGGAAAAAGAGCGTGGCTAAGTAGGGGGCCATTACGTCCCCTCCGGGACACCTTCCATGATTAATCTCCCCTCACTCCACCTTATTTTTCCCCATGTTTCATCACTTAAATTCTTGGGTAGTCGCTCTCCTTCCCCCAATTTCCTGTATCCTTATACTCTTTCGCATCCCGCTCTTTGTAATTTGTTTTAGTACACTTTCCCCACTAGATGGTAAACTCCTGGTACCTGGCACACGGTATACACTTAGCAAATATGGGAATTATTGTGTCTACCAAGATTGTGAGCCCTAATTCTCTCAGATCTTCCCCAGAGCTTACATATATTAAGGGCTTAGCAAATGCCATAGAGAGCCCATTTGGTCTACCGGATAGAGCATGGGCCTGGGCGTCAGTAGGTCAGGGGTTCTAATCCTGACTCGGCCACTTGTCTACTGTGTGACCTTTGGGTAAGTCCCTTCACTTCTCTGTGCCTCATTTACCTCATCTAGAAAATAGGGACTATGACCGTGAGCCCCACGTGGGATATGGTTCCCATGGTTCCCATCTGTGGTTCCTGGGGAGGACCGATGGGTGAGCCCCGGGCCCGCGCAGAACGTGGAAATGAAATTATTGCTCAGAGAGTGTGAGGAGAGGGAGATTGGGGAAACAGATCCTGATGAGGAATCACAAAGTACAATGCTGTACTCACATTGAGCGCTCAATAAATATCATTGATTTAAAAAATGGGCTCAGCGTTCTCTGTGATCGGATGTGCACTACACAGGCTTCTATTACAGTTAACGTTTTTACTCATTCATCCTTGGTGGAAATTTCTGAACTCTAGAATTGGGACACGGTGTCGGAAGAGGTGGATAGAGCACAGGCCTGGAAGCAAGAAAGACCTGAGTTCGACTCCCGGCTTTTCCAATTGTCTGCTGTGTGATCTCGGGCAAGTCTCTTCACTTCTCCGGGCCTCAGTTACCTCAGCTGTAAAACGGAGATTAAGACAGGAATTCCCTTGTGGGACAAGGAACCGTGTCCAAACCCCCCCATCTTACCTCCTTCCCTTCCCCACAGCACCTGTATATATGTATATATGTTTGTACATATTTGTTACTCTGTTTATTTATTTATTTATTTTACTTGTACATATCTGTCCGATTTATTTTATTTTGTTAGTATGTTTGGTTTTATTCTCTGTCTCCTCCTTTTAGACTGTAAGCCCACTGTTGGGTAGGGACTGTCTCTATATGTTGCCAACTTGTACTTCCCAAGCGCTTAGTACAGTGCTAGTACAGTGCTCTGCACACAGTAAGTGCTCAATAAATATGATTGATGATGATGATGATATGGATTGTGTCCAACCTGATTTGCTTGGATCCACCCCATTGCTTACTACAGTACCTGCACATAGTAAGCACTAAATAAATTACATCATTATTGTTACAATTATCATTAATCACAGCTCCACCACAAGTCTATTCTGCGACCTTGGACAAGTCACTTCACTTCTCTGGGCCTGCACTACTTCATCTGTAAAATAGGAACCATGGGACAGGAACCACGTGGGACAGGAACCATGTCAACTTTGCTGAACTTGTACCTGTCCCAGGTCTTAGGACAATGCTGGTACAGGAGGAGATAGTAGTCTTGCTTCTCCTTTTGGAGCTCTCCCCATTACACGTCTGGAGGACTGGGGTGCATCTGAAACCCCCAAGCCAGTCTGCATCAGTCAATCAATCAATCAATCAATCAGTGGCATTTATTGAGCATTTCCTGTACACAGAACACTGTACTAAATGCTAGGCGAATGTTATTTTTTAGTGGCATTAATTAACCTTTGGGGGAGTTACAGGGTAATCAGGTTGAATACAGCCCCTGTCTCACAAGGGGCTCACAGTCTCCATCCCTTTTTTTAGAGATTAAGCAACTGAGGCCAAGGGACATGAAGTGACTTGTCCAAGGCCATGCAGCAGACAGGTGGCAGAGCCAGAACTAGAACCCACGTCCTTTTTACTCCGAGGCTTGTGTTCTATCCACTAGGTCACACCACTTCTACAGTTTGCCCAGAGCTCTGGGGATGGGCTGCTTGCACTCACTCTTGAGGGTAGCTAGCTTGCCACTTCCTCCATTGCAGGAGATCTTTGGTTCCCCAGTTTGACGAGCCCACCTGGGACCATTGTTGCCTCTTTGACCCTGGCCAACCAGTAAGGTGCACCGAAGGACAATAGCGATGATCCCATTGTGCAAGGCCCGGGTCCACTTGGTCATTCCAGTTAATCATGACCTGGAGCACCTTCGCCTCCCTTGCAGTTAGCAGACAAGCCAGGAGTTTCCAGACACTTGCTGTTCATACTGATGGATGAGTAGGAGGAGAAGGAATGATATTTATTAGGCGATGACTTTGTGCAGAGCACTGTGGAAAAAATACAAGTGAAAATTAGATACATTCCCTCGTCCTCAAGGGGCTCCCAGTCTTGAAATGTGGGAGGAGACGGGATGAGTGAAAGATATATTATTATTATCATGTTTCATCGAGTCGTTTCTGACTCATAGTGACCCAATGGATTTCTTTTCTTCAGAACGTTCTGTCTTCTACCATAATCCCTAATCTTTTTAACGGTTCTTCCCTTATTGTTTTTATGCTCTCTATCCTTCTAGCTGCTGGTCTGTCTGTTCCACTGCGGGGATTAGGGTGGTGTCCATCTCCCTCGTCATGGTTGAGGAGAGGAACGGGGAGTGGGAGTGTGATAGGCAAAACCCGGACCTGTCCTGAGGGCCTCAGCTGGAATTGAGAAGCAGCATGGCCTAGTGGATACAACAAGTGTTCTCATCCCAGCTCCTCCACTTGTCTGCAGGGGAACCTTGAGCAAGTCATTTCACTTCTTTGGTCCTCACGTCCCTCATCTATCAAATGGGGATGAAGAACGTGAGCCCCATGTGGGACATTGGCTGGGTCCACCCTGATTACTCTGCCCCTACCCCAGCACTTAGAACAGTGTCTGGCACTTAGGCAGCACTTAACAAATACGAGAGAGGAAAAAAAAATCTCTGGAATCAACCTGCCCAGGAATGAGTCTCCTACCTTGGCCAACAGGGAGATAGTTCAGACTCACTTCAGACTCGGGGAGGGGAGGACTTCTTTTTCAGAGCCGGCAGATGGGATCAGGGTCGGGGACTACGGTACCGCCTGTAGTACAGAAACCAGACCCAGGATTCATCCCAGGGTACACTGCAGACATGGACACCGTAAGTCCCATCGCCACATTTAAGACAAGTGCAGGGTCTACCAACTCTGTCTAATTGTGCTCTCGGAACCATTTAATACAGTGCTCAGCATGCAGTAAGTCCTCAATAAATAGCATTGACCACCACTGAATCAAAAACCATCTTTTTAATCAGTATTCCAGAGGATTGGAGAAAAACTTCACTAAAGCCCCAGACGAACCACTTTAAAAACTGGGAAGGGACCATCCGGCCCCTGCCCACCTGGCCCTATTTTCGATTGTGACCTGGATCAGCTATTCTTCTGGAAACTTCACGGGCATTTTTGAATTTCTTTAAAACCTTTTTCATCCCATTTATCTTAGGAAAAGCAGGTTATAGTGGCAGAGTTGAGAATTCAAACTCTTCGAGGGCCAAACGTTATGGGAAGCACATCCAGGGGTCCTCAGAAGCTCGATGTGTCCAGAAGCCCGACGCCACCCTAGAAACCCTTGTTGCACCAGGTTGAGCACTTGAGGAGCCGAACGATAGCACAACTGGATGCATACAAATGATACTTACCGATCTCTTTGCCGGAACCTAATTTTTTAATGCAATTTGTTAAGCGCTTACTCATGCCAGGAACTGTATAGGTACAAGATGGTCACATATGGGGCTCACACTCTTAATCTCCATTTTCAGGGATTAAGAGGCATAGAGAAGTGAAGCAACTAGCCCAAGGTCACTCAGCAGACGAGTGGGAGGTGGCAGGATTAGAACCCATGTCCTCTGACTCCTAAACCTATGCTCTTGTCACTAAGCCATGCCATTTCCCCTAGGAGCAGCATGGCTTAGCTGCTTGTAGAACCTGAGATCCACGTATTATTTAGAGTTTAGTCCAAGATGTGGCAGACGTGATCCCTGTCCTCGAGGAACTTACAAAAGAGAGGAAAAGACAGAAAAGCAGTGTGGCATAATGGAAAGAGCACAGGACTGGGGGATAGAGGACCAGAGAAGTTGTTACTTGCCCAAAATCACAGAACAGATCTGTGTCAGATTGGAACCCAGGTCCTCTGATCCCCAGTCCTTCTGTGTGATCTTGGACAAGTCACTGAATTTTTTTGTGATTCAGTTACCTCATCTGTGAGATGAGGATTAAGACTGTGATCGCCACGTGGGACATGGATTGTATCCAAATTGATTACTTTGTATCTACCCCAGTGCTTAGTAGGGTGCCTGACACATAGTAAATGCTTAACAATTACCATTAAACACCAACAACCAAAGTCATACCTTAACATAAAATGCAAGTAGAGGAAAGGCAGAGTAGAAGAATGTATACATAAGCACGGTGAGGCTGGGGTCAGGAGGAATATCAAGTGTTTAATGTGAACAGACGCAAGTTACACAGGTGACGCAGAAGGGAAATGAAGTGAGAGCAAGGTCAGCTTTGAGGTCGTCACGTTCAAAGTGGCACCAGATAGTGGTTCTCTGCATTACATGCCATACCATGTTAATTGTTAACTACTCTCTGTGATGTCATCACCTACTTATTTTATTTTTGCTACTGCATTATTGCTACTGCATGTTGTTAACCACCCGCTGTGCTGTCATTTACCTTTCTGACCTCACCATGAACTATCAATTCCCCTGCTCCCAACTGCCCTTCCCATTCCTCACCTTCCCCTTCCCCACTCCCACCCAGCTCTTTCCCTCCCTTTCCCCCATCCCCACCCCTCCCCCAACCCCCTTCCCAGAATCCCTCTGTACCAGCGCCAACCCTCAGCTCCTTCCTTCTAATCCCCTCCATCCCCTCCTCCCCTCTCCTACCTCATCCCAGTTCTCCTTTCACATCGCCAACCTTCTTCTGACTCTCCCCGCCCAGGCCCACTCCAACACACCCTGATCCAAACCCTCCCCACCCCTGGCACCCCTTCCCCCTCCCTCCCTTCCCTCCACAGCTGCTGTCAAGTGTGGCCTTTGGAGCCCCCGCTCCATTTTAGGTAAACTCCCTTTCATCCTGGACCTATTCCTTTCCAGCTTTCTACTCTTCCTCGTCCTAACCGAAACATGTCTCTCTCCGGATGACACGGTCTCTTCTGCTGCTCTCTCCAGTGGAGGCCTCTTCTTCTTACACTCCCCCAGACTCACCTGAAAAGGAGGATGTGTCGGTTTCCTTCTCGCTCCCCAGTGTTGCTTTCACGCTATCCCTCCTCCCACTTCCCTTTCCTTCCCCTCCTTTGAAGCCCACATTATTCGGCTCTACCACCCCCTCCAGATTCTTGTAGCCATCATCTACCGCCCCCTCGGCCCCACCTCCAACTTCTTTAACGATTTTGACCCCTTTCTCACCTTCCTTCTCTCCTTTTCCATGCCCACTCTGATTCTCAGACTTAAACATACACATGGATGTCCCTGGTGACTCCTCTGCCGCCCACCTTCTATCTCTCCTTGACGTTGCCAAACTAGTGCTTCACCCCACCTCGCCCACTCACCAACTTGGTCACACCCTCGACCTCATCATCTCCTACCGCTGCACTATCTCCACCCTCACAAACTCCAAAATCCCCCTCTCTGATTATAAACTTCTCAGCTGCATCCTCTCTCACACTCCTCTCCCCTGTAAATCTATATTACTAACTCATAGAGACCTCTGCTCTCTCGACCCCATGTATCTTTCTCAGCGCATCACACTCCACCTCACCTTCCTTTCGTCTCTACCCAATATTGATGACCAGATTACTGCTCTCAACTCTACCCTCTCTATTCAGCTCATCTCGCTGGCTCTCTGTTCCCTTCACCACTCTCCAACTATTAACCCACAGCCTTGGATCACTGTCACTGTCTGCCTCCTTCACTCTTATGCTCGAACTGCTGAACACTGCTAGCGAAAGTCTAAACACCAAGCCAACCTTGTTCACTTCAAGTTTATCCTTTCCTGCCTTAATTCTGCCCTCTCCTCTGCCAGGCAAAACTATTTCTCCTCCCTTACTGACACCCGTGCCCATCATCCCCGTCAGCTGTTCCGTACATTTAACTCTTTACTCTACTCAGGCCCCTTGCTCCTCCCCCTCCTCCATACCTCACCTGCAACGACCTGGCCTCCTACATCACTAGCAAAATTAACTCCATCAGGTCTGAGATCCTCAAAGTCACTCCTCCCCTTTTTCCACCCCCCGGCTCTCAACCCTCTCTGCTACTCATCCATCCTTCTCAGCAGTATCTTCAGATGAGATCTCCTCCCTCCTCCCAAGGGCTACTCCATCCTCCTGAGCTTCAGACCCCATTCCCTTTCATCTAATGAAATCTCTCGCCTTTTCCCTCATCCCCTCCTTAACGTCCATCCTAACCCTCTCACTGTCCACTGGTTCCTTCCCCTCTGCCTTCAAACTAGCCCATTTCTCCCCCATCCTCAATAAACCCTCTCTTGAACCCACCTCCCTTTCTAGGTATCGCCCTGTTTCCCTCAGAACATTTCTTTCCACAGTCCTAGAACGAGTCGCATACACCCTCTGCCTCGAATTCCTCAGTGCCTACACTCCATCGAAACTGCCCTCTCAAAGTTCACCAATGATCTCCTTGTTGCCAGATATAATGGCTCCTACTCTATCCTAATTCTCCTCGACCTCTCAGCTGCCTTTGACACTGTGGACCACCCCCTTCTCCTCAACACGCTATCCAACCTTGGCTTCACAGACTCTGTCCTCTCCTAGTTCTCCTCTTGTCTTTCACCTCTTTCTCTTTGAGAAAAGAGAAGGAAGCCAATAGGAAGTTACCGAAGCCCCAAGGCGTGAAAGCCCTCAGTAGCAGGAATATGTTTCCCTCAGCTGTAACGAGTGGCTGTTCTTTTACAGGAGTGGCATGGACACGGTCTCTGATTAATTGGATTGCACCATCTTCTGGCACCTAAGTGAAAACGTCCAGGACGGGTTAATGGAGGATGGCACTTCCTGCTCCACACACCGCCCCTTGCCAGCAAGGAGAGGGTGACTCGCCCCAAAACATCTTTTGGCAGAGACCCGGAATCAGGAACTCCCCCTCCACCGGAGACCTGCTCATGGCTTCTGCTGGAGAAGAAGTCACAACTGCTGCAAGAGCCAGATTCCTGCTCTGTGGCCAGAGGAGGTCAGTGATCCCACCTGAGGAAATCCTCAGGATCATAGAGCCGCCACCGGCTGAGAGGTGAGTCGAAACTGAGGCCTTGCCAGCCTAAATCCTGTGTGGCAGACCTAACATCTGGGCCTAGGTAATAAGCCAGGCCACCTGGCCTTCTGTGCTCACAGGAAGACCTACAAGGAGCAATGAAGGAAGTCAGACTGCTAGATGAATAACTTGATGCTGTTCTGAGAATGGGAACGTGCAGATCTAGGCATGAGCTCAGCCTTGCTGATAAGCTTGCAGTCATCCGCCTGTCCCCTGACTCCCTTGAGGCTCCTCACTGTATAAAATCCTCCACAGTGTGCTGAATAAACAGTCTCCTTGTCCACCTTGAGACTCACATGGCCTGCGTTCTTCCATTGAGAGTGCCCGTCTCCCCGCTGCGCCGAACGCGTGGAGGCTGTTGGCAACAAATGGCGCCCGAACAGGGACAGGGACATGAAGCCTGGACCCTCAGACTCAGCACCGCAACCCTCACGAAGCAACTCATCACTGCGCAGTGACTCACCAAAGAAACGGAAGAGGTGATGGCATTTAAATTTACTTTCATTTTCAAACACCAGGCTTACAGCAGGGAAGAAAATGGGACAAATTCAATTCCGTTCTCGGAATCATTATATCCAATTACTTAAGGATGTGATAAAGGAGCGTGGGTTGATTATCACCACTGCCTAGATTGAACAATTGTTGCAATGCGTGGAAAAAATGCTGCCCTTGGTTTCCAAACGAAGGAATAGTGGATTTAGAACGATGGGAAATAGTGGGAAGGTAGATGAGTTCCAGACTATGAGAAGAAGGACCCCAGGCTTTTCCTATCGCTGCGTTCTCCTTATGGAACGTATTAAAGATTTACCTTACTCCTGAACACAAAATTCCCTTGAAGTAAAAGTTGGCAGGGATAGATGTGGCCTCTGGCCCGGACGAAGCTATGATTTGTCCGGACCCCCCTTTGCCTCCCCCGCCTGAATCTGCATTGATAGACTGTAATCCCGAGCAGTGGCCGAAAGGAAAGTGGAATCCTTTCACTGAGCCAGCTCCTTCCGCACCACCCCCTCCACCACCCCCTTCATGGGTCCCGAAAGCAGCACAAACACCTCTGCAGCGAGCGATGGGGGCTGCTATGGAAGGGGGAGAGGAAATACATATTGAACTGTTGATGGGTTTCCCTGTGATGGAGCAACCTGACCCTGGTAATCCTGGTCAGGTAATACGTACCCACGAACTCTTGAATTTCAAATTATTAAAAGAAGTGAAACAGGGTGCTGCGACATATGGACCCACGGCTCCTTATGTGCTGGCACTCATAGAAAGTATTGCTTCCTCAGTCCTTTGCCCGTATGATTGGCAAACCTTAGCCAAGACTGTCTTGGATGGCGGAGACTATTTGCTTTGGAACGCAGAATTTTTTTATTTGTGTGCAGAGCAAGCGCGTCGCAATGATCGCGCCCAACCTCCAGTTCAAATCACTTTCGAGATGCTTACAGGGACTGGGCCTTTTTGCGGACACTGCCAATCAATTAACTTACACTCTGCAAGCATATCAACAAATAATGATAGCGGGGAAAGCTGCATGGCAAAAGCTCCAGGCGAAAGGAGAGCAAAACTCCAGTTTTACAAAAATATTACAAGGACCGTCAGAACCATTTGAACAATTTGTCAGCCGCCTGACGATGGCTAGCCAGCGCAGCGTCAGTGATAATGCGGCCGGAGTTATTTTATTAAGACAGCTGGCTTATGACAGTGCTAACCAAGACTGCAAGCGTGCCTTAGCTGGGGGCAAACGGACTTTGTCCATCACTGACATGGTACACCGATGTCAGGATGTAGGGACAGCCTCTTTCAATGCTAATCTAATGGCCGCAGCAATGCAAAGACAAACTAAGGCAGACATGGTGTGCTTTCACTGTGGAAAGAGCGGACATTTGGCGAAGGATTGTCGTAGCTCACGACAGAACTTTTCCAGACCTCTACCAGCCTCAGTATGCCCAAAATGCAAAAATGGACGCCACTGGGCTTCTGAATGCCACTCGATGTTCTCAAATTATGGCAGCCCTGTGTCGGGAAACGGACGCAGGGGCCGGCCCCAGGCCTCAGCAACAATAGGGACAGAAATCTCTCTGCAACGCGCAGCTGTTCCAAAGGAACAGGCTCTGACTTCTCCCGACAACTGTCCACCATCGGCGAATTGCGGCGAGCCACTAGCGGCTCTGCTGGCCTCGACCTCCCCGTGGTGGGACACTTGATTATAACCCCTGAATGGGGGTTCAACGAATCCCCACCGGGGTCGCTGGCCCTCTCCCAAAGGGTACTGTGGGACTCTCGGGAAAGCGTGCAGGCTATTGTGAAAGCTTGTGCCTCCTGTGTTACTACATTACCTGCGGCCTCTGGAGCCACGAATCCGTGTGGTCTTGCGTCAAGAAAGCTGTGGCAAATGGACGTCATGCATTACCCTCCTTTTGGCAGATTGGCTTTTATTCATGTTACTGTTGATACCTGCACATTATTTACTTTTGCGTCGGCTCACACTGGTGAATCAGCCAAACATGTTATGGATCATTTATTTCTTGCTTTTGCCTTTATGGGAATTCCACAGGTATTGAAAACGGACAATGGCCCCGCATACACTTCTAAAGCGTTCCGGTCTTTCTGTAATATTTTTGCTATCTGCCATGTTACGGGTATTCCATGCAATCCCACGGGTCAAGCCATTGTCGAAAACCATCATCGTTGGCTCAAAGCCTTTTTGGAAAAACAAAAAGGGGGAGATGTACTGACCTCTCCCCATAGACAACTACAATCTGCTATATGTACCCTTAATTTTTTAACTATGGATGACAAAGGTCTCACCCCTGCTGAAAAATGGGGTGGGAGGGACACTAAAGAACACCCCGAAAGAGTAAAATGGAAGGACCCTCTCACGCGACAGTGGCGAGGGCCAGATCCCTTATTAACGTGGGGCCGAGGTTATGCTTGTGTCTTTCCAGAAACTGAGAACCGCCCGATCTGGATACCTACAAAGAACATACGCCGCGTCCTTTCTACAGTGTGTTCTCCCTCACCCTGCGTACTTCAGGAGCTGACTGAGAACCAGGAGACAGACTCTGCGACTTTTCCTCTGGAGGATCAGCGGCCCAGTTCCTAAAAATGATGATTGCTTTCCTGATTCTCACCTCCTCCACTGTTGTGATTTCTGAGGACTATTGGACCTTTGTTCCGTAACCTCTGTGGGTGCGACCAGTTACGTGGCAAGATCCGGTGGGAAATATTCTCACTAATGCTTCTGATCTTGTAGGGGGAAATGCGATTCCATGGGAAGGACCAGGAGAAGAGGCACTTGTCAATGTCTCCCTCCTTGCTACTCGCACTCAACTTTCTTTTCAACGCTGTGATTATCGTTACCCTCATATCTGTGTGACCCCATATTATTATAATGCCACATTTCCCGGATTTTCGTGGTCCGCGATCCGAAATCGGCTCCAAGGAGCCTGGCATTCTTCGAATGTCTCCCTTGATTTGTCACACCTTGCCTTACTCTCCGATGCTATGCAAAATACCCCTCCCTTGGCAACTCCTGCCGATATTGCTTCACCGATCATTTCTGCCCTTGAGGCGGTTAATCCTTTTAATTGGCTCTCACTGCTGCTTCATAGTCTCCCATATATTATTTTGTTGATCTTGGCCCTGTTTTGCCTGCCCTTCGTTGCCCGACGGCTACCTGTCTTCCTTTGCCCGCTGATTACTCAACTCCATGCTTTGCAATTGTTTCGAAAACAAAAAGGGGGACTTGTGGCAGACCGAACATCTGGGCCTAGGTAGTAAGCCAGGCCACCTGGCCTTCTGTGCTCACAGGAAGACCTACAAGGAGCAATGAAGGAAGTCAGACTGCTAGATGAATAACTTGACGCTGTTCTGAGAATGGGAACGTGCAGATATAGGCATGAGCTCAGCCTTGCTGATAAGCTCAGCCTTGCTGATGAGCTCAATCTTGCTGATGAGCTCAATCTTGCTGATAAGTTCAGCCTTGCTGATAAGCTCAGCCTTGCTGATAAGCTTGCAATCATCCGCCTGTCCCCTGACTCCCTTGAGGCTCCTCACTGTGCAAAATCCTCCACAGTGTGCTGAATAAACAGTCTCCTTGTCCGCCTTGACACTCGCCTGGCCTGCGTTCTTCCATTGCGAGTGCCCGTCTCCCCGCTGCGCCGGATGCATGGAGGCAGATGGCAACAATCCTGCACCCTCTCTGGGCCTCTCTCCTCATCCCCAACATCCCTGGAGTCCCGGGGCCACATTGCACAGTGGAATAGTCGGATCAAAGCACTGCCATCCACCAAACTCACCAGTAGAATGGAGGGATAGAGTTGGCGCCAACATCTCCGGATGGGGATTTCCCCGAGAGCTGCAGCCTGGAGACCCAGAAGAAGTCTGGGCTCCAGACGGACGGGAGGCTGGTTATCTTTGAAAAGACAGCTCTGTCCATTCGGTGGGGCTCCCACCCATCGGGGACTCGATCTAAAGCGTGCCTGTCCTCATGGACTACAACCCCAGGGTTCTCAGCCCCTATGACAGCCGCCTCCTGA
Organism: Tachyglossus aculeatus; assembly: GCF_015852505.1. Lineage (NCBI taxonomy): Eukaryota > Metazoa > Chordata > Mammalia > Monotremata > Tachyglossidae > Tachyglossus > Tachyglossus aculeatus. The sequence goes on along the minus strand of NW_024044831.1, from coordinate 5,515,096 downwards.
GGCTCCCAGATCGGGGAGAGAAGGCCCCGGAGGAATGGATGGCCCAACATCATCCGCAATTCGTGAGTTTGATGATCCACTCCATGGTGCACTGTTGGAGGGACACCAGTGCCTCACACCCGCTGGCCCCTCCGCCCTCACTGGGCCCCCCAGCTCTCTCCAGCCCCAGACATGTGGCCCCAACATGCGAACATCCACAGCTCTATGAGCCTTGGAGCAGAGACTGCAGAAGCCATGAAGGGTCATTAAGGAGCATGATGGGGGGTCCAGTCATCCCTGGAGCTGAGTTGTATATCTAGACCACGGGAGCACCGGGGGAAAACACGCTAATCCAGGCAGCCTGTCAGAGGAGTCCCTGAAGGCCCTGGATTTGGTCTTACGGAGGAAGCATATGACTTTCCTCTCTGGTCTCCTATTCGTGTATCACCTGACTGGGCCCGGCCTAGAATCTCCAATGGGGCCAACCCAGCCAGCCGCAAGACCACCAGGCTGGCCTGCCCTGATCAGTGCTGCTGATTGCTCTCAGAGGTTGACACCTGAAGAGCCCACTCCGCAGAAATCAGTGGCTGGGTACCATTGCCAGGAATCCTGGGACAATGACAGATCTTGGAGACAAAACATGGTAGCCCCTGGCCTGGAAAACGAGGGACCAGGTCATCCGGATTCCCAACCGGCCAACTCATCGCTCGCCCTTCCCAGGGCTGCAGGCCTCGCTGGTATCCCTGTGGGTGTCCAGAGAGGGGATATGGTCACCGGCCAAGGCCACAGAAGACCTCCCGTGCCTGTCCTGGCAGTGAAGTCCCGAGTCCCTGCCAAATCCCACTGCCTTCGTGCTTCCAACCCGGGCCCAAGCGTGGACAAGCAAGGACACCCAAACAACAACCAGGGCTATTCCTGGGAGGTTAAAGATATCGTTCGGCTCAATCGGCAAATGTCAGCTGATGGAATTAGGCCCAAAGGGATCTGCTGAGAGATACCTCGAGGGAAGTGAAAAAGTGGAGCTCTACCTCACCAGCTAACACCAGACTGATCTTCCCCAATGGTCTCGCCCTTGCTGCCGGGCACCTCCTCCCTCCTGAGCCGTGGACCTTCCCCCTCGCAGGCTCAGAATCCCCCAAAGGATGTCTTCTCTGGCCCTGGGCCAAATAGGTCCTAGGATTCCTAAACTGCAGGAACTCTTAGGTCCAGATGGATCCGAGGCCTGCACATGCTCGGGGGAATCTGCCAGTTCTTTCCGAAGCATGGTATCTGATTTCACTCACTGTCCTGGTCTATCAAATGCAGTAACCGTCCTACGACAGAGCCATGCCTTCTGTCTGTCTCCCATCCCAGTGCTGGGTCCTGGGGAAGTGTGGAACCCGGGCTCAGGGAATGGCCAGATCTGCGAGTGTCTTCCCGCTATAGGGATTGGGACAGTGCCCATCTCCATCCTTGTGGTTGGAAAGAGGAACAGGGAGCAGGATTTTGAGGTTGTAGAAGTCAGGCATGGGCAGATGTGGGGAAGGTCAGGCACAATTCAAATCTGTCCTGAGGGCCTCAGCTGGAATTGAGATGCATCATGGCCTAGTGTATAGAATGCGGGATCTAATCCTAGCTCCTCCAGTTGTCTGATTCATTCATTCATTCATTCAATTGTATTTATTGAGCGCTTACTGTGCGCAGAGCACTGCACTAAATGCTTAGGAAGTACAAGTTGGCAACATATAGAGATGGTCCCTACTCAACAACGAGCTCACAGTCTAGAAGGGGGAGACAGACAACAAAACAAAACATGTGAACAGGTGTCAAGTCATTAGAATAAATTGAATTAAAGCAAGACGCACATCTTTAACAAATTAAATGGAATAGAAAATATGTACATGTAAAATAAATAGAGTAATAAATCTGTACAAACATAAATACAGGTGCTGTGGGGAGGGGAATGAGGTATGGCGTGGGAGATGAGGAGGAAGAGAAGAAAAAGGGGCCTCAGTCTGGGAAGGCCTCCTGGAGGAGGTGAGCTCTCAGTAGGGCTTTGAAGGGAGGAAGAGAGCTAGCTTGGCGGATGTGCGAAGGGAGGGCATTCCAGGCAATGGTGAGGACGTGGGCCAGGGGTCGACGGCGGGACAGGTGAGAACGAGGCACAGTGAGGAGGTTAGCATCAGAGGAGCGGAGGGTGTGGGCTGGGCTGTAGGAGAGAAGGGAGGTGAGGTAGGAGGGGGTGAGGTGATGGAGAGCCTTGAAGCTGAGAGTGAGAAGTTTTTGCTTGATGCTTAGGTTGACTCGCAGCCACTAGAGATTTTTGAGGAGGGGAGGAACATGCACAGAGCGTTTCTGCACAAAAAAATAATAATGATAATAATAATAATAATGACATTTGTTAAGTTCTTACTATGTGCAAAGCACTGTTCTAAGCGTTGGGTGGATACAAAGTTATCAGGTTGTCCCATGTGGGGCTCACAGTCTTAATCCCCATTTTACAGATGAAGTAACTGAGGCTCAGAGAAGTTAAGTGACTTGCCCAATGTCACACAGCAGAAGTGTGGCAGAGTTGGGATTCGAACCCATGACCTCTGACTCCAAAGCCCGTGCTCTTTCCACTGAGCCATGCTGCTTCTCAGCAGATGATGAGAAGATGATCAAAGATGATCCGGGCAGGGGCGTGAAGTATAGACTCAAGTGGGGAGAGACAGGAGGATGGAAGATCAAAGAGGCTGATGCAGTAATCCAGTCGGGATAGGATGAGAAATTGAACCAGCAAGGTAGCAGCTTGGATGGAGAGGAAACGGTGGATCCTGTGAAGGTGGGAACGGCAGGTTTTGGTGACAGATTGGATGTGTGGGGTGAGTGAGAGAGCTGAATGAAGGATGAAACCGAGGTTGCAGGTTTGTGAGACAGGAAGGATGGTAGTGCCATCCAAAGTGAATGAAAAGTCAGGGAGAGGACAGGTTTTGGGAGGGAATATAAGGAGCTCATTCTTGGACACATTGAGCTTTAGGTGGCTGGCGAACATCCAGGTGGAGATGTCCTGAAGTTAGGAGGAGATATGAGCCTGGAGGGAGAGAGAAAGAACAGGGGAGGAGATGTAGATTTGGGTGTCTTCTGCATACAGATGATAGTTGAAGCTGTGGGAGCGAATGAGCTCACCAAGGGAGTGAGTGTAGATAGAGAACAGAAGGGTACCAAGAACTGACCCTTGAGGAACCCCTACGGTAAGGGGATGGGAGGGGAAGGTGGTGCCCTCAAAGGAGACTGAGAATGAACGGCTGGAGAGATAAGATGAGAACCAGGAGAGGACGAAGTCTGTGAAGCCAAGGTTGGGTAGCATGTTTGAGGAGAAGGGGGTGGTCCACAGTGCCGAAGGCACTAATCCTCGAGGAGGATTAGGATAGAGTAGGAGTCTGATGACTGACCTTGGGAAAGTTACTTCACTTTTCTGGGCCTCAGTTCCCTCCTCTATCAAGTGGAGATAAAGAATGTGAGCCCCATGTGGGACATCAGTATGTGATTACTCTGCACCTAACCCAGCACTTAGAACAGTCCCTGGCACTTAGCGCTTAACAAATACCATAGAGAGAAAAAAAACCCTTCCTGAATCAACAGTCACTTATCCCCTACTTCAGCTACCAGGGGGGTAGGTCAGACTCAAGCAGACTCGGGGAGGTGAGAGCTTCCTTCTCAGAGCCTTTGGATGGGGTCAGGGTCAGGGGCCTAGGCTGTGGCCTTGTTGTCCAGTAAAGCCAGGCCCAGGATTTGCCCCAGGGTGCAATTCGGCCATGGAACACCTAAGTCCCATCACCACATTCCAGGCAAGTACAAGGTCTGCCAACTCTGTCGAATTGTGCTCTCGCTAGCATCTGGTACAGTGCTCTGCAGGAAGTAAGCCCATTGAATTAAAAACCAACTATTTAATCAATATTCCAGAGGATTGGAGAAAGACTTCCCTAGAGCCTCAGAGTCAAGACAAAACACTTGAAAAAATGGGAAGGGACTGTCATGCCCCTGCCAATTTGGCCCTATTTTGGATTGTGACGTAAACCAGCTATTCCTTTGGAAACCTCACGGGCATGTTTGAATTTCGTTGAAAGCTTTTTCATCCTCTTTATCTTTATAAAGACAGGTTAGAGTGGCAGAGTAGAGAATCCAAACTCTTCAAGGGCCAAACAAGATAGAAAACCCCCCTCACTGTCCTCAGAAATTCAATGCGCCCAGAAGTCCAGTACTCCCCACAAACCTTGCCGTGCCAGGTTGAGTATTTAAGAAGCAGAATGACAGTAAATTTGGTTGTTTGCAAATGATGCTTACTGATCTCTTTGCCAGAACGTAATTTTTTAAATGGAATTTGTTAAGTGCTTACTTTGTGCCAGGAACTGTAGGATGCCCTGGGGTAGGGACAAGATGGTCAGTCCCTATCCCACATGGGGCTCATACTCTTAATGTCCATTTTCCAATTGAGGTATCTGAGGCCCAGAGAAATGAAGTGACCTGAGGCCCAGAGAAATGAAGTGACTTGCCCAAGGTCACTCAGCAGACAAGTGGCAGAGACAGATTAGAACCCACATCCTCTGACTCCCACCTCTCTGCTCTTTCCACTAAGCAAGGCTGCTTTCCCTAGAAGCAGTATGGCTTGTCTGTTTGTAGACCCAAGCCCCTTGTATTCCTTAGAGTACAATACAAAAGGTAGTAGACATGATCCCTGCCCTCAAGGAGTTGCAAACTAGAGGCGAAGATAGAGAAACAGTATGGACAACTGGCTAGAACATAGGACTGGGAGTTAAAGGACCAAATAATTTAAGTCATTTGTCCAAGATAACAGAGCAGACCTGTGTCAGATCTGGGATTAGAACCTAGGGTCTCTGATTCTCAGTCCTGCTGTGTGATCTGGGACAAGTTACTAAACTTTTCTGTGACTCAATTACCTCATCTGTAAAATGGGGATTAAGACTATGAGCCCCACGTGGGACACTTATTGTGTCCAAACTGATTACCTTTTAACTACCTCAGTGCTTAGGAGACTTCCTGTCGCATAGTAAATGCCTAACAAATGCCATTGAACAACAACATAATGGCAGACCTTAAAATAAACTTCAGGTAGAGGAAAGGCAGAATAAAAGGATGGTGTACATAATCACGGTGGGGCTGGGGTCAGGGGAATATCAAGCGCTTAATAGGAACAAGCACAATTGCACAGGTGACTCAGAAGAGAAATGAATTGAGAGCAAAGTCATTTTTGAGGTCTTCACTTTCACTTACATGGCAGCGGGATTTGGCACCTGTTTCTAAGTGGCGTCACCTCATGGTTCTCTGTATTCCATGCATTGCATTGCACTGATGATTGTATCTACCTCCTTGCAGACTTCCCTGCCTCCTGTCTCTCCACACTCCTCTGCCCGGATTCATTTTCTACAGACGCACTCAGGCCTTCTTTCCCCATTCCTCAAGAACTGCCAGTGGTTGCCCATCCACCTCCGCAACAAACAGAAACTCCTTACCATCGACTTTAAAACACTCAATCACCTCACCCCCTCATACCTCACTTCCCTACATTCCTATTACCACGGAGCCCACACTTTTCGCTCCTCTAATGCTAACCTTCTCACTGTACCTCAATCTCATCTACCTCATTGCCGACCTCTCACTCACGTCCTGCCTCTGACCTGGCGTACCCTGCCCCCTTGTCTCCCACTGACAATGACACTCCCCCCTTCAAATCGTTATTGAAGGCATACCTCCTACAAGAAGCCTTCTCTGACTAAACTCCCCACTTTCCTCTTCTCCCAGTTCTTTCTACAATGTCCTGACCTGCTCCCCTTATTCATCCCCACCCACAGCCCCACAGCACTAAGGACTACATTTGTATTTATTTATTTGCATTAATGTCCACCTTGCCATCTAGACTGTAAGCTTGTTGTGGGCAGGGAATGTGTTGGTTCATTTTTATACTGTACTCTAACAAGTGCTTAGAGCTGGAGTCTGCACACACTAAGCGCTCAATAAATATGACTGAATGACTTTCGCACCTGCTTCCAAGTGGCGCCACCTAGTGGTTCTCTGCATTGCCTCCTGGTATCCTTGGCACTTTGAACATAATCACCTTCAGTGTTGTTATGTTGGCGAACTGGTTATGTCCTAAATGGTAAATCTCCCCATAAGAACCACCTTGACATTAATGGTAGTAATAATAATGATAATAAATATAGTGATAACAGTAATAACAACAATAATGGTATTTGTTAAGTGTGTTAAGCATCTCACCTTCACAAGATCCACCGTTTCCTCTCCATCCAAACTGCTACCTTGCTGGTTCAATCTCTCATCCTATCCCGACTGGATTACTGCATCAGCCTCTTTGATCTTCCATCCTCCTGTGTGCACTAAGCTCTGCTGTGGATACAAGCAAACCAAGGTGAACACAGTCCCTATGCTATGTTGAAATCACTTCACAGACAAGGTAACTTAGGCACGGAGAAGTAAAGTGACTTCCCCCAAGATCACTCAGTAGATAAGTGGTGGAGCTGGGATTAATCCTTACATTTCCCAAATAAAGCTTCAGTATTCTTCCCAAGAACTGTTGGTAAGAACTGATCGGTACCCTTTTTATCCTTCTATTTGGACGGCCTGTTCTCTGAATTGTTAAGCAAGAGTGACATGATGATGGCATTGGCTAAGCACTTACTATGTGCTTGGTGGTGTGCTGAACACTCAGCTTGTTACAAGATAATCTGATTGGACACCATCTCACAAAGGGCTCACAGTCTATGAGTAGAAAATGGTTCTTTAAATCTGGAAAGAGTCTGCCAGGGTAAACTAGCCACTCCCCAGAGAGCTGAAAATCCAAAAGCAAGAGAACATTACCAAATAAACTAGGAAATTTTCTGTTTCATCCTGAAAGCTGAGTCTTTTGAATTGGATCTCAGACTCACAAACTAAAAACGAGTGGAGAGACTGCCAAAGGAAAGACAGGGAATGTATCACATAATACAAAATCAAAACACATGATCAATAAATGTTTTTTTTTTTCGAATTTGCTATGCACTTACTATGTACCAGGCACTGTGCTAGGTGCTGGGAAAGAAACAAGGAAATCATGTTGAACACAGCCCATGTCCCATGTGAGGCTCACAGTATTAATTCCATTTCACAGATATGGGAACTGTGGCACAGAAATGTGATCACACAGCATAGCAGGGACAGAGCCGGATTAGAACCCAGTTTCTTCTGACTCCCAGGCCCATGTTCTATCCACTAGGCAACTGAGTGTCTACTATGTGCAGAACACTGAATTAAACTCTTGGCAAAGTACAATACAATAGAGTTGGTAGATGTGATCCATCCCACAAGGAGCTGACAGCCTACAGATCTATAAGTCAAGGAAGACAAGGACTACATAAACGTTGTGGTCCATCACCTTAAAAGGACATTTTGAGGTTTCAGTAAGACAGCATTATGGTTTTTCCCGTTTTTCTGAAGCTTCTTCATCTCTCCTGTCCTTCCCAGGGTCATGGAGCATGACCTCCTCATGGGCAGAGGGTGATGGCACTCCATGGACCCTGAGTACCCCAGGGAGGAGGAGCCCCAGCGTTTCTTCCACTGCCTATTTCACTCCAGTAATGATAATAATAGTGACATTTAAGCACTTACTATATATGAGACACTATACTAAGTGTAAGGGTGGATACAAGCAAAGTGGGTTGGACACAGTCCCCGTCCCACATGGGGTTCACAATCTCAATTCGCATTTTACAGATGAGGCAGTGGAGGCACAGAGACGCTAAGTTACTTGCCCAAGGACACACAGCAAGCAAGAGACAGAGCCATGATTAGGATCTAGATCCTTCTAACTCCCAGGCCTCTGTTCTATCCACTAGGCAATGATATTTCTCTACAGTAGTAGTAGTAATGGCATTCACTGAGCTCCCACTAGGTACAGTGATCTGTACTAAGTCCTTGGGAAAGTAATAAAGCAACACAAGAGACCTAATCCCGTTCTACACTCGTCTGGGGTGTGACCTTGGGAAAGTCACTTAACTCTTCTTTGCCTCAGTTTCCTCATCTGTAAAATGGGGATCAAATCCTACTCCCTCCTATCTAGACTAGGAATCCCATGCAAGACGGTGTCTGTGTCAATCAATCAATCAATCAGTCAGTTATATTTATTGAGTGTTTACTGTGTGCAGACCACTGTACTCAGTGCTTGGGAGTGTACAATATAACCGTTAGGAGGCATTTTCCCTGCCTAACTGATAACTTTGTATCTTCCCCAGTTCTTAAAAGAAGACGTGGCATAATGTAGCCATTACCAAAAGTGATAATGATCATTATAATTATTGTTATTACTATTTCAAGAAGTTAACACTTTGAACAGGTGCTCGGGTTCAGGATTTAGAGAATACAATTTCTTGATGGGTGCATATTTCCGGAGCTCTTAACTGGGTTGCAATGGAAAGAGACCTTTCTTCCTTATTGCGCAACATCACTCACTGTAAGAAGGCAGGAGGCTAACCTGCCTTATATATCTGATGCCTTCCTACCTGATGTATCAATACTATATTCGTGTAAAACAGTGCACCTGGCCACCCTGAGGTTATAAAACTTCCACTGGGTCAAAACTACAATTCAAGAGGCTCAAAACATCCTGAAACTGAGTGTTGTGTCAGTGTTGTTTTTCACCTTGATGCCCACCTTTTCTTGATGACAACATGGTAATGACACCACTGTCAATTTGTATGCTTGGTGAAGAGTGTGTTATTCTTATTACTTCGACTAATTTTCTCAGTGCAATTATCGCCAACAACCATTCTCTTGGAAAGGAGTCAATTCCCGGGAGGGAGCAGAAAAACATTAGCATCCGAGGTCCAGTAAAGCATAGTCACTCCATCAATGGTATTTATTGATTTCTGCCTATGTACATGGCAGTGTACTAAGCACTTGGAAAAATATAAAACAGAGTTAGCAGGGACATTCCCTGCCCACAACAAGCTTACAGTCTAGAGGGAAGAAAGGTCTGCTAAGTTTCTACTCACATGATTTACTCAGCGACTCTGACTGACAGGAATAATGATAATAATTGTGGTATTTGTTAAACACCCCCCCTTGGGCTGAAACACTATGCTAAGCACTGGGGTGGATGCAAGATAATCAGGTTGGTCACAGTCTCTATCCTACATGGGTCTTACAGTCTGAATAGGAGGGTGAGCAGGCATTGGGAAGGATTAGAGAAGCAGCATGGCCCAATGGCTAGAGCAGCATGGTTTAACGGAAAGAGCCCGGGCTGGGAAGTCAGAGGTGATGGGTTTTAATCCCGCCTCCACCACTTGTCAGATGTGTGACTTTGGGCAAGTCACTTAACTTCTCTGTGCCTCAGTTACCTCATCTGCCAAAATGGGGATGAAGACTGTGAGCCCCACCTGGGACAAACCTGATTACCTTGTATCTACTCCAGTTCTTAGAACAGTGCTTAGCACATAGTAAGAACTTAACAAATACCATAATTACTATTCTTATAATTATTATTGGATTCAGGACTGATTTGGGTTTCTAATCCCAAGTCTGCTGTGCGTGATCTTGGTGAGAGTTACTTAACTTCTCTGTGCTTCAGTTACCTCAGATATAAAATGGAGTTTCAGACTCTGAGCCTCATGTGGACATGGAGTGTGTCCAACCTGATTAGCTTTTATTTGCCTCAGTGCTTAGAACAATACCTGGCATCAAGTAAGCACTCGACAAATACCATAAAAACAGATTGAATCTCCAGTTTTCAGATGAGAAAACTAAGGCACAGAGTAGTGAAGTGACTTGCCCAAAGTCGCATAGCAGGCACATGACATTCCCTGAAGAGAATGCTTGGCCAAATGAGGCAGTCATTTAAATGCCACGATGCCGGCAGCAAACATCAATATTAACTTGACGAGACTTGCCTTGTGTAGATAAGAATTGCATATTTGGTATCTCGTTCTTCTGCCTCCCTCCGCTGCCTGCTCTGAGATAGCAGAGAGAACAGGTCACTCTTTTCCACCCCTCCACTGCCATCCTAACCAGGGTCTGAGTCCAGGCAGCTGGTGAGCAATCGAGAACAGGAGTCCTAACCACGGCAGGGTTTGGAGCCAAGCAGGTGGAAGCCAGGGCTGATGGCATCTCCTGAATTGGCATTTATGGTTGCAGAGGACCAGTTGCTAGCTTTGATGGGATTCTGTGGAGGACATAGTTGGCTCATGCCTCCATTCCCTAGCATTTCTCTCTTTCTTCTTTACGCTCTACCTCCTCATGGACTTTGAGGTATTCAACCAATACTTCCTTTCCTACATATACTCGCTCCTCTCCCACAACAACCCAGCCCACACACTTCACTTCACTAATACCAAACCTACTCACCGTCTCTTGATTTTGTCTATCTTGCTCCATGGGCACTCCCTATTGCCTGAGAATATCCACCCTCTGCATATCCGACAGATGACTACTCTCCCATTTTCCAAGTTCTGCTAAAATCACACCTGCTCAAAGAAGCCTTTCCTAACTAAACTCTCATTTCACCACCCTATTATCTGTCCTTTTTGCATCACCTCTGCACTTGGATATGGGTCCCATAATCACTTTGTACTCACCGTACCTCCATCCCCAAAGCACTTTGTCTTCCAGACTGTAAGCTTGTGGTCAGCAGAGAATGTGTCTGTTTGTTCATTTATTAATGTATATTAATGTCTGTCTCCTCCTCTAGACTGTGCTCAGTGAGAGGAGAAAATATGTCTGTTTATTGCTGTGCTCTCCTGAGTGCTTAGTAAAGTGCTTTGCACACTGTAAGTGCTCACTAAATACAGTTGAATGAATGCATTCAATAAAAATGATAATAATAAGGATAATAAGGGTATTTATTAAGTGCTTACTATGTGACAAGCACTGTTCTAAACACTGGGGTAGATACAAGCTAATCAGATTGGACACATATATAATAATTTGCAATAAACAATACAGTAATTCATATTTATGAAGTGGTGGAATATTGACCTGTGGAAGTAGGTGAGCTCCCCAAGGGTGTTTGTTCATATGGAGAATAGAAAGGGACCAAAAACCGAACACAGAGGGAAAACCATGGAAAAGGAATGGGAGGTAGAGGAAGAGCCGGTGAAAGAGGATAAGATGGATTGGGCCGAGAAGTAGGAGGAGAAATAGGATACAACGGTGTCTGAGAAACCGACATTACATACCCTTTCCAGGAGAAAGGGGTGTTCCACTATATGAAAAACTGCTGAGAGATTCAGGGAGAAGGAGGATGGAGTAGAGTCCATTTACTTTGGCAAGGAGAAGGTCCCTTGGTGACGTTGGAGAGTCTAGCTTTGATGGAATGGAAGAGGCAGAAGCTGGATTGTGGAGGGTAAAAGAGGTAACTAGAAGAGTTGAAGTGGGGGCAGTGGGTGTAAATCACCCGTTTGAGGGGTTTGAACAGGGGAGATTCAAGTTAATCAGGTTAGACACAGTCTCTATTCCACAGGGGCTCACAGTCTAGTTCCCCCATCTAAAAAAACTTTCTTTGGCCCTTCGATTCGTCCCATCCCCTACATCCACTCCTGCGCAAACGTCTTGAATGGGTATATAATCCCCACTGCCTCTTCTTCCCCTCCACCAACTCCCCTTCCCTGATACTCCTTAATCCAGTTTATGCCCTTTTACACTCCCAGGAGACCTTTCTCCAAGGTCCAGTCACAGCTTCTCCTGTGTGTTAAATCCTCCTCACCCTCTCTGCAACCTTTACTACAGATGATCCTTCCCCTTCTCCCAGAAACAGTCTCTAGAGTTGGTTTTACTGATGCAGTTCTCTCCCCATTCTTCTCCTACCTTTCTGGCTATTGCACGTTGGTCTCTTTCACAGGTTCTTCCTTTGCCTCTCACCCCCTAAATGGTGGGTGTCCCTCAAGGTCTGTTGTGGATTCCCTTCCTTTTCTTTTATGGTGTTGGTTAATTCATTCATTCATTCAATCGTATTTATTGAGCTCTTACTGTGTGCAGAGCACTGTAGTAAGCGCTTGGAAAGTACAATTCAGCAACAGATAGAGATAGTTCCCTACCAACAATGGGCTCCACGGTCTAGAAGGTGGAGGCAGACAAGAAAACAAAACAAGTAGACAGGCATCAATAGCATCAAAATAGATAAATAGAATAATAGATATATACACACTTATTAATTAAAAATAGAGTAATTCATTCATTCATTCATTCAATCATATTTATTGAGTGCTTACTGCGTGCTGAGCCCTGTTTTAAGCGCTTGGGGAAGTACAAGTTGGCAACATATAGAGACGGTCCCCTACCCAAATAAATAGTACATATATGCACAAAAGGGGAAGAGGAAGGGCAGAGGGAGGGACGTGGGGGCAATGGGGAGGGGAGGAGGGGCAGTGGAAAAGGTGGTGATCAGTCTAGGAAAGCCGCCTGGAGGTGGTGAGCTCTCAGAAGGGCCTTTGAAGGGAGAAATTTGGCTAATTTGGCGGACGTGTGGAAGAGGACATTCCTGGAGAGAGGTAGGATATGGGCCAGGGGTGGAAGGTGGGACAGGCGAGAATGAGGCACTGGGTGAGGAGGTTAGCTGCAGAGGAGCGTAGTGTGCAGGCTGGGTTGTAGAAGGAGATAAGGGAGGTGAGGTAGGAGGGGGCAAGGTGATGGAGACGGTCTGAAGCCAATAGTGAGGGGTTTTTGCTCTTCATGCGAAGGTTGATAGGCAACCACTGGAGATTTTGGAGGAGGGGGAGTGACATGCCCAGAGCATTTCTGTAGAAAGATTATCTGGCAGCAGAGTGAAGTATAGAATGAAGCAGGTAGACACAGGAAGATAGGAGATTAGAAAGGAGGCTGATGCAGTAATCCAGTAGAGATATGACGAGAGATTGTACCAACGAGGTAGCTGCTTGAATTGAGAGGAAGGGGAAGATCTTGGCGATGTTGTGAAGGTGAGACCGGCAGGTTTTGGTGACAGATTGGATGTGTGGGGTGAGTGAGAGAGCAGAATCAAATATGACACCAAGGTTGCGGGATTGTGATACAGGAAGGATGGTAGTGCCATCCAAAGTGAAGGGAAAGTCAGGGAGAGGACAGGGTTTGGGAGGAAAGAGAAGGAGCTCAGTCTTGGACACGTTGAGTTTTAGGTGGCAGGCAGACCATCCAGGTGGAGATACCCTAAAGGCAGGGTAGATACGAGCCTGGAGGGAGAAAGAGAGAACAGGGAGGAGATGTATATTTTGAAGTCATCTTCAAAGAGATGATAGTTGAAGCTGTGAGAGCGAATGAGTTCACCAAGGGAGTGAGACTAATGGCGAACATAAGGGGGACCAAGAACTGACCCTTGAGGAAACCTCTACAGTAAGGAGATGGGATCGGGAAGAGGAGCCCGTGAAGGTGACTGAGAATTTACAGCCGGAGAGATAAGAGGAGAACCAGGAGAGGACAGAGTTTGTGAAGCCAAGGTTGGATAGCGTGTTGAGGAGAAGGGGATGGCCCAAAGTGTCAAAGGCAGCTGAGTGGTCGAGATGATTAATCAATCAATCAATAATCAATCGTATTTATTGAGCGCTTACTGTGTGCAGAGCACTGTACTAAGCGCTTGGGAAGTACAGGTTGGCCAACATATAGAGGACAGTCCCTACCTAACAGTGGGCTCACAGTCTAAAAGGGGGAGACAGAGAACAAAACCAAACATACTAACAAAATAAAATAAATAGAATAGATATGTACAAGTATAATAAATAAATAAAATTAATACAGTAATAAATATGTAAAAGCATATATAATATATACAGGTACTGTGGGGAAGGGAAGGAGGTAAGATGGGGGGATGGAGAGGGGGACAAGGGGGAGAGTAAGGAAGGGGCTCTGTCTGGGAAGGCCTCCTGGAGGAGGTGAGCTCTCAGTAGGGCCTTGAAGAGAGGAAGAGAGCTAGCTTGATGGATGGGCAGAGTGGAGGGCATTCCAGGCCCGGGGGTTGACGTGGGCCGGGGGTCCATGGAGGGACAGGCGGAGAACGAGGTACGGTGAGAAGATCAGCGGGCCAGAGGAGCGGAGGGTGCGGGGTAGGCTGTAGAAGGACAGAAGGGACGTGAGGTAGGAGGGGGCGAGGTGATGGAGAGCCTTGAAGCCCAGGGTGAGGAGTTTCTGCCTGATGCTCAGATTGATTGGTGGCCACTGGAGAATTTTGAGGAGGGGAGTAAGGAGGATTAGGATAAAGTAGGATAGTAGGATCGAGTAGGATAGAGTAGGAGTCATTGGATTTGATAAGAGGGAGGTCATTGGTGACCTTTGGGAGGGCAGGTAGTTTTGGGGGAGTGTAGGAGACAGAATCCAGATTGGAAGGGGTCCCAGAAAGAGAGTAAGAGTTGAGGAATTCGAGGAAGAAGTGTTTGGCGACTTGCTCTACGGAGTTTTGAAAGAAAGGGTAGCACTTAGTGCTTAGGCACCATACTAAATTCTGGGGGTATATGCAAGATAATCAAGATTGGACATAGTCCCTGTACCCTGGGCCCATAGACTTAATCCCCTCCGTTTTCACAGAAGGAAACTGAGTCACAGAAGATGTGAAGTGACTGTTCAAATTCACACATCTCACAATTGGCAGAGACAGGATTGGAACCCGGGTCCTTCTGAATTTCCTGACCTGGATTCTGTGCATTGTCACACCGCCTTCTCATTCCCATGGTGACGTCCTTCTTCTCCCATGGCTTCAGCTTCCACTTCTAGGCTGGTGATTACCAGACCTGCCTCATCAGCACCAATATGGATAGTTCCTCTAACAATTCAGGAGCCAATGACACTGAAATAAGGGCTACTCATGTCAAAGGGCAAAGCAACTAGATTATATACTGGCACAATTAACGTGGATGCCTCAAAATTAAAGGGGACGTTCGTTGGGGCTCAAGTTCCCTCTCTGCTTGACATTTACTACTTCTAATTGTGCGTTTCAAGGTTATATTGTACCTCAGGATAATGTTCATTGTCCATCTGGATGCATAACTTCTACTTGGCACAGTTCAGCCCAATTCAGACCCGAGAAATATTTGGCCTACGGAGGCTTCTCTAGCCACGAAAGCAGATACAAGAAGAGATTTGGGGCAAAGTAAACCAACCAGGCCATAAAATGCAAAACCCTTGATGTGATGGGAATACGTCAGAGATGGTTGTTGGCAGCAAACAGAATGCTCAGAGAAGTTTGGAAACAAAATGTGATTTTTATAACCAAAACTTTCTCCCTGAGATGCAACGATATTGGTGCCATATGAGTTTTTCCTCAAATGTCGAGCTACATTATGCAAGTTAGCAGTACTGTATGTCAGGTTTATCTGAGCCTTTATAAAACCATTAAGCAGCTTGCATTTCTCCTGACAAAGTGACTGAACTAAAGGGGTGAAGAAAGCAGCAGCCCTTTGTCATCAGAAAATCTAGGTTCTTACCTTTTACCTGGTCAGTTTCCAGCATGCCTCAATTTTACCTAAAGACTTTGCCTAGGAAATATGAATTACTCCAGTTGGGGATTTATTGTTTATCTGTTGTTGGAAAATAAGGGAAAACCATTTGTGAGGAGTTTTAATTGATGTTGAGAGAAATGGAAAACCGGTGGAGGGGTTTGAGGAGAGGAGAGATGCATTTTGAGCAATGGTTCAAGAAGATGATTTGTGAATCAGCATGTAGGCTATCCTGGAGTGGGCAGATTGGTGAAAGGGGGCTAACAATAGTCTTTCTATGATATGACAAGAACTTTGGTCGTGAGAGTATCTGCTTAGCTGGAGAGGAATAATAATGAGAGTAACAGCATTACTATTATGTAGGAAGATTGAACACAACTTAGCAGTAGATTGAATGCAAAATCAGTGTAGATAGAGCACGGGCCCGGGAGTCGGAAGAACCTGAGTTCTAATCCTGGTTCCACCACGTGTCTGTTGTGTGATCTTGGGTAGGTCACTAAAATTTTCTGGGTCCTCAGATATTCTATCTGTAGTGTGATTAATAGTGTGAGCACCATGTGGGACAGAGACTGTGTCCAACCTGATTAATACGTCTCTACCCCTGGACTGAGAACAGTGCTTGTCACAAAGTAAGCACTTACAAGTGTCATTATTATTATCATTATTATCATTATGATCGGTAGTAATAAAAGTCAGAGACGAGTTGAGGATGCCATCCTCTAGGGCAGGGGAGATGGTAGTGCTATCGACAGAGCTGGGAAAGTTTAGGAGGAGGGGTGCATTTAGTAAGTAAGGAGAGTCATTCAGTTTTAGACATGTTGAGTTTCAGAAGGAGGCAAGACATCCAAAGTGAGATGTCCAGGAGGCAGAAGGAACTGTGGTCTTGTGAGTACGTTGCAAGATCAGATGAGCTCGGGGATAGAGAAAGAAAAAGAGAGAAAAGAGAGAGAGAGAGAGTGAGAGAGAGAGCAAGAGAGCAGCAGAGTGAGCAGAGAGCCTAGAGTACAGTCTTGCAGGTTACTCACATTTGAGAGGTGAAAGAAAAGCCAGGTGAGTGAAGCTGAAAAGGAATTGTTTTCCCATCTTGGAAACCCCTCCTCAACAAATGTCAATCATACTATAACTCTTCCCATAGTCAAAGCTCTCCTAAAATCAACCCTCCTCCAGAAAGCTTTCATTGATTGATTTTGCAGCTCCTGAGAATTACCATCCCTTCAACATTTGTGTACTCAATTATTTCTTCTACTTATTCTATTTGTAAATATGTTTTTTGTGTTTGTCTCCTTGTCAGTGTTTAAGCTACCTGCGGGCTGGGAACAAGGGAGTGGAAAGAGCCATGGCCTAGGACTCAAGAGTACCTGAGTTCTAATCCCATCTATGCCACTTGCCTACTGTGTGATCTTGGGTAAATCACTTAACTTCTCTGTGCCTCAATTCCCTCATCACTCAAAAAGGGATTAACTGTTGGTTCTCTTCCCTTATACTTACGCTGCAATCCTTATGTGGAAAAGGAATGTGTCCATCCTGATTATCTAATATTTACCCCAGATCTCAGTACAGTGCTTGACAAATGGTAAACACGAAACAAATACCATATAATTATCATCATCATTATCGTTATCCATATTTTCCGAGTATCTAGTGGAGTGTACTGTACCAAGTAGGTATTCAAAAAATGCTACCAATGCCACCATCACCATCAGCATTACAATAACTCCTCCTTATCCTACTACTACTATTTCTGCTACTGCCTGAACTGGCCAGATAAGGAGTCAATATTGTACCAGTAAGTAAGATTAAACTGCCTGATGTAGATGATGGAATCACCCTCTTTGGGAGAGACCTTTCATCTTCAGAGGGACACCTATAAGTAGGGGTTGAATTCCCAATCAAACTATCACCAATATAAGGCCTTTCTAACCTCCAGAGAGGTAGAGGTGACCATTTAATGATCCCTCCTACACACCCTGAAACAAAAGAGTTTGGCCCCTTTCATAAACACCTATGCCTCCACAGTGATGTACTGTAATGAAGAAAAAGAATGGTTTTACGAAGATTCGTAAAACTTATCTCAGGAGCACCACCATCAGATAATGTAATTGTAGGGGGGACTTTCAGGTTGGATTTGATGTCCAGACAATCGGTGGTATTTATTGAGCACTTTTCAAACCATTTAGGAGAGTACAATGTAGCAGAATTAGCTATTTCTAGACTGTGAGCCCGTTGTTGGGTAGGGACCATCTCTATATGTTGCCGACTTGTACTTCCCAAGTGCTTAGTACAGGGCTCTGCAAACAGTATGTGCTCAATAAATACATTGAATGAATTAGCAGAAGTGTTCCCTGCCCACAATGAGTCTGCAGTCTAGGTGGGAGACAGACATTAATATAAATAAATAAGGAATTTATAATATGTAATTTAAAGATATGTACATAAGTGTGGAAGGCTTGGGGCTGAGGCAAATAAAATGTCCAAAGATCACAGATCCAAGTGAATAGATGACACAGAAGGGAATACAGATTCCAGTATAACAGCATCAGTGAACACATTCCCAGTCACGGGGGACAGCCTGATGAAGCCGCGTGGCTCAGTGGCAAGAGCCCGGGCTTGGGTGTCAGAGGTCATGGGTTCTAATCCCAGCTCCACTACTTGTCAGCTGTGTGACTTTGGGCAAGTCACTTCACTTCTCTGCCTCAATTCCCTCATCTGTAAAATGGGGATGAAGACTGTGAGCCCCACGTGGGAGAACTTGGATTACCTTTTATCCCCCCCCCCAGCGCTTAGAACAGTGCTTGGCACGTAGGAAATGCTTAACAAATACCAACATTATTATTATTATTATTATTATTATTAATATTATTATTATTATTATTATTATTATTATCATTACTATTATTGTATCTCCCCCAGTATTTAGAACAGTGCTTGGCACCTAGTAAGTGCTTAACAAATACCATCATCATTATTATTGAGAAGCAGTATGGCTTAGTGGAAAGAGCACGGACTTGGGAGTCAGAGGTCGTGGGTTCTAATCTCGGCCCCGCCACTTGTCAGCTATGTGACTTTGGGCAAGTCACTTAACTTCTCTGTGCCTCAGTGACCTCATATGTAAATTGAGGATTAAGACTGTGAGAAACTTGTCGGACAACCTGACTACCTAGTATCTACCCCAGCTCTTAGAACAGTGCTTGGAAACACAGTCAGCACTTAACAAATGCCTATTATTATTATTATTATTATTATTATTACTATTATTATTATTACTATTACTATTATTATTCAAGTAGATGTGTTTTTTTGGAAAAAGTTCCCAAAATGCCCAAAAGCATTATACCTAAAGCCGTTACGATGTATATATCTATAATTCTATTTATCTATTTTGTTGCTATTGATGCCTGTCTACTTGTTTTGTTTTGTTATTCATTCATTCTGCCTCCCCCTTCTAGACCGTGAGCCCATTGTTGGGTAGGGATTGTCTCTATCTGTTGCCGAATTCTACTTTCCAAGTGCTTTGTACAGTGCTCTGCACACAGTAAGTGCTCAATAAATACGATTGAATGAATGAATGAATGAATGAATAGTGCATCCTCTCAATCTTTGTATTCTGGAAATCAATCCAACAATTGCAGGGGAGGTAGGGCTAATTTGTACTGAGGGAATAGAAGAAACCTGACAAATTAAAAACAAGCATCAAACCCAAAGGATTTCCTCCCTGAGGCTGTTTTGGAGTTTTTCTAGGTATGCCAAGATCTACTGAGTGTCCCTCATTGACTTTTTCTCCTTGAGAAACAGAGAAATAGTAGTGGTAATGGTAGTGGTGGTACTAGTGTTAGTAGTATTAGTGTTAGTAGTAGTAGTAGTAGTAGTAGTAGTAGTAGTAGTAGTAGTAGTAGTAATTATATTTATTAAGCACTTTATTAAGCACTGTATTAAGAAATGGGAGATACTACCCAAATGGGAATTAGACATGGTCCCTATACCTCTGGGGACTCGCAATTCAAGTGTTTAAGTGGGGAGAAGGGACTGTAGACCAACACATTAGGAGTGATAAGACATTAAAACACAGTAGGAACAAATACACAAAATCAGTATAAAGTCATGGTGGAGATGTAGGAATCAGAGAAAGCAAGGGAGCAACTTTTACCACAAGCCCTGTGTACCTGGAGCATGCTGGGATTGGGAACACTTGGTGTTGGTAATGAAGGTTGCTGTTACCACAGTGCCCTGCTCGGTGGGGATGGAAGAGCCAGAACTGGAGTTGGACAGGACAGAGACAGAGAGAGAGAGTGAGTGAGTGAGTGTGTGTGTGTGTGTGTGTGTGTGTGTGTGTGTGAGAGAGAGAGAGAGAGAGAGAGAGAGAGAGGAGAGAGACATCTGCAGTTGTGTCCATCTTTCTATAGAGGGGGGCTGATGGCTAACCCTGTCGCAAGCATTGTCCCTCCAGCCCACACTGACCAGCCTAGGAGCCCTGAATGTCTCTGACAGAGCAGAGCATGGGCAGAGAGGACTAGGGAGGGAGAGTACTCTGTCTGCTCAGCCCAGCCTAGGTATCATCTTTGACCTCTCACTGTCTACCATCCCTAGAATCCAGACATTTTTAAATCTTGTCAATTCTTTCACCATGGCATCACTTGTTTCCACCCTTTCCTCTCAACACAAATGGCCACTACCACTCACTGAATCACATTTAGACTAAATGTGCTGGACTTTTTTCCTGGTTTCCTTTCCTTCAAACTTTCCCCATTTTAGTACATATTCCATGGTCTGTACAAATCATCTTTTAGTATATCTTGGCACACATCTCTCCACTCCTCAAGAACCTCCAGTGGTTCCCCACATCCTTCTTCAATGGAGCATAAAACTCCACCAGAGTATCCTGAATCTCCCTACCTTTAAAGCCCTCCTAAATTGAACCTCCTCCAGGAAACCTTCCCTGATTAATTCACAACTACCTAACCTTGCTCCTCTCCCACTACAGCCCAGCCTATGTATTTTGTCCTCCAATACCGACCTACTCACTGTGCCTTGATTTCACCTCTTTCACCACTGACCCCATGCCCTCCCTCCTCCTTCATGTCTTATAAAATACAACTCTCCCCATTTTCAAAGCTTTAACTACAATCACCTCCCCTCCAGGAAGCCTCCCCTCACAAATCTCTCAAGTCTCCACCCCAGCAAGTCTGGGTTCAATTCTTAGTGCCCCAGTGTAATACCTATGAGAAATGTGGTATTTGTGCCTAGCACCATGCTACATCCTGGGGTAGATTTAATTTAGTGAAACACAGCCCCTGTGTCTACTACACAGTTCGGCATGGGGCTAGCAGTCAAAAGGTGAAGAAGAATAAGAATTCAATCCTTATTTTATGGATGGGGAAATGAAGGCACAGAGGAAATTAATTGACTTACCCAAGGTCACATAGCAGAAAAGTAGAAGAGTCAGAATTAGAAGCCAGGCCCACCATTGGCCTGGTGGAGACTAGGGGGCAGAAAGCACATGTCTTCTACTATAACTTCAATCATTGAGGTGTTCACTAAATGCCACTGATTTATCACTGAGCAGCTATTATGCTCCCATTGTGTGCAGAACAAGTCCCTTAGCTCCTACCTACTCTTTGTACCTCAAGCTCAATTGTCTTACCTCGGAGCCCTCACCATGTCAGTCAGTAAGTTGATCATATTTATTGAGCACTTACTGTGTGCAGAGCTCTGTACTAAACTTTTGGGAGACTATAAAGTAACAATATTCAGAAACATGCCCTGCCCAAAATAAGCTTACAGTCTGGAAATTCCATCCTGCTCATATCAGACACACAACCACTCTCCCCACCTTCAAAACATTACTAAAATCACACCTGGCCAAAGGGGTCACAGACAAATACCCCCACCGCTGCTTCCTCCCTCTCTGGAACCAGGCCCTCTGGCAAAGAGTCGCCTTCCCCCATTGAAATTTCCCCTTCTCTCTCCCCTGCTAAGCTCACTCCAGCCACCCCCCAGCCCCTGCCGGCCGTCTTCCTCCTCACCCCCAAGGCCCAAGGTGGGCCCTCCCTCTATGACTCAACTGTATTTCTGACCCGGCTCTGGGGGCTCGGTCCCCGGCTCGGTGAGGAGCTTGGCTCTGCTCAGACCCAGACACAGGATCGGGCAGGTCCAGAAAGGACAATGTGGGACATCCTGGAAGCTCTCCTCTTACCAATCCTTTCCATACTATGGGGACTTCTGTGGCCTCTCCCCGACGAGGGATTTATCATCATTTTCTTGGTGCTGCTGCTCTGAGAGATCCAGTGGGGCCATATGAAATTGATGATGAAGAAATAAAAAAACAATGACGTGGTAAGGACCCCGATGTGACACCTCTTGCCTACAAATACCGAGGGTGCATAGGGCCTTGGAGAAGTGTAACCTCTGGAGTCAGCTTTCTCCCGATCCCCCACCTCTCCCTCTCAACCGGCCATCCTCTATCCACCATGCGACAGGTATCCAGAGCCTCAGGTGAGACCATGGCCCCATCCTCTGCTGCGAGCCCTCCAAACTGGAAGCTCGATATGGGAAGAGAACGTGCCCACGTATCCGGTTATTTAGTACTCTCCCAGGCACAGTGCTCTGAAAACAGTAAGCACTCAAAAAAATGCCATTGACTGATTACTTGCCCAGGGCGTCTACAGCTCTCAGGGGTCTTTGGGCTGGGCCTTGGGAGTTGCTGGAGACAGGCTCTCTGGAGTTTTGTCTGTTAGGCTCTTCCTCCTGCAGTCCAAGTCTGCTCCCACTCTCAGTCTTCTTGCTGACCTACCTCAAATCGCCTAGAACAGAACCAGAACCCTGGGCCAAGACCCCCTTCCCATGATGGGACGATCGAGGGCAAAGAAGGGACTAGCACAGCAAGGAAGGGTTGTGAACCAAGAGAAAGGAATGAGAGTGCATAATGGATTTTTGTGTTCCAGTCTAACAGAGACACCGGAGACTATCCCAAACCCCTGCCAATCATGTTGCCCCCTTTCTTTATCAGCGTGGTACCAATTCCCAGCTGGAGGATGCTCCGGATAAAGGTATCATCCTGTCCTTCCCTCCTGTTGTCCATGCTACCATCCCCACCTCCGAACACCAGAATTCCAGGGCCTCCTCTCCCAATTTTTTTTTCTAATGGCATTTTTAAGTGCTACATACCAGGCACCAGTTCTAAGCACTGGGGCAGATACAAGCCAGGTAGACTGAGACACGGTCTATGTCCCACATGGGCCTCACAATCTTAGTTCTCATTTTGCAGATGAAGTAACTTGAGGTACAGGAAAATGAAGACAAGAGTAAGTGAGAAGCAATCTTGCTGAATGGATAGTAGCAAGGGCCTGGGAGTCAGAAGGACATGGGATCTAATTCCAGCTTTGCCACTTGTCTGTTGTGTGAGCTTGGGAAAGTAGCTTCACTGCTCTGAGTCTCAGTTTCCTCTGAGCCTCAGTTTCCTCGATTGCAAAATGCAGATACCTGTTCTTCCTCCTACATAGGTGGACTGTGCAGCCGTTGTGGTACAGGGACTGTGTCCAACCTAATTAACCTGTACTTATCCCAGTGTTTAGAACCGGTGTTTGACACAGTAAGCGTTTAACAAATCACATTATAAAAAAATAGGTGGCAGAGTCAAGATTAGAACCCATATTCTTCTGAATCCCAGATGTGTGCGCTATCCACTAGGGTCATGATGCTTCCCATTTTTCTCAGAGTGTAAAGGACCAGACCTGGTAGAACAGCCGAGGTTAAAAGGCTTCAGCCCTTTTCAGCCCCGGAGTCCTAGAACAGAGCCCAGTTACAGAGAAGCAGCGTGGCTCAGTGGAAAGAGCACGGGCTTTAGAGTCAGAGGTCATGGGTTCAAATCCCGACTCCGCCAATTGTCAGCTGTGTGATTTCTGGGCAAGTCACTTAACTTCTCTGTGCCTTTTCCCTCATCTGTAAAATGGGGATTAACACAGTGAGCCCCACTTGGGGACAACATGGATCACCTTATATACCCCCAGAGTTTAGAACAGTGCTTTGCACATAGTAAGTGCTTAACAAATACCATCATTATTATTGAGAAGCAGCGTGACTCAGTGGAAAGAGCCCCGGCTTTGGAGTCAGAGGTTGTGGGTTTAAATTCCCGGCTCTGCCACTTGCTAGCTGTGTGACTTTGGGACAAGTCACTTAACTTCTCCGTGCCTCAGTTACCTCACCTGTAAAATGGGGAATTAAGACTCTGAGCCCCATGTGGGACAACCTGATTACTTTGTAACCTCCCCAGCGCTTAGAACAGTGCTTTGCACATAGTAAGCACTTAATAAATGCCATCATTATTATTATTATTATATTGGGGGCCTTAATGATCTTAGGACATGGTCCAGAGGAGAGGATGCAGGTGACAACGTTTCTCAGAGGGCTATTGTTCCATCCTTCCTCAGGGTTGACTTCCAGGACCTGGAGGGAGGAGAGGTAGAGCCCCTCAGTTAAACCTCAGCTCCAAATAGCAAGAAGTAGCAGAATCCACACCTCTCCAGGCACCCCAAGTAACCCATTCTTTTGTTTTCTAGTGTGGATGACGTTGGAGATGTGCGACAAAAATCTAAAGGATATTCTGCATCTCCTGAAAAGGTGATCCATTCATTCTTTTATGCCTTGTCCCTGGGCCTTAGACCCCAAAAATGCCCAGGGTGTAAGACAGGGACTCAGGGAAGACAGAGCCAGTGGTGGGGTGTGGGGGCAGTGTGGGGGTGGGGTGGGGAATGTGGCAATGACACAATGGGTGCTATGGTATTGGTAGGGGGATGATCAAGATAGGTTGTGCGGGGACAGACCTCGTGGGTGGGCACACGTGTTGTGACAACTGGGCGTGGCTTGTGAACCAACAGAAGCCCAGAGCTCAGGACTCCCTCAGAGGGAGGATTTTGTCCCCCAGATCTGTATGCATCAGGTTGGGGGATCCCTTCTCAGTCACGGTCTAGGGGATCCCTCGATTCCTTGATACTGGGTCGGTCGAGTGACTGCAGATAGACCCGACAGAGAGCGGCTTCATGGGGTGGAACTGGTACTCCCATTTAAGGAGATGAAACAATTCATACAATCCAAAGGAGAAGAAATATAAACAATTAACAGGATTAACAGGGCCAACAGGCCAGGAGGATCAGCTGATGGAATGCCCTGATGCTTATTTGACTGGGATAATCATCTTTATCATAACAATAACAATAAATGTTAGACCCCAGTGTGCAAAGCATTGTGCTGGAGTAAATACATGTGAATAAGATCAGACACAGTCACTGTCCCACATGGAGCTAACGGTCTAATGAAGAGGGAGATGAGGTCCTTAATCTCCCTTTCAGAGATGAATGAACTGAAGGTGCAGAGAAGTTAAGTGCCTTGCCTGAGGTCAGGCGAGTAAGCAGTCATCAGAGCCGGGTTTAGAATGCAGGTCTTCTGATTCCCAAGCCTGGACTCTTTTCCCTGGAGTCCCCCTCCTCTGCTCAAAGAAAGATGGGTTTGTCTTGTCCCAGAGGTTGTCTGGGGAAGGGAATTTCTTCAATGGATGGTCCGATTCCTGCCTCTGCCACATTCCCTCTTGATGCTGTCCTCTGGACTATTGCCCTTTTGTTGCTCTTATCCAAACAGAGTTCTTGGGTTCATGGCTCTGGCCACCTCAATGCCGTTCAAATCCCAGTCACCATCCCATCAGCTGTGGCTTCTGGCTTGGCCTGGTGGTTGAGGGGGTGGGGATCAGGTGTGGGGATCCCTCGAAAAGAGTGTCACCAAGAGCCAGTTACTGAAGTCCCATGGCATGAAAGCCCTCAGTGTCAGGAGTCTGTTTCCCTCAGCTGTAACGAGTGGCCATTCTTTCACAGGTGTGACATGGACACAGTATCTGAGGAATCGGATTGCTCTGTCTGCTGGCACCTCAATCAAAAACCCCACGATGGTTTAATGGAGGACAGCACTTCCTGCTCCACACAGTCATGGCCCCTTGCTGGCAAGAGGAAGTTGACTCGCTCCAATCCATCTTTACTTGGAGGCCTGGAGTCAGGAACTCACCATCCCTGGGAGACCGACTCTAACCCCACCTCAACTAAAGGGGTCCGTGATAGCAGGGGCCCTGCCTCTGCAAAAGAACTAAAGGTCACAACTACCTCAGCGGGAGGAGAAGCTTCAACAGCTGCAGGAGCCAGGCTTCCCTGCTCTCGGGCCCAGGGGGCGGTCAGCGGACCCACCAGAGAAAGTCCATCAGGGTGGTCGAGGCGACACCGTCTGAGAGGTGGTTCAATTTCGAGGCTTCGCCTGCTGAGATCCTGCACCCCCGCCGGGCCCCTCCCACGGGGGAGGGAAGAAGCAGAGCTCTGCCTGGCCAGGGAACAACCAGACTGTTCTTCCCCAAGGGTCTCTCGGCCCTGCGGGTGGGACTTCTCCACCCTGCTGAGCCGCAGGCCCTCACTCTTCCCCACCTCAGAAATGTCTGAAGGACGTCTTCCCGAGGCCCTTGGCCGAATAGATCCAAGGCCCCCTAAACTGCAGAACCCTGAATTGCAGATGGACCAGAGCGCTGCTCGTGCACGGGGGAATCGGTCAATTCCTTCCATACCACAGCATCTGACGTCATTCAACATCTATTAAATGCAGTCATCCTTCTGCGACAGGGCCTGGCCTGGATTACAGGGGAAGTGAAGGAACTCGGGTCCCAGGAGCAGACGGGTCTGAGAGCTTCTGACCACTGCTGGGATCGGGGTGATGTCCATTACCCTTCTCCGTGGTTAGGGAGAGGAACGGGGAGCAAGAGTGCGAAGTTGTGTCAGAATGGGCAGATGCAGAGACGGTCAGGCCCATCACAGAACAGTCTCGAGGGTCTCAGCTGGAGTAGAGAAGCAGCATGCCTAGTGAGCCGAACAGCGGGGGTTCTAATCCCACCTTCCTCCCCTTGTCTGCAGGGTGGACCCTAGGCATATCGACTACACTTCTCCTGGCCCTTCAATTCCTTATCTGGGGATGTACGAAGCTGAGGCACATGGGAACAGGGGATTGGTCCAACCTGATACTCAGCCACCTACCCCAGCACTTGTAACAGTGTCTGGCACTTAGTGGCGTTTAACAGATACCAGAGAGAAAAAAATACCTCTTCTTCCGGATTCAACATGGGCTTGTCCAGACACAGTGTCCCCTACTTGGCCACCGGGGGGTAGGTCAGACTCAAGCCCTTAAGACTCGGGGGAGGGGAAGGCCTTCAGCTCGGAGCCGTTGGGTGGGGACAGGGTCGGGTTTCAGGCTGTGGCCCTTGTAGCACAGGGACACTGGGCCCAGAATTATTCCAAGTGTGCACTTGGCCATGGAACCCATCGCCACATTCCAGACAAGTACAGGCTATACCAACTCTGTCGAATTGTGTGCTTTTGCAAGCATTTGATACAGTGCTCTGCATGCAGTAAGCCCTCAATAAATAGCATCAACCACCACTGAATTAGAAACCATCTTTTTAATCAATGTTCCAGGGGACTGGAGAAAGACTTCCCTAGAGCCCCAGGGTCAAGACGAACCACCTGAAAAACTGGGAAGGGACTGCCAGGCCCCGGCCCACTTGGCCTTATTTTGGATTGTGACCTGGATCAGCTGTTCCTTTGGAAACCTCATGGACGTGTTTGAATTTCCTTGAAGCATTTTTCATCTCATTTATCTTTAGAAAAACAGGTTGGAATGGGAGAGAAGAGAATGCAAACTGTTAAAGGACCAAACAAGATGGAAAGTACACCCTAGGTGCCTCAGAAACTCAAGGTTCCCAGAAGCCCGATGTCACGCCCAAACCCTTCCTGTGCCAGGTAGAGCTCTTGAGGATCTGAACAACAGCACAATTGGATGCATGCAAATCATTCTTACTATCTCTTTGCAGGAACTTATTGTTTGCTAATGTACCTCTTAAACAATTAGTATATTCCAGTAACTGTAGTATGCCCTGGGGTAGGTAAAAGATGGTCAGTCCCTGTCCCACATGGGGCTCACACTGTTAATCCCTATCTTCCATTTGAGGTAACTGAGGCACAGAAAAGTGAAGTGACTCACCTAAGGTCACCCAGCAGACAAGTGGCAGAGCCAGGATTAGATCCCAAGTCCTCTGACACCCAGGCCCGTGCTCTATCCTATAGGTTATGCTGCTTCTCTCCGTTCCTCTGACACTAACCTCCTCACTGTACTTCGTTCTCGCCTGTCCCACCGTTGACCCCTGGCACACATCCTCACCTTGGCCTGGAATGCCTCCAGGAGGCCTTCCCAGACTGAGACCCTTTTTCCTCTCCTCCTCCCCTCCCCATCGCCCCTCCTCCCCTGCCCTACCTCCTTCCCCTCCCCACAGCACTTGTATATATTTACACATATTTATTAATGTATTTATTTTAATTGTATATATTTACTACTCTATTTATTTTATTAATGATGTGCATATAGCCATAATTATATTTATTCTGACCGTTTTGACACCTGTCTACATGGTTTTTTTTTTGTTTTGTTTTTTCTCTCCCCTTTCTAGTCTGTGAGCCCTGTTGTTGGGTATGACAAGTCTCTATATGTTGCTGCCTTATACTCCCCAAGTGCTTTGTACAGTGCTCTGCACACATTAAGTGCTCAATAAATACGATTGAATGTCATGGGTTCTAGTCCCGGGTCTACCACTTACCAGCTGTGTGACCTTGGGCAATTTACTTAACTGCCATCTACCACTGGCCCACATCCTACCTCTGGCTTGAAATGCCCTCCCTCCTCAAATCTGCCAAA
Organism: Tachyglossus aculeatus; assembly: GCF_015852505.1. Lineage (NCBI taxonomy): Eukaryota > Metazoa > Chordata > Mammalia > Monotremata > Tachyglossidae > Tachyglossus > Tachyglossus aculeatus. The sequence continues at coordinate 5,486,915 of NW_024044831.1, read as the reverse complement.
CTAGCTCTCTTCCCCTCTCCAAAGCCCTACTTAGAGCTGACCTCCTCCAGGAGGCCTTCGCAGACTGAGCCCCCCTTTTCCTCTACTCCTCCTCCCCTCCTCATCACCCCGTACTCCCTCCTTCTGCTCTATCCCCTCCCTGACCCACAGCACTTGTTGTATATGTTGTATATATTATATTCATCTTATTAATGATGTGCCTAAATCTATAATTCTATTCATTTATTTGATGCTACTGATGCTTGTCGACCTGTTTTGTTTTGTCGAGTCCTTCTCCCCCTTCTAGACTGTGAGCCCGATGTTGGGGTTGGGACTGTCTCTATATGCTGCCATTTAGTACTTCACAAGTGGTTAGTACAGTGTTTCTCACACAGTAGCACACTCAATATTATGATTAATGATATGATTGAATGTAAATTACTAGCCACTTCCTAGCATGACCTAGTGAAAAGCATCAAAGGGCCGTGGGAATCAGAGCACCTGGGGTCTAATCCTGGCTCCACCACTGCCCAAGGCTGAGTAGCCTTGGGCAAATCACTTTTCTTGGACCTCAATTTCTACATTTGTCAAATGAGAATACAATCTACTTCCATTTGTTAAGCAATTACTATGTGACAGGAACTGTAGTGGGTACAAGATGGTCTGTCCCTGCCCTACATGGTCTCACAGTCTTAATTCCCATTTTCCAGTTAAAGTAAATGAGGCACAGAGAAATGAAGTGACTCACCCAGGGTCACCCATCAGATAAGTGGTGGAGCCAGGATTAGATCTCCAGTCCTCTGACACCCTGGCCTGTGCTCTATCCATTAGGTCTTGCTACTCTAATTTTCTCTAATTTTCTTTCAGTCTGAACTCCTGTCAAGAACAATCAGCCAATGAATGATATTTACCCTTTGTTTGATTAATTGATCAATCACAGCTCTCCCACTTACCTGCTGTGTGACCTTAGGTACTTAACTTCTCTGTGCCTCTCTGTTCCCACATCTGCAAAAAGGGGATTCAATACCTGTTCCCTTTTATTTGGGATTCTGAGCCCCATATGGAGCCAAGATTATCTTGTATTTACCCCAGTGCTTAGTAGAGTACTTGGCAATAGTAAGTGTTTAGACAAATGCTACCATTTATTGTTACTATTATTACAACAATTACTATTGAGTGCTTCTTGTGTGCAGAACACTGTACTAAGCCCTTGGGAGAATAGAATATAAAAGAGTTGGTAAGACATGTTTCCTCCTCATAAGGGACTGTAGCGCCTAGATGGGGAGATAGGCATTCAAATAAATTACAGATAAGTATGTAAGTGTTGTGGGGCTGAAGGTGAACTTACTACCCAGAACTTAAGGGGTTGAGGTCCAACTGCATAGGCAGAAGGTAGAGGGGGTAGGCGAGATGAGGACTTAGTCACACGAGGCTTTTTGGAGGAGATGAGATTAGGCTTTGAAAGCTGGGAGAATGGTGATTTGTTGTATATGAAATGGAGGGAGAATTTCAAGTCAGGCTAAGGGGATGGGCAAGGGATGAAACAGATGAGATTGAGAGATAATGAGCAGGTTGGCTTTATTGGAGAGAAGTGTATAGGCCAGAATGAGGTGAACATCAGTTCTAGACTGTAAATTCTTTGAGGTTAAGGAATCATGTGTATCAACTCTATTGGATTGTACTCTCCCAATTGCTTAGTATAGTGCTGTGCTCCCAGGAAGTATTTAAAGATAGCAATGATAATAATAATGATACTTGCTAAGTACTTACAATGTCCCAAGCTCTGAATGTAAGCACTGGGGTAGGTATGAGATAACCAGATTGGAAGCAGTTCCTGTTCCACATAGGGCTCACAGTCTAGATAGGAAGAAGTGTATTGTATTCCCATTTTATAAATGAGGAAATTGAGGCACAGGCGAACTGAAGTGACTTGCCCAAGGTTACCAAGCAGACAGTGTTGGAACCAGGATTAGAATCCAAGTGCACTGAATCCCAGACCTGTGCTCTTTCCACTAGGCCACACTAGGAAGTTGCTAGCAATTTACAGCTTTCATCTGTGAGTTTCTTGTGGCCAGGAATCATATCTACCAACTCTAATGTATTGTCCAATCAATCATTTTATCAATCAACAGTATTCGTCAAACACTTATTGTGTGTCCAGATCACTGTACACAGCACTTGGGAGTTTACAATCCAAAATCCTCCCATACTTATGAAATGCCTCACAGTTAACTTTTAGATAACTTTTCTAAAATATGTTTGGTCCACAGCTCCCCACTCCACAGTGACCTGTGGTAGTTGCCAATCCACCTCTGCATCAAGCACAAACTCCTCACTGGTGATTTTAAGGCACTCAATCTGCTCACGCCCTCCTACCTCACCTTGCTGTTCTCCTACTACCACTCAGCAGGCACACTTCATGCCTCTAATGCCAACCATTTCACTGTACCTCGATCTCATCTGTCTCGCTGCTGAGGTCATGTTGAGTTTTGGGCCGAAGGGAACTCGCCACCACCCAGATGTCTTAGGGATCCAGTCAATCAGTCTACAGTATTTATCAAGCACTTACTATGTGTTGAGCTCTGTAATAAGCACTTTGGAGAGTACAAAATTGGCGGTCCCATTCCCTGCTGCCCAGAACGAGATTACAGTCTAGAAAAGTTGGAAAAGAATCCAGAATGCCAGATGCAAGTGTTTTCCATTTAAATATCTCTTCTGGTTCTTGTCTAAGCTACTTAGAGTTCACATTAGGGTGTGAGGAGCATTTTCTCAGGGTAAAAATCACTCAATCGCACTATTGATACAGTTGCCATTTTGGCTATTACAGTGAGTTGTGTCCTCTACTGAACTCCTGAACACTTGTACTTTTACTGATATGATCCCAGCTCCATCTCTTGTCTGCTGGGTAATCTTGGGCAAGTCACTCACTTCTCTTTGCCTCAGTTCCATCATCTATAAAATGGGGATTAAGACTGTGAGCCCTGTGTGTGACAGGGACAGTGTCCAACACAATTATCTTTTTCTACCCCAGTGCTTAGGACAGTGCCTGTCACATAGTAAGTGCTAAAGAAATACCATAATCATTGGTATTATTATGGGATTACAATGAAGAAAGAAGATGAAAATAATAATTTCATTGATCATTTTCTGTCAACCATTGGTATTTACTGAGTGCTTACTATGTGTAACGCACTGTACTAAGCACTTGGGAGAGTACAGTACAACAGAGTTGGTAGACCTGTTCCCTACCCTTAGGGAGTTTAGTGTCTAGTAAAAGGCCCTACAGTCTAGTGGAAACGTTGTTTATTCTGCTACAATTAAACCAGTGCTGAGTACATGTTTGTTGCCAGAGAGCATCTCACTCCTCGCCCCAAAGGACTTATGCAAATATCCTTATACTCTACTATTTCTCTCCCATCTGTCATTCATTTAAATGTTTCTCTCCCAAGCTAGTCTGTAAGGTTTTTTAGTTGTATGGTGGTCGATGCTATTTATTGAGTGCTGCTTGTGTGCAGAGCACTGTACTAAATACTTATGAGAGCACAATTTGACATAGTTGGCAGACCCTGCACCTGTCTTGAATGTGGTGTTGGGGTTTATGGGATCCATGGCCACAGGGCACCCTGGGACAAATCCTGGTCTGGTTTTCCAGGCTACAAGACTGCAGCCTGGATCCTGACCCTAACCCCATCCAATGGATCTGAAAAAGAAGCCCTTCCCTCCCTGAGTATGAAGGGCTTGTGGTCAACCTACCTTCCAGCAGCCAAAGTAGGGGACATGTGCCTGGGAAAACTCACATTGATTTGGGAAAAGGGTTTGTTTTTCTCTCTGGTATTTGTTAAGTGCTGAGTAAGTGCTAGGCACTGTTTTAAGTGCTGGGGTAGGTGCAGAGTGGTCAGGTTAAACCCAGTCTACTTTACACACGGGGCTCAAATTCTTAATTCCCATTTGATAGATGAGGGAATGGAGGCCCACAGAAGTGAAGTGACCTGCTTAAGCACATCCTCAAGACAAATGGAGGAGCTGGGATTAGAACCCACATTCTATCCACTAGGCCTTGCTGCTTCTCAACTCCAGCTGAGGCCCTCGGGACCTATCAGGTTTGTGCCTGACTGTTCCCACATCTACCCACGACTGATTTCCACAATGTCACACTCCCCACTCCTCTCCCCAACCGCAAGGAGGGAAAGGACACCACCCCCAATCCCCGAAGCAGGTAGAAGCTCACAGACCTGGCTGCTCCCAGGGCCCCAGTTTCAAAGCTTCCCAGGACCCAGCCGGGGAGTGGCGGAACAGACCCGAAGACATGGCTCTATCGCAGGAAGATTACTGCATTTGGTAGGATACCAGGAGCATGAATTAAATCAGATGCTGTGCTACAGAAGGAACTGATCAGTTACCCAGAGCATGAGCAGGCCAATAAGCAGGTCAATCTGCAGTTCAGTTTTCCTGCAGTTTGTATCTTCTGCAATACCAAGTACAGTGCCAATTAAAAAAAAAAAACCACTGATTGTTTATATCTCTTAGTTTTATATTATGTCATTCTTTTCCTGGCTGTCCACTGCCAGGCTCTCCACCCCTTTTTAGTTTGTGTGTCTAAGATCCAATACAAAATACTCAACTCACAGGATGAAACAGAAAATTTCCTGGTTTGGTGGGTAATGTGCTCATGCTTTTGGATTTTCAGCTCTTTTGGGGATAGGCTAGTTTTCCCTGGCAGGTTCTTTCCAGATTTAAAGAACAATATTCTATTCACAGACAGTGAGCCCTTTGTTAGACGGTGTCCAATCCTATTACGTTTTATCAACCTGAGTGCTCAGCACAGGGCCTGGCACATAGTAAGTGCCTAGTCAATGTCATCATCATTTCACTCTTGCCTGACAATTCAGAACACAAATTATACAAATGGAAGGCTACAAAATGCACTAATCAGTCCCTCCCTACAGTTCTTGGGAAGAATATTGAAGCTTTAGTTGAGGAACAGAAGGATTAATTCCAGCTCCACCACTTCTCTGTTCCTCAGTTACATCATCTGTAAAATGGGGAGTTAGAGTGGGAGTCCCACAGGGAACAGGGACTCTGTCCAACTTGATTTGCTTGTATCCACCCCAGAGCTTAGTACAGTGCCAGGTACATAGTAAGCGCTTAAAATATACCATTCTTATTATTGTTATTATAATTATTATTATCATTAATGTTGAGGAGGTAATGGTGGAGAGGTTTACCATTCAGGACATTACCAATTCCCCAAGATAATAGCTCTGAAGACGATTATGAGAAGCAGCATGGCTCAGTGGAAAGAGCCCAGGCTTGGGAGTCAGAGGTCTTGGGTTCTAATCCCGACTCTGCCACATGTCTGCTGTGTGACCTTGGGCAAGTCACTTAACTTCTCTTTGCCTCAGTTACCTCATCTGTAAAATGGGGATGAAGACTGTGAACCCCACATGGGGCAACATTTCACCTTGTATTCCCCCAGCACTTAGTGCCTTGCACATAGTAAACACTTAACAAATGCCATTATAATTATTATGAACATTATTATCATTATTATTATTATGCCAAGTAAAGTGCCAAGGATACCATGAGGCAATGCAGAGAACCACTAAGTGGTGCCACTTAGATACAGGTGAGAAACCTCGGCTACCACATAGGTGAAAGTGATGCCAATTTGCACTTCCCAACCGCTTAGTACAGTGTTCTGCACACAGTAAGCACTCAATAAATATGATTCAATGAATGAATGAATGAATGAAGTGATGGTCTATAAGTCAGTAAGTCAGTCAGTCATATTTATTGAGCACTTACTGTGTGCACAGTCCATCTCTAAGCACTTGGGGGACTACAATATAAGAATAAACAGCTGCCCACAACAAGCTTACAGTCCAGAGAAAGAGGTAGACAATAATGTAAATGAATGAATTACAGTTAGGGATATTAGTGAAGCAGCCTGGCTCAGTGGAAAGAGCACGGGTTTGAGTGTCAGATGTCATGGGTTCGAATCCCGGCTCCACCACTTGTCAGCTGTGTGACCTTGGGCAAGCCACTTAACTTCTCTGGGCCTCAGTTCCCTCATCAGTAAAACGGGGGTTAAGAGTGTGAGCCCCACGTGGGACAACCTGATTACTTGTATTCCTCAAGTGCTTAGAACAGTGATTGGCATATAGTAAGTACTTAAAAAATACCATCATAATCATCATTATTATTATTAGTGCTGTTTGGCTGGGGGATGGGGATTAATAAAGGGGATTGATTAATAAAGGCAATGCAGAAGGGAGAGCTTGATTATCACTCCAACTTCAGCCCCACCATACATATGTAATCATCCTTCTACTCTGCCATTTCCTCTATCTGAAATTTATTTTAATATCTGTCTTTTTGTTGCTGTTTAATAGTATTTGCTAAGCATTTACTATGTGCCAGGAACTCTACTAAGCACTGGGGTAGATACAAGGCAATCAATTTGGACACAATCCTTGTCCTATGTGGGACTCACAATCTTAACCCCCATTTTACAGATGATATAACTGAGTCACAGAAAAGTTAGGTAACTTGTACAAGATCACACAGAGGACTGGGATTCAGGGGACCTGCGTTCTAATTCCAGGTCTGATACAGGTCTGCTCTGTAATCTTGGACAAGTCATGTAACTTCTCCCACTCCTGTGTTCTATCCATTAGGCCACACTGCTTCTCTGTCTTCGCCTCTAGTTCGTAAGGTTCTCGAGAGTAGGGACCATGTCCACCACCTCTTGTATTTTACTCTCCCAAGTGCTTAATACAGTGCTCTGCATGTAGTAAGCACTCAATAAATAATAGATGGATTAATTGGTTAATTGACCAAACATGCACGGTGGAAAGGATGACTATTTTTCAGTAACAAGGAAATTTTTCTGTCACATTTGAAAGATCATTTATAAACATATGTAACATAGAGGGGCATGCTAAGCCTGCAAGGTAGACTGTGAGGGCTGGTATGGAATTGACTTGCTTGCTTGCTCGATTGATTGATTTTTGATTGTTCTACCCTCTGGGAGGCGCTCATGAGAAGGACAGTAATAAAAGTATGAGCCCGGATTTGGGACAGCGCCCAGCTGTGGAGCAAGGGTCTGCCAAGGGACCCAGGGAATAACCACAACTGTGTGTACACAATGCTGTCTCTGGCCGTTGGATAACTGGGAGAGGATAGTCTGTGGAAGAGGATTAACAATGAGATCTGCTCCACATACCAGCTAAACCCACACAGGTCACTTGCTAACGGGGTACTGGGAGAGGACTAGCTTGGGGTCCAGCCCCCCAGCTTTATTATTGACCTCACATACTAAGCAAGTAATTTTAGAAAGAGGTGCAATCCTTCATCTTAGATTTATATAATTCCTCTATATAAATTTCTAGCATGTAAATGTTTTGTGTTAAACACTGTTTGTCTGCTTCAGGAATAACCATGTCTTCATCTTCTTTTTTTCAATGACATTTATTAAGCGCTTACTATGTGCAAAGCACTATACTTCGCCTTCATCAGGGGACCTGGCGGTCATGATCCATGACCCATTTTCCTCCTTGTATCTCCCACCCAGAAGAGAGCTGTGCCAGTGAGAGCATCGGTTAATGCTGGTGAGATGATTGCATTCCAGGATCTCATTCCTGGGGTCATTTTCCTGCCATTTGATGTTGAGTGGGATTCAGAACTGGCACTGGTGTCAGTGCCAACTGCTCATGAGCTTTTGCCTTCTGGAGTAAGTCTGGTTCTCCCAGGCATCTATAAAGTTGGATACTACAACTGCCTCAGAGATCTTGAACTTGATTTGGAGCTTGATGCCCTGGTATTGCTGCCTGTCATTTTGCCAAAAGTCCAGCTGACCTTTTAGATTCTGTTTTCTACAATCCATCAGTTGTATTTATTGAGCACTTACTGTGTGCAGAATAATGTACTAAGTGTTTGGGAGAGCACAATGCTACAGAGAAGCAGCATTGCATAGTACCTAGAGCATGGGCCTGGGAGTCAGAAGGTCATGGGTTCTAATCCTGACTCTGCCACTTGTCTACTGTTTGACTTTGGGCAAGTCACTGCACTGCTCTGGGCCTCAGTTACCTCAAATGTAAAATGGGGATTGGAATTGTGATTCCCAAGTGGGACTGGGGACCGTGTCCCACCCAATATTTTTGTAGCCATCCCAGAGCTTAGTACATACTAAGCTTTTAACAAATATCATAATCATTATTATTATTATTATTAACAGAGTTGATAGACATGTTTCCTGTCCACAATAAGCTTACAGTTTAGAGGACTTTTGATTTCTACCTCTGGAAGCAGTGTTGCCTAATAGACAGAGCTTGGGCCTGGGAGACAGAGGACCAGGATTCTAATCTTGACTCTGACATTTATCTGCTGTGTGACCTTGGGAAAGTCACTTCACTTCTCTATGCCTCAGTTACCTCATCTGAAAAAGATTAGGACTCTATAGGACAGAGACCTCTATAGGACAGAGACTGCATCCAACTTTATTAGCGTTCATCTATCCCAGTGCTTAGTACTGTGCCTTGGATGAAGTACACACTTAACAAATACCATTACAAAATCCCCAGAGGGCAGAATTTGGTGACAGAATTAAGTTGTGCGCTGCCTCTGCTCATGAAGCTCCATCCACTCCCCTTATCCCCATGCATCCTCCTGATAACTGAGAACAAATGACACTTTGCTACTAATATCACCAGCTGCTCATTAGTAGAAAGGTATCATTTGTCCTCAGTTGCCAGGTGGATGTATAGGGAGAATTATCTGAATATTCGATGCAAGAACACTCCAAACCACTGACATTTCTGGGTTTTCTTCTTCCTATGATCTTCACAGGCCCTTGCAGTGACTAGATTTCAGGATAAGGGATCCTATTTTCTAACTGTTTTACCAGTAGGTATCATTGCTTGTGGTTTTGAACATCCGTTCAACGTTTTTCATATATTGAGTCAGATTGTCTCCATGCTCCCATTATTCTCTGTTTGGATCTACATTTAAATCCTCCTCCTTTTCCCCTCTCAAATTCTTCTTTGCCAGATTGTCTCCCCTAATCAGGACCACTTTAAACTCAATTACCTCTGCTACATTTCAATCAGCTGCATTTAACTAATTCATTCATTCATTCAATTGTATTTATTGAGGTCTTACTTGTGCAGAGTACTGTAATAAATGCTTGGGAGAGTACAACAGGACAATAAGCAGATATGTTCCCTGCCCACAACTAGCCTACAGTCTAGAGGATTTAAATGGGGGTCAAGAAAAATAGAGCATTGTTAACTGTTGGGAATATCACAGGCTAACCCAGTCTGCACTCACCAGCCCAGACCCAGGATTAGGTAGCAGAAGGGCAGCGAGTGGATAAGTCCTGTTCCATTTGCTCTTTTTATTTCACCCTCCATGCATGTCCCAAAGGCATTCTAGCCCAAGAAAGGTGGGTATACCATTTCCATGGAGGAAAGTATGAACTTCAACTCCACACATCTTATATTCATTGCTTCCTCTCCCCAGGCTTTTACTGTGAACACCTGCCCCTTCTATTAACACACCTCCTGAAGTTGCCAGAGTATTGTACACCAGAAGAGAGATTTTCACTCAACAACATTGTACAGACTCAATCCAGGCACGAGGAAGCCAATAAACAACGTATCTTTTCCTGTATTCTTTTAATTGGCTAAGCCAAAGCAGGAGCTTTCATTAATACTGGATCTTCAGCTCCTGGCCTCCACCCCAAGCCTCAAGTGCTTATGAATGTATCTTTAATTTATTTATTTGTGCACATATCTGTCTGCCCCTCTAGACTGTAAACTCACTGTGGACAGGGATTGTGTCTCCTAATTATAATGTTTCATACTCTACCAAGCAATTAATAATAATAATAATAATTGTGGCATTTCCTAATTGTTTACTATGTGCCAGGCACTGTACTAAGTGCTGGGGTAGATACAAGCTAATCAGATTGGACACAGTCCCTGTACCACATAAGGCTAAACTCTTAATCCCCATTTTACAGATGAGGTAACTGGGTCACAGAGAAGTTAAGTGGCTTGCTCAAGGTCAAAAAGCAGATGAGTGGTGGAATGGGATTAGAACCTAGGTCCTTCAGACTCCCAGACTTGTGCACACAGTAAGTGCTCTAGAGCTGAGCGACAGAGCTAAAGGACAGATCTGAGGGACTACTCACTTCCACACTATGCCCTCTTTGACTGGAGACCTGGGCGGGTTGTGGGGGTGGGGATAATGATAAATCATTACTCTGAAGTATGGGGTTACATGCAGCATTTGGACTGGCCAGTAATTTGGTTGATATCACAGGACCAGGACAGGCTGAAAGATAATGTCCCAAGGGCATGGGACCCAGTGTACCCAACATTTGGAGAAGGCTTTGGTGGTTTTTCAGTCAGACATTCAATGGGCTCCCATCTTCAAATATGCCCTGATGTCAAAGGCAGGTGTCCCCTGAAATGACAGTCAATCAGTCAGTTACTAGGTGCAGAGCTCTATCTATACTACTACTACTACTACTACTACTACTACTACTACTACTACTGGTATTTGGTAAATGCTAACCATGTGTCAAGCAGTATACTAAGCGCTGGAGTGGATACAAACAAATTGGGTTAGACACAGTCGTTGTCCTACATAGGGCTCACAGTCCTAACCCCTGCTTTACAGATGAAGTAACTGAGACACAGAGAAATGAACTGATTTGTCCAAGGTCACACAACAGACATATGGCAGAGCTAGGTTTAGAACCCATGACCTTCTGACTCCTCAGCCCATGGTCTAATCACTATGTCATGATGCTCCTACTAAGTGCTCAGGAGAGAACAACACTGTAGAATTAGCACACATGTTCCCTGCCCTTAACAAGCTTACAATCTGAAGAGGGACACAGATATTACTATGAATGAATAATCACTTTAGGATTTAGGATTTAAATATATTTATATTAATTTATATTAAGGTGCTGTGGGATTGGGAGTGGGGCAAATATTAAATGTCCAAAAGTCACAGATCCAAGTGCATTGATAGACCATGCTTCCATACTTCCTTCTCTGATGCTTCCACTGTTTGGCTGTGGCCTGAATAGTTGTGCAGATGAGAACTGCATATTTCTTTCATTGTTTTGTCATTACTGTCATCATTCAACATGTTTTTGTAATGATTTTTGCTGTTTTTTCTGAGAGGGCACAGTGGTGTCTGCTGTCAGTGAAATCTCATTGTTCTGTGAACACAGCCTGAGCCTCTTCTCCCTACCAGCTGCTTCACAATGTGAGCCCCTCAGTACAATGTTACCATGAGGGGAATGTGGATTACTCAAGCACACACTATTACCACACTGAAAAACCACTCAAGGGCACATTCTTCAGTGATAGAACAGTCCTTTCCCTTATGAGTCATTGGTATGAGAAACACTCTCACCCAAAAGGCAAGGTCCAGAAAAGACACACTGCTCAATCTGAAAGGATGAAGTGTATAGGTTTGCAAGTAGTTCCCTTTCAAAAACGCTGATACTGCAGTCTCACCATTGGCAAAATTGTCTTCAAACCGTAGGCCAAAGATTGCTGCTAATGATCTGAAATGCCAAATTTATTTTAGTAGTGTTTGTTAAGCATTTATTATGTGCCAGACCCTGTCCTCAGAGCTGGGGTAGATCCAAGGTTGGAGACAGTCCATGTCCCACATGGGCCTTGCAATCTTAATTCCCTTTTTTACAGATAAGATAACTGGAGCACAGAGAAGTTATGTGACCTGCTCAAAATCACACTGAAGAAAAGTGGAGGATCTGGGATTAGAACCCAGGTCTTCTGACTCTCAGCAAAGTGCTGTTTCCACTAGGCCATGCTGCTTTGATTTTATCCCTTTTCTTCCTCTTTCTTCCATTTTACCACTGAAGAGTGTAACCAAGTGAAACAGACTATTTTGAGGAATTGGGATATATTTGAAGATTATTAAAAGTTTCACGAAGAGAAACTTCTAGCAAACCTTTTCCTCTCCCCATAAAGTACCCTGACTTTTCTGGCAAAAGAACTAATTCATGTCAGAAAGAGTGAGCCAGTGTCAGAACAAGCATCAGATTCAGAGCCCCAGCTGGGATGGGTCTGTTCGAACTGAGGTGAGTGGAATGGACAGTTGAAACGGTTCTCCTCCCAACATCTCCCATCCTTTTCTGAAAAGAGGTTGGATTGCTGGAATTGAAACCAATAAAGATGCCAGTTTATATTCAGTCAATAGAAGAATGCTCCTTTCTTTTCTGTTTCATTCTGTTTGCCCTTGCTCTCATCCAGCATAAATTAATCAAGGAGTAATGTCTCATTTAAATTTCCCCAGATCCTTGAGTTGGACATGATCAGCAAGGTCAAGATGAATTTTTAATGTCTGTGGACTGGGGTGGAATGTTCTGAGACTCTGTGCAGTGAAAAGGAAGCAGCATGGCCTGGAGGAAAGAGTACAGGTCGGGAAGTCAGAGGACTTGGGTTCTAATCCCAGCTTCTCCACTTGTCTCCTTGTGTATGTCACTTAATTTCTCTGTGCCCCAGTTCCCTCATCTGTACAATAGGGATTAAAACTGTGAGCCCTCTGTGGGACAGGAACTGTGCCTAACACATTTATCTTGTCTGGGGAAGCAGCATGGCTCACTGGAAAGAGCCTGGGCTTTGGAGTCAGAGGTCATGGGTTCAAATCCCTGCTCTGCCAACTGTCAGCTGTGTGACTTTGGGCAAGTCACTTAACTTCTCTGGGACTCAGTTACCTCATCTGTAAAATGGGGATTCAGACTGTGAGCCCTCCGTGGGACAACCTGATCACCTTGTAGCCTCCTGAGCGCTTAGAACAGTGCTTTGCACATAGATGCCATTATTATTATTATTATTATTGTATCTATCCCAGTGCTTAGATCAGTGCTTGGCTCATAGTAAGCACTTAATAAATACCACAATTCATTAATCTATATTTAAAAGATAGGACCATCTTGCTGTTAGACACACAAGTATAGTGCATGGATTTGGAAAGGAGACTAGAGTTATATGTATTTGAGAAGCCACCTGTCAGCCTTCATCAATCAATGTTATTTATCGTGCTCTTACTATGTGCAGAGCACTGTACTAAGAAGAATAAGTACTTCTAATGGATAAGAAGGAAAAAGAAGAAAGAAGTCCAAATCCCCCAACTTCGACCGAGGCCCCTGGGGTCTCAGGGTCCCCTCCCCATATTCTCAGCGAACATAAGACCATGGTCAGGGAGAGTCAGTTGAGTGTGAAGACTCTAGCCACTTATACTCCACGCAGTCAATGGCATGTATCCAGTACATGTCTTGAGTAATTCCTCTGTGCAGCCCTTGGGAAAGTGCAATACAGTAGAGTTGTTAGACATGAGCTGTACCCATAAAGAACTTTCAGTCAGTAGGGGTCACAGACATTTACATAAACGACAGAGGAAATGGTAAAGAAGCAGCATGGAAAAGTGGATATTCATTCATTCATTCATTCTATCGTATTTATTGAGTGCTTACTGTGTGTAGAGCACTGTACTAAGCGCTTGGATAGTACAATTTGGCAACCAATAGAAACAATCCCACCTGAACAACGGGCTCACATTCTGGCAGGAAGGAGACACACAACAATTCAAAACAAAACAAAACAAAACAAGTAGGCAGGCATCAATAGCATCACTATAAATGAATAGAATTATAGATATATACACATCATAGAAAATGGGGCTGGGAGTCCGCAGGTCATGGGTTCTAATCCCAGCCCCACCACCTGTCTGCATGTGTGACCTTGGGCGAGTGAGTCACTTCACTTGCCAGTGGCTCAGTTACCTCCCCTGTAAACATGGGGATTGAGACTGTGATCTCCACGAGACTATGATACCCTCGTTTGTACTGTTTCCAACCTGTTTTGCCTGTATCCATTCCAGTGCTTAGTACAGTGCCTGGCACAGAATAAGTGTTTAATAAATACCATAATAATTAATGATTATTAGATTATTAGAATATTAGACTATTATTATAATTATTATTATTCTATTCTATAATTATAACTATTATTAGAGTATTATATTATTATTAGTGTATATGGATATGTCAATAAGTGCTGAGGGGTTGGGGTGAGTATCAAAATCAAGGGAATAGTACAGCGCCATGTACAGGGTCCACACAGAGGGGAGGGCAGATAAGGGAAATGAGGGTTAAGTTAGGGAAGGCCTCTTGGAGGAGATTTGATTTTTGGAGGGTTTCGAAAGTGGGGAAGGTGATGGACGGTGACATGTGAAGGAAGAGGAGTTCCAGGCCCAAGGGAGGATGTGGGCACGGGGTCTGGCAGCAGAGTCCAGCTGATGGTGAGGCTCTAATGATCTTTGGGAGAGGGGGTCGCTGGGAGTCTACTTAGGGTTGACCTGGCAGGACTTGTAGGGTGAAGAGGTAGAGCCCAGACACAACCCCCCTACAAAAAACAGGAAGGAGCAGAACCCACCGCCCCCCAGGGACCCCGAGGACCCCATTCCCTTGGTTTCTAGTTTGGAGGCTAGACCAAAAATGCAGCCAGGATCTAGAGAAGGCTCTGTGTGTCCTTAGAAAAGTGAATCTGTCATTCTCTTTTCCCCTTCTCTGGGCCCTCACCTAGACTCTAACACTACCCAGGGTGGAAGAGAGGGAGCCTGGAAAAAGGGGTCTACATGTGGGTGGTGGGGACCTGATTTGAGGGGTGGTAACATGTTGTGGGCTGATGACTGGATATGGATGTGGTGAAGGGTAGACACTGTGAGTGGGCACATATGGTGAGTAAGCAGAAGGCCAGGCCCTAAGAGTCAGCCAATCAGTCAAACAATGCTATTTGTTAAGCATTTACTATGCTCCAAGCTCTGTACTAGCACAGGGGCAAATGCAAGCTAATCAGGTTAGACATAGTCCATGTGCTACATGAGGTTAAAGAGTCTTGACTGAGTGCCCATTGCTGCCAGAGCACTGGACCAAGGACAAACTGTCAGTAGAGGGTACTGATGAGGACGACAGAGAGGGAAGAGTAGAGGACCTTATGGTCTCCTGTATATAATAATACTAATATTTGATAAGCACTTACTATGTGGCAAGCATTGTTCTATACGCTGGGGAAGATAGAAGCTAATCAAGTTGAACACAGTCCCTGTCACTGTCCCTGTCCCAGTCCCAGTCACAATCCAACATGGGGCTTATGGTCTCAATTCCTGTTTTACAGATGAGTTAACTGAGGCACAGAGAAGCAAAGCTACTTGTGCAAGGTCAGATAGCAGACAAGCGATGGAGCTGGGATGAGAATCCTGGTCCTTCCGACTACCTGGTTTCTGCTCTATCTACTATGTGACAGAACACCGAATGAACCATCCAGAAGTCATCGTGTCCAAACCCTGCCTGTGGGCCTCAGTCTGAGGACTGTGTCAGTCAGTTAGTTATTCATATTTATTTTATTTACAGTATTCAGAGGAAGACGAGCAAGAGGATGAGGATGAGGAGGGTGAAGAGTAGCAGAGGGTAAGAAGGAGAAGAGGAGGATGCAAAAGAAGAAAAGGAGGAGGACTAGAAGAAGAAGATGATGATGATGACACACAGTGGAGAATTGGCAGAGCTGGGATTAGAACGCAGATCCTTCTGACTCTCAGGCCTGTGCAGTATCCACCATGCCACCCTGATTCTCAATTTATTTTAATGTCAAACTCTCCCAATTACCCTGTGAGTTCCTCAATGGCAGGGGTCTTGTGTACCAAAGCTATCATTCTCTCCCACGTGCTTAATACAGTGCTCAATAAAAGCTACTGATTGACAGAAGATTGCACACCAAAATCACTCTATCCCTTTAATTTGCCTGATTCTGAAAAATCCCAGTGATCCTTCAGCCCAGTATGGGGAAGATGAAATTCTTCTGCCAGCCATGTTCGAAATTCAATCAACCAATCATATTTCAATCAATCGTGTGTGCCAAGCACTCTACCAAGCACTTGGGAGAGTACAATTCCCTGTCAATGGCGAGATTACAATGTAGCTGATATAAAAGCAGCCCATAGTTGAGCTTACCTCTTCAATAGCCCATATGCTCATAATGGGCAGGAAACATGTCAGCTAATTCTGTTGTATTGTATTCTCCCAGGGTCTTAGTACAATGCTCTGCATACAGTAAGTGCTCAGTAAATACAACGTATTGATTGATTACCTTGGGAAGCTGAAGTCACCTGTGTTGAAAACTGGTTTTGCCCCAGGGCATCATCACAATGAGCATTTGCTCTTCACTTTGAACATGTAGGTCATTGCTGACTACAATACCAATGAAGTGGCTTACTGGAAGCAGCAGAAATCCACACTCCCCATATCACCAGTTCAAAAGTGGATAAGAATTAGGGAAAAATATTGGTATAACCAGAAAAGTATTTGTTCCCATGACTCTCTGTCCTAGACTAGAATGGTGTTCAACCCAACATAAGATGGAGGTCCACAAGAACAAAGGACAAAGTTCTCCAGGAGGCTATGAAGAAAGAGCAGACTGCTCAAGACCAGCTTTTAGAGTTGATCTTTTGTTAAGTATAATAGTGCTTTCCATTGTTAAGGTCATTGTGGACAAGGAACCTATCTACACACTCTGTTACACTGTTCTATTGTACTTTCCCAAGCACTTAGTGTGCAGGGCTCTGCATGCAGTAAGTACTCAATAAATAGGGTTGGTTGATTTTAATAAGGACATAGGTTAATTAATAATAGAACTCTTCCAAAAATGCACATTTCTGCCATCAAATATGAAGGAACTGCTACCTTGCTGGATAAATCTCTCACCCTATCCTGACTGGATTAACTGCATCAGCCTCCTCTCTGAGATCCCATCCTTCTGTCTCTCCCCACTTCAGTATATTCCAGCTCCACCTCTTGTCAGCTGTGTGGCTTTGGGCAAGTCACTTAACTTCTCTGTGCCTCAGTTATGTCATCTGTAAAACTGGGGATTAAGATTGTGAGCCCCACATGGGACAACCTGATCACCTTGAATCCTCCCCAGAGCTTAGAACAGTGCTTTGCACATAGTAAGCCCTACAAATAACAAAATTATTATTATTATTATTATTATTATTATTATTATTATTATTAGTTCATTCTGCTGCCCGGATTATCTTTGTACAGAAATGCTCTGGGCATGTTACTTCCCTCCTCAAAAATCTCCAGTGGCTGCCTGTCAACCTACAAATCAAACAAAAACTCCTCATTCCAGATAATGTAATTAGAGAAGCAGCGTGGCTCAATGGAAAGAGCACGGGCTTTGGAGTCAGAGGTCATGGGTTCAAATCCTGGCTCCGCCAATTGTCAGATGGGTGACTTTGGGCAAGTCACTTAACTTTTCTATGCCTCAGTTCCCTCATCTGTAAAATAGGGATTACATGTAGGATGTGGAACCGATCTCACTGTTTATCCTCTAAGACTATCTTCCCCCAGGTATCCAATGGTGAGAGACAGCTTTGTGTACATACAGTTGAGGTTATTCCCTGGTCTCGTGGCAGACCCTTGCTCCACAGCTGGGTGCGGTCCCCTAACCAAACTCATATTTATATTACCTTACCTCTCTTGAGTGCCTCCCAAAGGGTAGAGCAATCAGTAGTCAATCAATCAACCAAACGAGCAATGTTGGTCAATTCCCTACCAGCTCACATAGTCTACCTTGCAGACTTAGCATGCCCTTCTATGTACATAGGCTTGAAAATGATCTTTCAAATATGATAGAAACATTTTCTTGTTACAAAATAATAGTCATCCTTTCCACCGTGCATATTTGGTCAAATTAACCAATTAATCCATCTATTATTTATTGAATGCTTACTATGTGCAGACCACTGTATTAAGCACTTGGGAGAGTAAAATACAAGAGGTAGTGGACATGATCCCTACTCTCGAGAACCTTATGAACTAGAGGCGAAGACAGAGAAGCAGTGTGGCCTAATGGATAGAACACAGGAGTGGGAGAAGTTATATGACCTGTCCAAGATTAAAGAGAAGACCTGTATCAGACCTGGAATAAGAACCCTGGTCCCCTGAATCCCAGTCCTGCTGTGTGATCTTGGACAAGTTACCTAACTTTCCTGTGACTCAGTTATATCATCTGTAAAATGGGGATTAAGACTGTGAGCCCCACGTGGGACAAGGATTGTGTCAGAATTGATTACCTTGTATCTACCCCAGTGCTTAGTAGAGTACCTGTAAATGCTTAACAAATACTATTAAACAGCAAAAAAAGACAGTAATTAAACTACAGTTCAGATAGAGGAAATGGCAGAGTAGAAAGATGTGTACATATGTACGGTGGGGCTGAATTTGGAGTGAAAATCAAGCTCTCCCTTCTGCATTGCCTTGACTTACTCTTTTTATCAATCCCCACCCCCCAGCCTTACAGGACTAATATCCGTAATTTATTCATTTACATTAATGTCTACCTCTCCCTCTAGGCTTTAAGCTTGTTGTGGGCAGTGTATGTGTCTGTTCATTGCTATATTGTTCTCTCCCAAGTACATAGAGCTGGACTCTGCACACAGTAAGTGCTCAATAATGCGGACTGACTGACTTTTAGAACATCACTTCATTCATTCAATCGTACTTATTGAGCGCTTACTGTGTGTAGAGCACTGTACTAAGCGCTTGGGAGAGTGCAACTCGGCATCACTTTCACTTACATGATAGCTGGGGTATCCTGTCTGTTCCCAAGTGGCGCCACCTAGTGGTTCTCTGCATTGTCTCGTGGCATCCTTGACACCTTCCACATAATCGTCTTCAGTGCTGCTATCTTGGGGAACTGGTTACGTCCTTAATGGTAAACCTTCCCAATAAGACCACCTCGACATTAATGATAGTAATAATTATGATAACAATAATAAGAATAATATATGTTAAGTGCTTACTATGTACCTGGCACTGTGCTAAGGTCTGGAGTGGATACGAGAAAATCAAGTTGGACAGAGTCCCTGTCCTCTGTGAGACTCTCAGTCTTAGTCCCCATTTTACAGATGTGGTAACTGAGGTACAGAGAAGTGAAGTGAGTAGCCCAAGGTCACGCAGCAGACAAGCAGAGGAGCGGGAATTAATAATAATGATGGCATTTGTTAAGTGTCTACTATGTGCCAAGCACTGTTCTAAGCGCTGGGAGGGATACACGAAAATCTGGTTGTCCCATGTGGGGCTTACAGTCTTACTCCCCATTTTCCAGATGAGGTAACTGAGGCCCAGAGAAGGGAAGTGGTTTGCCCAAAATCACATGGCTGACAACTGGCAGAGCCAGGATTAGAACCCACGACCTCTGACTCTCAAGCCCAGGCTCTTTCCACTGAGCCACGCTACTTCTTTTAATTAATCATTTCATTCTTCAACTAAAGCTTCAATATGCTTCCCAAGAACTGTTGGGAAGGACTGATCAGGGCCTTTTGTAGCCTTCCACTTGAATAGCTTATGATCTGAATTGTCAAGCAAGAGTGAAATGATGATAGCATTGATTGGGCACTTACTATGTGAAAGGCCCTGTGCTGAACACTCAGGTTGATACAAGATAATCAGATTGGACACCATCTCAAAAAGGGCTCACCATCTAAGAATATAATATTGTTCTTTAAATCTGTAAAGAACCTGCAAGGGAAAACTAGCCCCTCCCCAAGAGCGCTGAAAATCCAAAAGCAAGAGCACATTGCCCATCAAACCAGGAAATTTTCTGTTTCATCCTGAGAACATAGTCTTTTGTATTGGAGCTCTGACTCATAAACTAAAAAGGGATGATGAGACTGGCAAAGGACATCCAGGGAAAGAATCACATAATACAAAACCAAAACATGAAATCAAACAATGTTCCCTTTTTTTTAATTGACACTGTACTAGGTGCTGTGGAAGATACAAATTGCAGGAAAACTGAACTGCAGATTAACCAGAGACCAGGCCCTGTTCCTTCTGTTGCACAGCATCTGATTTCATTCACCATCCCAGTATCCTATCAAATGCAGCAATCTTCCTGCGACAGAGCCATGTCTTCCATCTATCCCGCCATCCCCTGGCTAAGTCCTGAGGAAGAGATGGAACTCGGGCCCTGGGTCTGTGAGCTACTACCCACTTTGGGGACTGGGGTGGTGTCCTTCTCCCTCCTTGTGGATGGGGAGAGGAGCGAGTAGCAGGAGTGTGAGGTTGTGGAAATCAGTCCTGAGCAGATATGCAGACAGTCAGGTACAATCCAGATCAGTCCTGAGGGCCTCAGCTGGAGTTGAGAAGCTGCATGGTCTAGTGGATAGAATGTGGGTTCTAATCCCAGCTCCTCCACTTGTCTAAAGGATGTCCTTGAACAGGTCACTTCACTTCTCTGGTCCTCCATTCCCTCATCTATCAAATGGGAATTAAGAATTTAAGCCCCATGTGTAAAATGGACTGAGTCCAACCTTACTACACTGCACCTACCCTAGCACTTAAAACAATGCCTGGCACTTAGTCAGGGCTTAACAAATACCAGAAAGAAAAAAAAAACTTTTCCCCATTCAACTTGAGCCTGTCCAGCAACGTGTCCCCTACTTTGACCACTAAGGTGGTAGGTCAGACTCAAGTATCTCAGTCTCAGGGAGGGGAGGGCTTCCTTCTCAGAGCCAGTAGATCGTGTCGGGGTCGGGGGCCAAGCTGCAGCCTTCTAGCCTGATAAAACAGGCTCAAGATATGTCCAAGGGTGCACTGCGACCATGAAACCCATAAGTCCCATCGCCACATTCCAGACAAGTTCAGGGTCCGCCAACTCTGTCGAACTGTGCTCTTGTAAGCATTTGGTACAGTGCTCTGCACTCAGTAAGCACACCATAAATAGCATCCACCACAACACGATTAAAAAACACTCATTCAACTGTATTTATTGAGAGCTTCCTGTGTGCAGGGCACTGTACTAAGTGCTTGGAAAGTACAGTTCCTGTCTACACAGGGCTAATATGCTAGAAAGGAGAAGACAGACATCAAAACAAGGAAACAGGCATCTATATAAATAAATCCATTCATTCATTCATTCATTCGCATGTACTGAGCACTTACTGTGTGCAGAGCACTGTTCTAAGTGCTTGGGAAGTACAAATCGGCAACATATAGAGATGGTCCCTACCCAACAACGGGGTCACAGTCTAGAAGGGGGAGACAGGAAACAAAACAAAACAAGTAGACAGGTGTCAATACCATCAGAATAAATAGAATTATAGTTATATACACATCATTAATAAAATACAGTAAATATGTACAAATATACACAAGTGCTGTGGGGAGGGGAAGGGGGCAGGGGGGTGATGGGGAGAGGAGGATGATGAGGAGAGGAATAAAGGGAGGCTCAGTCTGGCAAGGTCTCCTGTAGGAGGTGAACTCTCAGTAGGGTTTTGAAGGGAGGAAAAGAGCTAGTTTGGCTGATATGTGGAGGGAGGGTAATCCAGGTCGGAGTTAGGACGTGGGCCAGGGGTCGATGGTGGGACAGGTAAGAATGAGGTACAGTGATAAAGTTAGCGGCAGAGGAGCAGAGTGTTCGGCTGTGCTATAGAAGGAGAGAACGCAGGTGAGGTAGCGGGGGGAAGGTGATGGAGAGCTTTGAAGCTGAGAGTGAGGAGTTTTAGATTGATTTGAAGGTTGATAGGCAACCACTGGAGACTTTTGAGGAGGGGAGTGACATGCCCAGAGCGTTTCTGTAGAAAGATAATCCGGGCAGCAGAGTGAAATAAAGACTGAAATGTAGAATTATAGTTATGTACTTATCTATAAGCATAAGTGCTCTGGGGTGGGGAGAGGTGGGGAAAACCAAAGGGAGTGAGTCGAGGTGATGCAGAAGGGAGGGGGAGCTGAGGAAAATGGAGGCTTAGTTTGGAAAGGCCTCTTGGAGGAGGTGAGCCTTCAGTAGGGCTTTAAAGGGGGGAAAAGTAATTATTTGTTGGATTTGAGTAGAGAGGGTGTTCCAGGCCTGAGGTAGGACATGGGACAAGGGTTGATGGCAGGGGAGGCAAGATTGAAGCACAATGAGAAGCACCAGAGGAGCAGAGTGTGTGGGTCAGATATAGAAGGAGGGAAGGGAGGTGAGGTAGGAAGAGGTAAGGTGATGGAGAGCTTTGAAGTCAATCAGGAGGAATTTTTGTTTGATCCAGAGGTTGATAGGCAACCAATGGAGATTTTTGAGGAGTGGGGTGACATGTCCTGAACGTCTCTGTAGAAAGATAATCTGGGTAGCAGAGTGAAATATGGACTGAAATGAGGAGAGGCAGGAGGTTGGGAGGTTAGAAAGGAGGCTGATGCAGTAATCTAGTCTGGACAGGATGAGTGATTTTACTAACATGGTAGTGGTTTGGATGGAGAGTAAAGGGTGGAATTTGGCAATGTGAAGGTGAAACCGGCAGGAATTGGTGACTGATTCGATAAGTGGAGTGAATGAGAGAGAGAGGAGTCAAGGGGGGCACCAAGGTTGTGGGATTGTAGAAAGACTTCCCTAGAGCCCCAGAGTCAAGACGAACCAATTGAAAAACTGGTAAGGGAGTGACATGGACCAGCTATTCCTTTGAATAGCTCACGGGCATGTTTGAATTTCTTTGAAAAGGTTTTCATCCCTTTTTTTTTAGAAAAACAGTCTAGAGTGGCAAAGTAGAGAATTCAAATTCTTCAAAACCAAACAAGCTGTAAAGCCCACCCTAGGTCCTCAGAAATTCAATGTGGTCAGAAGCCCAACACAACTCCACAAATACTTTCTGGGCCCCTTTGAGTGCTTAACAGCCAATCGGATGCACACAGATCATGCCTACTGATCTCTTTGCAGGAACCTAATTTTTTTAATGGTATTTGTTAAGCATTTACTATGTGCCAGGAACTGAAGGAAACCCTGGAGTAGGTACAAGCTGGGCAGCCCCTGTTCCACTTGGGGCTCACACTCTTAATCTCCATTTTTTAGTTGAGGTAAGTGAGCAACAGAGAAGTGAAGTGACTTGACCAAGTTCACCCAGTATACAAGTAGCACAGCCAAAATTAGATCCCAAGTCCTCTGACTCCCAGGCCCATGCTCTCTCCATTAGGCCACACTAGGAAGTTGCTAGCAATTTACAGTTTTTGTCTGTGAATTTCTTGTGGTCAGGAATCATGTCAACCAACTGTATTGTATTATGCAATCATTTCCTTAATCAATTAATAGTATTCGTCGAGACCTTGCTGTGTGTCCAGATCACTGTACTCAGCACTTGAGAGTGTACAATCCAAAAGAATAATTATAAATTATCCCAGCCCACAAAAACCTTACAGACTAGTGGGGGAGACAGACACATTTAAATAAATGAAAAATGAGAGCGAAGTAGTAGAATATAGGGATATTTATATGTGTCCTGTGGGGCAGGGAGTGAACTGCTCTCTAGGAGAGAGAACATGCATGTACTCAGCATTGGTTTAACTGTAGCAGAATCAACAATGTTCCCACTGGACTGTAAGCCCTTTCACTAGACTCTAAACTTCTTGAGGACAGGGAATGTGTCTACCAACGTTGTTGTATTATGCTGTATTGTACTCTCCCAAGAGCTTAGTACAGTGCTCAGCACACACTAGGCACTCCGTAAATACTAGTAGTTGATGGCAAATTATCATTGAGACCCCTTTTTTGTCTTGTTCTACTTCTTTCTTCAATCAATCAATCGTATTTATTGAGCGCTTACTGTGTGCAGAGCACTGTACTAAGCGCTTCACTGTGATGCCAACCTATCAGAAAAAGTACAAGGCACCTGGAGTTCAGTAGAGCGCACTACTCACTGTATTAGCCCAATGGCAACTATATCAATAGTGTGATGAAGCCATTTTGCCTTGAGTAAATGCTACGCACACCCAAGTTTGAACTCCAAGAGGTGGGGGCAAGAACTAGAAGAGAGATTTAAATGAAGAAGAGTTGCAGCTGGCATTCCAGACTCTCTTCTGACTTCTCTAATCTGTAAACTTTCTCTGGGCAGCAGGGAATGTGTCTACTAATTCTGTTGCATCTTACTCTCCCAAGCACTTAGTAAAGAACTCAGCACTTAGTAAGCACTGAATAAATAACGTCGATAGATTGATTGGAGACCTAGGAAGTCTGGGTAGTGGTGAGTTCCTGTAGGCCCCAAGCTCGCCATGACCGCTTAGCTCCTTGAATTCCTATTAGCAGAAGATTTCCTTAGGCTGAATTAAAACCACAGGCTACCTCTGACACTGTCAGACAGTTACCCCCAAAACACAGTGCATGTCTGACTTTCCCCATTCTCAGTGTGATTAAGAAACCAAAGGGTCTGAGGTCATTGATTTTGTCTTCATAAAAATATATCACAGATGGGAAGTTTAGGAATAGGACTAGCCTCAACAGCAGGCCCCTGAGATGGAAGCTTTAAAGGGACATTGGCTTTAAAGTGCTCAGTCACCTTGCCTGCTCCTACCTCATCTCACTAGTTTCCTACTCTGACCCACTCTGCACATATTGCTCCTCTAATACTAGCCTTCTCGCTGTACCTTGATCTCATCTCTCTCACTGCCGACCTTTCTCCCATGTTCTGCCTTGTCCTGGAATGCTCTTCCTTTTCATATGCAACAGACTCACTTCACCTTCAAAAACCTTATTGAAGGCACATCTCCTCCAGAGGCCTTCCCTGACTAAGCCCTCTCTTACTTCTTTTCCATTCCCTTCTGCATTACTCCCCTTGTTCATACCTTTTCCCAGCCCTAAGCACTTATGTGTATATTCGTTGCATACTCAAGGAATTGAGGGATTCCCCTAGATGATTAATTAGAAGTGAAACTGATTCTGACCCCTGAAGAGCTGAGTGACAAACTCCCCTCTCTGAGGCAGTCCTGAGCCCTGGGCTTCTGTTGGCTCATCTGTCGTGCCAGCTGTCACAACAAGTGGGCCTACCACCGCTGTCTGTCCCGCATATAATATCCAGTCAGCGCCCCCCTCACAATGCCACAGAGAGAAACAGATGTCCTGGTGGACAAAGACCTGGGAGTCTGAAGGACCTGGGTTCTAATTCCAGCTCTGCCACTTGTCTGGTGTGTGACCTTGGACAAGTCACTTCACTTGTTTGTGCCTCGGTTCTCTCATCTGTAAAGTGGAGATTAGGACCGTGAGCTCCATGTGGGACATGGACTGTGTCCAATCTGATTATCTTTCACGTACCCCAGGGCTTATACAGTGCCTGGCACATAATAGAGCACTTAACAAATGCCATAAAAAACATTCCTCAATCCAGGCAGGTACATAAACACATGCACACACATCCTGGACCCTTCTTCCGTGGGATACTTACTTAAAAATGATAATAATGATAATGATAATGATAATAATGATATTAATAATAATAATATCTTCCACCTTGGATAGGATCAGAATCTAGGTGGAGGCCCAGGGAGGGAGATAAGAGAATAACTCGATTATCTTTTCCAGAGACACGTAATTTCTTGAGATTCTTGGTGTATTTTTGGTACAGCCTCAAAACTAGGAAAACCATGAAAATGGTTTGTTTGTGGTTCCTGGGAACAAATGCATTCTGCCCTTTTCTTTTGTACCCAAGAACTCTACTTCTTCAGCCTAGAAGCCCTGCCAGGCCAAACAGTCAGTCAATCAGTCAATCATTTTTGTTGTGCTCATACTGTATGCAGAGTGCTGTATTAACATCTTGGGAGAGGAAAATATACCCCTGATGAAGGATGGAACGAAAGCCCCTGAGAGTCCCTTGAGTCACCTCCATCCCCCTTCCACCCTGGTCTATTCCTCCTAGACCAGAGGAATCCAAAATTAGTGAGTGAGCAACTAAAAGGAGCCTCTTTCTCCCTTGCCCCAAACCTGCTCCCTGGCTATGGTGACATGGGGAAGAGAAGCAGCAAGGTGTAGTGGTTACAACATGGGCTTGGTCATGAGTTCTAATCCTGGCTTGTTTGCTGTGTGACTTTGGGCAAGTAGCTTTACTTATCTGTGCCTCTGTGACCTCACCTGTGAAATGGGGATTGAGACTATGAGCCCCATTTGGGACAGGTGACTGTGTCCAATTGCTTTTCCTTGTATCCTTGTTTCCTTGTATTCACCCCAGCGCTTAGGACGGTACCTGGCACTTAGTAAGTGCATAACAAATGCTATTGTTATCATCATTATTATTATTGCCATCTTGATCATTTTGCTGGGGTCTCATCAGGCCAGCTGGGGCCAACTGTGTTTCCCTTCTGGATTCTCCTGCCATCTCCCTCCAGAGTCTGGAAACTCATGTAATATGGGAAGAATAGATCTTGGAGAGGGTTTCCAGGCACCAACTGAAGCAGAAGTGTGGTTTAGTAGATGGCGCACGGGGACTAGGTTGGCTGAGTTATCACAGGCAAGTAACTTAATTGCTCTGTGCCTTTGTTCCCTCATCTATAAAATCAGCCTTAAATACTTGTTCTCTGACACTCTAAGTTTCTGAGAGCCTTTGAGGATGTGTCTACATCTAATATAATAATAATGACAATTAATTACTGTAATTAATTATCATTATTATTATAGTTATATTTAAGTTCTTATTGTACGTCAAGCTTCATTTTAAGTGCTGGTGCAGTTACAAGTTAATCAGGTCGGATGCAGTCTCTGGTTTATATGGGGCTTACATTCTAGCTAGAAGGGGAAGAAATAATTTGACCCCCATTTTACAGTTGAGGAAACTGAGGCACAGAAAAATGTAGTGAAGTGACTTGCCCAAGGTCACACTGAAGACAAGCAGTGGAGCTGGGATTAGAATGCAGGTCCTTCTGACTCCACAGCCCATGCTCTATCCACTAGGTCATGCTGCTTCTTTGCCACTGTCCCACATGGGACTCACAGTCTAGGTGCTAAGGAGTAAACCCTGGGGTAGAAATAAGATATGCAGGCCATCCATTCCTTCATTCAGTTTTATTTATTGAACACTTACTGGGTGCAAACCACTGTACTAAGTGCTTTGGAGAGTACAATATAATGATAAGCACACACATTCCCTGCCCTGCCCACAGTCTGGAAGGGGAGACTGACACTGATGTAAATAAATAAATAAATGACACACGTACATAACTTCTGTGGGGCTGGGAAGGGGGGATGAATAAAAGAAGCAAGTCAGAGCAATGCAAAATGGAGTGGAAGAAAAGTAAAAGAGGGCTTAGTTAGGGAAGGCCTCTTGGAGGAGACATGCTTTCAGTAAGGTTTTGAAGGTGAGGAGAGTACTTGTCTGTCAGATTTGAGGAGGGAGGGCATTCCAGGTCAGAGGGAGGACGTGGGCAAGGGGTAGGCAGAGAGATAGATGGGATCGAAGTACACTTAGAAGGTTGGCATTAGAGGAGCCATTTCCTGGCTCTAACACATTCTCTCTTCTAGCCGTTCTCTAGGAACTCTGGATCTGAGCAGAGGAAGGGTGGAGGAGATTATCCGATTGGGAACAGCAGAAGAGAGAATATTGCAGAGCGAGGAATCGGGTCATCGATAGTTGACATTCCCTTCCCCAGACACCTTTCTGGACAAGACAAACCCATCTTTGCTTGAGCAGAGGATGGGAGCTCCAGGAGAATGAGTCCAGCCCTGGGAATCAGGAGAGCTGAGTTCTAAACCAGGCTCTGATGACTGTTCACTACATGACCTTAGGCAAGTCATTTACCTTCCCTGGGACTCAGTTTACCCATATCTAGTTTACCCTCTTCGTTATCCCGTTAGCTCCACGTGGGAAAATGACTGTGCCTGATCCAATTCATTTATATCAACTCCAGCTCAAAGCTTGGCACACTGTGTGGGGCTAATAATACCTGTTTTTGTTATGATTATGATGATTATTCCTATCAGATCAGCATCAAGACATTCCACCAGCTGATCCCTCTGGCTGTTGGCCCTGTTAGTCCTGTTACTGTTTATATATCTTCCCCCTCAGATTGCACAAACTGTTTTCTCTCCTAAAATGGTGTCCCCATTCCTCCCCGTGAAGCGTCTCTCCATCGGGTCTATCTGCAGTCCCTCCACAGTCCCAGTGTCAAGGACCCAAGGGATCCTCTAGACCAGGAATGAGAAGGGAGCCCCAAAACTGATGTATGCTGATCTGGAGGACAAGCCCCTCTCTTTGAGGGAGTCGTTCATTCTCAGTCTCTTTTGCAGGCTCCTCCTCCCCCTCCCATCCCCTTACTGTGGGGGTTCCCCAAGGTTCAGTTCTTGGTCCCCTTCTGTTCTCGATCTACACTCACTCCCTTGGTGACCTCATTCGCTCCCACGGCTTCCACTATCATCTTTACACTGATGACACCCAAATCTACATCTCTGACCCTGCTATCTCCCTGTCCCTCCAGGCTCGCATCTCCTTCTGCCTTCAGGACATCTCCATCTGCATGTCTGCCCGCCACCTAAAACTCAACATGTCCAAGACTGAACTCCTTGTCTTCCCTCCCAAACCCTGCCCTCTCCCTGACTTTCCCATCACTGTTGACGGCATTCCCATTCTTCCCGTCTCACAAGCCCGCAACCTTGGTGTCATCCTCGACTCTGCTCTCTCAAGCCATCACCAAAACCTGCCGGTCTCAGCTCCGCAACATTGCCAAGATCCGCCCTTTCCTCTCCATCCAAAACTGCTACCCTGCTCGTTCAAGCTCTCATCCTATCCCGTCTGGACTACTGCATCAGCCTTCTCTCCGATCTCCCATCCTCGCGTCTCTCCCCACTTCAATCCATACTTCATGCTGCTGCCCTGGATTGTCTTTGTCCAGAAACGCTCTGGGCATGTAACTCCCCCTCCTCAAAAATCTCCAGTGGCTACCAATCAATCTGCGCATCAGGCAGAAACTCCTCACCCTCGGCTTCAAGGCTCTCCATCACCTCATCCCCCTCCTACCTTCTCCTCCCTTCTCTCCTTCTACAGCCCAGCCCGCACCCTCCGCTCCCCTGCCACTAATCTCCTCACCGTGCCTCGTTCTCGCCTGTCCCACCGTCGACCCCCGGGCCCACGTCATCCCCCTGGCCTGGAATGCCCTCCCTCCGCACATCCGCCAAGCTAGCTCTCTTTCTCCCTTCAAGGCCCTACTGAGAGCTCACCTCCTCCAGGAGGCCTTGCCAGACTGAGCCCCCTCCTTCCTCTCCCCCTCACCCTTCCCCCTCAATCCCCCCATCTTACCTCCTTCCCTTCCCCACAGCACCTGCTTATATGTATATATGTTTGTACACATTTATTACTCTATTTATTTTTACTTGTACATGTCTATTCTATTTATTTCATTTTGTTAATATGTTTGGTTTTGTTCTCTGTCTCCCGCCTTCTAGACTGTGAGCCCACTGTTGGGTAGTGACTGTCTCTATATGTTGCCAACTTGTACTTCCCAAGCGCTTAGTACAGTGCTCTGCACACAGTAAGCACTCAATTAAGTCGATTGATTGATTGATTGATTGAGTCATGAGCCCTAGGCTTCTGTTGGTTCACAATCGGGGCCAGTTGTCGCAACACGTGTTCCCACCTATGAGGTCTGCCCCCCGCATCCTATCCGATTATCCCGCCAACAGCCCCATAACATCTATTATGCTATTCGCCCACATTCCACCCAACTCCCCCTTGCCCCCGCCACTGTCTCCCTCTTCCTAGGGTCCCTGTTTATCACCCGTGGGTATTTTCAGAGCCTGGGCGAGGGCCCAGGGAATGGGAAAAAAGAATGAATGGATCATCCTTTTCAGGAGATGCAGAATATCCTGTAGATTTCGGTCACACATCTCCAAAATCCTCTGAACTAGACCAGGGAATGTGTTACTTTGGGTTCTTGGAATGGGGTGGGTTAGGCCCCCTCTCCATCCCCCCCCTCTTTCCTCTTTCCCTTCCCCACAGCCCCAGTATATATTTATATATGTTTGTACATATTTATTACTATATTTATTTATTTATTTAACTTGTACATATCTATTCTATTTATTTTATTTTGCTAGTATGTTTGGTTTTGTTCTCTGTCTCCCCCTTTTAGTCTGTGAGCCCACTGTTGGGTAGGGACTGTCTCTATATGTTGCCAACTTGTACTTCCCAAGCGCTTAGTACAGTGCTCTGCACACAGTAACCGCTCCATAAATACGATTGATTGATTGATTGAGAGGGACCTCAAGGGGGAGGTTTTTCTGATGCAGCACTGTACTAAGCACATGGGAGAGTTCAATACAATAGTTGGTAGACATGCCCTTGACCATCAGGAGATTATAGTCTTGAATCTCTAGCCTATAAGGTGATCCTGTTTGTCCATAATACAGTTGACCAGTGAAATACTTAGATAAAAATAGTGGATGGGAGAGAGGGGATGGGAACAGAAATGGATACACACTGTTGGAAATTCAAGAGTTTGGAAAATAGTCATGAGCTTCATTTGAAATTCACACTAGAGTTCCACCCCTTCTCTCTTACCCACAGAAACAGTAATCCATCAATTAATCAGTAGCATTTATTGAGCACTTATTCAGTACAGAGCCTTGTTCCAAGTGCTGGGAAGAGTACAATTGAGTTAGTAGACACAGTTCCTGCTTTCAAAGAGCTTCCAATTTAATGGGGAGTTTCCCCTTGGGGTGCAGCTCACCTATGGCTGCAGGTGGGATTGAATCAGTGAACCCTAATGGATAGAGCACAGCCTGGGAGTCAGAGGACCTGAGTTCTAATCCTGACACCGCCATATTATCTGCTGGGTGAACTTGGGCAAATTACTTAACTTCTCCATACCTCAGTTATCTCATCTGTTAGACTTTGGTCCTTATGTGCGACAGAGACTGTGTCCAACTCAATTACCTTGCATCTTCCCCAGCACTTAATACACACAGTTTGTGCTTAACAAATACCGCAGTCATTATTATTATTATTATTAGTCCTCTTCTTAAAACTCATTCATAACACATCATTTTCTTCCTCATAAGCCTCCAGGGCTTACCCACCTCTTTCTGTGAACACTCAAAAGTCCAGGGGAAAGCCAGGTGCCATTACAGAAAGAAAGACTGAATCCATTTCCCTTCAGGAAATGGCTCATGCTACCTTCCATGGGTTTTAGTCCACGAATCTACAGTTTTGTCACCCAGTACTGTGAAGGAAATCTGGGATTGATCATGGAGCCATGTGTCAATGACCACAGACGAAAAGGAGTCTGAGTAGTAGTAGAAGAAGTAATAGTAGTAGTATTTCAGTACTTTTTCTTTTTTAATGGCATTAGTTCTCTCCTTCAATGGTATTAATTCGCTGCTAGTGGTATTAGTTTACACACTTCGCTCCTTTGGGTGTCAGCATCCCTTTAGTCCACATCCTGCCTCTGTCCTGGAACAATCTCCCTCTTCAGACAATTACTCTCCCCACCTTCAGAGCCTTATTAAAGGCACATCTTCTCCAAGAGGCCTTCCCTGGCTAAGCTCTCATTTCCACCCCACTCCAGTGCTTAATATAATGCCTGGCACATAGTAAGCACTTACAAATACCACAATTCTTCTTCTTCTTCTTCTTCTTCTTCTTCTTCTTCTTCTTCTTCTTCTTCTTCTTCTTCTTCTTCTTCTTCTTCTTCTTCTTCTTCTTCTTCTTCTTCTTCTTCTTCTTCTTTCTTCTTCTTCTTCTTCTTCTTCTTCTTCTTCTTCTTCTTCTTCTTCTTCTTCTTTCTTCTTTTCTTCTCCCTTCCCCCTTTTCCCTTCTTCCTTTCTTCTTAATAATAGTAATGATGGCATTTATTAAGCGCTTACCATGTACACAGTACTGTTCTAAGCGCTGGGGAGGTTACAACGTGATCAGATTATCCCACGGGGGACTCACAGTCTTAATCCCCATTTTACAGATGTGGTAACTGAGGCACAGAGAAGTTAAGTGGCTTGCTCAAAGTCACACAGCTGACAATTGGCGGAGCAGGGATTTGAACACATGATCCCTGACTCCAAAGCCCATGCTCTTTCCACTGAGCCATGCTACTTCTTTCAACTGTGTATAAGTGAGTGCTCATATGTTTATGTAAGGATGACTGCTGGTGTGTATGTGCGTGGGTATGTGAGTCTGTGCACTTACGGGTGTCAGTGTGAGAAATGTTTGGGAGTGTGTAGGTGAAAGCAGATGTAAGAGGGAGGGTGTGCATTTGTGAACATATATTTGTGAAAGGAGTATGAGTGTGTATATATGTATGCCACCCTCACTGGCTCCTAGACCGAGATTCCAAAATCTTTCCACAGTAGCGACAGGCATTCATTCATTCAATCGTATTTATTGAGTGATTAATGTGTACGGAGCACTGTACTAAGCGCTTGGAAAGTACAATTCAGCAACACATAGAGACAACCCCTGCCCACAAAGCGCTTACAGAAGGCATCAATAAGTACGATTGATTGATTGATGGCTAGATGGCTGGATGGATGGCTCTCACGTGGCTTTTCTGAAGAGCTGGATGGTGAGTTTCCAGCCTACGCTGACAGAGTGCGGGACCCACGTTATCTCCCCGCCCCAGCCTCCCGCTTCTCCCTCCCCCAAGGGTTAGCCTCTGGGACCCTCCTACTCATCCGGGCTTGACTCTTATATGAACCTCCTCGCTGACCTCCCTGCCCTCGCCTTTCCCCACTCCAGTCTGTACTTCACTTTGCTGCCTGGATCATTTTTCTACAAAACCGTTCAGGCCGTGTTTCCCCACTCGTCAAGAACCTTCGGTGGTTGGCCATCCAACACTGCATCAAACAGAACCTCCTCACCATTGGCTTTAAAGCATGTAGTCAAGTCGCCCCGCCCTATCTCACCTCATGGGTCTCCTACTGCAGCCCAGCCCGCATAATACGCTCCTCTAGCGCCAGGCCACTCACTGTGCCCTGATCAATCAATCAATCAATCGTATTTATTGAGCGCTTACTGTGTGCATAGCACTGTACTAAGCGCTTGGGAAGTACAAGTTGGCAAAATATAGAGACAGTCCTTCCCCAACAGTGTGCTCACAGTCTAAAAGGGGGAGACAGAGAACAAAACCAAACATACTAACAAAATAAAATAAATAGACTAGATATGTACAAGTAAAATAAATAACTAAATAAATAGAGTAATAAATATGTACAAACATATATACATATATACAGGTGCTGTGGGGAAGGGAAGGAGGTAAGATGGGGGGGGATGGAGAGGGGGACGGGAGGGGGAGAGGAAGGAAGGGGCTCAGTCTGGGAAGGCTTCCTGGAGGAGGTGAGCTCTCAGTAGGGCCTTGAAGGGAGGAAGAGAGCTAGCTTGGCGGATGGGCAGACGGAGGGTATTCCAGGCCCGGGGGATGACGTGGGCCGGGGGTCGATGGCGGGACAGGCGAGAACGAGGTACGGTGAGGAGATTAGCGGCAGAGGAGCGGAGGGTGCGGGGTGGACTGTAGAAGGAGAGAAAGGAGGTGAGGTAGGAGGGGGGCGAGGTGATGGAGAGCCTTGAAGCCCAGGGTGAGGAGTTTCTGTCTGATGCGCAGATTGATTGGTAGCCACTGGAGATTTTTGAGGACGGGAGTAACATGCCCAGAGCATTTCTGGACAAAGACAATCCGGGCAGCAGCATGAAGTATGGATTGAAGTGGGGAGAGACACGAGGATGGGCGATCAGAGAGAAGGCTGATGCAGTAGTCCAGACGGGATAGGATGAGAGCTTGAACGAGCAGGGTAGCGGTATGGATGGAGAGGATAGGGCGGATCTTGGCAACGTTGCGGAGCTGAGACGGGCAGGTTTTGGTGACAGCTTGGATGTGAGGGGTGAATGAGAGAGCGGAGTCGAGGATGACACCAAGGTTGCGGGCTTGTGAGATGGGAAGGATGGTAGTGCCGTCCACAGTGATGGGAAAATCAGGGCGAGGGCAGGGCTTGGGAGGGAAGACAAGGAGTTCCATCTTGGACATGTTGAGTGTTAGGTGGCGGGCAGACATCCAGATGGAGATGTCCTGAAGGCAGGAGAAGATGCGAGCCTGGATAGAGGGGGAGAGAGCAGGGGCAGAGATGTAGATCTGGGTGTCATCAGCGTAGAGATGATAGTTGAAGCCATGGGAGCGAATGAGGTCACCAAGGGCGTGCGTGTAGATCGAGAATAGAAGGGGACCAAGCACTGAACCTTGGAATAGAAGGGGACCAAGCACTGAACCTGATCTCATCTATCTCGCCGCCGATCCCTTTCCCACATCTTCTCCCTCACCTGGAACTTCCTCCCCCTCCAGATCCCCACTCTCCCCACCTTCAAAGCCTTACTGAAGGCCCATATCCTCGAAGAGGCCTTCCCTGATTAAGCCCTCTTTTCCCCACCTCCCAATCCGTTCTTCATTGCCTAAGCCGCAGAAGAGAGAGGAAGAAGAAGAAAGGAGGGCATATTCAGGAACGGCCTCTTGGAGATGGCCTTCATTAAGGCCTCGATCTGGCGGGGGTGGTTATGTAAGATCACAACTCTCTTCATCTCTTCAGTGCCCTCCTAATATTATCATTTGTTTCTCTTGAATTTCCCACAGTGAACACCTTCTCCTCCCCACAACCTCTCCTCATTCAATCAATTCATTCATTCATTCATTCGTATTTATTGAGCACATGCTGTGTGCAGAGCACTGTACTAAGCGCTTGGGAAGTACAAGTTGGCAACATATAGAGATGGTCCCTACCCAACAGTGGGCTCACAGTCTAGAAGGGGGGAGGCAGAGAACAAAACAAAACAAACGTATTAACAAAATAAAATCAGTAGAATAAATATGTACAAGTAAAATAAATAAATAAATAAATAGGGTAATAAATACGTACAAACATATATACATATATACGGTGCTGTGGGGAAGGGAAGAAGGCAAGGCAGTACATATCAATCAATGATATGTACTCAATGATATGTACTGAGCGCTTACTATGTGCAGAGCACTGTATTAAGTGCTTGGGAGAGTAGAATGCAATAGAATTAGCAGACACATTTCCTGTCCATAACGAGCTCCCGGCTCAGACTCACCAGGTCAGGCCCGAGCCGGGATTCGCTGGTCTTCCCTGGCTTCGGGTCCCGTCGGCATTCCTCTGACCCCTCAGTGTCCTCCGATTGTCGGCGAGCCGTCTAAAAGCAGAGACGTCGAGGACCCTTCTAAAAGGGGAACCCCCACCCCACTCCCGTTCTCTCTTTCGCAAAGAGCCGAGAGGCTTTCCAGAGTATGACGTCTTCTTTCTTTCCCAATGCTCCTGGGTCATCTATTGGCGATTTTCAAGAGGAGACGAGGGCAAAGCTCTTCAGAATCTGTGTGCATCATGGGATTGGCTCTCCGGGGTCTTTTAGGCCTTTGGTGGCTTCTGTTTCACAGGAAGTCTTCGAGGCGGCCAGCCCAATCTGTAAACACACTGGTTCCTCCTGATTTCCTGGGTCAGTAGCTTTCACATTCGTCTTGCCTTACTACGGCCCAGCACACATGCTTCGCTCCTCTCATGCCAGATTACGCACTGTGCCCCGTTCTTTTCCATCTCACCGCCGACCCCTTCCCCACATCATGCCCCTGGCTTGGAACTCCCCCACCATGTACATCAGAACACTACTCTGTCCATCTATGAAGTCTTACTAAGGTCACATTTCTAAGAGGACTTTCCCGAATGAGCCTTCTTTTTCCTGGCTCTCTCTCCCTTCTTCATCATCTTAGCACTTGGATCTGGGACTTTTGTGGGGGTCGGATCTTTGCCCCACCATTACCCCCCAGCATTTCTACAGATATATTTAAATTACAGATTATTAATTATGTATTTATATTAATGTCTGTCTCCCACTCTAGATGGTAGGCTTGTTGTGGGTGGGGAACGTGTCCACCAACTCTGTTGTATTGGATTATCCCAAACACTTAGTACAGTGCTCCCTCACCAACTACTCAACCATTGGCTTAAAAACCTCTCACCAGTTTTGCCCATCTCACCCACGATTTCTTTCCAACCCACTTACCAGCTCTTCCCATCTCACCCACCATCTCTCTCCATCACACCCAACTGTTCCCTCACCTCAGACCTTCCACATCTCTTCCCAACATCACCTTCCAACTTTATATAGCTCTTGCCTCTCAACTCTGACCCTCAAGCCTTCTCCGGATCATGCTACTGTTTCCCTAACCCGGAACTCCCTCCCTTCCAATTCCCTTACCTGCAAAGCCGCGCTAAAAGCTCATCCCCTGGGAAGTTTTCCTGATTAATTCGCCTCACCCCACAATCTACTCAATGTAACACCTCTCTTACCCGTTTTGTGCTCCATTCCTTTCCTGAGCACATATGGATCTACTTTCTATCTCTCTATCTGTTTGTGTATCTACTTGCACTGCAGTTATTTATTGATTTCCTCTTGATCCATTTTACAACGTCCTGCTAGATGCTTCTTTATTATCTGGCTCCCTCTGTTTTTATGGTATTTGTTAAGTACATACTGTATATCGAGCACTGCTCTACGTGCTGGGATAGATACAAGTTCGTCATGTCACACACAGTCTCTGTTCCACATGGGACTCACAGTCTAAGTATTGAATCCCCATTTAACTGTTGAGGAAACTGAGGTACAAAGAAGTGAAATGACTTACCCAAGTTCCCATAGCAGACAAAGGGAAGAGCTCTCAAGTCTGTGATCTTCCCACTAGACCACACTGCTTCTCTTCCAGTAAACTATTAGCTCCTTGGAGACAGGGGTTATGCCTTCCCTTTTTGGATTGTATTCACTAAACGCATACTATGTGCCAGGCACTGATCTAAGTGCTGTGAAAGATACAAGCTAGTCAGGTTGGACACAATCCTTGTCCCACACGCGGCTCACAGTCTGAATTCCCATTTCACAGGTGAGGTAAGTGAGGCACGGAGAAGTTAACTGACTTGCCCAGGGTCACAAAGCAGATAAGTGGCAGAGCCGGGATTAGAACCCACATCCTCCGACTCCCAAGTCCTGTTGCCACTAGGTCATGCTGCTTCTTAGTATAAGATATAGTAGAGTAGAGATAGATATCTATATTTCTCTCTATCTATACCTATCTGTATATCTATATTTATATCTATCTATCCCTATACCTACTATTCTAGACTGTCAGCTCCATATGGACAGGGAACACATCTGCTAATTCTCTTGCATTGCATTTTCCTGATCGCTTAATACAGTGCTCTGCACACAGTGAGTACTCAATAAATACCCACTGTGTTACGGTCTAGGAAAGTTCAAGTACAATCAGATTACTCACACTCTGTCGTCCACACGGGGCTCATTGTCTAGGAGTGAGGAAAAGCAGGTATTTTGTCGCCAGTCTTCAGATAGGGAAATCAAGGCTGGGTTCAGTGGAAGGGCTGGAATCAGAACCTCAGTCTCCTAATTAATCAGTCAATGGTATATATTAAGTGATTACTATGTGCAGAGCACAATATCAAGGGCTTGGGAGAGTAATAATAATAATTGTGGTATTTGCTAAGTACTAAGTACACAGTACTAAGCGCTGGGATGGAGATAAACAGATCGGGGTAGACACAGTCCCTGCCCGACCTGGGGTTCACAGTCTCAAACCCCATTTTACTGAGGTAACTGAGGCACAAAGTCAAGTGTCTTGCCCAAGGTCACACAGCAGACTCTTGGTAGAGCTGGAATTAGAACTCTTGACCTTCTGACTCCCCGGCCCTTGCCCTATCTACTATACCAGTTGGTAGACATGTTTGCACATATTTATTACTCTATTTATTTATCTTACTTGTACATATCTATTCTATTTATTTTATTTTGTTAATATGTTTGGTTTCGTTCTCTGTCCCCCCCCTTCTAGACTGTGAGCCCGCTGTTGGGTAGGGACTGTATCTATGTGTTGCCGACTTGTAATTCCCAAGCGCTTAGTACAGTGATCTGCACACAGTAAGTGCTCAATAAATACGATTGATTGATTCCCTGCTCGCACGGTGCTTATGGCCTCGAGGGTTAGACAGACATTAAAATAAATTACAGTCCAGCCTGCACACTCCACTCCTCTGCCGCTAAACTCCTCACTGTGCCATATTCTCACTTGTCCCGCCATCGACACCTGGCCCATGTCCTACCTCTGGCCTGGAATGCCCTCCCTCTTCACATCCGCCAAACTAGCTCTTTTCCCCCATTCAAATCCCTATTTAGAGCTCATCTTCTCCAGTAGAACTTCCCAGACCTCCCCCCTTTTCCTCTGTTCCAGCTCCCCTCCCCATTGCCCCATTCCCTCCCTCCGCCATATCCCCCTCCTCACCCGATACCACTTGTGTATATATGTACATATTTGTTATTCTATTTATTTTATTAATTATGTGTATACATCTATAATTCTGTTTATTCATTTTAATGGTTTTGATGCCTATCTACTTGTTTTGTTTTGTTGTCTTTCTCCCGCTTTTTAGACTGTGAGCCCGTTGCTGGGTAGGGATTGTCTCTGTTGCCGAATTGTACTTTCCAAGCGCTTAGTCCAGTGCTCTGCACACAGTAAGTGCTCAATAAATATGATTGAATGAATGAATAAATTACGGAGATGGACATAAATGCTGTGTGCTGAGGGTGGGGTATAAAAATTCAAATGCTGAAAGGGGACAGATCTAAGTTCACAGGTGATGCAGTGGGAGAAAGAGTAAGAGAAAGAAAGACTTAATCTGGGAAGGCCTCTTGGAGGAGATGGGATTATATACCTGGGGAATATTGGTGAGAAAGCGCGGGGAAGGAGGTGTTGTTCTAGGGAAAGGGAATCTGGGAGCTGGAGACTAGACGTATCCTGGAATAGGCCATGGGGTAACAAATGGCCCGAGACCAAGAGTGAACCCCAGATCAGACTAGGAAGAAGGTTTGGAGACAGAAAGTAGTGACCATAGTGAGGCTGACTGGAGTTTCTCCATTTGAGACGCACGTTAGTGTGACGGGTCACATGTTCCTCATGGGGTGGTCGCATGAGGCAGGGCCGCTACCCTGTCCATGGGGCCAAGACCCAGAGATGCTGGACCCTAAGGAAGCCAGCCCCGAACAGGACATAATGAGACCTCCTCAGTCCAAAGTATGGCCTGCTCCCTGGGGGGAATCCCTCAGGAGTGGCGGGGAGTTTTACCAGAAAGTCTCGGCCTCGCCGAGAGCCCGTCACGTTCCTAGAGGGAGGAAAGAGGAGCCAGGACCCTTGACATCTCCCCGGAGACCCTCCTGTGGCCGTCGTCCGGGAGCTGAGAGCACAGGAGTGGTTGAAGGACAGCAGAGACCAGCGCCCGCCTCGCCCCAGACTGACGCGGTGAGACCTGGGTCGAGGAGAATTATAGATGGGAAGTTGTTTCACAAGGGGGCTGGCGGTGACAGAGAACGAGAGAACGTCTCCACCATCTGCTCACATCTCAATGCGTAACACATTTCTCTCCCCCCAGCGTCTCCACTCTCCCCATCTGCCTTCGATCTCCTGGGTGGGTGGCAGGATGGATGGGGTTTGATCAGTGAAATATTTTCAGAGAAGAGCTGCCTCCATGTCCCTTGACAGAGCTGGTTATTTCTGCTACACATTGGCGTTTATTTGAGCCACTACGATGTGCAGAGAACTGTACAAAAAGCTCTGAAAGAAAAGACTGGTAAGTCCCCGTCCCAAACAGGGGCTCACAATCTCAAAATAAGGGGGTGAAAGGGAATCCTACACGGATCTGATTCTTCTTCTTCCTGCTTGAGTGGTGGAAAGGAAGAGTGGATACTAGGTGGGTTTGGGTGCAATTATGTCAGTTCGACACCATACTGAATTGGGGTTTCTTGGATAATAATAATAATAATAATAATAATAATACATGATAATAATAATAATAATAATAATGGTATTTGTTAAGTACTTGCCTTGTTGCTAGGCACTGTACTAAGCGCTGAGATGGATACAAGAAAATCGGGTTAGATACAGTCCTCTGTCCCACGTGGGGCTCAAATTCTCAATCCCCATTTTACAGATGAGGGGAAGATGAGGAACAGAGCATTGAAGTCACTTGACAGGATTACACAGAGGACAACTGGCAGGGGCTGGGGATTAGATATCCATGTTGTTTTGAAAACCCAGGTTCTGTGCTCTATCCACTAGGCCATGCTGCGTCTCTAACCCAGAAAATACTCTCTACACTGAATATAAGACACGAAACTTGGAGGGTGACTCTTTATCTGACCTCCCCATTTTCACCTGGTCTTCTGGTCTGATTCCCTTCTGATTCCCCTCTGGTCTGATTCCTTCGTGTAGGATTTATTTTTATTTTAAGATCTCAGCCTTCCTCTGCCCCTGCCTCTGTCACCAATTCTCATGGTTCTGAAGCAATTCTGGGTTCCGAGGGTCCTGAGAGAGGAACATGGGCTCTTTCATTCAATCGATCATATTAATTTAGCCCTTACTGTGTGCAATGCACTGTGCTAAGGCTCGAAACCTCATTGGGAGTGTGAGGAGGGAGGTTTTTTTAAATGGTATTTGCAAAGCACGTTCTATGTGCCAGGCACTGTATTAAGCCCTGGCATCGATTCAAGATACAGACACAGTCTCTCTTCCACCTAGGGTTCACAGTTTTAAACCCTATTTTAGAGATGAGGTAACTGAGGCACAGAGAAGTGAAGTGATTTGCCTGAGGTCACCCAGCAGAAAAGTGGTGGAGCTGGAAATAGCACCCAGGTCCTATGATTTCCAGGACCATGCTCTTTCCACTATGTTATGATGCATGTCCATGTGGGAAAGGAATGTTGTTTTGTATTCTGCAAGCTCTTAGTACAATGCTCTGCACAAAGAAAACACTCAATAAATATTTTTGATTGCTTGAATTCACTCATTCACTCAATTGTCTTTATTGAGAGCAGTGTGCAAACATTTTTCCTTCACCTGTGTATCTGTTATTATTTCACTTCCTGTCACCCCGACCAGATTCTAAACTGCTCGTTTTTCCTGTAGATGACCTCGGAAATCTGCAGAAAATGTTCAGTGTCACCAAGGTGATGGAAGTCCTGCTCCTGGGATTCTCAGAGGTCCGGGAGCTGCAGCTGGTCCACGCCGCACAGTTCCTTCTGGTCTACCTGGCGGCCTTTATGGGGAATCTCTTCATTGCCACCGTCACCACCCTCTACCGGGGCCTCCAAACCCCCATGTACTTCTTTCTCAGGAACGTGTCTGTCCTCGACCTCTGCTACCCCTCCGTCACCATCCCCAAATCCATGACCGACCATAGATTCATTTCCTTCCTGGGCTGTGCCACCCAGGTCTTCCTCGGTGGTTTTGGTTTGGTGGTTCAGAGGCGTTCCTTCTCACGGCGATGTCCTACGACCGCTACACCACCATCGTGCCTCCCCCCTGAGCTACAAGGTCATCAGTGGACCAAGGGGCCGGTGGAAAGGTTGGCGCTCGCCTCATGGCTCGGCGGAGGGCTACATTCAGCTATGTCATCCTACGGGACCAGTCTCCCAACCTTTCTGCGGGCCCTTCCTGATCCACACAGTTCTGTTGATACCGGCCTCCGTGTGTCCGACTCTCCTGCTCCAAAACGCACCTCGCCATCGATCTTATCGTAGTCACTGGGGCCATTTTGGGGCATCTCCTGCTTTGTCTCCATCGTCGTATCGTAACATTCGCATCTTCCGGGCCCGTGCTGAGGATGTCGGCCTCAGAGGGCCGGGACAAAGCCTTCTCCACCTGCCTGCCTCACGTTGCCGTCAGCGACCGTGTTTCTTCACCACGGCTTCCTTCTCTACCTTACATCCACCCTTAGACTCCTCCTTAGCTCTGGACCTGCTAGTGTTCGTGTTCTACAGGGTGGTGCCGGCCCGGCCCCTGAACCCCCTAATCTACAGCCTGAGGAACCGAGACGTTAAAGCCGCCGAGGGTCCTAGGTGGGAAGTTATTTCACCCAGGGTAGAAAGTTTCCTAATGATGCCTTGATACTTTCGTTTTCTCTCTTCTTGGATTGACTCTGAGCAAGGCTCATCCATCTAGAGAAGCAGCGTTTTCCTAGTGGAAAGAGCACCGGCCTGCGAATCAGAGGACCTGGATTCTAATCCCGGCTCTGCCACGTGTCCACTGTGTGACCTTGGCCAAATCACTTATACTTCTCGTGGCTTCAGTTACTGCATCTGCTACATGGGGATTAAATCCAACTCCCTCCTATTTAGACTGTAAATTGGGACAGGGATTGTGTCCACCTTCATTAGTCTTGTATCTACCCAGCACTTAGTACAGTTCATGGCAACATAGTCTTAAACTAACGCTATTATTACAATTACTCCGATCTTTCACGGTACCCTATTTGGCTTGGTAATTTTTCTCCTCTCACCCCCTACAGGCAGGATCAATTGTGCTAAAGCGGCTTATTGGTGCTCTGCTCAATAAATATGATTGAATGAATTGATCATTCAGTGAGCTGTATTTATTGAACACTTACTGTGTCTGTGTACTGTATTAAGCACTTGGGAGAGTATAATATAACATACACATTCCCTCCCAAAGCGAAATTACAGTCTATTCAGGGGGGGCATACATAAATATCAATAAATATATTATAGATGGTTACTATGTGTTCTGGGACTGGACAGGTGAAAAAGGGAGCAAAATCAGGGTGTCACAAAAAAGGGTGGGGAAAAAAAGAAGTTGAGGGCTTAGCCGGGGAGACCTCTTGGAGGAGATGTACCTTACAAGTAGCAGTGCATCATATGTGGAGTTGAAGATATACAGTGAGGTGAGATTTGAGTATCCCAGTGATAACGCAGCCTGATAGGTTGTCATAACTATGAGACTGTGAGTCAGGGTAAGAGTCTATGAAACAGGATCATAGTAATAATAATAAGAAGAATAATGGTATTTGTTTAGCGCTTACTGTTCCAAGTCCTAGGGTGGATACAAGATAATCAGGTTGTCCCAGGTTGTCACAGTCCTAATCCCCATTTTACAGAAGAGGTAACTGAGACACAGAGAAATTAAGTGGCTTGCCCAAGGCCATACAGCAGACCAGTGGCGGAGCCGGGATTAGGACCCACGTCTTCCGACTCCCAAGCCCACGCTCTTGCCACTAAGCCACGGTCTCCCTACAGCTAATTGGTTGTGCATATCTGACTCCAGCCTTGACCTTGAAATTCAGGTGTAAGTAACCCTGAGAGAGAGCTGGAAGTCTGTATTTACCTGCACTTGGATGTCTTTTAACCAACCCAAATTCTCACGGCAAAGAAGAAGTTAATGTTGTGTGACCTCGGACAAGTCACCTTCACTTCCTCTTTGCCTCTCTTCTGTAAAATGGGGATAGGGATCTGTAAAAAGAGGATCCCTTAAGTGAGATAGGGGACTGTGTCCAAACAAATTCACTTTGTATCTATCCTATCGTTTAAAAACAGTTGCTTGGCACATAGTAAGGGGCTTAACAATAATAATAATGATAATAATAATAATGATAATGATAATAATTACAATAAATGATTAAAGGAGGGGGCAGAGGGGCTGGTGGAGAACAATGGAATGGAGGTGTGTGGGTAGGAGTGATGGGGAGATAGTGAGGAGGGGTGGCCAGTTGACAGAAGGAGTGTAGTCTGTAGAGACGGGCAGGGAAGTTAAGCGAATTAGATCAGGAGTGGGAGGGGTTAAAGTGAGGGTCTGGAGGAGGGAGGACTGGTACATCCAAACCATTT
This sequence comes from Tachyglossus aculeatus, assembly GCF_015852505.1. Taxonomy (NCBI): domain Eukaryota; kingdom Metazoa; phylum Chordata; class Mammalia; order Monotremata; family Tachyglossidae; genus Tachyglossus; species Tachyglossus aculeatus. Next base: position 5,443,379 of record NW_024044831.1, on the reverse strand, counting down.
TAAAAATGCTCAACACACAGCCATGAAACGGATAAAGCCAGTGGGGTCCCTGACAAAAAACAAGATGGACACCTCGTTGTCATCTCCGCAGTTTATTCTGGAGGGTTCTCACAGTTGCGACACACGCCAGTGTGGACGCGTCACAGGAGTCCCCAGTTGGAGCAGTCACTGTGGGGCAGGGGCCACTACCCACCCAAAGTCCCCAAGGTTCCCAGCGGCGCCGGGACCCCCGGGAAGCGAAACCCAAACAAGACGTAATGAAGCCCCTCAGCCCAAGGTGTGACCGTCCCCGGGGGGAGTTCGACAGGAGCGGCAGGGAGCTTTTCCGGAAAGGGCCCGGTTTCACCGAGGAGCCCGACACGCTCCAAACAGGTAAGGCCAGAGCATCCAGGGAACCCGCACACATCCCGGAGATTCTGCTGCGGTCGACTTCCAGAGCTGAGGGGATGGGGGATGGTTTGAAGGACCCCGCTAGCTCCAGTCTGGACCAGTGAGTCTGTGGCCGGGGAGAACACGGATGGATTGTGGTCTTACAGGAGAGCCGGCGGTGACAGAACTAGAATCTTCTCACGTCTCAATATGTAAAACCGATCTCTCTCCGTGGCGTCTCCAGATTTCCATGGATCTACTGGGGTGGGGTGGCGGGGACGGGTGGGCATGAATCGGTGGACTAACGTTCTGGGTAGCCAATCGAACATATTTATTAAGCACTTACTGTGTGGAGAGCACAGTACTAAGTGCTTGGGAGAATACAATATGATTGACATATTTCCCTGCTCGTAAGGAGCTTACAGTCTAGAAGGGGGTAGACAAACATTAATAGAAATACATAAATTATGGATCTATACATAAGTGCTGTGGGGGATAGAGAGAGCGGCAAATAAAAGGGGGAAAAATTTAAGTGAAGGGGCGACACGGAAGGGAGAGGGAGAAGAGGAAATCAGGATTTGGTCGGGGAAAGGCCTCTTGGACGAAGGATGTGATTTTATAAAGCTTGTGGGGGATAGTGAACGTCTTTCGGATATGAAGAGGGCGGATAATCCAGGCAAGAGACAGGACTTGGACAAGAGGTGGTTGGAGGGAGTGACGTGATGGAGGTACATTGAATAGGTTGGCATTAGAAGAGCGATTGTGTGCGGGCTGGCTTGTGGTAGAAGAGTAGCTAGTTTGAGATAGAAGGGGGCGAGGTGACATGTAGAGCTGTAAATATGATGGTGAGGAGTTTCTGTTTCAATAACAATATAATAATAATAATGGCATTTATTAAGCACTTACTATGTGCAAAGTACAGTTCTAAGCTCTAGGGAGGTAAGGTGATCAGGTTGTCCCCACAGGGGGCTCACTGTCTTAATCCCCATTTTACATTTGAGTAACTGAGGCATAGAGAAGTTAAGTGACTTGTCCAAATTCACACAGCTTGACATTTGTGTGGAGTCGGATTTGAGAAACCCATGACCTCAGACTCCAAAGTCCGTGCTCTATACACTGAGCCATGCTGCTTCTCTCTGAGCCACGTAATTTGACTCATAGTTGGATGGACAACCTCTAGAATGTTCTTGAAGGAATGGGGGGAGGAAACACGGTCAGAGCTGGTAATGTCTACCACTCAGTCGTTGTTTACTAAGCACCCTACTATCTGAAGAGCATGGTGCCCAGTTCTGAGGAAGAGAACAATGGTGGCTACATTAGACAACGATCTGTTGAGAAGGGGCAGGTCACTGGCAACTAGATGAGGGGGTTAAGCTCACATGGGAGATTGCCATGAAACAGGAGGCTACATCTGTGCGAGAGGATAATTCATTTAGTTGCGCTCAGCACACCGCTCTGCACATAGTAAGTGATCAAGATATTTGATCGAGGTATTGATTTTGGTTTCCTTCTGCCGGAAGCTGAAGTTAAGAGGGGCAGATTCTCATTGGTCACCCAGTCCACACATTTGGCTTTTCTAAAACCAACTTACTGTCTGTAATTTGAGCTCATCTCTCCCGCTACTGACTCCTACCCCATGACCTTCCAATGATTGAAACTCCCTCCGTCTTCATATAATAATAATATAAATAATAAACAATGATTGCATTAATAGCACTGTTCTAAAGGCGCTGGGTAGATATCAGGTTATCAGGTTGGACACAGACCTTGCTCCACATGGGGGTCATGGGCTTAATCCCCAATTTACAGATGAGGGAACTGAGGCACCAAGAAGAGAAGTGATTTGCACAGGGTCAAACAGCAGGCAAGTGGCATAGAAAGGACTGGAACCCAGGTCCTTCTGACTCTAAAGCTCTTGCTCTTTCCACTAGGCCGTGCTGTTTACTCTGACAGACCATCGCTCTCCCCAGTTTCATAGACTTAGTAAAGTCACTTCTCCTCCAAGAGGCCTTCCCCGACTAAGCCCTCATTTTCCCTACTTCTCTCCCTTCTGCCTTGCCCTTGCACTTGGATTTGCACCGTTTATTCTCTCCACCCCCATCCCCACAGCACTTATCTACATATTTGAGATGTATTTATGTCTCCCCCTCTAGCTTGTAAGCTCCTTGTGAGCAGCGAATACGTCTGCCAACTCTGCTAAATTACACTCTCCCAATCGCTTAGTATAGTGCTCTGCACGAAGTAAGTGCTCAATAAATACAATTATGGATTGTCAATTGATGGATTGATTTGACTCTCATTGTTGAGGTTCTGAAACAGCTTCCTCCTTGGGCAATCCTTGGGAAATGGTCAACCTCGTGGTCGTGAGTGAATTCCTCCTGCTGGGTTTCTCGGAGGTCCGGGAGCTTCAGCTCTTCCACAACACGCTGTTCCTCGCCGCGCTCTTCCTTCTGGTCTACCTGGCGGCCCTGATGGAAAATCTCCTCATCGTCGCCATCACCGCCCTCGACTGGCACCATCCTCACCCCCATGTATTTCTTCCTCAGAAACCTGTCCGTCCTCGACCTCTGCTACATCTCTGTCACCATCCTCCAAACCATCCTCAACACCCTGACCGACTGTAGAGAAATCTCCTCCTTGGGATGTTTTTTCCAGGTCTTCTTTGTGATTCTGTTTGCCGGCACAGAGGTCTCAATGCTCAGGGTAATATCCTGAGACCTATACTTGGCCATCTGTAGTGATCTGTACTACGAGGTCATCATGAACCACAGGACATGCCTTGAGATAGCAGTCGGTTCCTGGCTTATCGGGGGAATATTTGCACTCTTTGTTTCAGCTGCGACTTTCCCCTAGCCTTTATGCAGGTCCCATGTGATCGCACAGTTTTTCTGCGTCGTCCCGTCTGTCATAAGACTCTCTTGCTCTAAAACGTATGCAGCCTTCATGGTAGTTGTAGCCACTTGTGCATGTTTCAGTGTTTTCTGCTTCGTCTCCATCGTGGTCTCTTATGTGCGCATCTTCCAGGCCGTGGAGAGGATGCCGGCCGCCGAGGGCCGGGCCAAAGCCTTCTCCACCTACCTGCCCCACCTCGTCGTCGTCATCGTTTTATTTCTCCGCAGCCGCCTTCGTCCACTTAAAACCGACCTCCAGCTCCTCCTTCCAACTGGACCTGCAGTTGTCCGTGTTCTACACCATGGTGCCCTCTACCCTGAACCCCCTCATCTACAGCCTGAGGAACTGGGACGTGAAGATGGCAATGGGGAGAATCCTGGTTTTGAGTTTTTTCTCCGGAGATAGAAAATTTCACTTCTCGCTCTGACCCTAGACAGACTTGACTCTATTGTCTGACTTGTCGACTCTAGACGGATTTGAGAAGCTTGCAAAGATCTGAGATATTTGTCATTAGAGACTTTTCCTGACTGCACGCTGCTTATTATCAATGTTTTTGACTAGTTTTGTAGAAGAGTTTTTATCCAGCTGTTCTTGACTGGTACTCAAATCTAGTTCACATGTCTGGGATTGGATCCCTGCACGTGGATTCATCCCCTTTATTCACCACTAGCAGAGGGTACAGCACGAGCCTGGGAGTCAGAAAGAACTGGTTTCTCACTCCAGCTCTGCCACTTGTCTGTTGTGTGACCTTGGGGAAGTCAATTCATGTCTCTGGGCCTCAGTTCCCTCATCTGTAAATAGGGATTAATATTGTGGGCCCTATATGTCCAACCTGATTAACTTGTATCTACCCCAGTGGTTAATACAGTGCCTAGTACAAAGTAAGTGCTTAATAAAGACCATTAAATAAAATTGAAGAGGTCGCTGCAGAAGGGTGTTTTAGACTTAATTTTGATCCTCTCATCTGCCCCAGAAGCCAGGAGCAGGGGTGCAGGTTGAAATTTTCCAACCACTTAATGCTCTCAGTTGTCATTCAATAAACACCAGTATGATTTCTCATCCTATTACTGTTGTTACTATTATCATTTGTTGTATAATATACTTCAATATTTAAGTATTAATTAAATCAGTTAATCAAATTGAAGTACAAAAGAAGGCCAAGAAACAGGCTCTGCATACAAGAAGCTTACACATTTCAAAAATGTTGTAGATTCTTGTGACACAGAGCCATTCATTGTCAAAACTGGAATGAGTTCATGGGGTCCTTTACTTTTTTTTTGCCCAATCAAACTGAATATTGGATTCAACCATGAATCACCACATAGGTGCCTATTCCCCCTACCACGGTATATCTCCAATCCCCAGAGTTGAAAAGAAAAACTACTATTAATCATGGAAAGAAAATGATGAATCCGTTGAAGTTGTTATAGGGAGGAGTCCCAGCGTGGGAACCATGTGGGACTGGGCAGTTATTTAGACGATACTGGCCTTCCGAGATTCCCGGAAGTCACGTGTCTCAGCGGAACCCCGGAACCGTCTTCCAACGAGGACTCCCCCAGGAAATAACCTGGTCGTCGTCTGAGGGGATGGCACAACCATCCGGAGAGCCGAGAGGGAGAGGGAGGATCTTGACAACTCCCACCGCTTACCTAGACCTTTCTGTCACCGCCACCAGTATCCAGGACCGACGAGATGGAGTGAGCCTCTCTCTCATCAGAGATCAGTGATTTCCAGCCTAGCACAAGACTGGGTCTCTGGAGACAAGCAGAGGAAAGGTGAGGGGCAGGGAAGAGAAATTTCAATATAAGTCCAGGATATCACAGGAAATTTCATTTTCCTTCTTAATAATAACAATAAATGCAGCATTTGGTAAGTGTTTACCATGTGCCAAACACGATACTCAGTGCTGGAGTAGATATGATACAATCAGACTGGACACTGTACCTGTCCCACATGGGGCTCACTGTCTTGAATCCCATTTTACAGATGAGGAAACCGTGGAACAGAAAAGTTAAGTGACTTGTCCGAGGTCACCCAGCATGTAAGTGGCGGGGACGGGATTAAGACTAAGGTCCCCTAGACTCCCAGGACCATCCTCGCTCAACTAGGCTGTGCTGCGTCTCCAATTACGTCGAATTATGTGACCAAAATCCTTGCAGATGTTTGCAAATGGAGTAGACTTCTCGGAGTCAGGAATGGATTTAGTGCCGTCCTGAACCAAGGTAGGTTGATTGGAGGGGATGAACAACGTGATTAGCGTCTAATCTACTCCAGTGCTTAGTACAGTGTCTGGCAAAGATCCCTTAAATTCCCTCCAACCAAAAACGTTTCTCGTTTACTGTGAACCTTTCTTTGAAATATTATTCTCAACCCTATATTTTCTAAATGTCCTTGGGCAGTCAACGACAATTCCCAGAAAATGACCAGTGTCACCGTGAAGAGAGAATTCCTGCTCCTGGGATTCTCGGAGGTCCGGGAGCTGCAGCTGGTCCAGGCTACGCAGTTCCTCCTGGTCTTCTGGGCAGCCCTGATGGGTAATCCCCTTATCATAGCCATCACCACCCTCATCCGGCAACTCCACACTTCCATCTACTTCTTCCTCAGGAACCTGTCCCTCATCGACCTCTGCTCCATCTCCGTCACCGTCCCCAATTCCATCCACAACACCCCGACCAATAAGAGATCAATCTTCCTAGTGGGCTGTGACTTCCAGGTCTTCTCCGTGATCTGGTTTGCCAGCGCCGAGCTGTCCGTCCACACGATGATGTCCTACGACCGCTGTGCTGCCACCTACCTCTCCCTGAGCTACGATATCGTCCTGGCTCGAGGGTCCTGTGGGAAGATGGCCGCCGCCTTCTGGCTCAGCGTGGGCCTGTATGCAACAATGTGTTCAGCTGGGATGTTCTCATGTGTTCATCACCGTCCCTCAGTTCTTCTGTGACATCCCCCCTCTGTGGAAGATCACCTTCTCCGAGAATCACAACGCCATTGACGCGACTGTGATTTTGGAGGCAGCCTTAAGTGTCGTCTGCTTCATTTCCATCATCATCTCTATTTCTCCTCCCTTATTGACACCCATGCCCATCACCCCCGCCAGCTCTTCCGTACATTCAACTCCCTTCTCAGGCCCCCGGTTCCTCCCCCTCCTCCTTCCCTCACCCCCAACGATCTGGCCTCCTACTTCATTAACAAAATTAAATCCATCAGGTCCGACCTCCCCAAAGTCTCTTCCCCCCCTTTCTCCAACCCCCCGGCTCTCAACACTCTCTGCTACTCTCCCATCCTTCCCAGCGGTATCCTCAGAGGAACTCTCCTCCCTCCTCTCAAGTGCTACTCCGGCCACCTGTGCTTCTGACCCCATTCCCTCTCATCTTATGAAATCTCTCGCTCCATCCCTTCTCCCCTCCTTAACTTCCATCTTCAACCGCTCACTCTCCACTGGTTCCTTCCCCTCTGCCTTCAAACATGCCCATGTCTCTCCCATCCTAAAAAAACCCTCTCTTGACCCCACCTCACCTTCTAGTTATCGTCCCATATCCCTCCTACCATTCCTTTCCAAACTCCTTGAACGAGTTGTCTACACGCGCTGCCTAGAATTCCTCAACAACAACTCTCTCCTCGACCCCCTCCAGTCTAGCTTCCGTCCCCTTCATTCCACGGAAACTGCGCTCTCAAAGGTCACCAATGACCTCCTGCTTGCCAAATCCAACGGCTCATACTCTGTCCTAATCCTCCTCGACCTCTCAGCTGCCTTTGACACTGTGGACCACCCCCTTCTCCTCAACACGTTATCTGACCTTGGCTTCACAGACTCCGTCCTCTCCTGGTTCTCCTCTTATCTCTCCGGTCGTTCTTTCTCAGTCTCTTTTGCAGGCTCCTCCTCCCCCTCCCATCCTCTTACTGTGGGGGTTCCCCAAGGTTCAGTGCTTGGTCCCCTTCTGTTCTCAATCTACACTCACTCCCTTGGTGACCTCATTCGCTCCCACGGCTTCAACAATCATCTCTACGCTGATAACACCCAGATCTACATCTCTGCCCCTGCTCTCTCCCCCTCCCTCCAGGCTCTCATCTCCTCCTGCCTTCAGGACATCTCCATCTGGATGTCCGCCCGCCACCTAAAGCTCAACATGTCGAAGACTGAGCTCCTTGTCTTCCCTCCCAAACCTTGTCCTCTCCCTGACTTTCCCATCTCTGTTGACGGCACTACCATCCTTCCCGTCTCACAAGCCCGCAACCTTGGTGTCATCCTCGACTCCGCTCTCTCATTCACCCCTCACATCCAAGCCGTCACCAAAACCTGCCAGTCTCAGCTCCGCAACATTGCCAAGATCTGCCCTTTCCTCTCCATCCAAACCGCTACCCTGCTCATTCAAGCTCTCATCCTATCCCGTCTGGACTACTGCATCAGCCTTCTCTCTGATCTCCCATCCTCGTGTCTCTCTCCACTTCAATCCATACTTCATGCTGCTGCCCGGATTATCTTTGTCCAGAAACGCTCTGGACATATTACTCCCCTCCTCAAAAACCTCCAATGGCTACCGATCAATCTGCGCATCAGGCAGAAACTCCTCACCCTGGGCTTCAAGGCTCTCCATCACCTCGCCCCCTCCTACCTCACCTCCCTTCTCTCCTTCTACTGCCCAGCCCGCACCCTCCGCTCCTCCACCACTAATCTCCTCACTGTACCTCGCTCTCGCCTGTCCCGGCATCGACCCCCGGCCCACGTCATCCCCCGGGCCTGGAATGCCCTCCCTCTGCCCATCCGCCAAGCTAGCTCTCTTCCTCCCTTCAAGGCCCTGCTGAGAGCTCACCTCCTCCAGGAGGCCTTCCCAGACTGAGCCCCTTCTTTCCTTTCCCCCTCGTCCCCCTCTCCATCCCCCCGTCTTACCTCCTTCCCTTCCCCACGGCACCTGTATATATGTATATATGGTTGTACATATTTATTACTCTATTTATTTATTTATTTATTTATTTTACTTGTACATTTCTATCCTATTTATTTTATTTTGTTAGTATGTTTGGTTCTGTTCTCTGTCTCCCCCTTTTAGACTGTGAGCCCACTGTTGGGTAGGGACTGTCTCTATGTGATGCCAATTTGTACTTCCCAAGCGCTTAGTACAGTGCTCTGCACATAGTAAGCGCTCAATAAATACGATTGATTGATTGATTGATTGATCATCTTGTGCGCGCACATCTTTCGGGCCGTGTTGAGGATTTCGGCTGCCGAGGGCCGGGCCAAAAACTTCTCCACCTGCCTGCCTCACCTCGGCGTCGTCACCGTTTTCCTCTCTAATACTATATTTGTCTACGTCATGCCGCCCTCAGATTCCTCCTTTATTGTGGACCTGCTGGTTTCCGTGCTCTATATGGTGGTGCCCCCGTCCCTGAACCTCATCATCTACAGCCTGAGGAACCAGAAAATGAATGCCGCCATGGGCAGGATCCAGAAAGGGTCACTCACCCAGCTTCGACTTTGGAACAAAATGTCTCCTTCCTTGTGCAAATAATCTCACACAACCCCTTAACCAAGGAATTGCCCTTGGACCTAGTCAGATACTTACCTGTCCTACAGGGTTCACAGAAAACGCTGGACGTTGATGAATTGCCAAAGTCTGGGAGGGAGGTGGCTAGGATTAAAGTATGACTGACAATCCAGTTTTGGGGAGGCATCATGGCCTAAAAGAAGGGGAGTCCCTGTAAACTCTAAGCTCATTGTGGGCAGGGAATGTGTTTAAGAACTCTGTTAAACTGAGCTCTCCCAAGTGCTTACTACAGTAAATCCAATTTTTGGGTGGTTCCAATCCCTGCTCTGACACTAGTCCTCTGTGTGACCTTGGGTGAGCCACTTAACTACTCCAGGCCTCATTTACCTCATTCAGAAAATAGGGATTAAGACTGTGAACCCGGCATGCGACAACCCGATTACCTTGTATCTACTCCAGTGCTTAGAACAGTGTTTGGCACATAGCAAGTGCTCAACAAATACCGTAATTTTGTTTTAAATATTTTCATGGCCTAAACGAATGGGAATTGCTCTAGACTGTAAATTCATTGTGGACAGGGAACGTGTCTTCCCTCTCTGCTATACTTAACTTTTCCAAGTGCTTAGTACCGTGCTAGGCCCAGAATAAGTGCTCAATAAATATGATTGATTGATTGATTGAGACTTGATTTCTGATGCCAGCTCTGCTACTGACCTGCTTTGTGACCTAAGGCAGTGATATAAAATCTCTAGAATCTTTCTTCCACTTGCTCTCTGAGTCCCTGTGGGACAGGAATTGTATCTGAACTGATTCTTTTCTTTCTACTGCAGCAAGTGGAACAATTTAGGCACACAACCTCTTAGTAAATACAATAACGATATCATTATTCATTCATTCATCCAATCGTATTTATTGAGCATGTACTGTGTGCCAAGCGTTGTTATTAATGACTATGACAATATAATGATACGCTCTTTAGCATGACTCTGGGGGTGGGTTTGATAGTTGGAAAACGGGAAGAGGTATGGGAGTAGGGAAGTAAGGATGACTGCACCTCCATCTGTCTTGTCAAATCCAACCTCTCTCATCAATCCATCTTTCCTTCCTTCCATCCGTCCTCCCAACCATTCATCTATCCATCCATCCAGAGAACGGACTTGGGAGTCAGAGATCATGAGTTCTAATCCTGGTTCTGTTCCTTGCCTGTCATGCGACCTTGGGCAAGTCACTTCACTTCTCTGTGCCTCAGTTACCTCATCTGTAAAAGGGGATTGAGACTGTGAGACCCATGTGCGATGGGGACTGTGTCCAACCTGATTACCTTGTATCTACTCCAGCACTTAGAACAGTGCTTGACACATAGAAAGCGCTGAACAACGACCATAATTTACTTTTGTTATTATCAGTGGTATTTACTGACCACCTCCTGGGTGCAAAAGACTGTAGAAAGCTCTCAGAAGAGTTGGAAAGAGATATAATTGCATTATTCGTGTTCTCCAGGAGATTATGATCTAATGGGGGAGATAGAGAATAAATTTCATAGAGAAGGAAGTAGATAAGGGAAAAATGAGAAAGGGGATGAACACTTTATTCACGAGTACAGTTTATATAGTAACTATGAACATAACTTCAACGGATTTGCAATCAGAACAAGTCATAAGAAGTAGCGGTGCCTAGTGGGTGGAGTGCAGCCCTGGGATTCAAATGGACATGGGTTCTGATATCGGTTCCACCACGTATCTGCTGTGTGACCTGGGGCAGCATCGCTTAACTTCTCCGTGCCTCAATTCCCTCACCCGTAAAATGGAGATTGAGTTATGAGCCCCACGGGGGACATGGACTCTGTCCAATCTGATTAGCTTGTAACTACTCCAGTACTTAATATAGTGCCTGATATATAGTAAGCGTTTCACAAAGGCCATAAGAAAAAGTTACAGTTGGCTGATTGACTGACAGATTGAGTATCTCAGTTGGGAATTAGACAAGAGTGAACCATTCAACGTGTCTAAAAACTGTCGTTGAAAACAGGAACCGTCGGGAAGCTGGGATACAGATGCTGCTGTTTCCACAGGAATCCCAGGGGCCGGCACCATCGCTGATGCTGCAAGGGACCGGACCCTTGTTTTGCAGGAACCTCAGGAACCACCTGAACAGAGGTTGGTTGTCTTGTCCAGCCCACGATGTCCCTTGGCAGGGCCCTGAGCCATCATGCCCCCTCGGAAGAGCTCCTGCTTTATCTAGAGGGACAGGGCCCCAGTTGAAGAGCTTCTCAGGTCTGAGGGAGATCGGGGATTGGACGACAACTTATCTCTGTTCCTTTCTGGCTGACCTAATCCAGGAGTCTAAGGGGAAAGAGGGGACCAACCCTGACCTGAAGAGTTCAGCGACCCCGAGACCCACGCTGCCCCGGTGAGATTGGCTGGGTGTGACTGGGATGGAGGGCCAGAATGGGACGAGCATGAGGATGGACGAAATGGAGCCAGTCTGGGGTCTAAGTTAGGGATCATGCCAGGGCTACGGCCCCCAGTGGGGCAGGGGTGCTAGTAGGAGGGGAGGTGTTTTCCATTTCAGTAACCCCCAACCGTCATACACCTCTGCTCCTTCCTCCTCAAACCTCGCTACCATGCCAACTACCTGCCAGGCTATGGTGCTCCTGCACAGTATCAGCACTGTGGACAGTCACCTTGGCCTTCAGCAGGTCCCAGAATCCTTTTTAGAAGGTAAATTACAGCCAGGGCTGAGAGGCTGTGACCAGCTTGGGACAGCAACTGACACTATCAGCAATTCCTCCCTGTAAGAGTCCTTCCCAAATGTTGGGAGAAGACAAATAGTGGGAAAGATTGCAATCCCTGCCCGCATGGGCTTTCCAGTCTAGTGGGCTAGGTTGACAAGGTCTAATTTACTATCTGTCAACTAATCTTGAATCATATTTATTGAGTGTTTATTGTGTGCACTAAGCACTTGGAGAGTAATAATAATAACAGTGGTACTTGCTAAGCTCTTACTATGTCCCAAACACTGTCCTAAGAGCTGGGGTAGATACAAGTTAAGCAGGTTGGATACAGTCCTTGATCCATAAGAGGCTCACAGTCTTAACCCCCATTTTACAGGTGAGGTAACTGATGCTCAGAGAAGGTAAATGGCTTGCCCATGGTTACACAGCAGACATGAGTCGGAGCCAGAATTAGAACCCAGGTCCTTCTGACTCCTTCTGACTCGCAGGCCCGTGCTCTATCCACCTAAAACAACATAACAGACACATTCCCTGTCCCTTCTAGAAGGAAAAGGACCCCGTTCCCGAGAGGCCCGCCCGCTATCACACAGTGCGGCCTTGCTGCTCCTGGAAGGATCCTCTCCTCAGAGCGCGCCGCCATAGACGCCCGGGAATCCGTTCCCGAGAGGCCCGCACGCCCGCCATCACACCGCGTGGCCCCCTCTGCTCCCGGAAGTATCCTCTCCTCAAAGCGCCGCCACAGACGCCCGGAACTCTGTTCCCAAAAGTCCACCCGCCCGCCCGCCATCACACCGCGCGGCCTTGCTGCTCCCGGAAGGATCCTCTCCTCAGAGCGCCGACATAGAAGCCCGGGACTCCACTCCCGAGAGGCCCGCCCTCCATCACACCGCGTGGCCCCCGCTGCTCCCGGAAGGATCCTCTCCTCAGAGCGTCGCCATAGACCCCCGGGACTCCGTTCCCGAGAGGCCCGCCTGCCATCGCACCGCGTGGCCCCCGCTTCTCCCGGAAAGATCCTCTCCTCAGAGCGCCCGTATAGACGCCAGGGACTCCGTTCCCGAGAGGTCCGCCCGCCATCACACCGCATGGCCCCCGCTACTCCCGGAAGGATCCTCTCCTCAGGGCGTCCCCATAGACTCCCGGGTCTCCGTTCCCGAGAGGCCCGCCCGCCCGCCATCACACCGCGTGGCCCCCGCTGCTCCCGGAAAGATCCTCTCCTCAGAGCACCGCCATAGACGCCCGGGACTCCGTTCCCGAGAGGCCCGTCCGCCATCACACCGTGTGGCCCCCGCTGCTCCTGGAAGGATCCTCTCCTCAGAGCGCGCCGCCATAGACGCCCGGGACTCCGTTCCCGAGAGGCCCGCCATCACACCGCGTGGCCCCCGCTGCTCCCGGAAGGATCCTCTCCTCAGAGCGTCTCCATAGACCCCCGGAACTTCGTTCCCGAGATGTCCGCCCGCCCGCCATCACACCGCGTGGCCCCCGCTGCTCCCGGAAGGCTCCTCTCCTCCGAGCGCCGCCATAGACGCCCCCTGCTTCCACCGACACCCACTTAAGCGACCTTCCTTCTAGTGCCCCCCAACCCCCCCCCCCCCGGAAAAAGGCCCTTGTTATCACCAAGTTACATTAACGACAACCTCTTTCGCACCTACTCAGCCTTCCTGTCCTGCCATCGACCCCCCGCACACGTCCTCCCCCAGGCCTGGAATGCCCTCCCTCTGCCCATCCGCCAGGCTAGCTCTCTTCCTCCCTTCAAGGCCCTACTGAGAGCTCATATCCTCCAGGAGGCCTTCCCAGACTGAGCCCCTTCCTTCCTCTCCCCCTCGTCCCCCTCTCCATCCCCCGCATCTTACCTCCTTTCCTTCCCCACAGCACCTGTATGTATGTATATATGTATGAACATATTTATTACTCTATTTATTTATTTATTTTACTTGTACCTATCTATTCTATTTATTTTATTTTGTTAGTATGTTTGGTTTTGTTCTCTGTCTCCCCCTTCTAGACTGTGAGCCCACTGTTGGGTAGGGACTGTCTCTATATGTTGCCAACTTGTACTTCCCAAGCGCTTAGTACAGTGCTCTGCACACAGTAAGCGCTCAATAAATACGATTGATGATGATGATGATGATGATGAAAAAAAGAAGAGAAAGATGAATACGCAATTATTGCATGCCATTTTACAGATGAGGAAACTCAGGCCCAGAGAAGTGAAGCGAATTATCTAAGGTCTCACAGCACCAAATAGACAGAGGCAGAATTAGAACTCATATCCTCTGACTCCCACTAAGCTATGTTTGGGAGAGTAAAATAGAACAGAGCTGGTAGATGTGTATGCTGCCCTCAAGGTCCTCACAGTCAATACTATAATGGCGGGTGTGAGTACAAAAATGGAGAAGTGATCTAAGATGCTGATTGGTAGATGGGAGAAGATGACTTAGGGAGAAGAAAAATTAATCGTACGAGGTATCCTGGAAGGGCTTTCAAGATGGCAAAAGCTGTGCTCTGTTGGACGGGAAGGGGAGAGGAGGAAATGTGATACCCACTCAGTATCAGTAAATCCTTTCCATTACCCTGTTCTCAGAACCTCTCAGCCCCTCCCAAACTGATAATAATAATAACAATAATAATCATTGCACTTGTTAAGAGCTTACTATGTGTCAAGTACTGTTCTAAGCGCTGGGGTAGACACAAAGTAATCAGGTTGTCCCACCTGGCGTTCACAGTATTTATCCCCATTTTCCAAATGAGATAACCGAGGCACAGAGAAGATAGGTGTCTTGCCCAAGGTCACATAGCAGACAAGTGGGAGACCCGGTATTAGAACTCACGTCCCCGGACTCCCAAGCCCGGGCTCTTGCCACTAACCTATGCTGCTTCTCTGGGTTGATCCCCCAAGCCAGCTCGGGGGAGGGTTTTAGGATGGATTTACGGTCATTTTTCGTTCTCTCCAGATTTGCAGTCAGAATTGTCAGAAAATACAACTGATTAAATGACCGATTGATTGTTTGAAGTCATGAACAAAATGAAACTCCAAGAAGCAGTGTCACCTAGTAGATAAAGCATGGACCTGGGATTCAGAATGACCTGGGTTCTAATCTCAGCCTCTGCTACCTTTCTACTGTGTGACCTTGGGTAAATCTTTTCATTTCCCTGGGCTTCAGTTTCCTCAGCTCCAAAAATGGGGGTTGAGGCTGTGAGCCCCATGTGACAGAGGGACTATGTCCAACCTGATTAGCTTGTATCGAATACCAGGACTGAGTACAGTGCCTGGCACGTAGGAAGCGCATAACAGGTACCATTGAAGAAAATAGAAAGAAGCTGAAGCGCCCACTCGTTGACCCAGAAGATCACTAACAGCAGGAAAGGTTAGGATGCTGTTGCCATGGGAACCATGAAGACAATGTCACCACCGGATTCTCATCTCTGTGAGATCTCAAAGACTGTGGTGACAGGTCGCCAATGTCCGGTCCTCCGGGGACGCCCCTCGGAACAGTGGTGAATTTATCTACGGGGATGGGGGCCCTGTCTTGAAAGTGCATTTCAGTGTCTGCGAGAGAGCAGAGAGGGGCTGACGGCTCCTCGCTGTCCCTCCGTGGCCGTTGCACTCAGGATTCCGAGGAGAGAGGGGGTGGCCTGTCTGGCCCAGGGTGGGTCTGGGGTCCCCCAGCCCCATGCTGATTCAGTGAGAGTGACCGAGGCTGGGGAGGCCCAGGGAGGGACCATCAGGCTAATCGATCTGAGTGTGAGGGTCACTCTGGGAAGACAGTTGTACCTGGGGTCCAGGGTGGATTTGGAACCAGGGCTGCATACACAAGCAGAGAGAAAACATTGTCCCTACGGTATCCCCCTTGACCCCTCCATCCACCGCCCAAACCCCGGCTACCATGGTTGCCTGGCTAGGACGTTATTACATGGAGTCAGCCCTGTCCTGTGGTGACTTCAACCATCTTCTCAACCCTCCGGGTAGGGACAAGACAGTATGACTGAGAGTGCAACAGCCAGATGCTTCATCACCAGTTCCTCCTCACAGGACTTCCCCCAGAAATCTTAGCACGATGCAAGAGAGAAGCATTGTGCCTAGTGGATAGAGCATGGGCTGGGAATCAGAGGCCTTGGGTTCTAATAACAGCTCCACTTCTTTTTATTTTTTAACGGTATTTGTTAGTGCTTACTTTGTGTCAAACCTTTTTCTATGCATTGGGCAAGTTAATCAGGTTGGACACAATCCCTGTACCTCAGGGGTTCACAGTCTGAACAGGAGGGAGAACAGGAGAACTGAGGCACAAGAAAGATGAGTGACTTGCCCAAGCGCACACAGCAAGCAACTGGAAGAACTGGAAATAGAGCCCAGTCCCATGTTCTTTCCACTGGGCCAGGCTGCTTCTCTTCTGGGTGATTTGAGACAGGTCATTTCGCTTCTCTATGCCTCAGTTCCCTCATCTGTAAGATTGGGACTGAGACTGTGAGCCCTGTTGGGGATGGGGATTGCGACCCACCCAATTTTCTTATATTCACCCTAAAGCTTAGTGCGGTGCCTGGCACATAGTGAGAGTTTAATAAATACCATAAAAGAGAGGTACAATAATAATGGTATTTGTTATTCTCTTATTATGTGCCAAGCACTGTTACGGCATGATCCCTGCCCCCAGTGACTTCCCAATATAATAGGCTAGGTAATCTAAATGTCATTTACAACTGGGAAGAGAATAGAATGGAACAATGGATGTGTGGATGAGAAGCAGCCTGGCTTAGTGGAAAGAGCACGGTCGAGGGAGTCAGAGGTAGTGGGTTCTAATCTCAGCTCTGGCACTTGTCAGCTGTGTGACTTCCGGTAAATCAATCAATTTCTTTGTGCCTCCGTTGACTCATCTGTAAAGTGAGGATTAAAACTGTAAGCCCCAGGTGGGACAACCTGATCACCTTCTATCTCCCCTGTGCATAGACCAGTATTTGGCACATAATAAGCGCTTAACAAATACTATCATTATTATTATTATAAATTATTGCTTGATAATCATATATTTTGAGTGCTTAGTGTGTGCAGAGCACTGAGCTGAGTGCTGAGGAGAGTTCTCTATGAAAGAGTTGGTAGACGTGTTCCTTGCCCAAAAGGGGCTCACCATCTACGGGGGAAGTAGACATTAATCAGTCAACCAATCAGATACATTTATCGAGCTCTTATTGTGTGCAGAGCACTGTACTAAATGCTTGGAGGAATACAATGTAAATGAGGTGGTAGACATGTTTCCTCAAGGATCAGCGGAGGGTCAGCAGATGCATCAAGTCAAGATGGTCACTGACAGATGGTGGGAAGTGAAGTAGTTAAATCCTCCTTGAGAAGGTGGAATTCGAGAGGATTTTTGAAGGTGGGATATCTTCGGGCTGGGGACTTGAAAAGGGTGGATTTCCAGGCCAAAGGAAGGGTGGGAGCCAGAGGTGGGATGAGTAAGTGTCGAAAGCGAGTCACAGTAAAAAGGTTCTTTGGGGAGGGTTGGTTGAAGAAAGCAGATAATGAGGATAGTTAAAACAGGTGGATGACACTGAAGCCAGTGAAATCAACCCAACTACAATCCGTTATTTCTCTAGACTGTAACCTCGTTGTGGGCGGGGACTGTGTCTTTTTATCATTCTATTGTACTCTCCCCAGCATTTAGAACAATGCTTTGATCGCAGTAAGTGATTCATAAATAGTACTGAACGAATTCATTTTCCGCTTCACAGGAACTGCTGCAATCCCATCCCCTGTGCTGGGAGAGGGTGTGTGTGTGTGTGTGTGTGTGTGTGTGTGTGTGTGTGTGTGTGTGTGTGTGTGTGTGTGCGCGCGCGCATGCACGCACTCAAAGTATTAGGTAACGGGAACAGCGAACAAATTCAGGCAGTGGGGAAAGTTGAATACCAAGATAGAAAAAGATCTCCCTCCAAACTGTAAATTCCATGTGGGCAGGGAATGTGTCTACCAACTCTGTTGGGGTGGCCGTGGGGAGACGATCTCAGGAATTCCCTTTACGTTGATCAAAATGACGTGAAAATCTGGATCTTTCATTATCCCTCCCGGATAAGTAACTCAAAGATAATTTTCAATTCAGTAATTGTCTCCTTTCCATAGAGAATCACTAGCAAATGTCCTGTCAGTTTCTTCACTCATCCCATCATTGAACTCTAACTTTGGCTCTTCCCTCATCCACTGCAGAAAGCAATGCTGCCTCCCACAAATGCTCAACATCTCCACGGTAATGGGATTCCTCCAGCTGGGATTCTCGGAGGTCCGGGAACTGCAGCTGGCCCACGCTGCGCGGTTCCTCCTGGTCTACCTGGCGGCTCTGACGGGGAATCTCCTCATCGTCTCCATCACCACCCTATACCAGAGCCTCCACACCCCCATGTACGTTTTCCTCAAGCACCTGTCCGTCTTCGACCTCTATTACATGTCCGTCATCGTCCCCAAATCTATCGTCATCTCCCTTATAGACTGCATACAAATCTCGTTCCTAGGCTGGAGAGCACAGTTCTGTCGGGTGATTCTCTTTGGACGTGCAGAATATTTTGTCCTCGCAGTTATGCTGCTATCTGCCTCGCACTGCGCTATGAGGTCGTCATGAACAGAGTGGCCTGTGGGAAGATGGCGGCCTCCTGGTGGTCAGTGGGGGCCTGATTGGAGTCTTGTTTTTGGCTCCGACTATCTCCCTGTCCTTCTCCGGATCCAACATTTTCCAGCAGTTTTTCTGTGAAGTCTCCTTCCTGCTGAAGATCACCTGCTCCGAGGACCACGTCGCTGTCGACGGGAGCGTCACTGCCGGGGTAGCCTTCAGCGTCGTCTGCTTCATTCTCATCATCATCCCGTACGTGCACATCTTCCTGGCCGTACTTAGGATGCCGGCCGCCGAGAGCCATGTCAAAGCCTTCTCCAGCTGCCTGCCGCACCTCGCCGTTGTCACTCTCTCTGTCATGACTTCTTTCTGTGCTTACTTGAAACCACCCTCAGATCTCCCCCCAGTACTGGACCTGCTGGTTTCCGTATTCTATACCATGGTGCCCCCCGCCCTGAAACCCCTCATCTACAGTCTGAGTTACCGGGATGTGAAGGCCTGTCCTGGGGAGCGGGGTAGGCTCGGACTGGTTTTCATCTTGAGTATGTGAAGTCACCATTCCTGGCATCCTGGAGTTACCATGAGTTACCCCAGCATCTAACAGAGATGACATCTTTGTGTGGTTCACCAACGGACCACCCTAGGGGAAGGAAAAACCACCTATAGCACTTATTTAGAACAAGCCCCTCGTTTCCACAGACAGAACGGGTCAGGCTAGATTCGTCTTCTTCCTCATGAGCTGAAGGTCACCCTTCAAAGGAGGGAACATGTCTTAAAGGAAGGTGACCCTCAAAATCATACCTTTGTCAGTCGGAACTGATTTTCCCCAAGAAATAGTGTCTTCGGTGGGGAATTAGCTCCTGAATTGACTCATCCCCCTACTGTGGAACATGACCTGAAGCTTCTAAACTTTACACTGCCCAATTACCAAGTTGCAGAATGTACCTTGCTGCTATTTTTGCGTTTCTTTAGAGTGTTTCATGTCTAAATCTGTATGTGTCTGTATGTGTTTCTGCCTGTATATCTGTGCAAAGTATGGCTCAATCAAACGTAATTTTTCCCAGAGTGATTAATTCATTTTCGTTTTGCTTTGTTTTTTTTATGGCACTCAGAGTGATCAATTAATCAATCAATTTTTTGTGTGTTTTTTTCCAACTGGTATTTTTTAAGCCCTTACGATGTGACAGGCATTGCACTAAGTACTTGGGTAGATACAAGTTAATCAGGTAGGACACAGTCCCTGTCCCTCCTTGGGTTCATGTTCTTAGTCCTCATTTTACAGATGAGGTAACTGAGGCCCAGAGAAGTGAAGTGACTTGTCCATGATCTCACACAGCAGACAAGTGGCAGAGGTGGAATTAGAACCCATGACCTTCTGATTCCCAGGCCCGTTCTCTACCCATTAAGCCATCCAGGCACCACATCATCTGAAGCCGAGTTCAACCAGAATCACTAATTGTTCAGGACTAACTCTCAAACTACAATAAAAGATCAGCGAAGCAGTATGGCCTAGTGGAAAGAGCATGAGCCCAAAAGTTAGAGGACCTGTGTTCTAATCCTGTTCTGCTAATTCTCTGCTGTGTGATCTTGGGCAGGTCACTTCATTTCAACGTTCCTCAGTTTCCCTATCTGTAAAATGGAGATTCAATACCTTTCCTCATCTGTAAAATGGGGATTCAATACCTGTCCCCCACCCCGCCACTTACACTGTGAGCCCCGTGTGGAACCTGATTGTTCTGTAGTTAGCCCAGTGCTTAGAACAGTGCTTGGCACATAGTAAATGCTTAACGAATTCCATAAACAATGAAGTTATGGATGGCAGTCAGTCTCCCAGCATCAAAGTTATATTCACGTGAACACTACTATGTGGGCTGGTGTACCGAGTTCTGCACACAGTAAACATTCAATAAATACTATCGATTGATTGATTGATGAAAGGAGAATGAGCAACAGCAGATTATCCACACAGCTACTGAATGGAAAGCAAAAACTGAGAAACTGAAAGCAAGGAGGCAGCTGGCAGAACAACATCACAGACCATATTTCATTCCCTAGACCAGTTTCAAGGACCAAGAACCACGTGACCAGAGGGTTCACATGTCGTCTGGGCCCCGAGGTCCCTGGGTGGGGTGTCGAGCCCAACCTCCAGGAATTACAGTCAGAGCAGCGGCTGCTTCATCCTTGTGGCAGGGTCGATCTGGAGAAGCATCTCAGTGTTCACGGGAGAGCGGAGAGTGGCTGAGGGCTTCTCGATATCTCTCATTGGCTGGCCGAACCAAAGAGTCCAAGGGGAGACAAGGGACCAGCACAGCCTGACAGAGGCCGGCGAGCCCCAGCTCCACGCTGTCCAGGTGAGTGCACCCTAGCCTGTGTATGGAGGGGCGGAAGAGGTCAGCAGCCTTTAGTGAGTCTGGGGAGAATCTCACGTTCGGCCTCCATGTTGGAATTCGGACCAGGGCTGCATTGCAGGAGGGTTTGCGGAAGCAGGAACTTCCTCGGCTCAGTTTCTCAGTCGTATGCTCTTTGTACCTGAACCAGCACTCATCCAGTATTTGCTTTAGGACACCTCCTCCATTGCCTCTCTGACATCCCTTCCTCGGCCTTCCATTGGCCCTCCGTCATCCCTCCATCACCGCTCCATTCCCCCTCCATCATCCCTTCACAGTCCATTCATCAACGCCCCATCATCAATGCCCCATCATCCTTCCAACCTCCTAGACTGGAAGGATGTGGGCAGCTCGGTGTGGGCAGCTCGGTGTGGGCAGGGAATGTGTCTACCAACTCTGTTGGATTGCCCTCTACTTAATGCTTTAGTCCAGTGCTGGGCACACAGTAAGCGCTCAGTAAATACCATCGATTAATAACTTCTTCCAGCCTTGTGCCAAGCTCGAAGAGACATGTGTAATTGGGGTCCCACGCCAGACCCTTCCCTATTTAGCCAGACCTCACTCTGCAGTTCATAGAGACAGATACATTTAGATTCCTGGGAGCTACAGGTGTGTGTGTGTGTGTGTGTGTGTGTGTGTGTGTGTGTGTGTTTGTGTGTGTGTTTGTGTGTGTGTGTGCTAAGAGCAGGGTAGGAGAATCAGGAGCAAATCCCAAACTTTAGGGAAGCGGGATATCTGAGTAGGGAAGAGCGGGGGATGTTCTCCATCTCTCCTTAGGGAACAGGTTTGGTGTTCAGGGAAGAGCCTAATGAGTGACTAGATACGTTTATTGGAGTATGTGCCTACAAACCTGTTTGTATTGTACACTCCCAAGTGATTAGCATTGTGCACTGCAAACAGTAAGTGCTCGATAAATATGATTGACTCTGTGCGACTGTCCGTCTGTGGGAGAACCCGAGACTGTGAATGAGCGGGAATACATGTGAGAGCATTATGTGCTTGAATAGATGTATGTTTAGCTGTAATTTTGGTTGTGAGAATGAATTTGTGTGCTTCAGATTGCTTTCTAGGGTAGGTATATCCTTGAATTCTGTGTCCACTGGGGGCTCGAGAAGCGTGGCTTACTGGAAAGGCCCCGGTACTGGAAATCAGAGGTCGTGGGTTCTAATCCCGGCTCCACCACTTGTCGGCTTTGTGACCTTGGGCAAGTCACTTAATTTATCTGTGGCTCAGTTACCTAATCTGTAAAATGGGAATGAAGACTGTGAGCACTACATGTGACAACCTGAAAACCTTGTATCTACTTAAGCGCTTAGAACAGTGCTTAAAACATAGTATGCGCTTAACAAATACCAACACTATTCAGTCATTCATTCAATGGTATTTATTGAGCGCTTTCTGTGTGCAGAGATCCGTACTAAGCGATTGGGAAGTACAAGTCGGCAATATATAGGGACGGTCCCTACCAAACAACGGGCTCACAGTCTAGAAGGGGGAGACAGACAACAAAACAAAACATGTAGATAGGTGTCAAAATCGTCAGAACAAATAGAATTATAGTTATATACATATCATTAACAAAATAAATAGAGTAGTAAATATACACAAGTAAAATAAATAGAATAATAAATCTGTACAAATATATACAAGTGCTGTGGGGATATTATTATCAGTCAGTAAATCGGCCTAGTGCAGTGCTCTGCACACAGTAAGTACTCAATAAATACGATTGAATGAATGAATGTTTATTTAGTGCAGAGCAGAGCCCTATGTGTCGAGCACTGTACTAATGTTTGGGAGAGTACAATATTGCAATATAACATTCATTCAATCGCATTTATTGAGCACTTACTTTGTGCAGAGCACTGTACTAAGCGCTTGGGAAGTACAAGTCGGCAACATATAGAGACGGTCCCTACCCAACAACGGGCTCACAGTCTAGAAGGGGAAGATAGACAACAAAACAAAGCATGTAGACAGGTATCAAAATCGTCAGAACAAATAGAATTAAAGCTATATTCACATCATTACCAATATAAATAGAATAGTAAATTTGTAAAATTAAAGTAAATAGAGTAATAAATCTGTACAAATATATACAAGTGCTATGAGGAGGGGAGGCGGTAGGGTGGGGGGTTGGGGTGGTGGAGAGGAATAAGGGGCTCAGTCTGGGAAGGCCTGAGCTCTCAGTAGGGCTTTGAAAGGAGGAAGAGAGCTATCTTAGCAGATGTGTGGAGGGAGGGCATTCCAGGCAAGGGGAAGGACATGGGCCGGGGGTCGACAGCAGGACAGGCGAGAACGAGGCACAGGGAGGAGGTTAGTGGCACAGGAGTGAAGCGTGCTGGCTGGGCTGTGGAAGGAGAGAAGGGTGGTGAGGTAAGAGGGCCCAAGGTGATGATGAGCCTTGAAGCCGAGGGTGTGAAGTTTTTGCTTGATTCGTAGGTTGACAGGCAGCCACTGGATATTTTTGAGGAGGGGAGTAACATGCCCAGAGAGTTTCTGTAGGGGCCCAAGCCGGTCCTCCAGGGATCCCCCTCGAAGCAGCGATTGCTTTATCTACGGGCACGCGGTCCGTCTGGAGAGAAGGTCAACATCCATGGGAGACCAGAGAGTGGCTGAGGCCTCCTGAACGTCGCTTTGTGGCTGGCCGAACCCAGGAATCAGAGGAGAAAGAGAATAGTCCAGTCCAGACGAGGTCAGTACCCCCCGACAGCCCCAGCCGCCTGGTGAGCCCGTTGTTGGGTAGGGACCATCTCTATATGTTGCCAACTTGTACTTCCCAGGCGCTTAATACAGTGCTCTGCACACAGTAAGCGCTCAATAAATCCGATTTAATAAATGAATGAATGGTGAGAGTGAGCGGGGGTGGAGAGAGGCAGGATGGAACCAGAAGGATGAAGCCAGAGATGGAGCCATCTGGGAAGATTCTCGCACTCGGGGAACAGGTTAGAGTTCATACATTCATTCATTCATTCAATCGTATTTATTGAGCGCTTACTGTGTGCCGAGCACTGTACACAGCGCTTGGAAAGTACAATTCAGTAAAAAATGGAGACAATCCCTTCCCACAATGGGCTCACAGTCCAGGAGTGGGGAGAGACCAGTTCAGACAAAGACCACACCTCAAACAGGGCAGGCTTGTAGGAGGGGAATTTCTTACCAGCAATAATAAATCATAAATAATTTTGGTACATGCTAACTACTTTGTGCCGAGCACTGTCCTAAGCTCTGGGTTAGATGCAAGTTAATCAGGTTGGACACAGTCCCTGTCCATCATGGGGCTCATACACTTATCCTCATTTTACAGATGAGGCAACGGAGGCACAAGGAAATGAAGGGACTTGTCCATTGTCAAACAACAGACATATGAGGGAGCCGGTATTAGAACCCACATCCCTCTGATTCCCAGGCCTGTGCTCTATCCACCAGTGTCCCCATCACGAACACAGCCCTCCTCCCTTCTGCATCCCCATCCTGGCTACCAGCATGGCCAGGACGGAAGGAAGCAGAGTGGCTTAGTGGAAAGAGCACGGTCTTGGGAGTAGGAGGACGTGGGTTCGAATCCCGGCTCAGCCACTAGTCAGCTGTATGACCTTGGGCGAGTCACTTAACTTCTCTGTGTCTCAGTTCCCTCATCTGTAAAATGGGAATAAGACTGTGAGCCCCACGTGGGACAACCTGATTACCTTGTATCCCCTTTAGTGCTTAGAACAGTACTTGGCACATAGTAAGCGCTTACCAAATACCACAATTATTATTACCATAGTAACCGCCCGCCAGGCTCTGATGCTATAACCGAGCATCGGCACTGACAACTTCGGTTGTCAGTGGTTCCTGAATGTCAAAAACCGTTTTCAGTGTGAACGTGATTGTCAGGGATGAGAGAACGTGATTGGTTCTGAGAAAAACCCCTGCCCCATCATCAATTCTTCTGAATAGAAGCTCTCCTTAGAATCAATGCCTTACCGTGTCAGGAGGGTTTTCGTATGCCACTGTAGATTAGAGCTATGACATTGAGAGATACTCTCGCTAGGGTTACCCATTAATGGAAAAGTCTAAACGGCATCGTCAGACAAATTTGATTTACCTGCGCTGGGCAGCAGTGTCATGGGAAAGAGTCAAAGGCAGATGAACAAATTATCAAAATGTGGATCAGAGACAATGGCAGAGACTCAGGTTTTCACTCTGCAGAAGGATGCTTCTCCTGTACCAGTAGTCATTCTGGTATGTGTATCCATAGAGATTTTTGGTAAACATACAGACGTGGTTTAACATTACCTTCTTCAATGCAGTAAACTTGAGTCTCCACCCTCGACTCTCTCCCATGCTGTTGCTGCCCAGCACGAGTGTGTTTTGACGTATAGAAGATTGACGTCCACTCACTAGCCATTGCCCAAGCTAGGAATTGAATTGATTGGCCTCTGTTTGACTCTCCCTCCCTTATACGAGACTGGTAGAGTATTGGAAACTCTCCAAGTGTGATCCTGAAAGTGGCTGAAGATATTAGTTTGAGTATAAAATAACTTCTAGAGTGTAAGATCATCATAGGCAGGGAACGTACCTACCAACTCCATTATGTTGGACTCGCCTAAGCATTTAGTACAGTTCTCTGCACGAATAACGGCTCAATAAATACGTTAATTGACCTACAACATGTCACAGCAGTTCATCTCTTTATGCTCTCTGGTAGTCTCCTATAGGCAATTTATTTTAGTTTCTGTCTCCCCAAATAATAATGATAACTGTGGCTCTTGTTAAATGCCAATTATACACCAAGCACAATAGATTGTATAGGGGTAGATGCCAGTAATCAGGTAGTACACGGTTCTACCCCACACGGGGCTCACAGTTTCAGTAGCGGGGAGAACAGGCCTTGGATTTCCATTTTATAGATGAGAAATCTGAGGGCCAGAGAAGTTAGGCATGCTGCCCAAGGTCACACCGCAGACAAGTGGTAGAGCCAGAATTAGAACCCAAGTCCTCTGACTCCAAGGACTGTGCCCTTTCCACTACATTATGCCACTCCTACAAGACTGTGACCTTGGAATAGCTTGATAGCAGGGATCATTTGTACTAATACTACTGAACTCTGTAGGTGCTCAGTACGTATAAATGATTGATTTACTCCTACGAGAATTAATGTTGATTCCTTTATCGACACCATCAAGGCCAGTAAATTGAAGTCTTCCCTCTTCCTGTGGTAAATTGAAGTCTTGCCTCTTCCTGTGCAGTTAGTCGGCATCATGCACCAGAAATGTCCAACATCTCCATGGTGAGGGAATCCCTGCTGCTGGGATTCTCGGAGGTCCGGGAGCTGCAGCTGGTCCACGCCGCGCTGTTCCTCCTGGTCTACCTGGTGATCTTGATGGGGAATCTCCTCATCATCGCCATCACCACCCTCGACCGGCGCCTCCACACTACCATGTACTTCTTCCTCAGGAATCTGTCCTTCACCGACCTCTGCCTCATCTCCGACACCATCCCCAAATCCGTCTCTATCTCCTTGACTAACTGCCGATCTATCTCTTTCTCTAGCTGTGCCACTCAGGTCTTCCTGGTGGTCCTGTTTCCTGCCTCCGAGTTTTTTGTTCTCACAGTGATGTCCTATGAACGCTATGCCGCCATCTGCCTCCCCCTGCGCTACGAGGCCCTAATGAAATCAGGGGCTTGTGGGAAGATGGTGGCTGCCTCCCGGCTCAGTGGAGGCCTGTTCGGGGTCTGGCTTTCAGCTTCGACCTTCACCTTGTCCTTCTGCAGTCCCAACTTTTTCCAGCATTTCTTCTGTGACGCCCCCTCCTTGCTGCAGATCACCTGCTCTGAAGATCACTCCAACATCAATGGGAGCGTTACCTTTGGGCCAAACATAGGTGCCTTAGTCTCCATTTCCATTGGCGTCTTCTACGTGCGCATCTTCTGGGCTGTGCTGAGGATGCCGGCCGTAGAGGACAGGGCTAAAATCTTCCCCACCTGTTTGCCCCATCTCATCGACGTCACTGTCTTCCTTTCCACAGGTGTGTTTGGCTATCTCAATCTGCCCTCACTCTTCGACCTGCTGTGTCCGTGTTCTTCTCTGTCATCTCCCGTCCCTGAATTCCCTCATCTACAGCCTGAGGAACAGGGATATGAAAACTGCTCTGTGAACAGTCTTAAGAAGGAGATTCCCCAGACTCTATCAGTCGAAATGTCCATTTCCTTGTGCTGATATTCAATCCATCAATCATTCAATCATATTTACTACAGGAGCTGTCTGGGTTGTAGTAGGAGAGTAGCGAGGTGAGGAAAAAGGGGCACGTTCTTGCGTGCTTTAAAGCCAATGGTCAGGAGTTACCATTTGATTTGGATGTGCATGGGTAGCCGCTGGAGGTTCTCGAGTAGTGGAGAAACATGGACTGAAAGTTTTTTATAGAAAAATGATTCGAGCATCAGAGTGAAGTAGGGACTGGAGTGGGGAGAGACAAGAGGCATGAGAGGTCAGCAAGGAGGTTGTTAAAATAATCAAGTTGGGATAGAATAAGGGATTAATGTGGATTAACATGGTAGCAGTTCAGATGGAGAGGAATCGGCAGATTTTAGCGATGTCGTGAAGGTAGAACCGGAAGGATTTAGTGATGGAATAAATTTATCGGTTGAATGAGAGAGAGCAGTCGAGGATAATGCCAAGGTTATGGGCTTGTGAGACAAGAAGAGTTTGTGGGACATCAAGGGGAGGATGGAGTTTGGAAATGAAGATAAAGAATAGATTTGGTAGGCATGTTTCCTACCCACAAGGAGCTTACAGTCTTGAGGGGGTTGGTCATGCCACTGGGAGCCGTGACACTTGGGTTCTAATGCCAACCCTGCCAACGACCAGCTGTGTGACCTTGGGTGACCAACTTAACCTCTCTGGGTCTCTCAGTAACATGAGGATTTGATACATGTTGTCTCCTTCTATTATATTCTGAGCCTCCTATGGCCAGAGACTTTGTCTGAGCTGATTGTTCTGTTTCTACTCAGCACATGCTACAACCTTTTGCATGTAAATTGTTAATAAAGACGAGAATGATAATGTTGATAATTATGATTACGATAATCAATTATAATTATGATTAGGAACCCATAAATTTACACTTCCTGGATTCTATCCAGCTACCCCCTGCAGAGTCTTACAACGGTATATTTAGGGGCATGTTGTGATTGCTTTCTAGGGTATAATAATAATGATAATGATAGCACTTGATAAGGGATTACTATGTGCCAAGCACTGTTCTAAGCGCTGGAGAGGATACAAGGTGATCAGGGTGCCCCACGTGGAGCTCACAGTCTTAATCCCCATTTTACAGATAAGGTAACTGAGGCACAAAGAAGCTAGTGACTTGCCCAAGGTCACACAACTGATAATTGAGAGAGCCGGGATTTAAAAACATGACCTCTGACTCCCAAGCCTGTCCTCTTCTCACTAAACCACGCTGCTTCTATAAGATACCACCTGGTACATTCCCAGTGGGATAATAACAATTATTATTATTAATAATATCGATTTATTATTAATCAATAATTACTATAATAACTATTAATAATATTTATTATCAATTATTATTATGGTATATGTTAAGCGCTTTCTTTGTGCCAGGCACTGTACTAAGCACTGGGGTGGATACACGTAAATCGGGCTGGACACAATACCCTGCCCCATGTGGGGCTCACAGTCTCCATCCCCATTTTACAGATGTGGTAACTGAGGGACAGAGAAGTGAAGGGACTTGCCCACGTCACACAGCAGACTAATGCCAGAGCCGGGATTAGAATCTGGAAGGATGGATCACAATGATTCCATGCATTGCTTTGAGTTTTTCTTACGTTTTGGGGGTAGGAGAGATAGCCTGTGAAATCCCAATCTAATAATCGAGACATTTCAGCCTCCCAACTGTCCCAGGTCTGGGTGATTTTATCCAATGTGCTGACCAAATATTGAATTAGATGGTCTTCTAGACAGCCAGTTTGTTATGGGCAGGGAACGTGCTGACTGATTTTATTGTATTGTACTCTCTCAATATTTTAGTAGTGTGCTCTGCATGTAGTAAGTGCTCAATAAATACTTTCGACTCAGGATGATGATGGTTAATCAAAATAATTTAGGAGTTAGTCAATTATATTTATTGAGTGCTTACGGTGTGCAGAGGACTGTACTAAGCACTTGGGAGAGTATAGTATAACAATATAACAGACACATTCTCTGCCCACAATGAGCTTACAGTCTGCAGTGGGAGACAGGCATAAATATGAATAAATACACTATGGATATGGACATAAGCCATGTAGGGCTGGGAGGGGGATGAATAAAAGAGAGCAAGTCAGGGCGACACAGAAGGGAGTGGAAGAAAAGGAAAGGAGGACTTAGGGAAGGCCTCTTGGAGGAAATGTCCTTCAGTAAAGCTTTGAAGAGGTGGAGAATAAGGCTCACTCTTAGGGTAAGTACGACCGTTGGAAGAAGGGGAGTAAAAGATGGATACAGGCCCCATCCAACTGCCCAGATCCATCTTCTCTCATCCAGCTGTCTATCAATTCTTCCAATCATTCATCCATCCAGTAGTCCATCACTGCAATTGATTGAGCACCTCTTGTGTGCCAATCGTGGAAGACAGCTTTTTGGAGACTTCATGACCTGCCCCACCCAGAAGGCCAAGGGGAGATGGAGGTCAGGGCCCCTCAGCCCCTCGCTGCCCCATTGAGAGTGACTTTGGTGGAGTGGGAGTGGAGGGACAGGGAGGGACAAGGAGGCGGATGGAAGAGTCTGAACCAATCTAGAGAGATACTCCCACTCGGGACATATGTTGAGGTTCAGTCCAGGCCACGTCCGCCGACCGGGCTGGGGGATTGCAGTAGGGGGGGCGTTGTCCAGTGTAGTGACCATAACAATCACAAGCCCCTCCATCCTGATTGGCTTGTATCCACCGCAGTGCTTAGTACAGTGTCTGGCACAGAGTAAGAGCTTAACAAATACCAATACTATTGTTATCATTATTATCCACTGCCCAGCCGTGGCCACCATGTAGCCACCTGCCGGGCTTGGGCACTGTGGCACAGCCTTGGCAGTTTGGATGAGCTCTACAGTCTGCCCAGGAGCTCTGACAGTGTTCTGCACACAGTATGTGCTCAATGAAACGATTGAATGAATGACTCTTAGACCCATGCTCTTTCCCCAGATCACACTATTTCACTTCACAAGTCACAGCACTGAGAACATGTTCACTCTCAGAAAGGAAAAGTAGCAAATCGGATAGAAATACTTTATTCAGAAGATTACATCGATACTAAAGAATGCAACACAAGGAGGGAAGCTTTCCACATCACGTGAGACTGATAGATATTGGAGAGCTTTAATGGTCTGGGAAGGAAAAAATAATTTTGTTAATTATGAAGGTTAAATGACTTACCCAAGAAAATCAGCGTGGACAAGTGGACAGACCTCAGGTCTGAGAGTCAGAAGGACTTCGGTCATAATCCCGGCTCTGCCACTTGTCTACTGTGGGACCTTGAGCAAGTCACGTCACTTCTCGATGGTTTCAGTTCCCTCTTTTGTAAAATGGGGATGAAGATTGAGCCCCTTGTGTGATATAAACTGGGACTAACCTGTTAGCTTGTAAACACCCCAGAGCACTGCCCTCTGAGGCAGGATTGTCCATCACACACTGATCTTATGAGACATTCCTCCAGACTCTGAGAAAGCCTCCTTTCAGCTAGAAAAGGCAAGTGTTCATATGCACCCCTCTATAGGGCGTCTTAATGAGAAGAGTGATGGCAATATCAACACAAGAAGATCTTTTTATCCAGAGAACAGGGTAGGAAAATCTCCCCTTAAGACTCTCCCGATGGCGGCCTTCATGTCCATTTGCCTCCCCCCAGACGGTGAGCTCCTTGTGGGCAGGGAACATGTCTACCAATTCTTTAATAGGGTACTCTCCTCAGCACTCAGTTTAGTGTTCTGCACACTTTAAGCACTCAAAAATATGATGATCATGCACTAATAATAATAATGATAGTATTTGTTAAACGCTTATGATGTGCCAAACACTGTTTTATGCACTGGGGGAGATAGAAGGTAACCAGGTTGTCTTTCCTGGGTCTCACAGTCTTAATCACCATTTGACAGATGAGGTAACAGAGGCACAGAGAAGTTAAGTGACTTGCCCAAAGTCACACAGCTAACAGGTGACGGAGCTGGGATTAGAGCCCACGACCTCTGACTCCCACGCCCGTGCTCTTTCAACTAAGCCAGGCTGCTTCTCATTCCCATATCCATTGTTTCATTCTTTTCTTCTCCCAGTTGTAAATGACATTTTGCCTATTTAGCCTATTAGATTGGAAAGTCTTTGAAGGCGCGAGCATGCCTAAATAATGCTTGGAACATAGTAAGAGCTTAATAAATACCATCATTATTTTACCTCTCTTTTTATGATGTTTCTCAAGCTCTCATTTTGTGCCAGGCACTGTACTAAGCTCTGGGGTGAACACAAGAAAATTGGGTTGGTAACAGTCCCCATCCCACACAGGGCTCACAGTCTCTGTCCCCATTTTGCAGATGAGGGAACTGAGGCACAGAGTAGCGAAGTGACTTGCCCCTAATCACACAGAAGAGAAGCAGCCTGGCCCCGTGGAAAGAGCATGGGCCTGGGCTCTAATTCCAGCCCTTTCAATTGCTTGCTATGTGACCTTGGGCAAGTCACTTATCTTATCTGTACTTCAGTTCTTCTGTTCTCCCTCCTGCTCAGACTGTGAACCCCATGAGGTACAGGGTATTGATTAACATGCCCAGTGTTTAGAACAGTGATTGACACATAGTAAGTTCTTAACAAATAACATTAAAAATTAAAAGAGGTGCAGCCGTTATTAGAACCCAAGTCCTCTGAATCTCAGCCCACGCCATATCCCCCAGGACACAGTGCTTCTCTATTGCATCCTACCAAGATTTGCGGGGGAAGTCCTGTGAGGAGAAATTGGTGAGGAAGAATCTGGCTGGTGCAGTTTCAGTCAAACCCTCTTGTCCCTGCCCAGAGGGTTGAGCTGATAGTTGAAGTCAACACAGAACGGGGCTGACGTCATGCCACAACGCCGTAGCCCGGCAGCTATGGTAGCCGGGGTTTGGGTGGTCGATGGAGGGGACAAGAGGGTTACCGTAGGGGCAAATGTTTTCTCTCAGCTTGTGTTCGCAGCCCTAGTTCCAACTCCACCCTGGGCCCCGGATATGAACGTCTTTCCAGAGTGGCCCTCACAATCACATCGATTAGCCTGATGGTCCCTCCCTGTCCCTCCCCAACCCCTGTCACTCTTACCGAGACAGCGTGGGGCTGGGGTCCCCCGATCCAATCTGGGTTGTGTTGGTCACCCCTCTCTCCTCGGACTCCTGGAAGCAGCGGCCAGAGAGGGACAGCGAGAAGACGCCAGTCTCTCTCTGCTCTCTGGAAGACACTGAGATGCACTTTCCAGACATGGTCCCTGTCCCCTTAAATAAAGCCAACGCTGCTCCGAGGGGTTCCTCGGAGGATCGGATCACGGAGACTCGTCCCCACAGTCTCTGAATCCCCACTGAGATGAGGATCCGGTAATGGCACTTGTCTGCAAGGTTCCTATGGCAACGGCATTTTAACGGTTCCTACTGTTGGTGACCATCTGGGTCAATGGGGGAGCGCATCAGCTTCCTTTTATTTCTTCAGAGTTACCTGTTAAGTGCTTACTATGTGCCAGGCACTGTACTAAGTCCTGGGATTCGATACAAGTTATTCAGGTAGGACATAGTCTCTGTCCCACATTGGGCTGACAGTCTCATTCCCCACTTTACACATGAGGGAACTGAGTCCTAGAGTAGTGAAAAGACTTGCCCAAGGTCACACAGCAGAAAGGTACAGCGCCGAGATTAAAACCCAGGTCATTCTGACTTCCAGGTCCCTGCTTTATCGACTAGGCAATGCTGCTTTCTGAGTTTCATCTTGTTCATGACCTCACCCAATCAATCGGTTATTTAAAAAGTTGTATTTTCTGACGTCTTCTGATTGCAAATCGTGAGAGAAAGAGAAATGACTGTAAATCCACCCCTAAACCCTCCCCGGGGCTGACTTGGGGGATCAACCCAGAGAAGCAGCATTAGAAGCAGCATAGCTTAGTGGCAAGAGCCCGGGCTTGGGAGGCAGGGGACGTGGGTTACAATACCGGCTCCGGCACTTGTCTGCTGTGTGACTTTGGGCAAGTCACTTAACATCTTTGGGCCTCAGTTACCTCATCTGGAAAATGGGGATTAAGAATGTGAACGCCATATGGGACAACCTGATTGGGTTCTATTTACCTCAGAGGTTAGAACAGTGCTTGACACATGGTAATCACTTAACAAATTCAATTACTATTATGGTTATTGTTATTATCAGTCTGGGAGGGGCTGAAGGGTTTCGAGAATGAGGTAATGAAGGAATCGCTGATACTGGGTGGGCATTACATTTCCTCCTATTTCCTTTTAGTCCAACAGAGCACAGCTTTCTTCATCTTCAAAGTCCTTCAATCTTCCCAACACTTCAGCATCTTACACCACTTCTCCATTTTTGCACTTACACCCAACATTATTGTTTTCTACATAATGGCTTTTATAAAATGTACTCGTTAAGCATAAAGTCATCTATTTATCATTCTTACCATTCTCTTCCTCATCCTTTCATTAATTAATTAAATGTATATCTCCCCTGTTAGATTTTTAGTTCTTGGAAAGCAGGGATGGTGTTTAATTCACTTTGATCTCTCTGAAGGGTTCAGTACAATACTTTACACCCAGGATTCATTCAACAAATATCATTGATTGATTGATGGATGGATGGGTGGATGGATGGATGGATGGATGGATGTATAGATGGATGGATGGATGTATAGATGGATGGATGAATGGATGGGTGGAAGGGTGGGTGGGAGATGGATGAATGGATGTGTGGATTGTCTGCTGTGTGACCTTAGGCAAGACACTTCACTTCTCTGTTCCTCAGTTATCTCATCTGTACAAAGGGTACTGGGACTGTGTTAAACCTAATTAGCTTGTAGTGTCCCCAGCACGTAGTATAATGCACGTAGTAAGTGCTTAACAAATGCCAGTATTACTATTATTACGGATGGATGGATGGATGGACAGAGAGGTGGGTTAAAAGACAGACAAATGGACAGATCGGATGGATGGATGGATGAACGAATGGATTTGAGGAAAGGATTTGATCAGTCAAATTCATTTGTTCCTTCATTCAATCATATTTATTGAGCGCTTATAGTGTGCAGAGCACTGTACTAAGCGCTTGGAAAGTATAATTCAGCAATAGAGACAATCCTTGCCCACAGTGGGCTCACAGTCTAGAAGGTGGGGGATAGGAATCAAAACAAGTAAACAGGCAGGCAAATGTGGGCAACGTGTCCATGATTGTGTCCCTTCTCCCTTGTCACCCTCCGATTTTCTGATTTTCATAACCACCCAGAGTGATCTTAAAATTAATAGAATTACTGTTATTATCAGTAGTAGTATCAACATTATCATTATTCAATTTATTAATAATTTACTTGCCAAAGACTGCCAAGTCCTGGATTAGAAACGAACTAATCAGATTGGACACATTTCCTGACTAACAGGGCCTCTGACTGTAGGAGAAAGAGAGAGCACATATTAAATCCCGATTTTACAGAGAGACCCAAAGAGGTTAAGTGGCTGGACCAAGGTCATACAAGCAGGCCAGTGGCAGAACCGGGCAGACCTTTCAAATCTCATGACTCCCAGACACATGCTCATTCCACTAAGCCAAGATGCTGCCCAAACATTCAGTTGTCAGTCATTTATTCATTCATTCAATCATTTTGTTGAGTGCTTACTTTGTGCAGAGCACTATACTAAGCACTTGGAAAGTACAATTCAGCATAAAGAGAGACGAACGGTCCACACTGGGCTTAAATTCACACACCGTTTATCAGCCTCTGTCCCAGACATTGGCAAATACTCAGGCTCTGAACTTTCTCTTTGGACAGCTCTTCATCTTGTTACCCACACGGTCAGTACCCTGATGAGGAATGGGAAAGTCAGCAAAAGGAAAAAGACATTTTGTCCCTTAGAGGAGGGAGAAGGAATCTCCCCTTTAGGACTCTACCATGGTGTGGAGCACGGACACCAGCAGGTTGAGGTTCTAGGGGGAGACTGACCCGGGCATGAGGTTGGAGATAACGGCTGTAAGAGAGGAAGACGGTGAAGACGGCGAGGTGGGGCAGGCAGGTGCCGATGTTTTTGGCCCGGCTTTCGGCGGCCGGCCTTCTCAGCATGGACCGGAAGATGTGGACGTAGGAGACGACGATGGAAACGAAGCAGATGACAGATAACACTGCCCCGCTGGTGACGCTCACATCCACAGCGACGTGGTTCTCGGAGCAAGAGATCTTCAGCAGGGAGGGAACGTCACAAAAGAACTGCTGGACGATGTTGGACCCATAAAAGCTCAGGGAGAAAGTTGAAGCTGAATGTAAGACCCCAAATAGCACCCGCTGAGGCAGGAGGCGGCTGCCAACATTCTACAGGCCGTGTTGTTCATGATTGTCCCATGGCGCAGGGGGTGGCAGAAGTCGGTTTAGCGGTCGTACGGCATTGCCATGAGGATAACGAGCTCTGAGGTGGCCAGAACGACCACCAGGAAGACCTGGACTGCACAGCCCTGGGGGGAGAGTGGTCTACAAGTAGTCAGGGAGATGACGACAGCCTTGGGGACGGTGACGAAGATGTAGCAGAGGTCGAGGACGGACAGGTTCCTGAAGAAAAAGTACATGGGGATGTGGAGGCATCAGTCAAGGGTGGTGATGGCGACGATGAGTAGATTCCTCTTCAGGGCCACCAGGTAGACAAGGAGGAACAGCGTCGGGTGAACCAGCTGCAGCTCCCAGACCTCCGAGAATCCCAGAATGGGGAAATCCATCACATCGGAGACTTTGGGCATTTTGGGGAGGTAGCACTGACTTTCTGCATGTGATGAAGGAAGAGCCAAAGTTAGAGTCAATTAATGGGTTGAGTGAAGGAATTGGCAGGACACTTGCTGGTGATTCTCTATGGAGAGGAGACGGTTATCGAATTCAGAATGATCTCTGAGTTTACCATGGAGACATTGAACATTTCTGGGGAATGATGTCGTCTCCCTGCATAGGAAGAGGAAGGGAAGACTTCAATTTAGAAACATTGATGTTGGGGGTGAAGGACTAGGACTATGTCAATCAATTCTATTTATTGATTACCTACAGAGGCATGCTATTAGTACGTATGGTCACTGCTCCCAAGGGGCTTCCATTCTGTTGGAAGCACCAAGCTTCGAACTGTGTAGAAGCAGGGTGCTCTTGGGAAGAACACAGTCCTGGGAGTCAGAGGACCTGGCTTCTAATCCCAACCGTACCAATTGTCGGCTGCATAGCCATGGAAAGTGACTTAATTTCTCTACGCCTCAGTTTTCTCAATATTAAAATGAGGACTTGATACCTATTTTCCCTCCTACTTAGTCTGTGAATCCCTCCTGGGACACGGACTGTGTTCTACCGGATTGTCCTGAATCTCCCGCAGCACTTAATACTTTGCTTGGAAAGTAGTTAACACTTAATAAATATAAAGAGTATTAGTCTTGGTTGAGGAAACCAAACCTAAAATGAATAGCGGGTAGGAAAGGTCAGAGAACAAAATGGTACGAACGTGACTGTTGTGATTTTTTTTGGTGCTTTTAGAGTCAAACAAGAAGTGCCTTTACACATACATTCATCCATTTAGTGTAGAGAAGAAGGGCCTCGTAGACAGAAGGACCTGGATTATAATCCTGACTCCTCCTCTTGTCTGCTGTATGTCCTGGGGCCAGTAACCTACCTTCTCTGTGCCTCAGTTACCTCATCTGTAAATTGGGGTTTACTACTGAAAGCACCTTGTGGGACATGGACTGTGTCCAACCAGATTAGCTTGTATCCACCCCAGTGCTTAGTACAGTACCTGGCATGTAACAAGCACTTAACAATAACAAAAAACAACCAACAAAAATAAAACACACATGTACATCAAACTGATTTCATTTGCTAATTATCTGCATTCACACTTGGACTCACACAAGCACAAGCATACCTCATTATTCACATAGTCCTTTCCTAAAGCATAGCTCAGTCTACATCTCTCCTCTCCTCAACCTCCTCTCTTGACAAGTTGTGTCTTCGCAGAAGTAACGAAAACTCAGAATCGGCTTGAAAGCTCTCCACACTATGACTGCACTCCACCACCTTTCCATCGTTTATCTCGTGTTCTCAGCTCTCAAAGCAACTTTCTGGTTGTTACTCAATATCGACTCCCTCGTATCCATCCTAGCCTGGAACTCCCTCTCTTATCCACTCAAAATCAGAGAGAGCATAATTCTTTCCTAATTATGAGCACTGCTAACCCCCTCTCCTCCAATCAGTTACCCCGATTCATTTCTCAACCCTCTAAACCCACTTCTCCTAACTCGAGTGCGAATCAACTCATTTCCATCCTCATTTACTGGAAAAAGCATGGGCCAAGGAGTTCTCTTCCTGACTGTGAGCTCCTTGTGGGCAAGCATGCACATCTACCAGCTCTGTTCTATTGTACTCCCAAAGGCATAGCTTAGTGGGAGTCAGAGTACTTGGGTTCTAATCCTTCCTCTGTCCCTTTGCCACTATGGGACCTTGGGCAAGTCGTTTCACTTCTCTGGCCCTCAGTTTCCTCATCTGTAAAATGGGGTTAAGACGATGAGCCCCGTGTGAAACAAGAACTGTAAGCAACCTGCTTAACTTGTTTCTACCCCAGCGTTTAGGACAGTGCTTGGGACATAGTAAGAGCTTAACAAGTACTACTATCACTATTATTACTCTTTAAGTGCTTAGTTCACATAATAAGGGCTCAATAAATATGATTCGAGATTACTTAATTGATGGTAAATTGGACTGTGTCAACCTAGACCAATAAGCTGGAAAACTTACTGTCTTCTCCCAACATTAGTGATGAACTCTTACAGGAAGGTATTGTTGATAGTTCCAGTTGCTGTCCAAAGCTGGTCACACTCTCTCAGTCCTGCCTGTCATTTACCCTCTGTAAGGAATATTGGGACCCACTGAAGGTCAAAGCGACTGTCTAAAGTCACTCTGCTGGAACACCGCAGCCCGGCAGGGAGTTGGCATGGTAGCGATGTTTGAGGAGGAAGGAGGAGAGATAATAGTAGTAATAATAATAATGATAATAATAATAATAATAATAATAATAATAATAATAATAATAATGGTATTTGTTAAGCGCTATCTATGTGCAAAGCCCTGTTCTAAGCGCTGGGGAGGTTACAAGGTGATCAGGTTGTCCTATGGGGGGCTCACAGTTTTAATCCCCATTTTACAGATGAGGCAACTGAGGCACGGAGAAGTTAAGTGACTTGCCCAAAGTCACACAGCTGACATTTGGCGGAGCCGGGATTTGAACCCATGACCTCTGACTCCAAAGACCCTGACCTTTCCACTGAGCCAGGGGTTACTGAACTGGAAAACACCTCCCCTTCTCCTAGCACCCCTTCCCGGCTGGGGGCCGTGGCCCTGGTCTGAACCCCAACTTAGGCCCGAGACTAGCTCCATCTCTTCCATCCTCATCCTAGTTCCCCCCTCCCCTGCCACTCTATCCCACTCACCCCCTGTCACGCTCATCGGCACAGCATGGGGCTGGGGGTCACTGACCACTGCCGGGCTGGAATGATCCCCTGTTTCACCTAAGATTCACGGGTTTGGTCAGCCAGAAAGGAACAGGGAAGAACATTCCTGACCCTGAGAAGCTCTACAGATAGGCCCCTGTCCCTGTAGATAAAGCAGGAACTGTTCCGAAGGGGATGACTGGAGGATGTTTCGGGGCCCTGCCGAGGGGCCTTGTAGCCTGGACAAGTCAGGCACTCTGGTCACGTGTTCCCTGAGGCCCCTGGGAGACAAGGGCCCTGTCCCTGCCGCATCAGCGATGGTGCCGTCCCTCGGGGTTCCCGTGGAAACAACGGCATCTGCATCCCATCTTCCCAACTGTTCCTGTTTTCAACGACAGTCTTTAGTTACTGTGAACGTTTTCACCTTTGTCCAGTGAACACCCTGAGCCACTCAATCTGCCAGTCAATCAGTCAATTGTAACTTTTTCTTATGGCCTATTTATCAGGCACTATACTAAGTGCTGGAGTAGTTACTAGCTAATCAGATTGGACAGAGTCCATGTTCCCCGTAGGGCTCACATCTCAATCCCCATTTTATAAATGAGGGAACTGAGGCATGGAGAAGTTAAGATCACACAACAGACATGTGGTGGAACCGAGATTAGAACCCATGTCCATTTGAATCCCAGGCCCCGTGTTCTAACCACTAGGCACTCTGTTCTTCTGACTTGTCCTGATTGCAAATCCCTTGACGTTCTGTTCATACTGAGTATATAAACTGTACCCTTGAATCAAGCGTTCATCTACTTTCTCATCTTTCCCTTAGCTCTCTACTCCTCTACGTTATTTATTCTCTGATTTTCTCCCCCATTATATCATAACCTCCTGGAGAGGAAGAACAATGAAATTTTTACCTCTTTTCAACTCTCCTGAGAGCTTGCTACAGTGTTTGGCACACAGGATGCGGTCAATAAATATCATTGATAATAATGATAGTAAGTAATATGGTTTTTTAAGCGTTTACAATGTGCCAAACACTGTTCCAAGATCTGGAGTAGATACAGGATATTCAGGTTAGACATAGTCCTTGCCCCACATGGGGCTCACAGTCTCAACACCCATTTTCCAGATGAGGTAACTGAGGCACAAAGAAGTGATTTGCCCATGGTCCCATGGCAGACAAGTAGCAGATCCGGGATTAGAACCCGTGACCTCTGACTCCCAGACCCGTGCTCTGGATGGATGGATGGATGGATGGATGGATGGATGGATGAATGGAAGGAGGAAAGATGGGTTGATGAGAGGATGGATTTGATAAGAAAGAGGGAGCTGCATTCATCCTTTCTTCCCTTGTCCCATACCACTTCCTGTTTTCCTACTTTCATTCCCACCCCCAGAATCATGCTAAAGAGAATATCCTTATATTTTCATAGTCATGACTAATAATGATATCATTATTGTGTTTATTAAAAGATTGCATGCCTAAATTGTTCCACTTGCTCGAGTCGAAACAAAATAATCAGTTCAGACACAATTCATGTCCCACTGGGGCTCAAAGTGTAAGAGCAAGAGAGATCCATGGGATGTTAGGTCACTGCCCCTAGGTCACAAAGAAAGCCAGTAGTAAAGCTAGCAACAGAACTCGTCTCAATTAATGATATTATTGAGCACTTACTCTGGACCCAGCACTGTACTAAGCACTTGGAAAAGTTCAGTATAACGGACGTTGGTAGACACGCTCCATGCCCACAATGAGCTTACATTCTAGAGAGATTCCCATTCCTTTAGGTCAGGATAAAATTTTCTTTAAAAATTACGGTATTTGTTAAGCACTTGCTATGTGCGAAGCACTGTTCTAACCACTGGGATAAATACAAGATAATCAGGTTGTCCCACGAGGGGTTCACAGTCTTCATCCACATTTTACAGATGAGGTCACCGAGGCACGGAGAAGTTAAGTGGCTCACTCAAGGTCACACAGAAGACAAGTGGCAGAGCAGGGATTAGAACGCCCCAAAACAGGATTTACTGTACGAAACATCTGGGGGAATTCAGTTTAACAGAGTTGTTAAACACATTCCCTGCCCACAATGAGCTTACAGTCTACAGGGACTCCCCTTCTTTTAGGCCATAATGCCTCTCCAAAACTGGATTGTCACTCATACTTCGGTCTTAGCCTCCTTCTGCCCGGACTATGACAATTCATCAACGTCCAGCGTTTGCTGTAAACCCCGTAGGACAGCTAAATATTTCGCTAGACCCAAGGGCAATTCCTTGGTTAAGTGGTGGTGTGGTGTTATTTGCACAAGGAAGGAGACGTTTTGTCCCAGATCCGAGGCTGGGTGAATGACCCTTTTAGGATCCTGCCCATGGCGACCTTCACGTCCCTGTTTCTCAGGCTGTAGATGAGGGGATTCAAGGAGGGGGGTACCAAGGTGTAGAACACGGACACCAGCAGGTCCACGATCCAGGAGGAGTCTGAGGGAGGCTTAATGTAGTTAAATCCACCCGCAGAAAGGAAAACAGTGACAACGATGAGGTGAGGCACGCAGGTGGAGAAGGCTTTGGCCTGGCCCTCAGTGACAGGCATCCTCAGCATGGCCCAGAAGATGCACATGTATGAGGCAGTGATGGAAATGAAGTACACGACGCCTAAGGCCATTCCAAAAGTCACAGTCGCGTCGATAGCTATGCACTCCTCGAAGCAGGTGATCTTCAGCACAGGGAGGACGTCACAGAAGAACTGGGGGACGTTGCTGGACCCACGGAAGAATGGGGAGAACCTCCCAGCTGAACACCTTGCTGCAAACACTCCCCCGCTGAGCCAGAAAGCAGTGGCCATCTTCACACTGGCCCTTCGAGCCATGACGACCTCGTAGCTCAGGGGGAGGAAGATGGTGGCATAGCGGTCATGGGACACGGCTGAGAGTATGAACAGCTCTGAGGTGGCAAACCAGACCCCTGAGAAGACTTGGACAGTACATCCCACAAGGGAGATGGATCTCTTCTTGGTAAGGGAGCTGTGGATGGAGTTGGGGACAGTGATGGAAATGAGGCAGAGGTCGAGGACGGATATGTACCAGAGAGAGAAGTACATGGGGGTGTGGAGGTGCCGGTAGAGGGTGGTGACGGGGAGTATGAGGAGATTCCCAGTCAGGGCCGCCAGGTAGATCAAGAGGAACAGCGCGGCCTGGACCAGCTGCAGCTCCCGGCCCTCCGAGAATCCGAACAGGAGAAATTCCCTCACCGTGGAGATGTTAGACATTTGTAGATGATGACTCACTGCACAGGAAAAATATCTTAATGAGGTGAATAAATCAACAGGAGCTTATCCGGTGAGTCTATGGGAGAAGCAACTTATGGTATATTGGAAGAGAGTTATCATTTACAAAATGACCTAGAAGCTTCGTAAAAAACTTCATGCAACTAGGAGGGATTTCCAAAGGAGGATTGACACCATAATTCTCCAAGTGGGGACAACAAGATACAAAGATATGAGAGGAAAGCAGTTACAGTAACAGTAACAGTAATAGCAGCAAAAGCTCTGGTAGAAGTTGTAGTACCATTCAATCAAGAAATTGAGAAATCGTATTTTTGAGCATTTTACTATGTGCAGAACACTGTACTAAATACTTTGGAGAGTGCACTATAATAGAGTTGGTAGACATGTTCCCTCCCCACAACATCCTTACAGTCTAAAGGGGGATAAAGATGTTAATATTAAACAAATTAGAGATATGTACAGAGTCTGTAAGCTAGCTGTGGGTAGGGAGTGAGTTTGTTATATTGCTGTACTGTTCTCTCCCAAGCACAGTACAGTACAGTGTCCTACACATAGAGCTCTGCTCTGAGCACAGTAAATATTCATTCACTCATATTTATTGAGCACGTACTTTGTGCAGAGCCCTGTACTAAGCTGATTGACTGACTGATAATTGTAATAACGGTGTACATCAAGCCCCCAGTGGACACAAAAGGCAAGGATGTACCAACCCTAGAAGGCACGCAGAAGCACACAAATTCATTCTCATACCCAAAATTACAGCTAAGCATACATGTATCCACATGCATAATGTCCTCACATGTATTCCCGCTCACTCACAGACCGAGGTTCTCCCACAGACGGACAGTTGCACAGAGTCAATTGCGTCTATCGAGTGCTTACTGTGTGTAGAGCACTGTGATAATCACTTGGGAGTGTATAATACAAACGAGTTGGTAGATGCATACACCCATAAACGTATCTAGTCACGCATTTGGCTCTTCCCGAACCTGTTCCTTAGGGAGAGGTGGTTAACATTCCCCACTGTTCCCTACCCAGATGTCCCCCTTCCCTGGAGTCTGGGATTTTCTCCCTGATTCTCCTACCCTGCACTGAGCATGCACATACACGAGTGCACGCACACACACAAAGCTGTGGGTCCAGAGAATCCAATTGCAACTGTCTCTAAACGAGGAAAACGAATTGCAGATTGAAGTCTGGCTAAATGGGGAAGGGTCTGGAGTGGGACCCCAGTTACATATGTCGCCTCAGTCATGGCAGTGGGCTCGGAGAAATGATTAATCGATGGTATTTACTGAGCGCTTACTGAGTACGGAGCACTGGCCTAAAGCCTTAAGGAGAATTGGTAGAGACATTCTCAGCCCACAACGCCCTGACAGTCTAGGGAGATGGAAGGATGATGGAGCGTTAATGAAGCGACGATGGAGGGATGATGAAGGGACGATGGAGCGGTTATGGAGGGATGACAGAGGGCCGATGGAGAGCGGATGGGGATGTTAGCGAGACGATGGAGGGAGTGTCTTACAACAATAACAGGTGATGAGTGTTTGCCCAGGTACAAAGACCATGCGACTGAGAACCTGAGCAGATGAAGTGATTCCAGTACTAGTGGCCTGTGCTGTGGTACCTGCCACTGTCTCGTCCCTGCTGAAGCCTGATTTCTGCTCCTTCAAACCCGCCTGCAGTGCAGCCCTGGTTTGAACTCCAACCTATGGGACGAGTGCGAGATTCTCCACCGACTCACTACGGGCCGCTGGCCTCTCCCAGCCCCTCGTTTCTCACCCCACGGCATACTCACCAGAGTAGCGCGGGGCTGGGAGTTACCCACCTCTACCAGGCTGGGCTGGTCCCCTGTCTCTCCTCGGACCCTTGTGTTCGGTCTCTCTGATCTTCCATCCTCGTGTCTCTCCCCACTTCAATCCATACTTCATGCTGCTGCCCGGATTGTCTTTGTCCAGAAACTCTCTGGGCATGTT
This sequence comes from Tachyglossus aculeatus, assembly GCF_015852505.1. Taxonomy (NCBI): domain Eukaryota; kingdom Metazoa; phylum Chordata; class Mammalia; order Monotremata; family Tachyglossidae; genus Tachyglossus; species Tachyglossus aculeatus. Next base: position 5,399,984 of record NW_024044831.1, on the reverse strand, counting down.
ACTCCCCTCCTCAAAAATCTCCAGTGGCTACCAATCAATCTGCGTATCAGGCAGAAACTCCTCACCCTCGGCTTCAAGGCTCTCCATCACCTCGCCCCCTCCTACCTCACCTCCCTTCTCTCCTTCTACAGCCCAGCCCGCACCCTCTGCTCCTCTGCAGCTAATCTCCTCACCGTGCCTCTTTCTCGCCTGTCCCGCTGTCGACCCCCGGCCCACGTCATCTCCCAGGCCTGGAATGCCTTCCCTCTGCCCATCCGCCAAGCTAGCTCTCTTCCTCCCTTCAAGGCCCTACTGAGAGCTCACCTCCTCCAGGAGGCCTTCCCAGACTGAGCCCCTTCCTTCCTCTCCCCCTCGTCCCTCTCTCCACCCCCCGTCCTACCTCCTTCCCTTCCCCACAGCACCTGTATATATGTATGTATGTTTGTACATATTTATTACTCTATTTATTTATTTATTTTACTTGTACATATCTATTCTATTTATTTTATTTTGTTAATATGTTTAGTTTTGTTCTCTGTCTCCCCCTTTTAGACTGTGAGCCCACTGTTGGGTAGGGACTGTCTCCATATGTTGCCAACTTGTACTTCCCAAGCGCTTAGTACAGTGCTCTGCACAATGTAAGCACTAAATAAATACGATTGATTGATTGATTGATTGACATAAAGGAGCCCTCAGCCACTCTCCGCTCTCCCGTGGACACTGAGATGCTTCTCCAGATTTACCCCTTCCCCAATGATAAAGCAGCTGCCGCTCTGAGGGAAATCACTGGAGGGCTTAGGGCCCTACCTAGAGACCTCGGGGCCGAGGCGACATGAGAAACCTCTGTCACGTGGTTCTTAGTTTTTCAATCTGGTCTACAGGATGAAATATCGTCTCAGGTGTTATCCTGCCCTCTGCGTCCCTGTTTTCAGTTTCTCTGTTTCTGTTTTCCATTCAGTAGTTGTTTTGGTATTCTGCTGTTGCTCATTCTCTTTTCATCAATCACTCACTCACTCAATCAATCAATATAATTTATTGAATGCTTACTGTGTGCGGAACTCTGAACACCACCCCACATAGTAGTGTTCAACGTGAGTATAACTTTGATGCTGAGAGACTGACTACCATCCAGAACTTCATTGTTCATGGAATTCGTTAGGCACTTACTATGTGCCAAGCACTGTTCTAAGCACAAGGGTAGGTACAAAGCTATCAGGTTCCATACAGGGCTCACAGATACGTCAGAGGCTGGGGGACAGGATATTGAATCCCCATTTTACAGATGAGGAAACTGAGGAATGGAGAAATGAAGTGACTTGCCCATGGTCACACAACAGGGAATTGGCAGAGCTAAGATTAGAACCCAGGTCCTCTGAGCTCTGGGCTCGTGATCGTTCCACTGGGCCATGCTGCTTCGCTGTTCTTTTCTTGCAATTTGAGAGTTAGTCCTGAACAATGAGTGATGCTGGTGGAACTCTGCTTCAGACGGTGTGGTGATATATATGGCTCAGTAGATAGAAAATGGGCCAGAGAGTGAAAGATCATGGGTTCTAATCCCAGCTCTGCTACTTCTCTGCTGTGTGCTTTTGGACACGTCACTTCCCTTCTCTAGTCCTCAGTTACCGCATCCGTAAAATGGGGACTGAGACCATGAACCCAGGAGGGACAGGGACTATGTCCAACCTGATTAACTTGTATCTACCCAAGTGCTTAGTTAAGTGCCTGTCACATAGTAAGTGCTTAGCAAACGCCAGTTAGAAAAAAAAAACACAAAAAAGCATGGATTGAATGATTGCTTGTTCGGTCTGAGCGCCAGTAAAAAAAAAAAAAAATTAATCAATCACTCTGAGGAAAACTACTTTAGTTTGAGCCATACTGCGCCCATACATACAGTTACACACACACGCACACACACACACACACACACACAGAAAGAGAGAGAGAGAGAGAGAGAGAGAGAGAGAGAGAGAGAGAGAGAGACGCACATTTAGACATGAAACACTCTAAATAAATGCAAAAATAGGAGCAAGGTACATTTTGCAACTTGGTAAAATTTAGAAGTTTCAGGTCGGGCTCCACAGCAGGGAATCGGGGTCTGCATCAGGGAAATGAGTCAATTCAGGAGCTAATCCCCAACAGAGTGACATTATATGTCGGGGAAAATCATGCCCACGTCTCTCCCATCCTAAAAAAAACCCTCTCTTGACCCCACCTCCACTTCTAGTTATTACCCTATCTCCCTCCTACCACTTCTTTCCAAACTCCTTGAACGCGTCGTCTACACCCGCTGCCTCGAATTCCCCAACGCCAACTCTCTCCTCGACCCCCTCCAATCTGGCTTCCGTCCCCTACATTCCACGGAAACTACCCTCTCAAAGGTCACCAATGACCTCCTGCTTGCCAAATCCAACGGCTCATACTCTATCCTAATCCTCCTCGACCTCTTAGCTGCCTTTGACACTGTGTACCACCCCCTTCTCCTCAACATGCTATCCAACCTTGGCTTCACAGACTCTGTCCTCTCCTGGTCTTATCTCTCTTATCTCTCCGGCCATTCATTCTCAGTCTCTTTTGCGGGCTCCTCCTCCCCCTCCCATCCCCTTACCGTAGGGGTTCTTCAAGGGTCCGTTCTTGGTCCCCTTCTGTTCTCTATCTACACTCACTCCCTTGGTGAACTCATTCGCTCCCACGGCTTTAACTATCATCTCTACGCTGATGACACCAAAATCTACATCTCTGCCCCTGCTCTCTCTCCCTCCTTTCAGGCTTGTGTCTCCTGCCTTCAAGACATCTCCATCTGGATGTCTACACGCCATCTAAAACTCAATATATCCAAGACTGAACTCCTTATCTTCCCTCCCAAACCCTACCCTCTCCCTGACTTTCCCGCCACTGTTGACGGCACTACCATCCTTCCTGTCTCACAAGCCCGCAACTTTGGTGTCATCCTCGACTCTGCTTTCTCGTTCACCCCTCACATCCAATCCGTCACCAAAACCTGCCGGTCTCACCTCTACAACATCTCCAAGATCTGCCCTTTCCACTCCATCCAAACTGCTACCCTGCTGGTTCAATCTCTCATCCTATCCCGACTGGATTACTGCATCAGCCTCCTCTCTGATCTCTCATTCTTCTGTCTCTCCCCACTTCAATCTATACTTCACGCTTCTGCCCGTATCATCTTTGTGCAGAAACGCTCTGGGCATGTTACTCCCCTCCTCAAAAAGTCAAACTATGCATCAGACAAAAACTCCTCACTCTCGGCTTCAAGGCTCTACATCATCTCTCCCCCTTCTACCTCACCTCCCGTCTTTTCTTCTATAGCCCAGCCTGCACCCTCCGCTCCTCTGCCGCTAACCTCCTCACTGTGCCTCATTCTCGCCTGTCCCTCTGTCAACCGCCGGCCCACGTCCTCCCCCTGGCCTGGAATGCCCTCCCTCCACACATCCGCCAAGCTAGCTCTCCCTTCAAGACCCTACTGAGAGCTCACCTCCTCCAGGAGGCCTTCCCAGACTGAGACCCCTCCTTCCTCTCCCTCTCCTCCCCTTCCCCCATCCCCCCCGCCTTACCACCTTCCCCTCCCCACAGCACCTGCCTATATGTATATATGTTTGTACACATTTATTACTCCATTTATTTATTTTAATTGTACATATTTATTCTATTTATTTTATTTTGTTAATATGTTTTGTTTTGTTGTCTGTTTCCACCTTCTAGACTGAGCCCTCTGTTGGGTAGGTATCGTCTCTATATATTGCGAACTTGTACTTCGCAAGTGCTTAGCATAGTGCTCTGCAGACAGTAGGTGCTCAATAAATACGATTGAATGAATGAATGAAAGTTCCGATTGACAGAGGTAAGACTTTGAGTGTCACCTTCCATTAAGACTTGTGCTCTCCTTCGAAGGGTGGTCTTCAGCTCAGGAGGCAGAAGATGAATATAGCCTGACCCAATCTCTGTGAAAACGAGGATCCTGTTCTCAATAAGTGTTATAGATGGTTTTTCATTCCCTTAGGTCTTTGGGTGAAACACACCAAGGTCTGGTCTCTGAAAGATGCTGGTGTCATTCACTGTCGCCATGTTAACTTCAGCAGGCAAAGAATAGTGACTTCATGGACCCAGGATGGAAGCCACTCCCGGCCTAGTCCCCTCCCCAGGGCTGCCTTCACGTCCCTGTTCCTCAGGCTATGGATGAGGGGGTTCAGAGAGGGCACCACCACGGTGTAGAACACGGAAAGGAGCAGGTCCAGTACAGAGGGGGAATCTAAGGGTGGCTTCAAATATGCACAGAAAGAAGTCATGAGAAAGAGAGTGACGACGACCAGGTGAGGCAGGCAGGTGGAGAAGGCTTTGGCCCGGCCCTCAGCGGCTGGCATCCTCTGAATGGACTGGAAGATGTGTGTGTAAGAGATGACGATGAGAATAAAGCAGATGACGCCTAACGTTACCGCGGCGGAGATGCTTACGTTGACGGCGACGTGGTCCCCGGAGCAGGTGATCTTCAACAGGGAAGGGATGTCACAGAAAAACTGCTGAATGACGTTGGACCCGCAGAAGGACAGGGAGAAGGCCGAGGCTGAAAGCAAGGCTCCAAACAGGGCCCAACTGAGCCAAGAGGCGGCCGCCATCTTCCAACATGCCATTCTGTTCATGACGACCTCGTAGCGCATGGGGAGGCAGATGGCAGCGTAGCGGTCATAAGACATCACCGTGAGGACAATATACTCTACACCTCCAAAGAAAAGTACCAAGAAGACTTGTGTGACGCAGCCCAGGAAGGAGATGGATCTACGGTCAGTCAGGGAGTTGTGGATGGATTTAGGAGCGGTGACGGAAATGTAACAGGGGTCGAGGACGGACAGGTTACTGAGGAAGACGTACATGGGGGTGTGGAGGCGCCGGTCGAGGGCGGTAGTGGCGACGATGAGTTGATTCCCTGTCAGAGCCGCCAGGTAGACCAGGAGGAATAGCGCGGGGTGGACAGGCTGCAGCTCCCGAACCTCCGAGAAACCCAGAAAGAGGAATCCCGTCACCGTGGAGACGTTTGGCATTTTTCGGAGGGAACATTGACTTTCTGCAGTGGATGAGGAAAGAGCCAAAGGTAGAGTACGTTGATGGGATGAGTGAAGAGACTGACTGGACATTTCCTGGTGATTCTCTATGGAAAGGAGGCAGTTATTAAATCCAAAATGATCTTTGAGGTCTTTATCCGGAAGGGATGAGGAAAGATCCAGATTTTCACATTATTTTGGTTGATTTAAAGGGAATTCCTGAGATTGTCTACCCTCTGCCACCCCAACAGAGTTGGTAGACACATTCCCTGGCCACATGGAGTTTACAGTCTCAAGGGAGATCTTTTTCCATTTTCTTCTTCAACCCTCCCCACTGCCTGAACTTGTTCGCTGCTTCCAGCTACCCAATACTTTGCATGCACACACATACACACACAAACACACAGCTTCTAGCACAGGGACCCTGATTGTAGCAGCTCCTGTAAAGTGGAAAATGAACTCGTTCAGTAATATTGATTGAGCGCTTACTGTGTGCAAAGCACTGTACTAAATGCTGGGGAGAGTACAATAGAATGATAAACAGGCACAGTTCCTGCCCACAACGATCTTAGAGTCTAAAGGAGTAATGGATTATAGTTGGGTTGATTTCAGTGTAAGTCTGATCACTGGCTTCACTCCCCTTCTCATTACCCGATTTCTTCAAAAAACCCTCCAAAAAAAAAAACCTTCTTACCGTGACTCGCTTTCAACGCTTTCCTCCTCCCACCTCTGGCTCCCACCCTTCCTTTCGCCTAGGAAATCCACCCTTTTCAACTCCCCAGACCGAAGATATCTCGCCCTCAAAAACCTTCTGGAATTCAACCTTCTCATGGAGGATTTAGCTAATTCACTTCTCCCACCATCTGTCAGTGACCATCTCCAGATTTAATGCATCTGCAGACCCTCAGGATACTGCTGCTGAATGTAAGGTTCATTACTCTAGGCTGTAAGCCCCTTGAGGAAACATGTCTACCATCTCATTTATATTGTATTCCCCCAAGCATTTAGTACAGTTCTCTGTACACAGTAAGCGCTCAATAAATGTCTACGATTGGTTGACTGATTAATGTCTGCTTCCCCTCTAGACGGTGAGCTACTTGTTTACAGGGAACATATCTATCAACTCTTTTAAAGGGCACTCTCCTCAGCATTCAGAATAAAGCTCTGCACACATTAAGAACTCGAAAGTACTTATGTTGCCAACTTGTACTTCCCAAGCGCTTAGCACAGTGCTCTGCACACAGTAAGCGCTCAATAAATGCGATTGAATGAACGAATAATGAAAAATATGATTATCAAGCACTAATAATAATAGCGAGAGTATTTGTTAAGTGCTTACTATGTGCCAAGCACTGTTCTAAGCACTTGGGAAGATAGAAGGTAACCAGGCTGTCCCACCTGGGGCTCACAGTCTAAATCCCCATTTTACAGATGTGGTAATGGAGGAACAGAGAAGTTAAGTGACTTGCCCGAAGTCACACAGCTGACAATTGACATAGCTGGGATTACAACCCACGACCTCTGGATCCCATGATGGTGCTCTTTCCACTAAGCCAGGCTGCTTCTCATCCACATATCCATTGTTCCATTCTTCCCTCCTCCCAGCTGTATGTGACATTTTGCCTATCTAGCCTATTAGATTGGGAAGTCTTTGATGCAGGGATCATGCCCTTTACCTTTCTATTTATGGCATTTCTTATGCTCTCATTACATGCCAGGCACTGTACTAAGATCTGGGGTGAATACAAGAAAATTGGGTGGGTCACAGTCCCAGTCCCACACAGGGCTAACAGTCTCAGTCCCCATCCTACAGGTGAGGGAACTGACACACAGAGAAGAGAAGTGACTTGCCCCAAATCACCCAGAAGAGAAGCAGCCCAGCCCAGTGGAAAGAGCATACGCCTGAGCTCTAATTCCAGTTCTGCCAATTGCTTGCTGTGTGACCTTGGGCAAGTCACTTAGCTTCTCTGTGCCTCAGTTACCTGTTCGCCCTCCTGTTCAGACTGTGAACCCCATGAGGTACAGGGATTGTATCCAACCTGATTAACATTCCAAGTGCTTAGAACAATGTTTGACACATAGTAAGAGCATAACAAATACCATTAAAAAAATAAAAAGACATGGAGCATAATTAGAACCCAAGGTTTCTGACTCCCAGCCCATGCTCTATCCGCTAGGCCACACTGCTTCTCTCGCATCCGCCCAAAACTTTTTTGGGGGACGTCCAATTGGTGATGAAGGATCTGGCTGGTTCAGTTTCAGTTATGCCATCTTTTCCCTGCCCAGAGGGTTGAGCTGATGGTTGAAGTCACTACGGCCCGGGGCGGACGCCATGTCACAACGTCCTAGCCCGGAAGCAACGACAGCCGGGGTTTGGGCGGTGGATGGTGGGGACCAGTAGGCTACCGTAGGGGTAAATGATTTCCCTTTGCAGCCCTGCTTCCAACTCCTGGGCCCCGGGGATGAACGTCTTCCCAGAGTGACCCTCACACTCACATTGATTAGCCCGAGGGTCCCTCCCTGTCCCTCCTCATCCTGGTTACTCTCACCGGGCCAGCCTGGGGCTGGTGGAGCCTCCTCGTTGCAGAGGCCACCGAGGGACAGCGAGGAGCCTTCAGCCCCTCTGCTCTTCGGTGGACACTGAGATGCGCTTTCCATACAGGGCTCCCGTCCCCTTATTTAAAACCACCGCCGTAAGGAGGGGGGGTCCCCGGAGGTCCGGATCACGGCGGCCTTTTCCCACAGTCTTTGAGTCCCTACAGAGATGAAGATCTGGTGATGGCACTTAAATCCCGGGTTCCCATGGCAACAGGATCCTAACGCTTCCCGCTGTTAGTGATCACCAGGTTCAACGGGTGGGCTCTTCAGCTTCTTTTCTTTTCTTCAGTGGTATCTGATAAACGCTTATTATGTGTTTAAATTCCAGGATAAATACAAGTTGATCAGGTTAGACGCAGTCCCTGTCCCACATGAGACTTATGTTGTTAATCTCCATTTTACAGATAGGTAACCGAGGTCCAGAGAAGTGAAGTGACTTGGCCAGGGTCACACAGCAGACATGCGTCAGAGCCAGGATTAGAACCCACATCCTTCTGACTCCCAGGCCCGGGCTAAATCCACTAAACCACACTGTTTCTCTGCTTCTTTCACCAACGAAGAGCGAGATTCTCTCCTCCACCGCCCCCTCCTGTAATAATAATAATAATATTGATGATGGTAGTTTTTAGGCACTTACTACGTGCCAGACATCGTACTAAGCACCGGGGAGTATACAGTGTCTCTGTCCCAGTTGGTACTCACTGTCTCGATCCCCATTTTACAAATGAGGTTACTGAGGCCCAGAGAATAATAATACTCAAAACGGTGGCGCTTGTTAAGCACTTCCTATGTGTTAGGCACTGAACTAAATGCTGTGGTGGATACAAGCAAATCGGGTTGGACACGATGCCTGTCCCACATGGGGTTCACAATATTAATCCCTATATTACAGACGAATTCACTGAGGCTCAGAGAAATGAAGTGACTTATCCTAGGTCGCATGGCAGATGAGTGGCGGGGCCGAGATTAGAACTTGGGCCTGTGCTCTATGCACTAGGCCACGCTGCTTCATAGAAGATCATAAGGAACAACTAAATATTTTCCCACCCTAATCCCTTGGAGTCCATGGAAGAAGATGGAGATACATGCTGACCCTTATAATAATGATAATGATGGTATTTGTTAAGCACTTACTATGTGCCAGCACTGTTCTAAGCGCTAGGATAGATTCAAGGTCATCAGGTTGTCCCATGTGGGGCTCACAGTCTTAATCCCAATTTTACAGATGAGGGAATCGAGACACAGAGAAGGTAAGTGATTTGCCCAAAGTCACACAGCTGATACGTGGCAGAGCCGGAATTAGAACCCTCGACCTCTGATTCCCAAGCCTGTGATCTTTTCACTAATCCATGATGCTTCTCTGTAATTATTGTAATTGTTAAGCGCTTACTATGTGCCAAGCACTGGTTTAAAGGCCGAGGTAGATTCAAGGTTGTCCCACGTGGGGCTCACAGTCTTAATCCCCATTTTACAGGTGAGGTAATTGAGGCACAGAGAAATTAAGTGGCTTGCCCAAGGTCACACATCTGTTAAGTGGCGGAGTTGGGATGGAACCCACGCTATTGGTCATTAATTGACTGGTTGATTAATTGACAGATTGATCGTTCCCAAAAAGCCCTGTCCACGAGAAGCAGGGTATGGGTAAAGAATACCGAGGCTACAGCACTGAGTTTACTATAGGTTCGAAGTGACTATTGCCTGTTCCAGTGAGACTAGTAATTATAGTATTTGTTAAGCACTTACTATGTGCCGAACACTGTTCTAAATGCTGGAAGCAGCGTGGCCTAATAGATAGAGTACAGGCGTGGGAGTGAGAAGGATCTGAGTTTAAATCCTGGCTCCACCACCTGCCTGCTGTGTGAGTTCCTCTAGATTCTAAGATCGTTGTGGGCGGGGAATATATCTGCCAACTCTATTATACTCTACTCTTACAAGCGCTTAGCAAGGTGCTCTGCACACAGGAAGCACTCACTAAATACGATTTATTGATTGATTGGTGTAGCCGAAGAAGCAAATTAACGTATACAGAAACGTCAAGGGAAATTGTGATTGCCAAAGTGCTGAGAAAGATGATTTGTATTAATAATAACTTAAGAAATGAGTTGTCATTATTAATATCAGTTAATACTAATCTCCTAACAATGATAATAGCAGTTTTATTTGTTAAGCACTTACTCTGTGTCAATCAATCTACTAAACATTGAGAGAAATATGAGATAATCAAGCTGGGCACAGTTCCTGTTTGACATGGGGCTCACAGGCTAAAGAGGAGAGAGAATCCTTCAATCAAACAATCATTTATTGAACAATTCCTAAGTGCAGAGCACTGTACTAACCACTTGGGAGAGTACAATATAACAAAGTTGGTAGACACAGCCCCTGCCCACAATCAGGTTACCGTCTAGAGGAATGAATCAATCAGTGGTATTTATTGAGTGCTTACTGTGTGCAGACATTTTACTAAGCACTTGGGAGAGTACAATATAACAGTTGGTAGACACATTCCCTGCCCATAATGAGCTCACAGTCTACAGGGAGAACAGGTATTGAATCCCCATTTTACAGATGAGAAAAATGAGGCCCTGATCAGTGAAATGACTTGCCCAAGGTCATGTAGCAGAAATTAATAATAATAATAACAATTGTAATAATAATAATAGTGGTTGTTAAGAGCTTACTATGTGCTAAGCAATGTTCTAAGCGCTGGGGTATTCAAGGTAATCAGGATGTAGCACGTGGGGCTCTCAGCGTTAATCCCCATTATACTGATGAGGTAACTGAGGCACAGAGAAGTTAAGTGACTTGTCCAAATTCACACAGCTGACAAGTGGAGGAGCCGGGATTAGAACCCATGATCTCTGACTCCTAAGCCCGTTCTCTTTCCACTGAGCCAACAGCTCTGTACTAAGTGCTTTGCTTCCTGTTGAACTTTCCCAAGTGCCAAAATGGGCATTTAATAAATACCCTTAATACCATAGAAGAGAACTGGACTCAGTTAATTCAATTTCAAAGCCTTCCTAAATAAATTCCCATCTCCTCCAGGAAGATTTTTCAAATTAATTCCCAACCTTTCCTTCATCATCAATCGTATTTATTGAGCGCTTACTATGTGCAGAGCACTGTACTAAGAGCTTGGGAAGTACAAATTGGCAACAAATTGGCAGTCCCTACCCAACAGTGGGCTCACAGTCTAAAAGGGGGAGACAGAGAACAAAACCAAACTTACCAACAAAATAAAATAAATAGAATAGATATGTACAAGTAAAATAAATAAATAAATAGAGTAACAAATACTACTCTCCCTCCTCACTGCTTGGGAACAGGGCTTCCATGTGACTTGATTTCCCTCTTGGGAGCGGGGCTAAACTTTTCCGGCAGCTGCCGTCTCCTTTGTCATTTCCCTCAGCCTCGGGTAGCCTCCTCCGAATGCTCCTTCTAGCCGATAGGCCCCTGAGACCTCGTTAGGAAGTCCACCCTCTTGCGTCTTATTAATAGGTTTTTGAAGCGGTCCACGAGTTGCTCTTTTAACGACTCCATGAGAGACTCCCTGCAATGGGCAACACTTGGTTACTAATTTCCACCGACTCGTTTTAGCCTGGGAGAGCCAAGTGTCAGAGCAACAGAGATGCTTCTGCTGGCTCTTGGGCTGCTGGGATGGATGGAGGGAAGAAGGGTCGCCGGGAGGGATGAGGCGCGGGGCAGAGGACGCTGACACCCTCTCCCCCCATCTCCGCTATGTCCTCAAGTGGCGCCAGGCATGGTCCCAGCAGAGAGGAAGCCGAGGATGGAGTCAGCCGAGGAAATCAGCCAACTTCTCTCCTGATTGGAACAAAGTCTTCTGGGCTCTAAGCTCCCACACAAAGTCTCTTCGGATAGCTTTCCTCAGGTGACTAGTTGGATTCTCGTCTAGGCCTCGAGTCTTCGTTAAAATGTGATGGACGAGGTTCTTGAAAACACACACACGCACACATATGCCTACATTTACATTTATATCCATACGTGCATAGCCCCATACTCACACACACGCTCACACACATACATGTTTATGGTGTATATATATGCATATGTATGTATGCAGCCATACATATGTGCACATAGTAATAATAATCATGATGATAATGGCATTTTTTAAGCACTTACTACGTGCCAATCACTGTTCTAAGACCTGGGGCCGATACCAGGTAATCAAGTTGCTCCACGTGGGGCTCACAGTCTTAATCACCATTTTACAGATGAGGGCACTCAGGCACAGAGAAGTGAAGTGACTTAAACACACATCCACACGCACACATTTGTATACATTATATACATTATATATGCATTGATCTCCCATCCTCCTGTGTTTCCCCGCTTCAGTCTATACTTCACTATGCTTCCCGGATTATCTTTGTACAGAAACGCACTGGGCGTTACTTCATCAATTCAATCGTATTTATTGAGTGCTTACTGTGTGCAGAGAACTGTACTAAGCGCTTGGGAAGTACAAGTTGGCAACATATAGAGACGGTCCCTACTCAACAGTGGGCATGTCACTCCCATCCTTAAAAATTGTCACTGGTTTCCTGTCAAACTACGAATCAAGCAAAAACTCCTCACTCTCGGCTTCAAGGCTCTCCATCACCTCACCACCTCCTACCTCACCTCCCTTCTCTCCCTCTACAGCCTAGCCCACACCCTTCGCTCCTCTGACGCTAGACTCCTCACTGCATTTTTCCCGCCTGTCCCGCCGTCCACACCTGTCTCACATCCTTCCCCTGGCCTGGAATGCTCTTCCTCCCTTCAAAGCCCTACTGAGTTCTCACCTCCTCCAGGAGACCTTCCCAGACTGAGCCCCCTTTTTCCTATCCTCCTCCTTCCCCTCCCCACAGCACTTTTATATATTTGTACAGATTTAGTACTGTACTTTACTTGAAAATATTTACTACTCTATTCTGTTAATGCCGTGCATATAGCTATAATTCTATTTATTCTGACGTTTTTGACACCTGTCTACATGTTTTGTTTTGTTGTCTGTCTCCCCCTTCTAGACTGTGAGCCCGTTGTTGGGTAAGGACGGTGTCTATATGTTGCCGACTTGCACTTTCCAAGCGCTTAGTACAGTGCTCTGCACACAGTAAGCACTCAATAAATATGATTGAATGAATGAATTATATATATGATATGCATATATCTATAATTCTGTTTGTTTATATTGATGCTATTGATGCCTGTTTACTTGTTTCGATGTGTGTCTCTCCCCTTATGGACTGTGAGCCTGTTAGTGGATAGGGATTATCTCTGTTGCTGAATTGTCCTCTCCCAAGTGCTTAGCACAGTGCTGTCCACACAGTAAGTGCTCAATTGATATGATTGAATGAAATATAATTGAATGAAATATGATTGAATGAATTTGTGCATATGTGCAGATGCACAGATATATAAGCATATAAATGCACATGTTCAAACATAGATATATAAGCATATAAATGCATATGTTCAAACATACACCCACACGTATATGGGCATGCATGTAAGTACATACGTACGTATTGATGTATGCACACTTTTGAATGCACGTGTCTAACCTCACACATACATGATCACCTGTGCAGACACATAAGCGCATACCTATGCAGGGGAAGCAGCCGTGGCTTAGTGGAATGAGCCCGGGTTTGGGAGTCAGAGGTTGTGGGTTCTAATCCCGGATCTGCCACTTGTCATCTGTTTGACTTTGGAAAAATCACTTAACGTCTCCTTGTTTCAGTTCCCTCATCTGTAAAATGGAGATAAAGACCGTGAGCCCCACATGGGAGAACCTGATTTCCTTTTATCTCCCCCAGCTCATAGAACAGTACTCGGCACTTAGTAGGTGCTTAACATATACCATCATCATTATTATTATTACCTACATTCTCACACATGCATACATACATGTATACCCGCACACTAGGGTGGCCATTAACCAAACTTCTATACAGGACAAATTTGGTTTCCAGCTGTTTTTTTCCGGTCCAATCAATCAATCGGTTATGCTTATCCAGAGCCAACTGGGTCCATAGTACTGAGATAAGCTTTGAGTTTTGTACTGTACTAAGCATTCAGTAGTAAGTACTAAGCACCCAGAAGAGTTCAAGAGAATCAAGAGGCACACTGCCTTGCCCTCAAGGAGCACACAATTTACTTGTTGGAGAGATCAGAAGTGTTTAAAAGAGTAAAAGCAGAAGGACTAATGAGGATTTAACAGGAAATGTGTCAGGATAAAATGGTTAAATAAAGAATTCAATAAGTGTAAATATGTATAAGGATAAATATAACAATTATAAACATACAATCATATGTATCTATCAGTTGATAGTATTTATTGAATTTCTTCTCGGTACAAAGCACTGTACAGAGAAGGCTTGAGAGAGTATCAGTCTCCCCCTCTTGACTGTTAAATTTACTGTGGGCCCTATGTTGGACAAGGACTGTTCCAACCTGATTAACCTGTATCTACCCCAGCGTTTAGAACAGTACCTGGCACATAGCAAGCACTCAGCAAATACCATTTAGAAAAAGAAAGCACGGAGTCAGGATTTCAACCTTCCCTAAGTGTGGCAAATATTCCCCACGATCCTCCACAAGCTCTCTGTGTTAGCCATTTTTCTGCTATTTGGAGATACCAAAGACAGAATACACAATCGATCACTTGATGACATTTATTGAGCACCTACTGAGTGTTAACCCTATACGAAGTACTTTGTTATTATTATTATCATCATCATCCTCATCATTATGATACTGGAACTAAACTAAATCAGGTCGGACACATTACGTGCCCCACACTGGCCTCACAGTCTACTACATTTTCCGCTTATTTTATGGCATTTATTAAACAACTACCACGTGCCAGGCACTGTACTAAGCTCTGGCTTAGATGTAAAATAATCGGATAGGAGACAGTCCGTGTCCCAAATGGAACTCACGGTCTTAAACCCCATTTTACAGATAGGTTAACTGGGGCACAGAGGAATTAACTGGCTGCTCTACGTAGAGGAGAAGGAGAACAGGGATGGAATCCCCATTTTACAAGGAGGAGGCTGAGGCAGGGAAAAGTGAAGCAACTTGCCCGAGGTCACGCGGCACACAAGTGGAGGGGTCAGCATTAGAACCCAGGTCCTCTAACTCCCAGACCCATGTTCTTTCCATTAGACCGTGGCGCTTCAAAATCTTGAAGCACAGAAGACAATAGCGCTCAATACAGTGCTTTGCATATAGCAAGCGCTCAGTAAATACGATTGAATGAATAGTAGTTCATACATTTCCTTCCTTCAAGTAGCATACAGTATAATTGGGATCCAGGAGATCAATCTGTCACTGGCAGTTATTGAGCACCTAGCCAGTGTTAGGTACTGTACTAAATGCTTGGAAGAGTACAAGACACTTGTCCCCCGCCCTCAAGAAGTTTGCAGTCCAAAGACGTTAACGTGCAATCAGTTTTGGTCTTTTTATTCTATCACAGACCTACTGAGTGCTAGACACTGTACTAAATGCTGGGGAGGGTACATAAAAGAGTAGCAAAACACATAATAATAATAATGATTGTGGTATTTGTTAAGTGCTCACTATATTCCAATCATTGTTCTAAGTGCAGGAATAGATACAAGGTAATTAGGCTGTCTTCATCTTCATCCCCATCCTCAGATGAGGCAGCTGAGGCCCAGAGAATCGAAGGGGCTAGTATTCCATTCCCACGCATGATCATAATATCATTATCAGCAGTATTAGTATTAATATTATCATTACCATCAACACTCTGGCATTTGTTAAGTGCTTACTCTGTGTCAAGCACTGTACTAAGCGTTGTGATAGAAACCCGCTAATCAGGTCATACACAGTCCCTGCCCCTAATGGGGTTCAGGTCAAAGTAAAAGTGGCAATATGATTTGAATCACCATTTTATAGAAAAAGAAACTGAAGCACAGAAAAGTGAAGTGACTAGCCCCAGGTCACACAGCAGGCAAGTGGTAGAGCTGAGAGTAGAATCCAGGTCCCCTGACTTCCAGGCCCATGCTCAAGCCACTTGGACACACTGTATCTCTAAACCTGTCTATATGTTTATGTATATCTATCAATCAAGCAAGCAGTGGTATTTGTTGAGCACTGACTGTGTACGAAGCACTGTACCAAGCACCTGGGAGAGTACAATAAGTTTACAGACAATAGAGGGAGACAGACATTCAAATAAATCATAGATTCAGTTATCCCTTTAATCCTTTATTCTGAGTCCACCAGCTGCCAGCCCCCTTTGATCTGTTTCAATGATTAGAGCACTTGTTAAAGCGCGTACTATATGCCAAGCACCTGTACTAAACACTGGGGTAGACACAAGATTATCAGGTCCCACATGGGACTCACAGTCTAAGTAGGAGGGAGAACAGATATTGTACCCCCATTTTGCAGATGAAGGAACTGACACAGAGTTCATTTAATTCATTCAGTCATATTTATTGAGCGCTTATCGTGTGCAGAACACTGAACTAAGTGCTTGGGAGAGTACGATGTAACAATAAACAGACACGTTCTGTTCCCACAACGAGCCAACAACGAGCTCTCTAGAGCTACAGTCTAGAGAAGTGAAGTGACTAGACTAAGGTCACACAGCAGGGAAGTGGCAGAGACAAGATCAGAACCCACTGATACCGTGTTGTGGGCAGGGAAAGGGTCTGTTTATTGTTATATTGTACCCTCCCTAGTGCTTAGTACAGTACCTTGCATACAGTGCTCTTCACACAGTAAGCACTCATTAAATACAATTGAATGGATGAAAGAATGAAAGGAAGCGCTCAATACATATCATTCACTGAATGAATGAATGAAGTCCTCTGATGCCCAGCTTCGCAACCTTTCCACTAAGCGACACAGCTTCCGAGGAGTGTAAGCTCCCTGTGGATAGGGAATGAGTCCTCTTGAATTTTACCAAGCGCTTAATCCAGCGCACCGGCTTCCGGAGGATTACAACCCAAAGCGGTCCTATGGGTGGCCGGGAAATCCCAGCGGGCCTTACCTCTGTCTCAGCAAATTCCGGAGGGCCCCTTGACGTCCTCGTCCCTCGGGCTGTAGACGAAGGAGTTGAGGACGCCAAAAACCATGCCCATGAGCCTGTCGCTTCCGGGAGAGTGACCGGAAGACGGCCGGATGTAGCCAAAGATGGCGGGGCCGTAGAAGCCGCCGATGGCCAGCAGGCAGGAGGTGCAGGTGGACCAGGCCCGGCGCTTCCCCTCGGCCGAGCTGCTCTTCAAGATGGCGGCCACGACGACGAGGTAGGAGCCTAAAGTGATGGAGCAGGCGCTGATTCTGCACACGGCCAGAGCGGGACAGAGACTTCACCAAAGGGACATCACAGTAGTACTGGTCCACGCTTTTGGAGCGGCAGAAGGTCAGCGTGAAGGTGACGGAAGCGAGCAGGGTGAGGGATTGAGGAACGGGGCCTGTCAGGACCCAGCTGCCAGCGCAACGCACACCCTCCCGTCCAAAACAGCATAACGGAGAGGGCAGAGGACGGCCAAGCCACGGTCAGAGGCTGTGGGCGCCAGGAGGAAGACATCCATCAGCTCCGGGGCCACCAGGAAATAGAGCTGAAAGGAGCTCCCGGCCAATGAGATCGCCAGTCTCCAGAGGGGAGTCCCCGCAGTATCTTGGGCACCGTGGCCTTGGGGCGGGAGACGTCCAGCAACGAAAGGTTGGCGAGGAAGAAGTACATGGACATGTGGAGACGGCTGTCGGCGCGGAAGGCGAGGAGGAGTGCACTGTTGGCCAGGAGCGTGGCCGAGTAGATGGCGTCGAAGGCCGCGATTCGCAGCTCTGTCCGGTCCGACAGTCCCATCAGGAGGAAGCCGGTCACCCTGGTGCCATTTCCCTCTGCCATTCGCGGGCGGTTAACTCGATCCGACCGTGGGCAGCAAGGACCTGCGTGCTAATTCCGCTTATTATTTGCTGGGTGGCCGCAGGAGCGTCGCTTCATTTCTCTGGGCTTCGGTTTCCTCACCTGCAAAATGGAGATTGGGACTGTGTCCAGTCTTATTAGCTTGAACCTACCCCAGAGCTTAACAAATGCCCTAAAGAAAAAAAATCAGTGGAGTGGGACAGGTCTTGGGCTGGAAGTCAGAGGACCTGGGTTCATTCATTCATTCATTCAATCATAGTTATTGAGCGTTAACTGTGTGCAGAGCACTGTAATAAGCACTTGGAAAGTACAATTCGGCAATAGATAAAGACAACCCTTACCCAACAAAGGGCTCACAGTCTAGAAGGGGGAGACAGACAGCAACAACAAAAAAAACAAGTAGACATGCATCAATACCATCAAAATAGATAAATAGAATTTTAGATATATTCTCACCATTAAGCAAATGAAGAGAGCAATGAATATGCACAACTATACACAGGTACTGTGGGGAGGGAAAGGGGTAGAGCAAAGGGAGGGAGTAGGGACAATGGGAAGAGGAGTAGGAGCAGAGGAAAAGGGGGTCTCAGTCTGGGAAGACCTCCTCGAGGAGGTGATCTCTCAGTAGGGCTTTGAAGAGGGGAAGAGAGCTACTTTTGAAGATTGGAGGAGGTAGGGCATTTCAGGCCGGAGGTAGGACGTGGGCCAGGGATCGACGGCGGGGCAGGCGAGAAGGAGGCATAGTAAGGAGGTCAGCGGCAGAGGAGCGGTGTGTGAGGGCTGGGCTGCAGAAGGTGAGATGGGAGGTGAGTTAGGAGGGGGCAAAGTGATGGAGGGCTTTGAAACCAATAGTGAGGAGTTTTTGCTTCATGCGAAAATTGATAGGTAACGGCTGGAGATTTTTGAGGAGGGGAGTTATATGCTCAGAGCTTTTCTGTAGAAGGATAATCCCGGCAGCAGAGTGAAGTATAGACTGAAACGGGGAGAGACAGGACGTCTTCCTCTATGACGTCCTCTCACTGGGAAAATACATTTTTGTCACCACTCCCGTCTACACTTTCCAGTTCCTTTGGCCAGGGACCATGTGTAATAGGGCCCCCAGACACCTCCAACTACACATGTCCAAATCAGTCCTCCTTCTCTTCCAATTTGAACCTTGTCGCAGCACTTGCTTTTTTATAGGTCTCTTTGCTTATTCCTCTACTAGTATTTCTTCACAAGCGTTTATTATGTGCCAGGTAATATCCTCGGCGCTGGGGTAGATCCAAGCTAATCTGGTGGGGCACACTCCTGCCCACATGAGTCTCGCAGCCTTCACCTTCCCTTTTACAGATGAAGTAACTGAGGCCCCGAAAATCCATTTATTTATTCCTTCCTTCATTCATTCATTCAATCACAATGATTGAGCGCTTACTGTCCTCAGACCAAGGGGGAGTACGCTTTGCAAATGAACGGATGCAATTCCTACCCACAGTGAGCTCACAGTCTAGAGGGAGAGACAGACTTTAATATACAGAAATAAAGAAGCAAAGCAAAAAAAATGAATCAATTATTCAATTACAGAGAGGGGACCTGCCCATAGGGTGACACAGTCAAGAGCCAGAATTAGAACTCTCTCTACCAGATTCAGCTGCTTTCCTTTCGCATCCGTGTAGACCATATGACGTTTCTTCCTGTCTCACAAGTCTGACCCTTTGGTGTTGTGTTCCACTCTGTCAATCGATCGATCAATCGTGTTGATTTAGTGAATTCTGTGTGTAGAGCACAGAACTCAGCTTTTGTGGGAGTACAACCCAACAATAAAAGAGACACATTCCCTGGCCACAGCGGGCTTTCAGTCTCCAGGGGGAGACAGACACCAGTAGGAATCAGTTCATTGCAGTTATAGACGAAAGTGCTTCGGGGCTGGGGTTACCACGGGAGGCTCAGCGCGACCGCAGCACCGCGCAAATCCGCTCTTTGCCAGGCTGAATATTGGCTACCGCGTCTTCTGCGAGCCCCACAACAGCCTCGGGACAGGCCATGGGGCACAACATTGATGGTAGGTCGGTAGGTGGAGGCGATCACTGTCCAGAGAGAGCATCAGATGACGAATCCCAGAAGTCTTTGGGCCTCGAACCTCCACAGAACCCTCCCGACAGGATCTGATTGTCTGGGTCGGTGCCTCGGCTGGGCTCCATGGGGATCCGATGGAGAGCGCGTGGTACTAATGAGGGTTCGCTCCCACGGGAGCCTCTTGAGGAGGGCCAAGAGGGCGTGGACCAGCAGGGAGCAGCCTCATGCCAATGAAAGGATTCGTTAAAACCCCTCCAGATTTACTGGTCCGGCTTTCAGTATATGGAGCCCCTCAGTTTCTTGATGGTTGGCTGTGTGATAAACTCACCCAAGAGCGACTGGGATGAAAGGAGCCCAATCTGAACCGCGTTTGGTGTCTCTGTGTTCTGTGCCTTACACCTCACAAGGAGTGGTAGCAAGTACTTAAAAATACCATAACTGCTATCATTCTCATTCAGAAAACAATATAAATAACCTCCGCCCTCGTCTTCGGAGCTCTTGGCCATGGTCTCGGGCCCTACCTCGGGGCATGATGGGACTGGAAGTTCGGGAAGTGGAGTTGAAAGCCAGTAGAGTGGGAGAGGCTGACTACGACTGCCAGAGGTCTTTGTGCCCCGATCCACCACGCCATGCTCCCTACCACCGCGATATGGCCGGATTGTTTGGGTGGGTGTCTGGTTTTGCCTCTGTCTTCCCCCTTTCTCGCAGGGATTCTGGTTCAGTGATTATTCTTGGCGAGTTGCGGGTGTGGTGACCGTATTACCAGAGCAGAGGCAGCCTGCATCCCACATCGGGACTCACAGCCAGTGGAAGAGGGTTAACACATAGCTCATCCCCAGGTTTGTCTTGGTCAATGTCAGACAGCACAAAAGTGTCGCAACAGGGACTTGGTCCCGAGTCTGCCACATCCCAGCCCTGCGCCCTTTCCAACTGGCTTCGCTGCTTCTCGAAGGTTGGTGCGAGGTTCACTTGATAGCTACAGGCTCTGGGATTCAGAAAGGGGCCGGCTACGGCCAGATGAACCAGGGCAGTTGCCTACTTGTGGCAAGTCCTGTTGGCGTTCAACAGCATTTTCCTATTCAGAAGCTGCTGGAGCTGGGGAGCATCTTTTAAGGCACTTTCTCCCTACCCCATCGCGAGGGCTGCAAGGAGAGGTCTCTTTCACCTTCCCCCAGGGACTACTGCATCAGTCTCCTCTCTGATCTCCCATCGTCGTGTCTCTCCCCACTTCAATCCATACTTCATGCTGCTGCCCGGATTGTCTTTGTCCAGAAACGCTCTGGGCATGTTACTCCCCTCCTCAAAAATCTCCAGTGGCTACTAATCTGCGCATCAGGCAGAAACTCCTCACCCTCGGCTTCAAGGCTGTCCATCACCTCGCCCCCTCCTACCTCACCTCCTTTCTCTCCTTCTACAGCCCATCCCTCACCCTCCGCTCCTCTGCTGCTAATCTCCTCACCGTGCCTCGTTCTCTTCTGTCCCGCCGTCGACCCCCGGCCCACGTCATCCCCCTGGCCTGGAATGCTTTCCCTCCGCACAACCGCCAAGCTAGCTCTCTTCCTCCCTTCAAGGCCCAACTGAGAGCTCACCTCCACCAAGAGTTCTTCCCAGTCTGAGCCCCCTCCTTCCTCTCCCCCCGTCCCCCTGTCCATCCCCCCGTCTTACCTCCTTCCTTTCCCCCCAGCACCTGTACATATGTGTATATGTTTGTACATATTTATTACTCTATTTATTTATTCATTTATTTATTTTACTTGTACATATCTATTCTATTTATTTTATTTTGTTAATATGTTTTGTTAATATGTTTTCCCGAGATGCCCGCCCGCCGTCACAACGCGCAGCCTTGCTGCTCCCGGAAGGATACTTTCCTCAAAGCGCCGCCATAGACACCCTGGACTCCGTTCCCGAGAGGCCGGCCCGCCATCACACAGCGTGGCCCCTGCTGCTCCCGGAAGGATCCTCTCCTCAGAGCGCCGCCAGAGACGCCCGGGACTCCGTTCCCGAGAGGCGCTCCCACCATCACACCGCGCGGACTTGTTGCTCCCGGAAGGATCTTCTCTTCAGAGCGCCGCCATAGACACTCGGGACTCCGTTCCCGAGAGGCCCGCCTGCCATCACACTGCGCGGCCTTGATGCTCCCGGAAGGCTCCTCTCCTCAGAGCGCCCCCATAGACGCCCCCTGCTTCCACCACCCCACCAACTTAAGCGACTTTCCCTAAAGTGCCCCCCATCCCCCTCTTCCTGGTCCGGCCCTGACTGACTCTACCCCCGCCCCCCTCCCCCGGGAAAAAGGCCCTTGTTATCACGAAGTTACATTAACGATAACCTCAAACGCATCTACTCAACCCTCCCATGCTAGTTGGCTGTTCACTCCTCGCCCCAGGTATCTCTGCTCCCTGACCCCCTTAACAGGTCCAGCGTACTCCAGCACAGAATTGTTTGTATCTGCTGTCTGTGACATCATTATCTGTCAATTTTAGTATTGCCATAGCATGTTAATCGTTAACCACCCCTGTGATGCCATTGCCTATTTATATCATTGCTACTGTTTTATCGCTTCTGCATCTCAATTGTTAACCTCCCGCTGTACTGTCACTCGCGCTGCTGACCTCACCATGAACTTTCAATTCTCTTGCTCCGAACTGCCATTCCCATTCCTCACATTCCCCTTCCCCTCTAACACCCAGCTCTTTCCGTCCCTCTCCCCCACCAAGACCACTCCACCTCACCCCCTACCAAGGATCCCTCTGTACCAGCGTCAATCCTCCACCCCTCCCTCCCAGCCCCTTCCGTCCCCACCTCCCCGCCCCCCACCCCATCCCAGTTCTCCTTTCCCATCGCCACCCCTCTTCCCACTCTCCGAGCCCAGGCCCCCGCAACGCATCCCAATCCAAACCCTCCCCACCCCTCGCACCCTTCCCCCTCCCTCCCCTCCTTCGACAGCTACTGCCAAGTGTGGCCTCTGGAAACCCCGCTCCGTTTTAAGTAAGATCTCTTTCATCCTGGACCTATTCCTTTCCAGCTGTCTACTCCTCCTCGCCCTAACTGAAACATGGTTGTCTCCGGATGACACGGTCTCTTCTGCTGCTTTCTCCACTCCCCCAGACTCCCCGGAAAAGGAGGAGGTATCGGTTTCCTTCTCGCTCCCCAGTGTCGCTTTCGCACTATCCCTCCTCCCCTTTCCCTTTCCTTCCCTTCCTTTGAAGCCCACATTATTCGCCTCTACCACCCCCTCCAGATTCTTGTAGCCATCATCTACCGCCCCCCCCCCCCCCCGGCCCCACTTCCAACTTCTTTAACGATTTTGACCCCTTCCTCACCTTCCTTCTCTCCTTTTCCGTGCTTCAACATCCACATGGATATCCCTGATGACTCCTCTGCCACCCGCCTTCTATCTCTCCTTGACGCTACCAAGCTCTTGCTCCACCCCACCTCACCCACTCACAAACTTGGTCATACCCTCGACCTCATCATCCCCTACCGCTGCACTGTGTCCACCCTCACCAAATCTGAAATCCCTCTCTCTGACCATAATCTTCTCACGTGCCTCCTCACTCACACTCCTATTCCCCGCAAATCCATATTACTCCCTCACAGAGATCTCCGCTCTCTTGACCCCCCATCCATCTTTCTGAGTGCCTCACACCCCACCTCGCCGCCCCTCTCCTCTCTACCCAGTCTTGATGATCAGATTACTGCTCTCAACTCTACCCTTTCTACTCAGCTAGACTCACTCGCTCCGCTTTCCCTTCGCAGCTCTCATACCATTAACCGACAGCCCTGGATCACTGCCACTGTCCGCTTCCTTCGCTCCTATGCTCGAGCTGCCGAACGCTGCTGGCGAAAGTCTAAACACCATGCCAACCTCGTTCACTTCAGGTTTATCTTTTCCTGCCTTAACTCAGCCCTCTCCTCTGCCAGACAAAACTATTTCTCCTCCCTTATTGACACCCATGCCCAACATCCCCGTCAGTTCTTCCGTACATTCAACTCCCTTCTCAGGCCCCCGGTTCCTCCCCCTCCTCCTTCCCTCACCCCCAAAGATCTGACCTCCTACTTCATTAATAAAATTAAATCCATCAGGTCCTACCTCCCCAAAGTCACTCCCCCACCTTCTCCAACCTCCCGGCTCTCAACACTCTCTGCTACTCTCCCATCCTTCCCAGCAGTATCCTCAGAGGAGCTCTCCTCCCTCCTCTCAAGTGCTACTCCGGCCACCTGTGTTTCTGACCCCATTTCCTCTCATCTCATGAAATCTCTCACTACGTCCCTTCTCCCCTCCTTAACTTCCATTTTCAACCGCTCACTCTCCACTGCTTCCTTCCCCTCTGCCTTCAAACATGCCCAAGTCTCTCCCATCCAAAAAAAACCCTCTCTTGACCCCACCTCATCTTCTAATTATCGCCCCATCTCCCTCCTACCATTCCTTTCCAAATTCCTTGAACGAGTTGTCAACACGCGCTGCCTCGAATTCCTCAACACCAACTCTTTCCTCGACCCCCTCCAGTCTTGGTTCCGTCCCCTACATTCCACGCATGCTGCCCTATCAAAGGTCACCAATGACCTCCTGCTTGTCAGATCCAACGGCTCCTACTCTATCCTAATCCTCCTCGACCTCTCGGCTGCCATCGAAACTGTTGACCACCACCTTCTCCTCAACACGCTATCCAACCTTGGTTTCACTGACTCCATCCTCTCCTGGTTCTCCTCTTATCTTTCCGGTCGGTAATTCTCAGTCTCTTTTGCAGACTCCTCCTCCGCCTCCCATCCCTTTACTGTGGGGGTTCCCCAAGGTTCAGTTCTTGGTCCCCTTCTGTTCTCGATCTACACTCACTCCCTTGGTGACCTCATTCGCTCCCACGGCTTCAACTATCATCTCTACGCTGATGACACCCAAATCTATATCTTTGCCCCTGCTCTCTCCCCCTCCCTCCAGGCTCGCATCTCCTCCTGCCTTCAGGACATCTCCATCTGGAAGTCTGCCCGCCACCTAAAACTCAACATGCCCAAGACTGAACTCCTTGTCTTCCCTCATCATCATCATCCTCAATCGTATTTATTGAGCGCTTACTATGTGCAGAGCACTGTACTAAGCGCTTGGGAAGTACAAATTGGCAAGATATCGAGACAGTCCCTACTCAGCAGTGGGCTCACAGTCTAAAAGGGGGAGACAGAGAACAAAACCAAACATGCTAACAAAATAAAATAAATAGAATAGATATGTACAAATAAAATAAATAAATAAATAGAGTAAAAAATATGTACAAGCATATATACATATATACAGGTGCTGTGGGGAAGGGAAGGAGGTAAGATGGGAGGATGGAGAGGGGGACGAGGGGGAGAGGAAGGAAGGGGCTCGGTCTGGGAAGACCTCCTGGAGGAGGTGAGCTCTCAGCAGGGCCTTGAAGGGAGGAAGACAGCTAGCTTGGCGGATGGGCAGAGGGAGGGCATTCCAGGCCCGGGGGATGACGTGGGCCGGGGGTCGATGGCGGGACAGGCGAGAGCGAGGTACAGTGAGGAGATTAGCGGCAGAGGAGCGGAGGGTGCGAGGTGGGCTGTAGAAGCAGAGAAGGGAGGTGAGGTAGGAGGGGGCGAGGTGATGAAGAGCCTTGAAACTGAGGGTGAGGAGTTTCTGCCTGATGCGCAGATTGATTGGTAGCCACTGGAGATTTTTGAGGAGGGGAGTGATATGCCCAGAGCGTTTCTGGACAAAGATAATCCGGGCAGCAGCATGAAGTATGGATTGAAGTGGAGAGAGACACGAGGATGGGAGATCAGAGAGAAGGCTGATGCAGTAGTCCAGACGAGATAGGATGAGAGCTTGAATGAGCAGGGTAGCGGTTGGGATGGAGAGGAAAGGGCGGATCTTGGCAATGTTGTGGAGCTGAGACCGGCAGGTTTTGGTCACGGCTTGGATGTGAGGGGTGAATGAGAGAGCGGAGTCGAGGATGACACCAAGGTTGCGGGCTTGTGAGACGGGAAGGATGGTGGTGCCGTCCACAGATATGGGAAAGTCAGGGAGAGGGCAAGGTTTGGGAGGGAAGACAAGGAGTTCAGTCTTCGACATGTTGAGCTTTAGGTGGCGGCCAGACATCCAAATGGAGATGTCCTGAAGGCAGGAGGAGATGTGAGCCTGGAGAGAGAGGGAGAAAGCACCCTGCCCTCTCCCTGACTTTCCCATCACTGTTGACGGCACTACCATCCTTCCCGTCTCACAAGCCCACAACCCTGGTGTCATCCTCGGCTCCGCTCTCTAATTCACTCCTCACACCCAAGCCGTCACCAAAACCTGCCGGTCTCAGCTCCGCAACATTGCCAGGATCCGCCCTTTCCTCTCCATCCAAACCGTTACCCTGCTCGTTCAAGCTCTCATCCTTTCCCGTCTGGACTACTGCATCAGACTTCTCTCGAATCTCCCATCCTCGTGTCTCTGACCACTTCAATCCATACTTCATGCTGCTGCCAGGATTGTCTTTGTCCAGAAACGCTCTGGGCATGTTACTCCCCTCCTCCAAAATCTCCATTGGCTACCAATCTATCTGCGCATCAGGCAGAAACTCCTCACCCTCGGCTTCAAGGCTCTCCATCATGTCGCCCCCTCCTACCTCACCTCCCTTCTCTCCTTCTACAGCCAGCCCACACCCTCCGCTCCTCTGCAGCTAATCTCCTCACCGTGCATCATTCTCAACGGTCCCTCCGTCGACCCCCGGCCCATGTTCTCCCCCGGGCCTGGAATGCCCTCCCTCTGCCCATCCGTCAAGCTAGCTCTCTTCCTCCCTTCAAGGCCCTACTGAGAGCTCACCTCCTCCAGGAGGCCTTCCCAGACTGAGCCCCCTGCTTCCTCTCCCCCTCGTCCCCCTCTCCATCCCCCGTCTTACCTCCTTCCCTTCCCCACAGCAACTGTATATATGTATAGTTGTTTGTACATATTTATTACTCTATTTATTTATTTGTTTATTTATTTATTTATTCATTTATTCATTTATTTATTTATTTATTTTACGTGTACATATCCATTCTATTTATTTTATTTTGTTAATGTTTGGTTTTGTTCTCTGTCTCCCCCTTCTAGACTGTGAGCCCACTGTTGGGTAGGGTCTGTCTCTACATATTGCCAACTTGTACTTCCCAAGCGCTTAGTACAGTGCTCTGCACACAGTAAGCGCTCAATAAATGCGATTGATTGATTGATTGTTTTGTTCTCTGTCTCCCCCTTCTAGACTGTGAGCCCACTGTTGGGTAGGGACTGTCTCTATATGTTGCCAACTTGTACTTCCCAAGCGCTTATTACAGTGCTCTGCACACAGTAAGCCCTCAATAAATATGATTGATTGATTGATAATGAAAGAATTATGGCATTTGTTAGGTACCTGTTACCACTCCCCTTGAGGTGTTCCTTGGAGAACACCGATTCCCCAATCTCTCTCAAAATCAGGCTCCTTTAATTCCATTCCTTCCCGGGAGAGTTTACCACACAAGCAAGGGTCTGGGCACTGAGTGGCTCTAACCCCACTCTAACCCCACTCCGAGCTGTCAAATGCAGATGGCCGTGTCTCTGTCTAGTACACGCCCACCACAGCGAAGAGTTCCTATGTATTAGAGCCCAGGCACCTACACAAGCCAATCAATCCGTGTGGCGTGGTGTGGTAGAGTGGCTAGAGGCAGGATGGGAAATAATTTCTGGGAGTTGTAGTGTGATACTAGTTCTAGACAGCGTTCCCCTCTGCCTACCGACCTACCACTCCCGTCATGCCTCGTGGGAGAGCCCGCCGTCCTGTCTGGCCCTGTCACCAGGAGAGGGAAAGTGGCAGGGTGGCTCGGATCATAAGGACTTCTGCGAGTTGTAATGTGATGCTCGTTCTAAATCGCGTTCACCTCCGTCTACTGAATTACCACTCCTATCATGCCTCGTGGGGAAGCCTCGCCCATGTCAGGCCCTGTTGCGAGGAGAGGGAGACGTGCGCAGCGGCTCGAGGCTCAAAGACATCTGGGAGTTGCAGTGGGATGCGCGTTCTCGACAGCGTTCACCTCCGCCTACCGAACTACAAATACGGCCATGCCACGCAGGGATTCGCGGCCATTTTGTGGATCTCGGAAGGCGCGAAAGGCCGATGTTCAGGGCGTTTTCCCATTTATAATGATAGAAATTATGGAATTTGTTAGGTACCTGTGACCGCTCCCCGTGAGGTTTCACATAGAGATCACTAACACCCTAATCTTCCTGAGAATCAGGCTCATTTAATCGTCTTCCCTTCAGGAGAGTTTACGCCAAACCAAGAGTCAAGGCAATGAGCGACTGTACGTACTGTGTTCGGGCATCTTATCGGGGCCTAGTTATAACACATGATTACATTTGAATGAGCCAGCTCCGAGCTGTCAAATGCAGATGGTTTGGCTCCAACGAAGATGTTCCTACACCAGCAAACGCTCATTATTTCCAACCCTAACCGTAGGATTCTTAAGTAATTGAGCACAGTCACCGACACAGCCAATCAGGTCCTGTCACGAGGGAGGGGAAAAGGGCGTGGAGGCTCCTGGTACAAGACTTCTGGGCGATGTACTGTGATGCTCGTTCTAGACAGCCTTCACTTCTGCATACCGAACTACCTCTCCTGTAATGCACCGCGGCAGAGCTGCAGCCACTTATGGTACACGGAAGGCACGGGAAGCGGATCTTCAGGCTTGTGGGGAGGGGCTCAGCAAGGTCGCTGCACTACCGAAGCCGCCCTTTCCCAGGCTGAATACCGGCCATCCGCGCCTCCTGCGAGCTCCCCAGCGGCCAGGAAAAAGGCCCTGGAGCATGACGGGGGATGGTAGTTCGAACAGCGGAAGCGATCGTTGTCCAGAGCGAACATCAGATGACGACTCCCAGAGGTCATCGGGTCTCGAACCTCAACAGAACCCTTCCGATAGGGTATGATTGACTGGATCGGTGCCTGGGCTGTGCACCATGGGGATACGACGGAAAGTGCGGGTATTAATGAGGGTTCGCTCCCATGGGAGCATCTTGGGGAGGGCCAAGTGCAGCTGCCCGGACCAGCGGGCAGCCGACTCGTGCCAATGAAAGGATGTGTAAGAACCCCTCCTTATTTAAGGGGCCGGCCTTCATTTCATGGGGCCGATCAGAGCCTTGACGGTTGGTTGTGTGGTAAACTCTCCCAAAAGAGAATGGACTGAAAGGAGCCCGATTTGGACCGAGTTTAGGGTCTCAGTGTTCTCTACGCTACACCTCACGGTGAGTGGTAGAGAGTACTTAAAAATACGATAATTATTATAAATCTCAATCGGAAAGCGTTTTGACCAAGTGTCACCTTCGCCGTCCGCTGTCTAGGCACGATAGGAGTGGGAATTGGGCAGGCGGAGGTGAACGCCAGTCATGAGCGAACGTCAGACTACGACTCCGAGAGATCTTTGTGCCCCGATTCTCCACGCCACGCTCCCTCCCACCGCGACACGGCCGCATTGATTGCGTGGGTGCCTGGACTGGTCTCTGTCGCCTCTGCTTTCTCGCAGTGTTGTTGGTTATGCAATTACTCTTGGCCAATCGTGGGTGTGGGGGACGTACGACCTGAGCAGAGGCAGTGTGCATCCCACATCGGGGCTCGCATCCTGTGGAAGAGGGTTGACACGTAGTTCATCATCAGGTTTACAGGTATGGCAGCTGAGGCACAGATTCCAAAATGCCTCGGCCAAGGTCACACAGCATAATAGTGTCACAACCGGGACTAGGTCCCAGGGCTGCCACATCCCAGCCCTGCGCCCTTTCCAACTTGCTTCTCTGCTTTTCAAGGATGGTGCGAGGTAGTTTCGATGAAGGCACGACTCTGGGACACCAGAGGAGGCGGCCGGGGCCAGACGATTCTGGAGTATTACATCGGCCTTCAACCGAAGCTTCTGTCCTTTTGAACTTCGTCATCCTCTATGGCATCCTCCTATTGGGACATGTATTTTTGTCCCTCCTCACGTTTATATTGTCCAGTTCCTTGGGCCAGGGGCCATGTTTACTAGGGCCCTCCGACACCTCCAACCGGTCCAAAACAGTCCTTTTTCTCTTCCAACTCGAACCCTGTCCCAGCATCTGGTTTTTAATTGGTCGCTTTGTTTTTTCTTCTACTGGTATTTCTTCACATGCGCCTGCCATGTGCCGCAAACTGTCCTCAGCGCTGGGGTTGATTCAGGTAATCTGGTTGGTTACAATCCTGTCCCACATGGGATTCACAGTTTTCACCCTCCGTTTAACAGATGAGGTAACTGAGGCCCCGAGAATTAGTTCATTTATTCCTTTCTTCATTCATTCAGTCTCATTGATTGAGCGCTTACTGCATTGAAAGTACTGTCCTCAGGGCTTGGGAGAGTGCACTATAAGAATAAACAGACACAATCCCTACCCACAGTGAGCTCACAGTCTAGAGGGGGAAACAGACGTTAATATACCGAAACAGATAAAGAAGGAAAGAAAAAAATGAATCAGTCAGTCAATAACAGAGAGAGGACTTGCCCACAGGGTGATATGGTCAAGAGCCAGAATTAGAGCTCTCTCCACCACATCCAGCTTTCCTTTCCCATCACATCCGATCGATCGATCATCATCATCACCTTCTTATTTGTCAGGTACCGTCCCAAGTCCTGGGAGTCGATACGAGCTGATCAGGTTGGACACAGTCCCTGTCCCACATGGGTCTCACAGTATCAATCCCCATTTTACAGATGAGGGAACTGAAGCCCAGTGAATTGAAGAGACTTGCCCAAGGTCACACAGCAGAAAGGTAGCAGAGCCGAGATTAGAGCCCAGGTCAATCTGACTCCCAGGTCCATGTTCTATCGATTAGGCCACTCTGCTTCTCTAATGTTCATCTTGTTCGTGTCCTCAAACAATCAATCAGTCATTTAATCAACTGTGGTTTCTGACGTCTTCTGATTGCAAATCTAGAGAGAATGAGAAATTTCTGTAAATCTACCCTAAAACCCTCCTCCGGGCTTGCTTGGGGGATCAACCCAGAGAAACAGCATGAGAAAAGCATAGCTTAGTGGCAAGAGCCCGGGCCTGGGAGTCAGAGGGCGTGGGTTCTCTTCCCGGATCCACCACTTGTCTGCTGTGTGACCTCGGGCAAGCCACTTAACTTCTCTGGGCCTCAGTTACCTTATCTGGAAAATGGGGATTAAGACTGTGAACCCCAGGTGGGACAACCTGATTCGGCTCTATCTACCCCAGTGCTTAGACCAGCTCTTGACACAAAGTAATCAGTTAACAAATGCAATTATTATAATTGTTATTATTCTTATCAGTTTGGGAGGGGCTGAGGGTTTCTGAGAACTGCGTGTTGGGAAGGAATACCTGATACTGTCGGGGTGGACATGAGGGGAAAATCCCTGGTTTCAGAAGGAATAGATTGTAGCCTGGGTTTCATCCTCTTCTATCTCTGAGCTGAGACACTGTACCAAATTCGAGTGAGGAGATCACTGTATTCTCTCCTCTGAATGGCCCTGTCCTCTTTCAAAATATCTCAGTGATGGTATATGGAAAAATAATTTGTCAGCCCACATTTCCTCCTCCCCACTTCCAGCTTATCAGAGCCCAGCTTTCCCCATCTTCAAAGCCCTTCTGTCTTCCCACCACCTTCCAGGCTGCCCTCACACCGATTCATTTTTCTTCTCCCTAAGTCATTTTCTCCCACCTACCAATCAGCGTCTTGGACCACTTCTCCATTTTTGCACTCACACCCACCATTATATTTCTGTGCATAGTGGCCTTTATAAAATGTACTATTTGAGCACATAGTCATCAATTTACCATTCTTTCCATTCTCTTCATCCTCTCATTAATTAATTCTGTGTCTGTCTCCCCTGATAGATTTTAAGCTCTTGGAAAGCAGGGATGATGTTTAATTTATTTTGATATCTCCGAAGAGTTCACTACAGTACTTTACTCCCAGGATGCATTCAACAAATATCATTGATTGATCGATGGATGAGTGGATGGATAGATGGATGTATGGATGGGTTGTTGGATGGATGGACGGATGGCTGGAAGGGTGGATGATGGATGGATAGGTGGATGGTTGGATGGGTGGAGTTTCTGCTGTGTGACTTTAGGCAAGGTACCTCACTTCTCTGTGCCTCAGGTATCTCAAATGTAAAATGGGAATTGGGTCTGTGAGCAGCATGTGGGCTGGGACTGTGTAAAACCTTATTTGCTTGTATCCACCCGAGCACTTAATACAATGTCTGGCACATAGAAAGTGCTTATCAAATACCACTATTATTATTACTGGTGGATGGATGGGTGGATGGATGGATGGATGGATGGATGGATGGATGGATGGATGGATGGATAAATGGATGGATGGATGGACAGACCGAGGGGTGAACAGATAGAGAGATGGACGTATCGGTGGATGGAAGGATGGATGGATGAACGAATGGATTCGAGGCAACGATTTGATCAGTCATATTCACTCCTTCATTCTATCGTATTTATTGAGCGCTTATAGTGAACAGAGCACTGTACTAAGCGCTTAGAAAATACAATTCAGCAACAAATAGAGATAATCCCTGCCCACATCATGCTCACAGTCTAGAAGGGGGGAGATACGCAACAATACAAGTAAACAGGCAGTCTAATGTGGGGAACGGTTTCCATGATTGCATCCCTTCTCCCTCATCACCCTCCGATTTCCTGATTTTCATATCCACCGAGTGATCTTAAAATTCATAGAATTACTGTTATTGTCGATAGTAGTATCAATATCATCATTATTAGCGTGGCTCAGTGGAAAGAGCATGGGCGTTGGAGTCAGAGGTCATGGGTTCAAATCCCAGCTACACCAATTGTTAGCTGTGTGACTTTGAGAATGTCACTGAACTTCTCTGTGCCTCACTTACCTCATCTATAAAATAGGGAGCAAGACTGTGAATCCCCCATGGGACAACCTGATCATATTGCCTCCCCAGAGCTTAGAACAGTGCTTTGCACATAGTAAGCGCTAAATGAATGCCATTATTATTATTATTATTATTTTTGAATATATTTATAATGTACTCAGGAAAGACTGCCAAGGGCTGGGGTAGAAACAAACTAATCAGATCCGACATGTTTCCTGACCGAAAGGGGCTCAGATTGTAAGAGAAAGAGAGAGCACATATTGAATCCCGATTTTACAGAGAGAACAAAGAGCTTACATGCCTGGAACAAGGTCATGCAGCAGGCCGGTGGCAGAACCGGGCAGACCTTTCAAATCTCATCACTCCCAGCCATATGCTCATTCCACTATGTCATGATGCCGCCCAAACATTCACTTGCCAGTCATTTATTCATTCATTCAATCATATTTATTGAGTTCTTACTGTGTTCAGCTTACTGTACTAAGCGCTTGCAAAGTACGATTCAGAATGAAAAGGGACGATCCCTGTCCACCCTGGGGTCACAGTTACACATGGTTTACCAACCTCTGTCCTAAAATTTGATAAATCCTCAGGCACTAGACTTTCTCTTTGGACAGCTTTTTATATGGATATACCCACTGACAAAACCCTGATGAGGAATGGGTTAGTCAGCAAAGGAAACAGACATTTTGTCCCTTAGAGGCTGGAGGAGGAATCTCCCCTTCAGGACTCTGCCCAGGGCGGCCTTCATGTCCCGGTTCCTCAGGCTGTAGATTAGGGGGTTCGGGGTATAGGACATCACGTTATAGAACACGGGCACCAACTGGTCCAGGGTCGAGGGGGAGTCTGACATGAGTGTGAGGTAGGAGATGACAGCCGTACAGGGGAAGACGGTGAAAACAGCGAGGTGGGGCAGGCAGGTGGAGAAGGCTTTGACCCGGCTCTCGGCAGCCGTCATCCTCAGCACGGCCTGGAAGATGCGAACGTCGGAGACGACGAAAGAGACGAAGCAGAAGAATCCTAAAGCTACCGCACCTGTGAAGCTCACATTGTTGGCGACGTGGTCGTTGTAGCAGGAGATCTTCAGCAGGGAGGGGACGTCACAGAAGACTTGCTGGACTATGGTGGACTCACAAAAGCTCAGGGAGAAAGCCGAAGCTGAATACAAGACCCCAAGCAGCACAACGCTGAGCCAGGAGGCGTCACCATCTTACCACAGGCAGTGTTGTTCCTGATGGGCTCATAGCGCTAGAGGAGGCAGATGGCGGCCTAGCGGTCATAGGACACCTCCGTGAGGATGTACAGCTCTGAAGTGGCCAAAACGACCACCAGGAAGACCTGGGCGGCACAGCCCAGGAGGGAGATGGATCTACAATCGGTCATGGAGATGACGACAGACTTGGGGAGTGTGACGGAGATGAGGCAGAGGTCGAGGACGGACAGGTTCCTGAGGAAGAAGTACATGGTGGTGTGGAGGCGCCGGTCGAGGGAGGTGATGGCGACGATGAAGAGATTTCCCATCAGGACCGCCAGGTAGACAAGGAGGAACAGCACGGCCTGGACCAGCTGCAGCTCCTGGCTCGCTGAGAAACCCAGCAGGAGGAATCCCATCACTGTGGAGTCGTTGGGCATTTTTGGGGGGCAAAATTGACTTTCGGCATGTGATGAGGGAAGAGACAGAGTCCATCGATTGGATGAGTGAAGGAATTGACTGGAAACTTGCTGGTGATACCCTATGGAGAGGAGACAGTTATTGAATTGAAAATGATATTTGAGTTCACCGTGGAGACATTGAACATCTCTGGAGAATGATGCTGACTCCCTGCACAGGAAGAGGGAGGGAAGACTTCAATTTAGTCACATTGATGTTGTGGGTGAAGGAATAGGACTAAGTCAATCAATTGCATTTATTGAGTACCTACAGAGGACACGGTATTAGCACATATGATCACTGCCTCCAAGGAACTTCCATTCTACTGGAAGCACCAAGATTAGAAATGTATAGAAGCAGGGTGCTACTGGGAAGAATACAGGCCTGCGAGTCAGAGGACCTGGGTTCTAATACCAAATCTACTACTTGTCCGCTGCATAGCCATGGGAAAGTGACTTAAGTTCTCTGAAACTCAGTTTTCTCAACAGTAGAATGAGGATTTAACACCTGTGTCCCTCCTACCTTGTCTGTCAATCCCTGTGGGACAAGGACTGGGTTCTACCGGATTGTCCTGAATCTCCCCTACCACTTAATACCTTGTTTGGCACATAATAAGCACTTAATAAGTTTCAAGAGAATTATTTGTGGTTGAGGAGACAAACTAAAATGAATAGCGGTTAGCAGAGGTTGCAGAAAATGAATGTTGTGAAATTATTTCGGTGGTTTTAGAGTCAAACAAGAAATACCTTAACACATTAATTCATCCACTTAATGGAGAGAGAATGGGCTTGATAGACAGAAGGACCTGGATTCTAATCCTATCTCGGCTCCTTGTCTGCTGTGTGACCTGTAACCAGTCACTTACCTTCTCTGTTCCTCGGTTACCTCATTTGTAAATTGGGAATTACAACTGCGACCATCCTATGGGGCATAAACTATATCCAACCTGATTAGCTGGTATCTACCACTGTGCGTAGTACAGTACCTGGGACAAGATAAGCACTTAACGATACCACAAAGCAAACAAGAAAAATAAAGCCCACATATACACCAAACCAATTACATTTGCTCACATATCTGCATTCACACTTGTACGCACACAAACACAAGCATAGCTCATCATTCATCTAGTCCTTTCCTAAAGCATCGCTCAGCACACATCTCTCCTCTCAACCTCCTCTTACGACAAGTTGTGTCTTTTTGAAAGCAACAAAAACTCACAATCGGCTTGTAGGCTCTCTGCCCTATGACTGAACTTCACTCCCTTTCCATTGTTCAACTCATCTTCTCAGCTCTCAGAACAAATTTCTAGTTTTTACTCAAAATCGACTATCCCGTTTCCATTCTAGCTTAGAACTCCCTCTCAGCCACTCAAAATCAGAGGGAGCACAGTACTTTCCGAATTCTGAACACTGCTAAAATCTCCTCTTCTCCAACCAGCTTCCCCGATTCATTTCCCAGCCCTCTAAACCCAGTTCACTTAACGCAAGCACGAATAAACTCATGTAGTGGAAAAAAGCATCTGCCCAGGAGTTCTCTTCTTTACTGTGAGCTCCTTCTGGGCAGCATAAGCATCTAAGAGCTCTGTTCAATTGTACTCTCCAAAACACAGCTTAGTGGGAGTTAGGGGACTAGGGTTCTAATTCTGCCTAGGTCACTGCTGCAGTGGGATCTTGGGCAAGTCGCTTCACTTCTCTGGGCCTCATTTTCCTCATCTGTAAAAGGGCACACAATGATTGCGTATTCATCTTTCCATTCCTTTTTTTCCTTCTAGAAGGGGCAGGGAATGTGTCTGTTATAGTGTTATAAAGTGGATAGAGCAATTCCTCTCTGCGTTCAAACATGCCCACATCTCCCCCGTCCTAAAAAGACCCTCTCTTGACCCCATTGCCCCTTGCAATCCTATCTCCATCCTATCCTTCCTTTCCAAACACCTAGAGCGGGTCATCTACACTCGCTCAACTCCAACTCTCTCCTGGACCCCCTCCAATCTGGCCTCCGTCCCCTACACTCCACCGAAACTGCCATCTCAAAGTCGCCAATGGCCCCCTTCTTGCCTAATTCAATAGCTCCTACTCAATGCCAATCCACCTCGACCGCTCCGCTACCTTTGACACTGTCGACCATCTCCTACTCCTCAACACGTTATCCAGCCTTGGAGTCACGGACTCCGCCCTCTCCTGGTTCTCCTCTTATCACTCTAGCTGTTCTTTCTTGGTATCCTTCGCGGGCTCCTCCTCCTCCTCCCGTCCCCTTACTGTAGGGGCTCCCCAAGGATCAGTTCCTAGTCCCCTTCTGTTCTCCATCTATACTCACTCCCATGGGGAACTCATTCACTTCCAGTGTTTCAGCTAAATTCTGTATGCAGGTGACACCCAAATCTACCTCTTCTCCCTTGTTCTTTCGCCCTTCCTCCAGGCTCGTATCTACTCCTGCCTTGAGGACATCTCTATCTGGTTGCCTGCCCGCCACCTAAAACACAACATGTCCAACGCTGAACCCCTTATTCTCCTTCCAAAACAGTGTCCTTTCCCTGACGTTCCCGTCACTGTGGATGGCACTACCATCCTTCCCGTCTCACAAACCCGCAACCTTGGTGTCATCCTTGACTCCGCCCTTTCATTCACCCCACACATCCAATTTGTCAACAAAACCTTCCGGTTTCACCTTCACAACATCACCAACATCCGCCCTTTCCTCTCCTTCCAAACCGTTCTCTTATTGGAATAATCTCTCATCCTCTCCCGACTGGATTACTGACTGCATCAGCCTCCTTTCTGATCTCCCTTCCCCCTGTCTCTCCCGGCTTCAGTCTATGCTTCACGCTGCTGCCTGGATTATCTTTCTACAGAAACGCTCTGGGCATGTCACTCCCCTTCTAAAAAATCTCCAGTGGTTGCCGATCAACCTTCGTATGAAGCAAAAAGTCCTCTGTATTGGCTTCAAAGCTCGTCCTCTGTATTGGCTTCAAAGCTCTACATCACCTTTCCCCTTCCTACCTCACATCCCTTCTCTCCCTTTACAGCTCAGCCCGCACCCTCCTGTCCTCTGACGCCTACCTCCTCACTGGGCCTCCTCAATGGGTTCTTGCCTGACGCACTGTCGACCCCTGGCCCACGTCCTACCTCTGGCCTGGAATGCCCTCCCTCCTTAGATCCGCCAAACTAGCTCTCTTCCCTTCTTCAAAGCCCTACTGAGAACTGACCTCCTCCAGGGGGCTTTCCCAGAC
Organism: Tachyglossus aculeatus; assembly: GCF_015852505.1. NCBI lineage: Eukaryota > Metazoa > Chordata > Mammalia > Monotremata > Tachyglossidae > Tachyglossus > Tachyglossus aculeatus. The sequence goes on along the minus strand of NW_024044831.1, from coordinate 5,362,629 downwards.
TAAGCGCCCCCTTTCCTCTCCTCCTCCTCCCCTCCTCATCACCCTACTCCCATCCTGTGCTTTGCCCCCTTCCTCTCTCCACAGCACTTTTGTATATTTGTACATATTTATTACTCTATTTTATCAATGATATGTATATATCTATAAATCTATTCATCTATTTTGGTGGTATTGATGCCTGTCTACTTCTTTTGTTTTGTTGTCTGTCTCCCCATTCTAGACTAGCCCTTTGTTGGATGGAGATTGTTTCTATCTGTTGCCGAATTGTACTTTCCAAGGGCTTAGCACAGTGCTCTGCACACTGTAAGCGTTCTATAAATACGATTGAATGAATGAATGAATGAACGAATGAGTCAGATGCACTTGGGTTCTATTTCCGGCTCCGCCACATGTCTGCTGTGTGATCATGGGCAGGACATTTAACTTCTCTGAGCCTCAGTTAGCTTATATGTAAAATGGGGGCTAATACTGTGAGATCCATGTGGAATAAGGCCTGTATCCAACCTGCTTTACCTGTATCTACCCCTAGCGCTTAGGACAGTGCTTCGGACACAATAAGTGCTTAACAAGTACTACTATTGTTATTATTACTTTCCAAGTGCTTCGTGCACACAGTATGGTCTCAATCAATCTGATTCAAGATTAGCAGATTGATAGTAAATTAGACTGTGTCAACCTATCCCAGTAAGCTAGAGAGCCCATGAGGGCAGGGATTTACAACCGTTCCCACTATTTCTCTTCTCCCAACGTTTAGGAATAACTTTTAGAGGGAGGAATGGCTGATAGTACCAGTGGCTGTCGAAAGCTGGTCCCATTCTCTCAGCCCTGCCTGTCACTTACCCTCTGAAAGGGATTCCGGGAACCACTAAAGACCAAAGTGACTGTCCACAGTGCTGATGCTGTGCTGGAGCACCATAGCCCGGCGGGTAATTGGCAGAGGTAGCGAGGTTTGAGGAGGAAGGAGGAGAATAGTGTGATGGTTGGCGGAGGTCACTGAACTGCAAATCACCTCCCCTCTTTCTCATTCATTCATTCATTCGTATTTATTGAGCATTTACTGTGTGTACAGCACTACTAAGTGCTTGGAAAATGCAATTCGGTAACAAATCTATCACCCTTGTATCACCCCTGCCCGGCTGGGGGCCGCGGCCCTTGTCCGAACCCCAATTCAGGCTCCAGACTGGCTCCATCTCTTCCATTCTCTTCCTCGTGCCCCCGCCCCTCCATCCCACTCACTCCAAGTCACTTTCACTGGGGCAGCGTGGTGTTGGGGTCGCTAACCTCTTCAGGGTTGAGCTGGTCCCCTCTTTGCCCTCAGACCCCTGGGTTCAGTCAGCCAAGAAGAAAAGAAGAGGAGCCCTCTGTCCCTCTCCGCTCGCGCTCAGACCCCGAGAACCTCTCCAGACAGGCCCCCCTCCCTGTAGAAAAAGCAGGACCTGCTCCGTGGGGGATCCCTGGAGGATGGCTATGGGCCCTACCGAGGGACCTCGTGGTCTCGACAAGCCAAGCACGTTCTTGTCACGTGGTTCCTGAGGCTCCTGGGAGACAAGGGCCCGGTACCTGTAGCATCAGTGATGGTGCCGGCCCTCGGGGCTCCCGTGGAAACAACGGCATCTGCATCCCAGCTTCCCAACGATTCCTGTTTTCACCGACAGTCTTTAGCCACTGTGAATGCTTTCATCTTTGTCTAATTCACAACTTGAAACACTCAATCTGTCAGTCAATCAGCCAACTGTAACTTTTTCTTATGGTCTTTGTGAAGCGCTTACTATATATCAGGCACTATATTAAGTGCTGGCGTATATACAACCTAATCATATTGGACAGCGTCCATATCCCCCTTGGGGCTCCCATCTCAATCCACATTTTACAAATGATGGAACTGAGGCACGGAGAAGTTAAGTGACCCTGCCCAAGTTCACACAGCAGACATGTAGTGGAACTGGGATCAGAACCCATGTCCATTTGAATCCCAGGCCCGCGCTCGACCCACTAGGCAACGCTGCTTCTTCTGACTCGTCCTGATTGCAAATCCGTTGAAGCTCTGTTCATACTAACTACATCAACTGTACTCTTGAATCAAGCATTTGTCAACTTTCCCATCTTTCCCTTCTGTCCTTCTTCCTCTATGTAATTTATTCTGTGTCTATCTCCCCCATTAGATCATAATGTCCTGGACAGCAGGAACAGTGCAATTATAACACTTTGCAACTCCCCTGAGAGCTTACTACAGTGCTTTGTACCCGGGATGTGGTCAATAAATACCTTTGATAATAATAATAGTAATAATTATGGTCTTTGTTAAGCGCTTGCTATGTGCCAAGCACTGTTAAGAGCTTACTATGTGCTAAGTGCTGGAGTAGATAAAGTTAATCGGGTTGGCCACAGTCCCTGTCCCACATGGGGTGCACAGTCCTAATCCTCATTTCACATGTGAGGTAACATAGGCACAGAGAAGTGAGGGACTTGCCTAAAGTCATATCACAGATACGTAGCATAACTGGGATTAGAACCCGCGACCTCTGACTCCCGAGACCTTTCTCTGGATGGATGGATGGATGGATGGATGGATGGGTGGATGGATGGATGGATGGAGGGCTAGATGAATGCTTGGAAGGATAGATGGATGGAAGAAAGGAAATATGGATTGATGAGAGAGGATTGATTTGACAAGAGAGATGGAGCTGCCTTCATCCTTTCTTCTCTTTTCCCATACCACCCCCCCCCCCCCACCATTTTCCAACTTTCGTTCCCACCCCCAGAGTCATGCTAAGGAGTGCATCATTTCATTTTCATAATCGTTACTAACAATGTTATAATTATTTTATTTATTAAGAGGTTGTGTGCCTAAATTGTTTCACATGCTGGAACAAAACTAAACAAAACAATCAGTTCAGACACAATTCCTGTCCATAGAGGCTCAGAGTGTAAGAGGAGGAGAGATCCTGCAAATGTTAAGTCACTGTCCCTAAGTCACAAAGCAAACTAGTACCAGAGCTGGCATCAGAACTCAAATCTCAATCAATCAATAATAATTATTGAGCACTTACTCTGGGCCCAGCCCTGCACTAAGTACTCGGAAAAGGTCAATATAACTGATTTGGTAGACACGTTTCCTGCCCACAATGGGCTCACAGTCTAGAGTGATTCCCATTCCTTTAGGCCATGATAAAACATTTTTTAAAAAAATTACGGTATTTGTTAAGCACTTGCTTTGTGTCAAGCACTGTTATAAGCACTGGGGTAGATACAAGGTAATCAGGTTGTCCCACGTGGGGTTCACAGTCTTTATACCCATTTTAAAGATGAGGTAACTGAGGTACGGAGAATTTAAGTGGCTCATCTTAGGTCACAGTGAAGACACGTGGCAGAGCCGGGATTATTACCTCCCCAAAATAGAATTTACTATACTAATCACTTGGAAGAGTTCAATTTAACCGAGCACCGAGCACACAGTTTAACACATTCCCTGCCCACAGTGATCTTACAGTCTACAGGGACTCCCCTTCCTTTAGGCCATGATACATCCCCAAACCTGGATTGTCAGTCTGACCTAAGTCTTAGTCGCCTCCCTCCCAGACATTGACAATCCATCAACGTCCAGCGTTTTCTGTGAACCCTGTAGGACAGCTAAGTCTAGCTATTTAGCTAGATCCAAGGGAAATTCCTTGTTTAAGTGGTGGTGTGATATTATTTGCACCATGAAGGAGACGTTCTCTTCCCAGAGCGGAGGCTGGGTGAGTGAACCTTTTAGGATTCTGCCTATGGCGGTCTTCATGTCCCGGTTCTTCAGGCTGTAGATGAGGGGGTTGAGGGAGAGGGACACCACTGTGTAGAGCATGGACACAGGCAGGTCCACGGTCAAGGAAGAGTCTGAGGGCGGCTTAATGTAGAAAAATGCACCAGCATAGAAGAAAACAGTGACGACGGCGAGGTGAGGCAGACAGGTGGAGAAGGCTTTGGCCCGGCCCTCAACGGCCGTTATCCTCAGCACGGCCCCGAAGATGCGCGCATACGATACGACGATGGGAATGAAGCAGACGACACCTAAGGCCGTTCCAAAAATCGCAGTCACATCGATGGCGTTGTGCTTCTCGGAGCAGGTGATCTTCAGCAGAGGGGGGACGTCACGGAACAACAGGGGGACGGTGGTGTTGGACCCGCCGAAGGACAGGGAGAACGTCCCAGCTGAGCACATTGCCGCGAACAGGCCCCCGCTTAGCCAGGAGGCAGCAGACGTCTTCCCACAGGCCACTCGAGCCATAACGACCTCGTAGCTTAGGGGCAGGCAGATGGAGGCGCAGCGGTAGTAATGAGGACAGCTCTGAGCCGGCAAACCAGACCACCTCAGGCCCCAGGCTGGCTCCATCTCTTCCATCCTCATCCTCGTCTTCCCCTGCCTCGTCTTCCCCTGCCCCTCCATTTTATTCATCCCCAGTCACTGACACCGGGGCAGCGTGCGGCTGGGGGTCACTGACATCAGTAGGGCTGGGCTGGTCTCCTATCTGCCTTCAGACTCCTGGGTTCAGTCAGCCAGGAAGGAAAAGAGAGGAGCCTTCGATCCCTCTCCGCTATCCCTCAGACCCCGAGAAACTCTCCCGACTGGGACCCGCCCCTGTAGATAAAGCAGGAGCTACTACGAGGGGTATCCCTGGAGGATGGCTCAGGGCCGTGTCGAGGGACCTCGTGGCCTGGATAAGCCAAGCACCGTCTGGACACTTTGTTCCTGAGGCTCGTCGGAGACAAGGGGTTCCAGTGGAAATAGCGGCCGCTGCATCCCAGCTTCCCAATGGTTCCTCTTTTCAACAAAAGTCTTTAGCCACTGTGAATGGTTTGTCTAGTTCACAACCTGAGCCACTCAATCTGTCAATCAGCCAACTGTAACTTTTTCTTATGGAATTTTTGGAGTGCTTACTATATGTCAGGCACTATACTAATTGCTGGAGTAGCTACAGACCAATCAGATTGGACAGAGCCCATGTCCCCCGTGGGGCTCAAATCTCAATCCCCATTTTACGGATGCGGGAACTGAGGCACGAAGAAGTTAAGCGACCCTGACCAAGGTCACACAGCAGACATGTGGTGGAATCGTAATCAGAACCCATGTCCATTTGAATCCCAGGCCTGCGCTCTACCCACTAGGCAAGGTTGCTTCTTCTGACCCCTGATTGCAAATCTGTTGAAGTTCTGTTCATACTGACTACATAAAATGTACACTTGAATCAAGCGTTCGTCCACTTTCTCATCTTTCCCTTCTGTTCTTCCTCCTCTACGTATTTTATTCTTTGTCTCTCTACCCCCTTAGATCATTATCTCCTGGGCAGCAGGAACAGTGCAGTTTTATCTTTTTCCAACCCTCCGGAGAGCATACTACAGTAATTTGTACCCAGGAGGTGATCGAAAAATACCACTGACAATAATTATGGTCTTCTTTGAGTGCTTACTATGTGCCGAGCACTGTTCTAAGGACTGGATTAGATACAATGTAATTAGTTTGGACACAGTCCCTGTCCCACATGGGACTCACACTCTCAACCTGCAAATTAAAGATGAGGTAACTGAGACACAGAGAAGTGAGATGACCTGCCCAGAGTCATATGGCAGACAGGTAGCCGAACTGGGATTAGAACTCACGACCTCTGATTCCAAGCCCGTGCTCTGGATGGATGGATGGATGGAAGGAATGAAAGGTGGATTGAGGAGAGAAGAGGGATTCGACAAGGCAGATGGAGCTGCAGCCTTCCTTTCTTCCCTTCTCCCATACCTCTTCCCATTTTAGGACTTTCATACCCACCCCCACAGTCATGCTAAGGAGCATATCATTATGTTTTCATAATCTTTACTAGCAATGATATCATTATTTTATTTGGTAAGAGGTTGTATTCCTAAATCAATCAATCAATCAATCAATCGTATTTATCGAGCGCTTACTGTGTGCAGAGCACTGTGCTAAGCGCTTGGGAAGTACAAGTTGGCAAAATATAGAGACAGTCCCTACCCAACAGTGGGCTCACAGTCTAAAAGGGGGAGACAGAGAACAAAACCAAACATACTAACAAAATAAAATAAATAGAATAGATATGTACAAGTTAAATAAATCAATAGAGTAATAAATATGTACAAACATATATAAATATATATAGGTGCTGTGGGGAAGGGAAGGAGGTAAGATGGGGGGATGGAGAGGGGCACGAGGGGGAGAGGAAGGAAGGGGCTCATTCTGGGAAGGCCTCCTGGAGTAGGTGATCTCTCAGTAGGGCCTTGAAGGGAGGAAGAGAGCTATCTTGGCGGATGGGCAGAGGGAGGGCATTCCAGGCCCGGGGGATGACGTGGGCCGGGGGTGGATGGCGGGAGAGGCGAGAACGAGGTACGGTGAGGAGATTAGCGGCAGAGGAGCGGAGGGTGCGGGGTGGGCTGTAGAAGGAGAGAAGGGAGGTGAGGTAGGAGGGGGCGAAGTGATGGAGAGCCTTGAAGCCGAGGGTGAGGAGTTTCTGCCTGATGCGCAGATTGATTGGTAGCCACTGGAGATTTTTGAGGAGAGGAGTAACATGCCCAGAGCGTTTCTGGACAAAGACAATCCGGGCAGCAGCATGAAGTACGGATTGAAGTGGGGAGAGACACGAAGATGGGAGATCAGAGAGAAGGCTGATACAGTAGTCCAGAAGTCCAGTAGTCCAGTAGTTCAGATCGATTGAGCAATCGTTTTGATTCTGTGTGTAGAGTTCTGTACTCAGCTTTCGTGGGAGTACAGCCCAACAATAAAAGAGATACATCCCCTGGCCACAACGAGCTTTCAGTCTCCAAGTGGAGACAGATACCCATAGGAATCAATTCATTGCGGTAACAGACGGAAGTGCTGTGGGGTTGGGGGTTGCCTGGGGAGGCTCAGAGCGGCTGCAGAGATGCATAACGCCGCCCTTTGCCAGGCTGAATATCGGCTACAATCGCCTTCTGCGAGCCCTCTAGTGGCCTCGAGACAGCCTTGGGGCATGATGGAGATGGTAATTCGGAAGGCGATTGCGATAACTGCCCAGACTGAGTATTAGTCTATGATTCCCAACAGTCTTTGGTCATCAAGCCCCCACAGAACCCTCCCGACAGGTTGTGATTGACTGTATCGGTCCCCGGGCTGGGCTCCATGGGGATCCGACGGAGAACACGGGGGATTAATGAGGGTTCGCTCCCTTGGGTGCATCTTGGGGAGGGCCAAGGGCAGCTCCCTGGACCAGCAGGGAGAGGCTAAATGCCAATGAAAGGATGTGTAAAAACCCTTCCCGATTGAAGGAGCCAGGCTTCATCACATGGAGCCGCTCAGTGCCAAAACCGTTGTTTGTTTGCCATACTCTCCCGAGAGTGAATGGGATGAAAGAAGCTCGATTGAGACAACGTTTGGGGATTCTGTGTTCTCTGTGCTACACCTCACAAGGAATGGTAGCAAGTACTTGAAAATACTAGAATTACTATCAATCTCAATCGAAACACTTTCTTCAGAACGGCAGCCCGGGGCTTCCACGCTCTGTTCCATGGCCTCGGGCCCCGTGGCTCGGCACGATCGGAATGGTATTTCGAGAGACGAAGGTGAATGCCAGTCAAGAGCGATCGTCAGACTACGACTCCCAGACGTCTTTGTGTCCCGATCCGCCACGCCACGCTCTCTCCCACCTCAACACGGCTGCATTGTTTGGGTGCGTGCCTAGGCTGGCCTCTGAGGCCTCCGCGTTCTCGCAGTGCTGTAAGTTCAGCGATTACTTTTAGCCAATCGAGGGTTTCGGGACATACTGCCCGAGTAGAGGCAGTCTGTGTCCCACATTGGGGTTCGCAGCCTGTGGAAGAGAGTTAACACGTATTTCATCATTTGGTTTGCAGGTGTGCCATTCTGAGACAGACAGATTCCAAAGTGTCTTGACCATGGTCACGCAGCACAAAGGTGTCACAATCGTGACCTGGTCCCAGGTCTGCCACATCCCAGCACCACGCCTTCTTCAACTCGCTTCTCTGCTTCTCGAGGGTGGTGTGAGGTGGTTTCGATAGTGGCGGGGCTCTGGAAATCCAGAAGAGCCGGACGAGGCCAGATGAATCCGGGCAGCTGCCCTCATGTGGTTACTCTGGAGTATTACATCGGCGCTCAATCGATGCTTCAGTCCTTTTGTATTTCGTCATTCTCTAGGACGTCCTCCTAATGGGAAAATAGATTTTTTGTCCCTCCCCCCGTCTACATTGTCCAGTTCCGTGGACCAGGGACCGTGTATGCTACAGATCCCCGACACCTTCAACTATACATATCCAAAACACTCCTTCTTCTCTTCCAATTCGAACCCTGTCTTGGCATCTGCTTTTGTATTGGCCTCTTGGTTTTTGCTTCTGTTGATATTTCTTCATAAACTCTTGCTACGTTCCAGGTACTGTCTTCGGCGCTGGGGTAGATTCAAGATAATCTGGTTGGACACACTCCTATCCCACATGAGACAGTCTTCTCCTTCCCTTTCACAGATTAGGTAACTGAGGCCTCGAGAGTTCAATCACTTATTCCTTCTTTCATTCATTCATTCGCATTGATTGAGGGCTTATTATCCTCAGAGCTTGAGAGAGTACAATATAACAATGAAGAGCCACAATCCCTACCCACAGCGAGCTCACAGTCTAGAGGGGAAGACAGATGTTAATATACTGAAATAGATAAAGAAGGAAGGAAAAAAAATGAGTCGATCAGTCATTTACGGAGAGAAGAATTCCCCACAGAGTGACCTAGTCACGAGCCAGAATTAGACTTCTGTTCACCAGATCCAGCTGCTTTCCTTTCCATTCACTCTAGACGGTACCACTTTTCTTTCTGTCCAAGTCTGAATTTTGGTGTTGCGCTTCACTGAATTGATCGATCGATTGATCATGTTGATTGAGTGCATTCTGTTTGTTGAGCACTGTACTCAACTTTTGCGGGAGTACACCCAGTAATAAAAGACACACATTCCCTGAACACAACGAGCTTTCGGTCTCCAAGGGGAGACAGACACCAATAGGAATCAATTCACTGCGGTTTTAGCCGGAATGGCTGGGGGGCTCGGGTTGCCCTGGGACACTCAGTTCGGCCGCAGCGCTGCACAAAACCGCCCTTTGCCAGGCTGAATATCGGCTACCCGCGCCTTCTTCAAGCCTCCCAACGGACTCGAGACAGCTCGTGGTGCACGGCGGGAACGGTAGGTCGGTAGTCGGAGGCGATCGCTCTATACAGAAAACATCAGACTATGACTCCCAGAAGCTTTCGGGCCTCGAGCCTCCAAGGAACGCTCCGGACAGGGTCTGATTGAGTGGGTCGGTCTCCATGGGGATCCTATGGAGAACATGGAGAAATAAGGGATCGCTCCCGTGGGAGCATCTAGGGGAGGGCTAGGTGCATCTGCCTGGACCAGCGGGGAGAGGTCTCATGCCAATGAAAGGATGTATAAAACCCCCTCCCGATGGAAGGGCCCGCCTGCAGAACATGGGGCCCCTCGGTGCCTTGACGGCCAGTTGTGTTTTTAAACTCTCCCGAGAGCGAATAGGATGAAAGGAGCCCGCAGCCACACTAGGACACTTGACAGCTGCAGAAATCCCCAAACGGCAGCTTTGAAGTGGCCTGTGGTGGCAGGGGGCCCCAATGGGGCTTACTGTATTTATCAAGTTTCCAGTGGTGGCAGAGGGCCCCAGAAGCCCTTCCTGTGACTAGCAGGTACCCTTTGGCATCGGAGAGCTGGAGAAAATACCTGGCGCTGCTGCTCACTATCCTATTAGGCCAGGAATGCCTGTGCGGGTCCAGCTCGTTAGGGACCTGGACACCTGCAGAAAGTCTCCCTGTGGCTCCCTGGAACTTGTTGACGGTTACATCAAGCTTTTTCCGCTTACTTTTCCCAATCTATCATTTACAATTCCTTTGTGTTACATTCTAGTCTTCCCTGTGGCCTCTGCGGGTGTGTCTACCCATGGAGCCGATCTGTCTGGTTGTTTGGGATCGCAGGAAGCAATATGCGAAAGGGCATTAAGTTTAACAAATTGTTAACGCGAGTTGTAAACTGCATACTACGCCAGGGAACCAGACATATGTAGGACACCCGTTGTGGCTCTCGGCCATACGAGGCTACATGGCAGCTGTAGAAGATCCCCTGGAGCCCTCGAATACCGCAGGGCTACGAGCAGCTCCAGACACCCGGGGACCCCTGCCATCCTAGGTCACTTGACTAATGCAGGCACCACGCTGGAGCCACCTGTCACGCCAGAACACTGAAAACTGCAGAAACACACCCGGAGTGGTCTGCCAGCCCAGGCCACCTGACAACTGCAGAAAGTCCTCCAGGACCGTTTTCAACACCAGTACATCTGACTGTCACAGGAATAACCCTGGAACCCTGTGCCACCCCAAGCCCCCTGACACCTGTAGGAAACATCCCGGCTAAAACCACTTCAGGGAACCTGGCAGCTGAGAGACATATCCTGTAGTCCTCTACCACCCTAGGGCACCTAACAGACATAGAAAGCCCCCCTGGGTCCTTGTGCCAACAAGTCCTCCTGGCAGTTACGGGAATCCTCCCGTGGGGCCCCCCGCTACCTCAGGCCACCTGACAGACAAATAAAGGGCTTCTGAGACCCTCTGAAACTCGATGCCACCTAACAGGCACTGAAAGTCATATGGGAACCTACGTCTCATCATGCCACCTAACAGAAGCAGGAATCCCCACTGTGGACGTCTGCAACCCAAAATCACCTGACACCTATAAGAAGCTTCCCTGGTGCCCTGTGCTAGGTCACCTGACAGCTGAAGGAAGACATCCTGGTGGTCTCTGCCACAGTAGGCCATGTGACAGATGCGGGATGCCCCCTGGACCTTTCTGCTATCAAAGTCCACCTGCTAATCCCAGGAATCCACCCTGGGAATTTCTTTCAACCCAGGCCACCGAACAGCTGCAGGAACTCCCCCAGGAACCTATCCCACAGTATGCCGCCTATCAGGAGCAGGTGTACCCTTCTGGTCAGCCCACAACAAGCTGCCTTTCTAGTGACTACTTGTGATCCTGCGAACGACAGCAAGGGAGAGACTTTGTGAAGGCACTAATGGGCTTTACTCGAAGGCAGGTGATTACGGGCCTGTGAGGGTGGGGAATGGAAGAAAGCGTGGCTTTCTGTCCCTGTTCTAACTGCTACCTGGCCTGGACCAATCAAGGACTGCCAATTAAGGCCCCAGCTGCGACGCCTTAGGCAGAAAAAAGATGGTCGCTTTGAATTGCAAAGGGGGCACCTCGAAACAACACAGAGTTTCTGTGTTGGAGAGGGAGGAGACCAGCAGAAGCAGCAGGAAGCAGCAGAAGAGCGGCAGAAGCAGAAGGAGAGCAGCACCTGGTAGCAGAAAGAGGAAGCGTTGGCAGAACTGGCTCCGTTGACCTCAGTCTGGTATTGGACCTTTGGTGGAGTGGAGTGAGAGAATGTGTGTATGTGTCACTCCCTTGCACGGTGGTAAAACTAAGTAAAAATCTTTTCACAGTAACCTTGGTGGCCAGAGGTGTGGTTTGAATTCTACTGGTCCTGGAAGGTCCTGGTCGGTACAAGGAGAGGGGTGCAGGGTGGGGGGGGAGGTGCTCGAGACACCCTCTGTGGATCTCTGAGATCTAAAGGCACCTGACACGACAAGAAGCTTCCCTGGCACCCTCTGCCACCCTAGATCAGCTGACAGTTGAAGTAGAATACTCTGGGGCTTTCTCCCATTGCAGGCCACGTAATAGGTGCAGGAAGCCACCCGGAGTCCTCTACTATCCAAGAGAAACCTGATAGCTGGAGGAAATCCCCTGGGACTGTCTGCCACCCCAGGACATCTGACAGCAGCAAAAACACCTCTGAGACCCTCTGCCACCCCAGGGTACCCGACGGCTGTAGGAAGCCCCCCTGGCACCCTCGGGCACCCTAGGTCACCTGACAGCCACAGAATCCTCTCTAGATCCCCCTGCATCCCCAGACTGTCTGGGAGTTGCAGAAAGCCCCCTTGGGCCTCACCTGCTATCCCAAACCACTTAGCAGTTGCAGTAGGTTCGCTGGGGCCGTCTGCCGCCATAAGCCATCTTCAAGTTGCAGGATACTCATCTGCAGTGCTCTATTACCCCAATGCACCTGACAGCTGCAGAAAGGTCCCATGGGAACCTCTGCAGTCACTGGCAAGCTGACAGCCAAAAGAGGCCTCTCTGGAATCCTCTGCCAACCCAGGATGGTTTATAGTAAAGGGAAGACTCCGTTGGGACCTCTGCCACCCCAGGCCATGCGACCGATGTAGCAGGACCCCTGGGGCTCTCTGCCACCCCAAGCCAACTGGAAGCTGCAGGAAGCCCCCCTGGGCCCATCCGGTACAAACAGTCACCTGACAGTCACAACAGCCCTTCCGGGAACCCATGCCACCCTTTGCCACCTGACAGGAGCAGAAATCTTCCTGAGGCCCTATGCAACTCAAAGCCACCTTATACCTGCAGGACCTTTCCTTGGGTACCTTTTCCACAAAGACCACCTGACGTCCTCAGGAAGCTCTGTTGGGGCCCTCTGCCAGCTCTGGGCTCCTGGCTGCCACAGAAGCCCTGTTGGGTGCCTATGACCTGCCCAGGGCGCTTGAGAGCTGAAACAAGCCCCCCCTGGAATCTTCTGCCACCCAAGGCCACCTCACAGCAGCAGAAATCCCCAACGGAGGCTTCTGCCTCCCCAGACCACCTGACAGGTGCTGGAAGCCTTCCTGGGTCTCTTTGCCACGAAGGGCCACCTGACAGCAATAGTCAGTCAGTAGGTCTATCATATTTATTGAGTGCCTATTGTGTGTGGATCACTGTACTAAGTACTTAGGAGAGTGGACTATAACAATATAAGACACAAATCCCCTGGCCACATCAAATTTGCATTCTAGAGCAGAGAGGAATCTAGAAGCACAGGTCACTTGACAGCTCCAGAATGATTACATGAGGCCCTCTGCCACCGAAAGCCACCTGAAAACCACAGGAAGCTCCCCTGAGGTCCTCTTCCAACTCAGTCCATCTGCCGGCTGCAGGAATCTGGATCTCTCTACCACTAAAAGTCACCCGAGAGCCACGGGATATCCTTCTGGGCCTTCTGGAACTCCAGGCCACTTGAAAGCTGCAGGGCGCTGCCATGGACCCTCTGCTACTGCAAGACAGCTGGCAACTGTAGGAATTCCCCCGCCACCCGAAACCCTGTGCCACCCCTGGGTACCTTATACTAGCTAAGGGGTAGTCTTCCAATGGAAGCATGTAGCGGTTTGGATGGAGAGGAAAGGGCGGATCTTGGTGATGTTGTGGAGGTGACACCAGCAGGTTTTGGTAACTGATTGGATGTGTGGGGTAAATGAGAGACGGGAAGGATGGTGGTACCATCTAGAGCGACGGGAAAGTCAGGGAGAGGACAGGGTTTGGGAGTGAAGATAAGGAGTTCAGTCTTGGACATATTGAGTTGTAGATGGAGGGCTCATATCCAGATGGAGATGTCCTGAAGGCAGGAGGAGATACAGGCCTGGAGGGAAGGAGAGAGAGCAGGGGCGGAGATGTAGATTTAGGTGTCATCAGCATAGAGGTGATAGTTGAAGCCATAGGAACGGATGAGTTCACCAAAGGAGTGAGTGTAGATAGAGAACATAAGGGGACCAGGAACTGACCCTTGAGGAACCCCTACAGTGAGAGGATGGGAGAGGGAAGAGGAGCCCGCAAAGGAGACTGAGAATGAATGGCCGGAGAGATGAGGGAAGAGCCAAGGATGGATAGCGTTTTGAGGAGAAGGGGGCGATCCACAGTGTCGAAGGTAGCTGAGAGGTCGAGGAGGGTTAGGATAGAGTGGAATCCATTAGATTTGGCAAGTAGGTCATTGGCGACCTTTGAGAGGGCAGTTCAGTGGAGTGAAGGGAATGGAAGCCAGATTGGAGGGGGTCAAGGAGAGAGTAGACATTGAGGAATTCGAGGCTGCGAGTGTAGACGACTCGTTTTAGAAGCTTGGAAAGGAAGGGTAGGAGGGATATAAGGTAATAACTGGAAGGGAAGGTGGGGTCAAGAGGGCAGTTGGCCACTTTGAGCCACCACAGTGATTCTAGGGTAATTGTTCCATAGCCTGGGGGAATCTGCCTCTGTTATTAGCCTTAGGAGGTCTATGGTCACGGTCCTCTGACCTAAGAGAAGTCTTCCATTGTAAGGGTCCCCTGGGTGCTCAAAGGCACCCTCCCTCAGTGGTCTACAGATACTGTCCCCCATCATAGCGGGAGTGTGCTCTTGTAAGCAGTGTCATTCATTCATTCATTCATTCAATCGTATTTATTGAGCACTTACTGTGTGCAGAGCACTGTACTAAGAGCTTGGGAGGTACAAGTTGGCAACATACAGAGACAGTCCCTACCCAACAGCGGGCTCACAGTCTGACAGTCTAGTGTCAGCAAGCCTAGGGAAAACTGTCCTGTGAGCCTAAGGGAAGTCCACCACTCTAGACTGGGCTCAGTGGGCCTAGGAACAATGTTTCACCACCATAGGGTGAGTCTGCTGCAGTGAGCGGACTCAAGGGGCCTAGTAATACCCTCCCCTCAGCCGAGGCTGTGTCTACACTGTGAAAGGTCTCAGCAGGATAAGGGACACTTAGGGGGAGTCTTGCCTCTGTAAAGTACCCGTCAGTGGGCCTAAGGACACCATCTCACAGCCTAGAGGGAGTCTATTTATTCATTCATTTCAAGTAGTATTTATTGAGCACTTACTGTGTGCAGAACACTGAACTGAGCGCTTGGGAAGTCCCAAATGGGCAACACGTAGAGACGGGTCTCCACACCAAACAACGACCTCACAGTCTAGACAGGGGAGACAGACAACAACACACAAAACAGGTAGACAGGTGTCAATACCATCAGAAGTAAATATAATTATAGCCATATACACCATCTGTAAAAAATAGAGTAATAAATATGTACAAATATACACATGTGCTGTAGGGGATGGGGGGGTAGGGAGTAGGGTAGAGGAGAGGGAGGGGGCGTTGCTGAGAGGAAGGAGGAGGAGGGAGGAAAAAAAGGGGACTCAGTCTGTAAGACCCTCCTGGAGGTGGTGAGGTCCCTCAGTATGGCTTTGAAAGGGAGGAGAGTCTACTGCTGTGAGCTACGTCAGTTTGGCATTGGAACATTTCTCTCAAATCGCTACTCCCCTCCTACACTGCGCCTCTGACCACATTCCTTCGAAACTTCCTCCCCTCCCTTCCTGACATCTTCAACTGTTCACTCTCCAATGTCTTTCTCCCCCACTATTTGAAAGTCATGTCCTCCCCTAGTCTTAAAGAAATCCTCCCTTTGATCCCCAGGGCTCTTCCTGTTATCGCCTCATCTTCCCTTACTTTCATGTCTGTTCCATACATCCTTCGAGTGACTTGTCTACACCCTCCGTCTCAAGTTTTCTCTCCAAATTCTCTCTCCTTGACCTCTTCCAATCTGGTTTCCATCCTCCTTATTCCCTCTGAAAGGTCACAAGTGATCTTCTTGCTGAATCCAACGGCCTCTACTCTATGCTAATTTTGCTTTACCTCTGCTGCCTTTGACACTGTAGATTCAACCTTCACAACACGACTAAAATCTGCCCTTTCCCCTGAATCCCAACTACTACAACGATATTCTAAGCACTTATCCTATTCCACCTTGATTACTTTGTCATCCACTTTGCTGATATCCCTGCCTCCTGTCTCTCCCCACTCAAGTCCGTACCTCGCTCTGCTTGCCCGGATAATTTTTATACAAAAATATTCAGTCCACGTTTCCCCACTCCTCAAGAGCCTCCACGTGTTGCCCATCCACCTCTGCATCCAACAGGAACTCCTTATCATCGGCCTTAAAGTACTCCTAGCTGAGGGGGAGTCTGCCACTGTGAACAGTCTCAAAGGCCTTATTGTGACCTGTCCCACCAACCTAATGGAAGTATTGGTTCTATGAGGTGACTCAAGCGGGGGCTTGGGACACCCTTTACCAGAAGAGGAGCAGAATTCTCCAACGGTGCATGATTTTCAGTAGGCCAAGGGGCAACCCACTCGGTAGCCTAGGGTGGCAACCTGCTGCTAGATAGCCTTGCCTCAGAGGGCCTCTAGGGACAACGTCGGGCAGCCTAAGGGAGGAGTACTCTGCATGTTACTGAAAATCGTCAGTAGGGGCTAAGTGAATCCTGTACAGAGGCTCTAGTAGGACCATTACTGCTACAAGAAGCCTCAGCGGACCTAAGTGCCCCACCTCCCAGCCTAGGGGGAATTTGCCACAGTGAGCAGCATCAGCAGGCCTAGCGATATTGTCCCCTAAGCTAGGGGAATGATGATAATACTCATGCTAATACTACTATTACTACTACTACTACTAATGATAATAATAATAAATAATAATTATTATTATTGTATTTCTTAAGCGCTTACTATGTGCCAAACATGTTTCTAAGTGCTGGCGGTAAATACAATGAAATCAGGTTGTCCACGTTGGGGGTCACAGCTTCAGTCCCCATGTTACAGATGAAGAGTAACTGAGGGCACAGAATAAGTTCAGTGACTTACCCCACGGTCACACAGCAGACATGTGGCAGACCCGGGATTAGAACCCCCATGATCTCTGAGCTCCCAAGTCCGTGCTCTTGCCATTATGCCATGTTATTTTCCTATGTCTTTATGAATGGCCTCATGGGGCCCGAAGGATAAGCCCCTTCCCATCTGAGCGGGAGTACTGTCTCTTTGAGCGGCCTCCACAGGGTAAGGGGCACTGACTCCCAGCCTAGGGTGAATCTTTACCACTGTGAGCAGCCTCAGTATAACTAATGGTATTATTCTCTGGTTTAATGAGAATCTGGCCGATTATGAGCAGACTGAAAGGGACTAGGGGGCACTGTCCCCCTAGCCTATGGGGAGTATACCCCTGTGAGCGGCATAAATAGTAATAATGATGTAAGTGCTTACTATGTTCCAGGCACTGTACTAAGCACTGAAACACTTACTATGTGTTAAGTCCTGTCTAAGCACTAGGGAAGGTACAAAATTAAGTGGGCCTAGGGGTATCATTTCCCAGGTTCGGGGAGACTGCAGATGTTAGAGGCCTCAGGGGGCATAGTAACAACACCCTCCACAACCCGAGGGGGCGTCTGTCACTGTGAGTGGCCTCAGGAGGTCTAAGAACACTACCCCCATCCCCAGGTGGAGTCTGCCACTGTGAGCAGCCCAGGCTTTCCTTGGGACAACGTTCCCCAGCCTAGAGGAAGTCTGGCACTGGTAGAAGCTGCAGTGGCCTTAGAGGCACCAGCCAGCAGCCTAGAAGGGGTATGCTGCTTTGTGAAGCCACACGAGGCTGAATGGCACCTCCACCAGCCTAGGGGAAGTCTGAGAGCATCCACAGGGAGTCTAGGGGCACCATCCCTCAGGCTAGGAGGAGTCTGCCATTATGAGTGGACCCATCACATCTTAGAAGTAGTGTAATCCAATTTAGAGGGAGACTGACGCCTGGAAACAGCCTCAGCAGGGCCCTAGGGAAACACACTCTCCAGCCTAGGGGAATTCTGGCAGGCTTAGAGGAACCCTCCCCACAGCCCAGGTGGATTTTGTCACTGTTAGTTGGATCTAGGGGGGTCAAGGGACGACCATCACCATCAGAGGAAGGGGAGACCTAGCGACACCATCTTGAGCCTAGGGGGAGTCTAGTGTTGTGAGGAGTCTCAGTGAGCCTCATGAAACCACCCTCCAGCCTAGTTTGGAATCTGATGCTGTGAGACACCATCCCCAGCCTATGGGGAGTCTGCCCTTGTGAGTGTCTTCAGTGGATCTAGGCACACTATCCACCAGCTTAGGGGGAGTATGTCATAATAGTCCCCAAAACTAGGAGGGACCTACCATTTTGAGTGGCTACAAAGTGCCTAGGAGTGCCGTCCCCCGCGTTAGGGTTAGCCTGCCGCATGTTAGAAGCCTCATCGGGCCTAGGGGCATCATTCCCAGCCTAGGGGGAGTCTGTCCTTCTGAATGGCTTCGGTGGACCTAGGGTTATTATCCTCCAGCTTAAAGGGAGTCGGCTGCTGTTAATGACCTCACTGGGCCTAAATCCATAATCCCCAAGACCAGGAGGAGTGTGCAACTGTGATCAGCCTCGGCTGTCCTCCCAGCACTGTTATCCAGCCTAGTTGGAATCTGTGGCTGTGAAAAGCCTCATCAGGCCTAGCTGCACTCTGCCTCAGACTAATGGGAGTTTGCCAATGCGAGCGGCCTCAACAAACCTAGAGTTACCTGTCCCAGGCTAGGGGGAATTTTGCACTGTGAGCAGCCAAATTGTACCTGGGCCATCCCTAACCTTTGGGATGGTGTGTAGCCACAGGAATCCTAGGGGCATGGTTATGAATCCTAGGGGGAATATGCCTTTGGGAGTGACCACAGCAAGCCTGTGGTACGTCCTCAAGCCTAGAGGCTATCTATCTCTGTGAGAGCTGCAGCTGGCAAAGGGGCTCCTTCTTTCAGCCTACGGGGAAACCTGTGGCTGTATGCTGCCTCAGAGGGTCTCAGAAAGAACCCTCCATCATTGAAGGGGTGGGCCCTGCCACTGTGCAACGTCTAAACGGGCCTAGGGGTAGCATCACCCATACTAGGGGGAGTCTGCCCCTGTTAGTGGCCTCAGTGAGTCTAGGGGCATCTTCCCTACACTAGGGAGGGTTTAACACTGTGAGGAGCCACAACGGCCTTAGAGACCCTGTCCATTATCCGAGGGAAGGTCTACAGCTCTGAGTGGCCTCAGGAGGTCTAGGGGCACCATCCTCCAAGACAGGGGATGTATGCCACTAGGAGTAGCTTCAGGATATTGTGGAAAATGTCTTCCAGCCTAGGAGACGTTTTTGTATGTGAGGTACCAGCTGGCCTTAAAACACCCTCCACTATCCGAGGGGCACCCTTTCTCTGTGAAAGGTCTCAGCGAACGCAAAGGCAATCTCACCCAGCCTGAGGAAGTCTGTTTCTGAGCAGCCTTGTTGATTCTAAGGGCACTGTTCCCACCCAAGGAGAAGTCTGCCACTCTGAGCAGACTCAGCAGAATTAGGGGAACCATCACCTACACCTGGGGAAATCTGCCTCAGTGAGCAGCTGCAGTGTACCTAAGCACACCGTTCTGCAGCTGAGGGGGTGTTTGGGACTGTGAGAGGCCTATGCAGGTCAAGGGGAACCATCCCCCAGCTAAAGAGTAGTCTTCCACTGTGAGTGGCCTCTGCAGGCATATGGCACCTTCCACCAGACTAGGGGAATCTGCCTTTCTCAGTAGCCTCAGTGGGACTAGGGGAACCATATCCCAGCCTATGGAGGGTCTGCTACTGTGAGCGGCCTCCGTGGGCCTACGGAAATCGTTCCACAGCTGAGGGGTAGTCTGTCACTACCCCTCTTCCCAGTCCGGTCCTGACTGACTCCCCTGCTCAAGGGGAACCATCCCGGCTTTTTCCCGGGGCTCCACCCCGGGAAAAAGGCCCTTGTTATCACCAAGTTACATTAACGACAACCTCATTCGCACGTACTCAGCCTTCATGTCCCGCCATCGACCCCCGGCCCACGTCCTCCTCCGGGCCTGGAATGCCCTCCCTCTGCCCATCCGCCAAGCTAGCTCTCTTCCTCCCTTCAAGGCCCTACTGAGAGCTCATCTCCTCCAGGAGGCCTTCCCAGACTGAGCCCCTTCCTTCCTTTCCCCCTCGTCCCCCACTCCATCCCCCACATCTTACCTCCTTCCCTTCCCCACAGCACCTGTACATATGTATATATGTTTGTACATATTTATTACTCTATTTATTTATTTATTTTACTTGTAAATATCTAATCTATTTGATTTTGTTAGTATGTTTGGTTTTTTTCTCTATCTCCCCCTTCTAGACTGTGAGCCCACTGTTGGGTAGGGACTGTCTCTATACGTTGCCAGCTTGTACTTCCCAAGCGCTTAGTACAGTGCTCTGCACACAGTAAGCGCTCAATAAATACAATTGATTGATTGATTGACTGATTGTCACTTTGAGCAGTTGCAGCAGACTGAGTGGCACCGTACCCAAGATGAGTGATGGGGAATTTGCCTTTGTGAGTGATCTCAGTTGGCCTATGGACTTCATCCCCCATCTTTGGGGTAGTCTGACTCTTTCAGCAGTCTGCCGCTGTTAGCGATCTCTGCAGGCCTAGGAGCACTATGCCCCAGCCAAGGGGGGATTTATTACTATGAGAGACCTCAATGGGCCTAGGGGCACCAACCGTCCAGGTTAGGTGGAATCACAGACCACAATTGGTCTGTTGGCACCTTATCCCAAGCTAGAGGGAGTCTGCCATTGTCAGAAGCCATAACGGACCTAGGATCACTGTCTCCTACCCTTGGGGGAGGTCGACATTGTGAGAAGCCACAGCAGTCCTCAAGTCACTAGCCCAGAGCCTAAGAAATGTCTGACACTTTGAGCAGCTTCAGTGAGCTTAGGGACCCTGTCTCCTAGCCTGGGGAGAGTTCTGTGACTGTGATCATCCTCAATATCGTTCTTGGGTGCCCTGATTTAAGTTTAGGGGAAAGTCTCTGTCTCAGAGGGATATAATGGGACCAATGACACCATTTCCCCACGCTAAGAGTAGTGTGCCACATGTCAATCACTGCCAGTGGGCCTAGTGGCACCACCTCCATCTTCAGGGAAGTCTGCCACTGTGAGAAGTGTCACCAGGCCTAGGGGACACTGTCCCCCAGACGAGGGAGAGTCCACCCTTGTGAGAAGCCCTCAGGAGGGTCTAGGGCAACATTCCCCAGATCTAGGGTTAGCCTGTGCTGCTGTGAACAGCCTCAAGCAAGCTTAGGGACAGTCTCCCCAAAGGCAAGAGTGGAGTCTTTGTTCTTAGTGGCAGACTTCCACTAGGTTGGGGCACAATTCCCCAAGGCCACCGAGGCCACTCATGGCGTCAGACCACCCTCCGACCATGCTGTGGGCTGGGGGACTGTGTTCCTAGGATCGCTGAGGCCGTCTACAATAGCCAACTCCCCCTATGCTGCAATACAATTTCCCAAGTCCACTGAGGCTACCCACGGTAGTAGAATCTCTTCTGGTGGCCAGATGATGGCCCTAGGTCTGCCGTGACCACTCATAGTGTTAGACCCCTCCTCAGCTGGGTGAAGGTGTGCCTTGGAGAGTTGAGGCAACTCACAGGGGAAAACTACCCCTCTCCTTGGGGCAGGTGCCCTTAGGCTGTGCGCGGGTGCCCCTAAATACTGGAAGATTCCCCCTTGCCCCCTCACAAGGGCAGACTCTCCCTATTCCAGGAGATGATTCCCCATAGGCCCACTGAGACCACTAACACCTGACTCTCTCTTGGCTGTGGATCAGTGCCCTTAGGATCGCTGCAGCTTCTAAATGGAGCAGATTCCCTATAGTCTGGAAGACTGTGCCCTTATGACTACTGAGGCTCATTTCCAATTTTTTAACCATTTTGATCCCTTTCTCAAATACCTTTTCTCTTTCTCCATACCCACTAAATGGTTCTGTTGAACCGTCTGCTGCGCGCCTTCTATTACTTCTCAACTTCCTTGACCTCCTGCTTAACCCACTTCAGCCTATCCCGTCTGGACTACTGCATCAGCCTTCTCTCTGCTCTCCCATCCTCGTGTATCTCTCCACTTCAATCCATACTTCATGCTGCTGCCCGGATTATCTTTGTCCAGAAACGCTCTGGGCATATCACTCCCCTCCTCAAAAATCTCCAGTGGTTACCAATCAATCTGCACATCAGGCAGAAACTCCTCACCCTGGGCTTCAAGGCTCTCCATCACCTCGCCCCCTCCTACCTCACCTCCCTTCTCTCCTTCTGCAGCCCAGTCCGCACCCTCCGCTCCTCCACCGCTGATCTCCTCACCGTACCTCGCTCTCGCCTGTCCCACCATCCACCCCCGGCCCACGTCATCCCCCGGGCCTGGAATGCCCTCCCTCTGCCCATCCGCCAAGCTAGCTCTCTTCCTCCCTCCAATGCCCTGCTGAGAGCTCACCTCCTCCAGGAGGCCTTCCCAGACTGAGCCCCTTCCTTCCTCTCCCCCTCGTCCCCCTCTCCATCCCCCCATCTTACCTCCTTCCCTTCCCCACAGCACCTGTATATATGTATATATGTTTGTACATATTTTTTACTCTATTTATTTATTTATTTTATTTGTTCATATCTATTCTATTTATTTCATTTTGTTAGTATGTTTGGTTTTGTTCTCTGTCTCCCCCTTTTAGACTGTGAGCCCACTGTTGGGTGGGGACTGTCTCTATATGTTGCCAATTTGTGCTTCCCAAGCGCTTAGTACAGTGCTCTGCACATAGTAAGCGCTCAATAAATACGATTGATGACCCACTCATCAAAATGCACATACACTCGGTATCATCATCTCTAGCCACTGCACAATCTCTCCCCTCAGTTACCTCATCTGTAAAATCGGGATTAAGAGTGGGAGCCCCATGTGGGATATAGATTGTGTACAAACTGACTAATTTGTATCTGACGCAGAGTTTAGAACAGTGATTCTTGCCCCACCCCTTCCCCGGGAAAAAGGCCCTTGTTATTACCAAGTTACAATAGCGACAACCTCATTCGCACCTACTCAGACCTCCCATGCTATTTGGCTGTTCACTCCTCTCCCCAGGTATCTCTGCTCCCTGACCCCCATTAACAGGTCCACCCTACTCCAGCACCTAATAGTTTGTATCTGCTCTCTGTGACATCATTATCTGCCAATTTTATTATTGCCATAGCATGTTAACCATTAACTAACCCTGCGATGCCATCGCCTATTTATATCATTGCCACTGTTTTATCGCTTCTGTATCTCAATTGTTAACCTACGGCTGTACTGTCACTCGGCCTGCTGACCTCACCATGAGCTTTCAATTCTCTTGCTCCCAACTGCCATTCCCATTCCTCACCTTCCCCTTCCCCTCTCCCACCCAGGTTTTTCCCTCCCTCTCCCCCACCAAGACCACTCCACCTCACCCCCTACCAAGGATCCCTCTGTAACAGCAACAATCCTCCACTCCTCCCTCCCAGCCCCCTCCCTCCCCTCCTCCCCGCCCCCACTCCATTCCAGTTCTCCTTTCCCATCGCCACCCCTCTTCCCAGTCACCCCGCCTAGGCCCCCGCCAACTCATCCCAATCCAAACCCTCCCCACCCCTCGCACCCTTCCCCCTCCCTCACCTCCCTCGACAGCTACTGCCAAGTGTGGACTCTGGAACCCCCTCTCCGTTATAAGTAAGATCCCTTTCATCCTGGACCTATTCCTTTCCAGCTCTCTACTCCTCCTTGCCCTAACTGAAATATGGCTGTTTCCGGACGCCACGGTCTCTTCTGCTGCTCTCTCCGGTGGAGGCCTCTTCTTCTCCCACACCCTCAGACTCACCTTAAAAGGAGGAGGTGTCGGTTTTCTTCTCACCCCCCAATGTCGCTTTCGCACTATCCCTCCTCCCCCTTCCCTTTCCTTCCCTTCCTTTGAAGCCCACATTCGCCTTTACCACCCCATCCAGATTCTTATTGCCATCATCTACCGCCCCCCCGGCCCCACCTCCAACTTCTTTAACGATTTTGAACCTTTCCTCACCTTCCTTCTTTCCTTTTCCATGCCCACTCTGATCATCGGAGACTTCGATATACACATAGATATTCCTGGTGACTCCTCTGCCGCCCGCCTTCTATCTCTCCTTGACGCTGCCAACCTCTTGCCCCACCCCACCTCGCCCACTTACCCTCACCAACTCTGAAATCCGTCTCTCTGATCATAATCTCACCTGCCTCCTCACTCACACTCCGTTCCCCTGTAAATCCACATTACTCCCTCACAGAGATCTCTGCTCTCTTGACTCCATCCATTTTTCTTAGCGCCTCACACCCCACCTTCGCCTCCCTCTCCTCTCTACCCAATATTGAGGATCAGATTACTGCTCTCAACTCTACCATTTCTACTCAGCTAGACTTACCACTCGTACCACTAACCCACAGCTCTTGATCACTGCCACTGTCCGCCTCCTTCGCTCTTATGCTCGAGCTGCCAAACGCTGCTGGCGGAAGTCTAAACACCATGCCAACCTCGTTCACTTCAGGTTAATCCTTTCATGCCTTAACTCAGCCCTCTCCTCTCCCAGACAAAACTATTCCTCCTCCCTTATTGACACACATGCCCATCATCCCCGCCAGCTCTTCCGTACATTCAACTCCCTTCTCAGGCCCCCCTCCTTCCTTCCCTCACCCCCAACAACCTGGCATACTACTTCATTAATAAAATTAAATCCATCAGGTCTGACCTCCCCAAAGTCACTCCCCCTCTCTTCTCCAACACCCCGGCTCTCAACACTCTCTGCTACTCTCGCATCCTTTCCAGCACTATCCTCAGAGGAGCTCTCCTCCCTCCTCTCAATTGCTACTTCGGCCACCTGTGCTTCAGACCCCATTCCCTCTCATCTCATGAAATCTCTCGCTCCGTCCCTTCTCCCCTCCTTAACTTCCATCTTCAACCGCTCACTCTTCACTGATTCCTTCCCGTCTGCCTTCAAACATGCCCATGTCTCTCCCATCCTAAAAATACCCTCTCTTGACCCCACCTCACCTTCTAGTTATCACCCCATATCCCTCCTACCATTCCTTTCCAAACTCCTTGAACGAGTTGTCTACACGCTCCGCCTCGAATTCCTCAACACCAACTCTCTCCTCGACCCCCTCCAGTCTGCTTCCGTCCCGTACATTCTAAGTGCCTCGGCTGGGGCACGGTGCCTCTAGATCCTCTAAAGCTGCTCTTAGTGACACATCTATTTAGGATGTGGGATGATGTCCCTAGGTCCGCTGATGTCGCGCACAATGGGAGACTCACCCTAAGCTGATGGATGGTGACCTTAGACCCACTAAGAGCACACACAGCAGCCGACTCCCCTATACTGGGGTATGGTGTCCCTAGTCCCACTGAGGTCATTCACCGTGGCAAAATCCCCTTCATCCATTCAATCACATTTTCCAGCCCTTACGTTGTGTAGAACACTATACTAAGCAATTAGGAAAGTTCAATATAACAATGAACAGTTATATTCCCTGCCCACAACGAGTTGACAGTCTAGAGGAGGAAACTGACCCCCACCGTTGGTGGGTGGCAGGCAGAGGAGGAGCCCGCAAAAGAAACTGAGACTGAGAGACCAGAGACATAAGAGGAGAACCAGGAGAAGACAGTAACAATGAAGCCAAGGTTGGATAATGTTTCCAGGAGAAGGTGGCCGACAGTGTTGAAGGCTGCTGAGAGCTCGAGAAGGATTAGGATGAAGTAAAGCCCCTTGGATTTAGCGAGAAGGAGATAATTTATGTCCTTTGAGAGGGCGGTTTCTGTTGAGTGAAGGAGATGGAAGTCAGATTGAAAGGGGCGAGGAGAGAACTGGAGGAGAGGAACTTGAGACAGCAGGTGTAAACGACTCACTCAAGGAGTTTGGAAAGGAAAGGTAGGAGAGAGCCATGAAGTTAAAGTGAGGTTTCTTTGTAGAATAAGGGAGACATGGGCATGTTGGAAGGCAATGGGAAAGAGCCATTGGAGAGCGAACAGGTGATGAAGGCAGATAGGGAAGAGGGTAGGAGGCACATATTTTGATAAGGTGTGAAAGAAAGAGTCTGGACAATCAGGTGAAGGGGGTGGATTGTGAGAGAAGGCAGAGATCTCCTGTAGAAATACTGCTGGGAAAGATGGGAGAGTTGAAGAAGGAGCAGGAGGGAGGAGGGTCTGGAGAGGGGCATGGGACATTTTAGGGATGTCACGTCGGAAAATCTCAATTTTTCCGGTAAAGTAGATGGTCAGTTCATTGGGTCAAGGAATTTTGGAGGCAGAGGGATGGCTTTTGAGGAGGGAGTTAAACATCTGGAACAGCTGGTGAGGGCAATAGACATGGGTGTCAATAAGGATGGAGAAATAATTTTTCTGGGCAGTGTAGAGGGCAGAGTTAAAGCAGGCAAGGATAAAGTTGAAGTTGATGAAGTCAACCTGATATCTAGATTTCTACCAGCAGTACTCTGCGGCTTATGCACCAGGGAGAAGGAGGCAGTCTTCGGAGATGACCCAGGGCTGAGGGCTAGTGGAATAAGGTCGATGTAGGGATAGGGGAGTGAGTAAATTGAGTTTAGTAGAGAGGGTGGTGTTGAGAGCATCACTTTGGTCATCAAAGGAAAGTAGCTTGCGTAAGAGGAATACATGGGGCAGGATGAGATGAGAAAATTTGATGGGGACAAATTGTCAGCGGTCTTTGAAATGAAAGAGCATAGATTTACTGGGAAGAGATGTACGGGAGAGAAGGCAAGTGAAGAGGTTGTGGTCAGAAAGAGGTATTTCATAGTTGGTGAGGGCAGTAACAATAATAAAGATTATGGTACTTGTTATGCATTTGCTATCAATCAGTCGCATTTATTGAGTGCTTACTGTGTACAGAGCATTGGACTAACCGCTTGGGAAGTACAAGTTGGCAACATACAGAGACGGTCCCTACCCAACAGTGGGCTCACAGTCTAGAAGGGGGAGACAGAGAACAAAACAAAACATATTAACAAAATAAAATAAATAGAATAGTAAATATGTACAAGTAAAATAAATAAATAAATAGAATAATAAATACGAACAAACATATATACATACATGCAGGTGCTGTGGGGAAGGGAAGGAGGTAAGGTGGGAGGATGGAGAGGGAGAGACCGGGGAGAGGAAGGAGGGGGCTCAGTCTGGGAAGGCCTCCTGGACGAGGTGAGCTCTCAGTAGGGCCTTGAAGGGAAGAAGAGAGCTAGCTTGGCGGATGTGGGGAGGGAGGGCATTCCAGGCCTGGGGGATGACGTGGGCCGGGGGTTGACGGCGGGACAGACGAGAACGAGGCACGGTGAGCGGATTAGTGGCACAAGAGTGGAGGGTGCGGGCTGGGCTGTAGAAGGAGAGAAGGGGGGTGAAGTAGGAGGGGGCGAGGTGATGGACAGCCCTAAAGCCGAGGGTGAGGAGTTTCTGTCTGATGCGTATGCATCAGACCCTGGAGATGTTGAGGATGGGAGTAACATGCCCAGAGCATTTCTGGACAAAGACAATCCGTGCACCGGCGTGAAGTATGGATTGAAGTGGGGAGAGACAAGAGGATGAGAGATCGGAGAGGAGGCCGATACAGTAGTCCAGACGGGATAGGATGAGAGCTTGAACGAGCAGGGTAGCGGTTTGGATGGAGAAGAAAAGGCGGATCTTAGCAATGCTGTGGAGCTGAGACCGGCAGTTTTCGGTGACAGCTTGGATGTGAGCGGTGACCGAGAGAGCGGAGTCGAGGATGACACCAAGGTTCTGGGCTTGTGAGACGGGAAGGATGGTAGTGCCGTCAACAGTGATGGGAAACTCAGGGAGAGGGCAAGGTTTGGGAGGGAATACAAGGAGTTCAGTCTTGGACATGTTGAGTTTTAGGTGGTGGGCAGACATCGAGATGGAGATGTCTTGAAGGCAGGAGGAGATGCGAGCCTGGAGGGAGGGGGAGAGAGCAGGGGCAGAGATGTAAATTTGGGTGTCATCAGCGTAGAGATGATAGTTGAAGCCGTGGGAGCGAATGAGGTCACCAAGGGAGTGAGTGTAGATTGAGAACAGAAGGGGACCAATAACTGAACCCTGAGGAACACTCACAGTAAGGGGATGGGAGGCGGAGGAGGAGCCTGCAAAAGAGACTGAGAATGACCGACCGGAGAGATAAGAGGAGAACCAGGAGAGGACAGAGTCGGTGAAGCCAAGGTCGGGTAGCGTGTTGAGGAGAAGCGGGTGGTCCACAGTGTCGAAGGCAGCTGAGAGGTCGAGGAGGATTAGGATAGAGCATGAGCCGTTGGATTTGGCAAGCAGGAGTTCATTGGTGACCTTAGAGAGGGCGGTTTCCGTGGAATGTAGGGGACGGAAGCCAGACTGGAGGGGGTCGAGGAGAGAGTTGGTGTTGAGGAATTCGAGGCAGCGTGTGTAGACTACTCATTCAACGAGTTTGGAAAGGAATGGTAGGAGGGATATGGGGCGATAACTATGAGGTGAGGTGGGGTCAAGAGAGGGTTTTTACCTCTCAGGTTAGACACAGTCCCTGTCCCAAATGGGACACGTAGTCAAAGTGTGGGGGGGGGGGGGGGAGAAAACAACGATAGAATTCTCAATTTATAGATGAGGAAGTTGAGACATGGAAATTGAGTAACTCATCCCACCTCTGCTATTTGCCTGCTGTGTGACGTTGAGCAAGTCAATGAACTTCACTGGGCCTCAATTTTCTCACTGGTAAAATGGGTACTTAATACTTGTTCTTCTTCCTACTGAGGATTTTGGACCCCATGTTGGGCAGGGACTGTGTCCAAACTGAGTGCAGCAGCATTGCCTAGTGGATAAAGCATGGTAGTGGGAGTCAGAAGGACGTGGGCTCTAATCCCAACCCCGCCATTTGTCTGCTGTGTGACCTTGGGCAAGTCATTTCACTTCTCTGGGCCTCAGGTACCACATCTTTAATATGGGGATTAAGACTGTGAGCCCTATGTGGGACAAGGACTGTGTCCAATCGAATTATCTTGTACCTATCATAGACCTCAGTACAGTGCTTGCCACACAATAAGCACTTAACAAATACCATTATTATTTTTATTACCCCAGGGTTTAGGACAGTGCTTGGCACAAAGTAAGTGCTTAACAAATGCCACGGTTATTATTACTATCAGTGATGTCGGATGACAAACCTAAAGGCAGGACCCCCTCATTTTTTTAAATGATATCTGTTAAGCGCTTACTCTATTCCAGGCACTGTTGATTCTATTTGGAGAGTTAGGAATTAAAAAACAAGCCTTTTCTGCATCTCACTGCACTCCTGAGCCGTCTCCCTCCTCCTATCTCTGCAAATGCATGAGGTACACCAACTATCTCCACTTGGTATTGTGGACTGTGGTATCATGTCCCTTTTCCTCAGGCTGTAGAGGAAGCGGTTCAAGGCGGGGGGCACCACGACGTAGAACATGGACACCAGCAGGTCCAGTGTCGAGGGGGAACATAACAGGGGCTTGGGATGGGCAACGGCGGCCCTAGAGAGGAAAGTGGCGACCACGATGAGGTGAGACAGGCAGGTGGAGAAGGCTTTGGACGGCTCTCTGTGGCTAGCATCCACAGCAGGACTCAGAGGGTGTGCACGTATGAAACCACAATGGAAACGAAAGAGATGAAACCAAAACTGGCACCAATGGTGACACTGGCATCGATGATAAAGTGCGTCCCAGAACCAGAGGTCTTCAGCAGGGAACGGACATCACAGAAGACCTTCTGGAACTCGTGGAGTCCGCAGAAGCTTAAGGAGAACGTCTCGCCTGAGAACATCACTCCAAATAGCCCCCCGATGAACCAGGAAGTGGCCGCAATTTTTACACTGGTCCCACGGTCGACGATGAACCCTAGCTCAGGGGATAACAGATGGCCACGTAGTGGTTGTAGTACATCGCCATGAGGATTAACAATTCCGACCTGGCATGTAGGACCACCAGAAACACTTGAGCCACACAGCTCCAATAATGGATGGACTGTTGGTTGGTCAGAGAGTTGTGGATGGATTTGGAGACGTTGATAGAGATGAGACCGAAGTCGAGGACGGACAGGCGCCTGAGGATGAATTTCATCGGTGTCTGGAGGCGCCGGTCGAAGGTGGTGACGGTGACGATTCCTCATCAGGGCCGCCAGGTAGACCAGGATGAACAACGCGGCGTGGACCAGCTGCAGCTCCGGCACCTCCGAGAATCCCAGCAGGAGGAATACCCTCACCGCCGTGAGGTTGGCCATGATCTAAGAAATCTGAACCAGGCACAGAGAATAGTTACATTTCCAACAGGAAATTGCGACATGTGATGAGACAGGAGACATAAATTCCAATCCCTTACTTCAATCAAACAATCAGTAGTACGTACTGAGCACTCACTCTGTGCAGAGCTGTGTTCTAAGCACTTGGAAGAATACAGTGCAATAGAGTTGGTAGACATTCAATTATATTAGTGTCCCTCTCCCCCTCTAGGCTGCAAGCTCATTGTGAGGAGGGAGTGTGTCTATCAACTCTGTTGTATTATATTCATTAAATCGTATTTATTGAGCAACTGTATCCAAAGCACTGCACCAAGTGCTTGGGAGGGTACAATATAACAGTAACGAGCTTGAGTACTTAGTACAGTGTTCTGCATAGTGTAAAGCCTCAATAAATACCATTTATGATGATGATTATACTCTATCAAGCTCTTAGTACAGTGCTCTGCACACAGTAAGCGCTCAATAAAAAACACTGACGATGACGATTGTAGTCTACCAAGCGCTTACTACAGTGTTCCTCACAAAATGAGAGTTCAAGAAATTGCATTGATTGATAGATACAATCTCTGCCCACAAGGAGAGTTATCTTTTAACCATCTCACACCTCAAGCCTCTCCTACCCTCATTCTCCAACTACTTTGTTAAGGAAATTGAAATCATCCAGCGGGATCTCCCCTAAACTCTACTCCGTCCCCTTTCCACCTCAATTCCCTCCCTTCCCTAGGGTCGCTATCCCAGGCTTTTGTAAGTGGGGATTTTTTTAATGGTATTTGTAAAGCACTCACTATGTACCAGGCTCTGTACTAAGTGCTGGGGAAAGTACAAGCTATTCAAGTTGCATATAATCCATGTCCCACTTGGGCTTCCCAGTTTTAAACCCCATTTGATGGATGAAGTAACAGAGGTCCAGAGAATAAAGTGACATTCCCAGGGTCACACAACATAGAAGTGGCGGGGCTAGAATTAGTGCTCAGATTCTCTTGACCCCACACCTGGGCTCTTTCCACGTAACTTCCCAACAGTTCCCCAAATATTCATCCAGCCTGTACAGGGAAAAAAATAATGTTCAAGAGCTTACATTTGACCCCTTCTCTTCGAACCCTTTCTACTGTAGTTCTGCTTGATCGCCTCTGGTTACCGAAGACAATCCAGTTCGCAACACATCTTCACTTTATTCTCTAGGTCATCCGAAAGGAGTAGCTGAAAACAAGATGAAGCTACTGTTTTAGTGATGTGGGTGGGGTTTAATTACCTTGAGAACAAGGTAGAAAACCACATCCCAAGGAGTGTAGTGATTTGCCCAAAGTCGCACAGTAGACCAGTGGCCGAGCTGGGATTAGAACTAATGTCTTCCATTTCGTGCTTTACTCACTAGGCCATTCTGTCCAGAAACGTTAAACCATAGAGCACGTGGAGCTAATAATAATAACCGTGGTATTTGTTAAGGACTTGCTGTGTGCCAAGCACTGTTCTAAGTACAGTGTTCTGCACATAGTGAGTGCTCAATAAATACTATTAATGATGAGACAAAATCATCAGGTCCTCCATAGGACTCCCAGTAGAAGTAGGAAGGAGAACAGGGATTGAATCCCCACTGCAGATGAAGGAACTGAGGAACAGAGAAGTGCGGTGACTTGCTGATGATGGTATTTGTTAAGCCCTTCCTGTGTGCCAAGCACTGTCCTAAACGCTGTGGTAGATACAAGATAATCAGATTGTCCCACGTGGGGTTCACATTCGTAATCCCCATTATACAGTTGAGGTAACTGAAGCACAGAGAAATTAAGTGACTTGCCCAAAATTGCACAGCTGACAAGTTGGTGGAGCCAGGTTTAGAACAAATGACCTCTTACTCCCAAACCCAGGCTCTTTCCACTGAGCCACGTTGCTTCTGCTTCTCGACTGGCCCAAGTCACACAGCTCGTAAGCGGGGTTGGGAGTGGGGCCAATGTCAAATGTCAAATGTCCAAAGATTCAAGTGCACAGACAACTTGGAAGGGAGAGGGAGAAGGGAAAAAGAAGGCTTAATTGGGGAAGGCCTCACGGAGATGTGACCTTGGTACGCTTTGAATAATAACAATAATGATGATGGTTTTTTTAAGCGCTTACTCTGTGCCAAGCACTGCTCTTAACGCTGGGGTTATCAGGTTGTCCCACGTGGGGCTTTCAGTCTTAATCCTCATTTTCCAGAAGAGTTAATTGAGGCACAGAGAAGTTGACTTGCCCAAGGTCACACAGCTGATAAGTGGCAGAGCTGGGATTAGAACCCACGACCTGTGCTCCCAAGCCTGTGCTCTTTCCACTAAGCCAAGTTGCTTTTGAATGGGAAGAGAATGGTAGTATAGACTGTAAGAAGGGGGATGGAGAGAGTTCCAGGCTAAGGGGAGGTTGTGGGGAAGGGGTCGACGGGGAATAGATGTGATCTGGGCCCAGTGAGTAAACTGGCATTAGAGGAGTAGATTGTGGACTAGATTGAGGAGTAGAGGAGTAGAGAAGCAGCATGGCTCATTGGAAAGAGCACGGGCTTTGGAGTCAGAGGTCACGTGTTCAAATCCCGTGTCTGCCAACTGTCAGCTGTTTGATTTTGGGCAAGTCACTTCACTTCTTTGGGCCTCAGTTACCTCATCTATAAAATGGGTATTAAGGTTGTGAGCCCCATGTGGGACAACCTGATCACCTTGTAACCCCCCAGCGCTTAGAACAGTGCTTTGCACATAGCAAGTGCTTATTAAAAATGCCATTATCATTATTATTGTGCGGGCTGGGCTGGAATAGATGATCAGAGAGGTGAGGTAGGATTGAGTACCTTAGGCAGTGCTGACTGAGAGCTGATTGAGTACCTTAGGCAGTATGGCTCAGCAGAGAAGCAGCTTGTCTCAGTGGAAAGAGCACGGGCTTGGGAGTCAGAGGTCGTGGGTTCTAATCACGTCTCCATAAACTGTTAGCTAAGTGACTTTGGGCAATCACTTAACCTCTTTGTGCCTCAGTTACCTCATCTGTAAAATGGGGATGAAGCCTGTGAGCCCCACGTGGGACAATCTGATCACCTTGTAATTCCCCCAGCGCTTAGAACAGTACTTAGCACTTAGTAAGCACTTAACAAATACCCTCCATGTTATTAGTATTAATAAACCATCAGCGATGAGTTCCTGTCTGATGAGGTGAATGGGCAACCACTACACGTTCTTGAGGAGTGGGAAGACATGAACTGAACGTTTGTGTTGAAACAAACAATAAACACTAAATAAATACACTGGTTACTTGTGTACACTGGTTGATTCACAGAACTCTCTGCTACCACACACACAGAGACAACCACACACACTCCAAACTTTGCCACTTTTTCTCTCTGCTTCCCTCCTGCACTGAAACTCACCTCCTTGGTCCCAAGGCTGGGATTAGGCCTTCTCTTGTCCGTGGGTATGCGTAGGGCCTGACGGCGATCTATGGGAAAGATACAAGCTGAAAAGCATCCCAGGTCCCTCTGAGCCTGCTCGGGAAACGCTCCCGCACAGATTTCCCCTCAGGATAAGCAGCTGCTACCCCTTGGGGCCTGGAGTAGGAGACCCATTCAAGGTGCTGGGAGAAGCTAAATCCCCCCCCCCCCCCCCCCGGCTGGGTCCTGTGCAGCAATGAACTACACTTCCCATGGATTAATTGGGAGTTTCCCCTTGGAAATTCCCTGTATTTCCTTCTCAGACAACATAATTAGGCAGAAGCAGCATGGCCTAATGGATAGAACACGGGCCTAGGAGTTAGAAGGAACTGGGTTATCTTCATCCTGACTCGCCCAACTGCCTGTTGTGTGACCTGGGGCAATTCATTTTACTTCTCCGTGCCTCGGTTCCCTCATCTGTGAAACGGAGATTAAGACTTCGAGTCCTATGTAGGGCAGGGGCTGATCCAACCGGATTACTTTGTGTTGACTCCAGCGCTTAGAATAGTGTCTGAAACATAGTAGCCACTTAACAAATACCACTTATTATTATTATTATCACCATCAATAATAATGACCGTGCTAGTCACTGTTACACTCACAGAATGTCCCAGTTATATTGCTGAATTGTACTCTCTCAAGCACCTAGTACAGTGCTGTACAAACAGGAAGCACTCATTAAATACGATGGACTGCTCTAAATACTGTTCTAAACATTTCTCCACTTTACAGATCAGGGAAATGAGACACAGTGAAATTATATGACCTGTCTAAGATCACATAGCAGGGATTAGAACCCAAGTCCTTCTGACTTCCAGGTCCATGTTCTAGCCACTATACCACACTGCTTCCATGCTTTATCCCACAAAGCCAAAGATCAGTAGACGGTTGTCAGAGTTGGCATTTCTGAACCTGCTAAGAATTCGTTGCTCTTATATTAATCAGACATTTCTAGGATTCCTTCTACCCCTGGCACCCCATATGTGGTAGCTGTACAGAAGGTACCTGTCTTCTATAGAGAAACAGTGTGGCTCAGTGGAAAGAGCACGGGCTTTGGAGTCAGAGGTCATGGGTTCGAATCCCGACTCGACCACATGTCTGCTGTGTGATCTTGGGCAAGTCATTTAACATCTCTGGGCCTCAGTTACCTAATCTGTAAAATGGAGGTTAAGACTGTGAGCCCCACGTTGGACAACCTGATCACCCTGTATACTCCCCAGCGCTTAGAACAGTGCTTTGCACATAGTAAGCGCTTAATAAATGCCAATTTTTATTATTATTATACTCTGTGCCTCAGTTACCTTATTTGTAGAATGGAGATTAAGACTGTGAGCCCCACCTAGGACAAACTGAGAACCTTGTATCTACCCCAGTGCTAAGAACAGTGCCTGGTACATAGTAAGCACTTTAAAAATCCATTATTATGATGACTGTGGTTACTATTATTATTAAAGAGGGTGTCTGTGCCATCTAATCTAAGCCACTCTGAGGCAAGCAGAGAAGCAGCATGACAGAGAACAGAACAGAGTTGTCAGAAACGTTGCCAATCCACAAACAATAGTATTTGCTGAGCACTTACTGTGATCACAGCACTGTATTAAGCACTCGGGAGAGTTGGTATACTCGTTCCCTGCCCACAGTGAGCTTACAGTCTTGAAGGGGAGACAGGCATTAAAATAGGCACGCAATCAATGATATTTATTGAGTGTTTACTGTGCGTAGAGCACTGTTCTAAGTACTCGGGGGAGTCAACTAGAACAGAATTGGTAGCTGCCCACAATGAGCTCAGAGTTTGAAGGGTGTATTGGAAGGGGACAATTCCGCTGACAGACAAATCCCTGCCTTCCAGAAACTGATGGTCTACTGTCAATGACAAAGTCCATGGCGAAAGATTCAAGGGATTTTTTTAAAAGCTTCCCTCTCCCACTCGCTTCCTGGTCTGGAACCCTCTGACCCACTTATGGAGATGAGAGGAAATGGTCGGAAAGAGGGGAAGGACGGACGTAGGAAGAAGGTCCACTTGCATCGTTGGGAATGATTTACCAGTCCCACTTTGACTGGAAGCTGGTTATGTGCAGGGAACATGTCGGCTAATGCTGCTGCATCATACTCTTCCGAGTTCTAAGTACCGCGTTCTGCTCACATTCATTCATTTCTTCATTTATTCAATCAATTTAATGAGTGCAGAGTACTGGACTAAGCACTTGGAAAGTACAATACAGCAATAAAGAGGGACAATCCCTGCCCACATTAGACTTGAAGTCTAGAGGGGGAGATAGACATTATTATAAATAAATAAATTACAAATATGTATATAGATTACAGATATTTAATTGCACACAGTAAGGGCTCATTGAATACCGCTGATGGATTGATTGAAGAGGGGGGAAAGATGGATAGTAAGCGATAAATAAAAATACCACCGATAAATACCACCGATGGATTGGCTGCCAGTAGAGAAGGTGCACAAGGAGCGTGGATCATAAAGAACCCAGAATTCCGGCTATTGTGATGTTAGGAGACACCCAGGTCCAGCTTCCATCCATTGGATCAACACACATACGTCCCGTGATTGGTGTGAGGCCTGAATTTGTAGGCCGTTACCTCAGAGATAAGAGGCCTGGTCTCCTGAGATCTTCCTGCTCTGAATGTCCAGCGGTTAGAGAATCACAGTTCAGACAGGGCACGGGGCCAATCCCTTAGGCACCGGGAAACACGGTGCCTAAAAAGGGAGGAACGAGGTTGGCCTCTGTTACCTCAACTTTAAAATGGAGATTGATACTGTAAGCCCCATGTAGAACAGGGACTGTTTCCAACCTGATTAACTTGTATCTACTCCAGCGCTTACAATAGTGCTTGCCATATAGCAAGAGCTTAACAAGTACTATTATCATCACCATCATCACACTAAATACTCACTAAATACTACTGATTGATTGATTACCCCAGTGGAGCCTGAGAAAAATCTCCCTTTGTTCCCAAGCAGGAGCCAGCCGGTGTCCCCCAGGGCACAGCTCATCTCTCCACCGGGATCAAATTCCAGCTCATTGAGTTTTCCAGCATTCGGGAGCTGAAGCTTGTTGAGGCCGTGCTGTTCCTCCTCGTTTACCGGGCGGCCCTTACGGTTTATCACCTCATCATCCTCATCAACGTCCTCGACCGGCGCCTCCACACTCCCAGGTACTTCTTCCTCAGGCAACCTAGACCTCTGCCTCATCTCCTTCACCGTCCCCAAATCCATCCTCAACCCCCTGACCGACCGTAGATAAATCTCTCTCTCAGGCTGTTTGATCCAGATCTTGTCAGCGATCATGTTGGCCGTATCAGAGCTGTTAGTCCTCACGGCGATATCCTACGACAGCTACGCCGCCATCTGCCGCCCTCTGCGCTACGAGGCCTTCATGGCCCCAGGGGCCTGTGGGAAGATGGCCGCCGCCTCATGGTTGGCGGGGGTTCTGATTAGCTCCCTGAATTCGGTTGGCACTTTCTCCCTCCCCTTCGGCGGCCCCATGGAAATCCAGCGGTTCTTCTGCGACGTCCCTTCCCTTTTGAAGATCTCCTGCTCCGAGAGTCACATCATGGAGGATGCCACTTTGGCCTTGGACTCCTTCCTGGAGTCCTTCTGCTTAGGGTTGATCACTTCCTCTTATGCGCGCATCATCTGGGCCATGCTGAAGATGCTGTGCGCTGAGGGCTGGGTCAAAGCCTTCTCCACCTGCCGGCCTCACCTCGTCGTGTTGAGTCTTTTTGTCTCAACTGTGATCATCGTCCACCTCAAGCCGCTCTCGGACTCCCCCTCGACCCTGGACCTGTTGGTGTCCTTGTTCTAAACCGTGGTACCCCCCGCCCTGAACCCCTTCATCTACAGCCTGAGGAACACGGACATGAAGACCGCCCTGGGGAAGATAGTAGGGGGGGATATTTTCTCCCAAGTGATAAAGGGATCCTATGCTTCTTCTGAAACAGTGTCTTCCCCTTCTCAGAGAGACTTTCTCGGTGGCTCCTTACTACAACACACGAGGTCTCTGCTCTGGATACTCTTGTACTTCCCAAGCGGTTAGCACAGTGCAGTGTGCTCTGCACACAGTAAGCACTCAATAAATATGATTGAATGAATGAATGAATGAATGAATGAATCATTCCTCCTGTAAATAAAGTGTGTCAGTCTCGATTCGGATTGGTGGGGATTATAAGCAACCGGTCATTGAAGCAGAGAAGCAGAGAGGGTCTGGTGGATAGAGAAGGAGCATGGCTTAGTGGAAAGAGCCTGGGCTTGGTAGTCAAAGGATGTGGGCTCTAATCCCCCCTCCACCACTTGTCTGGTTTGTGACCTTGGGCAAGTCACTACAAATCTTTGTGTCTCATTTACCTCATCTGTAAATTTAGGGATTAGGCTATGAACACCATGTGGGCAGGGACCATGTCCAACCTGATTACCTTATAAGGCTTATCTGATTACCCTAAGGCTTAAAATGGTGCCTGACAAATTGTAAGCACTTAATAAATAACATTTAAATACAAAAAAAGAAAAAGTCGGAGGAGCTGGGTCCTAATGCCATCTCTGTGTCTTATTGACAATAATAATTATAATTATGGTATTTGTTAAGCTATTAACTATGTGCCAGGCACTTTACTAAGCATCTCTTTTCTGCTCTGTGCCCTTGGCCAAGTAATCTAACTTCTCCGTGCCTCATTTCCCTCATCTGCAAAATGGGGATCAAGCCTGTGAGCCCCATCTGGGGCAGAGACTGTTTCCAACCTTGTATCTACCCCAGCTCTTACTACAATTCCTCGTATAACGTAAGCGCTTAACAAATACTCTCAAACTGTGAGGCCGTTGTTGAGTAGGGATTGCCTCTACCTGTGGCCGAATTGTACTTTCCAAGCGCTTAATCCAGTGCTTTGCACACGGTTAACGCTCAATAAGGATCTTTCCCCTACGGACGCTGCAATGAGGACCCGGGATTCCCGACCCTTAGCGACCCGCCATCGGACCGCTAGTACCCTTGTTCCCAGTGGGATCTTTCCCCTCCGGTTGCCGCCACGAGGGCCAGGCATCTCTCTTCCCGAGAAGCCTGCTATCGGACTCCAGTGACCTGCGGCCGGGCTCATGGCAGTCCCTCTCCCGGATATCTGCATCCCTGCCCGAGAACACGAAGGCCCCCGCCACCGCCCCCCTGCCCCAGGTCCCGTGACCGGTCAGAAGCTCGTATATCTCTCCCAGATGACCCTCCAGATTTGAGCCCTCTGCTGACCATCCAGTTTCCCTGGACTGGGTCCCCTCACATCGTCACTAGACTCACCCCTCGAAGCGACCTTTACTCCATCCAGGTAGCCAACCGGGGCCGTGGAAAATTGTGTCCCCTGCTCCCCACCCCATAAGCGACCTTCTCTCCTTCCTTTCCTGTGTTCGGACCGGACGTGACTTATTACCCCCGCCCCGCTCCCTGCGGAGCAAGGTCCTTGTTCTTACAGCATTCGCACCTACTCAGCCCATCCAGGTTGTTTAGCTGTTTACCCGTCTTCCCTGGGGTTTCCTCTCCCATGAGCCCCCATAACAGTTCCGCTCAGAATTGCAATCCACACGACTCCATCCTCCACCACCTGAGAGACAATTCTGCCACGAGCCCCTGGACTCTCCTTGTCATAAGACATGGGTTCAAAACCCGGCTATGTCTTTTGTCAGCTGTGTGACTTAGGGGCAAGTCACTTAACTTCTCTGGGCCTCGGTAATCTCATCTGTAAATGTGGATTAAGACTGTGAGCCCCCCGTGGGACAACCTGAACACTTTGCAATCTCCCCAGCGCTTAGAACTGTTCTTTGCACGTAGTAAGCGCTTAATAAATGACATTATTATTATTAATATCATTATTATTAGCCTTTTTGATTTGAATGGCCCTTGGGCAACTGAACCTTCTGCTCTGGGAATCAACCAGGGATTTTATTGCTGTTATTCCATGTTTAATTATTAGCTGCTTTGTGTGATGTCATCATCTGATTATTTTAATGTTCCTATTTCATGTTAATTTTTAACTGCTCGCTGTGCTGTCAATTACCTCGCTGACCTCACCATGAACTATCAATTCCCCTGCTCCCCTTCAATTCCCCTCCATCTGCCCTTCCCAGTCTTCCCCTTCCCCTTCCCCTCTCCCACCCAGCTGTTTCTCTCTCTTTCCCCCGCCCCCACCCCTCCTCCCCACCTCCTCCCCAGAATTCCTCTGTACCAGAGCCAACCCTCAACCGCTCCCTTCCAACGCCTTCTCTCCCTGTCTCCCCACCCCCGCCCCATCCCGGTTTTCTTTTCTCAACGCCACTCCTCATCCCCCAGGCTAC
Source organism: Tachyglossus aculeatus (assembly GCF_015852505.1). Taxonomy (NCBI): domain Eukaryota; kingdom Metazoa; phylum Chordata; class Mammalia; order Monotremata; family Tachyglossidae; genus Tachyglossus; species Tachyglossus aculeatus. The sequence goes on along the minus strand of NW_024044831.1, from coordinate 5,323,028 downwards.
AGCCAACTCATTCCTATCCAAAGCCTCCCCACCCCTCGCATGCTTACCCCTCTGTCCTCTCCCTCAACTCCCTCCACAGCTGCTGCCAAATGTGGCCTATGGAACGCCCGCTCCATTATAGGTAAGCTCCATTTTATCATTGACCTGTTCCTTTCCCGCTCTCTCCTCCTCCTCGCCCTTACCGAGACTTGGCTCACCCCGATGACACGGTCTTTTCTGCTGCTCCCTCCAGCGGAGGCGTCTTCTTCTCGCACGCCCCTAGACTCGCCGGGAAATGAGGAGGTGTCGGCTTCCTTTTCGCACTATCCCTCCTCCCCCTTCACTTTCCTTTCCCTCCTTTGAAGCCCATATTATTATCCTCTTTTTAAAGCAATTTTGACCCCTTTCCAACCTTTCTTCTCTCCTTTTCCATGCCCACTCTAATTCTCGAAGACTTCAACATCCACATGAATTTACCCGGTGACTCCTCTGCTGCCCGCCTTCTATCTCTCCTTGACACTGCCAAACTCCTGCTCCACCCCACCTGGCTCACTCGTCAAATTGGCCACACCCTCGACCTCATCATCTCCTAACGCTGCACTATCGTCACCCTCACCAACTCTGAAATCCCTCTCTCTGATCATAGCCTTCTCACCTGCCTCCTCACTCACATTCCTCCACCCTGTAAATCTATATTGCTCCGCACGGTGACTTCTTCTCTCTCGAACCCATCCATGTCTCTCAGCGCATCACACCCCACCTCGCCTTTCTATCCTTTCTACCCACTCTTGATGACCAGATTACTGCTCTCAACTCAACCATCTCTACTCAAATCAACTCGCTCACTCCCCTTTACCTTCGTCAATCTCGCACGATTAAACCACAGTTTTGGATCACTGCCACTGTCCGCCTCCTTCTCTCTTATGCTTGAGCTGCTGAACGCTGCTGGAGAAAGTCTAAACACCAAGCCAACCTTGGTCACCTTAAGTGTATCCTTCCCTGCTTTGCCTCTGCCCTCTTCTTTGCCACGCAAAAGTATTTTATTCCCTTATTGACACCCATGCCCATCACCCCCGTCAGCTGTTCCGGACATTTAACTCCCTCCTCAGGCCTCCTGTTCCTCAACCTCTTCTATCCTTCACTCGCTACGATCTGGTCACCTACTTCATTAGTAAAATTAACACAATCATGTCTGACTCCCCAAAGTTACCTCTCCCTCTTCTCCATCCCCCCAGCTCTCAACCCTCTATGCTACTTTCCCATTCTTTCCAGCAGTATCTTCAGATGAGTTCTCCTCCCTCCTCTCAAGTGCCACCCCATTCACCTGTGCTCTGGGCCCCATTCCCTCTCATCTTATGAAATCTCACGCCCCTTCCCTCCTCCCATCCTTAACTTTCATCTTCAACCGCTCACCCTCCACTGGTTCCTTCTCCTCTGCCTTCAAAAATGCCAATGTCTCTCCCATCCTAAAAAACCCCTCTCCTGACCTCACTGCCCCATCTAGTTATCGCCTTATCTCCCCCCTACACTTCCTTTCCAAACTCCTAGAATATGGCCTCTAGACTTGCTGCCTCGAATTCCTCAACTCCAACTCTCTCCTAGATTCCCTCCAATCTGGCTTCCGTCCCCGACAGTCCACCAAAGCTGCCCTCTCAGAGGTTACCAATGACCTCCTTCTTGCCAACTCCAGTGGCCCCTACTCTATTATAATCCTCCTCGACCTTTCAGCTGCCTTCAACACAGTGGACCAACCGCTTCTCCTGAACACACCATCCAACCTTGGCTTCACAGACTACGTCCTCTCCTGGTTTGTCTTACCTCTCTGGCCGTGCATTCTCAGTCTTCTTCGCAGGCTCCTCCTCCCCCCTCCCATCCCCATACTGTAGGGGTTCCTCAGGGTTCAGTTCTTGGTCCCCTTCTATTCTCCATCAATAGTCATTCCCTTAGTGAACCCATTCGCTCCCACAGCTTCAACTTCAACTATCATCTCCCCTGTTCTCTTTACCTCCCTCCAGGTCCACATCTCCTCCTGCCTTCAGAACATCTCTACCTGGGTATCCGCCCGCCACCTAAAACTGAACATGTCCAAGACTGAACTCTTTATCTTCCTTCCCAAACCCTCTCCTCTCCCTGACTTTCCACTTACTGTAGATGGCACTACCATCCTTTCCATCTCACGAGCCCGCAACCCTGGTGTCCTCCTTGACTCCGCTCTCTTATTCACCCTCGACATCCAATCCGTCACCAAAACCTGCCCGACTCACCTCCACAGCAATGCCAAGATCCGCCCTTTCCTCTCCATCCAAACCATTGCTTTGCTGGTTCAGTCTCTCATCCTATTCCGACTGGATTACTGCATCAGCCTCCTTTCCGATCTCCCATCCTCCTGTCTCTCCCTGCTTTAGTCTATACATCACACTGCTGCCCGGATTATACGTACTGAAACGCTCTGAGCATGTCACTCCCCTCTTCAGCAATCTCTAATGGTTACATATCAACCTTCGAATCAAGCAAAAACTACTCACTCTCTGCTTCAAGACACTCCATCCCCTCGCCCCCTCTTACCTCACCTCCCTACTTTCATTCTTCAACCCAGCCCGCTCACTCTGCTCCTCTGCCGCTAACGTCCTCACGGTGCCTCGTTCTTGCCTGTCCCGCCATCGACACCTGGCCCACGTCCTACCTCTGGCATGGAATACCTTCCCTCCACACATCTGCCAAACTAGCTCTATTCCTCCCTTCAAAGCTCTATTGAGAGCTCAACTCCTTCAGGAAGCCTTCCCAGACTGAGCCCCCCAAACTTTTCCCTCTCCTTCCCCTCCTCCCCTCCCTGTCTTCCCCAACTCTGCCCTGTTCCCTTCCCCTCCCCCCAAGCACTTGTATATAATCGTACATATTTATTACTCTATTAATTTTATTTGTACTTATTTACTGCTCTATTAATTTTATTAATGATGTGTATGTAGCTATAATTCTATTTATTCTGAAAGTATTGACAGCTGTCTACTTTTGGTTTGTTGTCTGTCACCCCTTCTAGACTGTGAGCCCGTTGCTGGGTACAGACCGTCTCTGTAGGTTGCCGATTTGTATTTCCCAAGCGCTTAGTAAGCGCTCAATGAATACTGTTGAATGAATGAATGAACGAATGAATGAAAGTAGTGACCACAGTGAAGCTGACTGGAGTTACTCCTTTCGAGACACACTTCAGTGTGACAGGTCATATGTTTCCCATGGGGTGGTATAGTGGGGCAGGGACTCTACCCTGCCGTTAGGGCCAGGCCCCAGAGATGCCGGTCCCAAGGGAAGACAGCCCCGAACAGGACATAATAGACCCCTCAGCCCAACGCGCGGCCCGTCCCTCCGGTGGAATCCCCGATGATCAGCAGGGAGCTTTTCCAGAAAGGCCCGTCCTCGCCGAGAGCCAGTCATGTTCCCAGTGGAAGGGAAGGGAAGCCGGGACCCTTTACATCTCCCAGAGAACCTTCTGTGGCCTACGTCCGTGAGCTGAGGGGACAGGGTGGTTGTAGGACAACAGAGATAGGCGGCCATCTCTGTCCGATGAGTCTGGGTCGGGTAGAACACGGATGAGAACGGGTTCACGGGGTGGGGGCAGTGACAGAGAACGAGAGAACGCTTCCCCGTCTCCTCACATCTCCACGCATAACACATTTCTCTCCCCCGCCTAGGTCTCCAACTCTCTCCATCCGTCCAATCTCCTGGGTGGATGGCTGGGATGGAGGAGGTCGGATCAGTGAAAAATGTTCCGAGAAGAGCAGTCTCTATAACACCTGACAGGAATGGTTATTTCTGCTACACAATGGTGTTTATTGAGCCACTACGATGTGCAGAGCACTGTACAAAAAGCTCTGAAAGAAAAGATTAGGTAAATCTCAGTCCCATATAGGGGCTCACAGTCTAAAAGCAGCAGATAATGGAAGAGTCAGGATTAGAACCCAAGTCCTCTAACCCCGAGGCCAGTGCTTTTATCCATCAGGACACACTGCTTCATGCTTCTGGGACCTGGAATAGGAGTATGAAAGACGATATTTCCCCTATTACTCTATTATTCTACAATTACTACTCTACTATTTCCCCCATCTCTAATCTATATTAATGCCTGTTTCCCCTTGAAGACTGTAAACCCCACGTGGGAAGGGCACATATCTACCAACCTTCGAATTTACCAACTATCAGCTGTTGTACTTTCCCAAACATTTAGTTCAGTGCTCTGCACACAATAAGCAGATGCAGCATGGTCTAGTGAACAGAGCCTGGGTCTAGGATTTAAAAGGAACTAGGTTCTAATCCCACTTCTGCCTCTTACAGGCTGTGTGAACTGAGGGAAGTCACTTCAATTCTCTGGGCCTCGGTTCCCTCATCTATAAAATGGGGATTAAGATTTTGAGCCCCACGTGGGAAACGAACTGTGTCCAACATGATCAGCTTGTATCCACCCCAGCGCTTAGTACAGTGACCGTAGCATAGTAGATACTTGACAAGTGCAAAAAAGCCAGAAATAAGCCCTCAATAAATTCAATCGATAGGTTTGAAAGGCTGAGAATCTGGTGCAGGAGGGACAGAGAGGCAGAAAGGGACAGAGAGGGAGAGAGGTTAGTGAAGGAGGAAAGATGGAGGTGTCTACCGACAACAGGGAGAATAAGCCACTTGTCTGCTGTGTGACCTCGGGCAAGTCACTTAACTTCTCTATGCCTCGGTTAGCTCATCTATAAAGTGTAGGTTGGGACTGTGAGCCCCACGTGAGAAAGGAACTGTGTCCAACCTGATTTGCTTGTACCCACCCCAGGGCTTAGTACCGTGCCTGGCAGATAATGAGCTCTTAACAAATACCATTATTATCATTATTATTATTGGCATGGGGTAGCAAATGGCAGAGGGATGATTGTCTAGGACAGTTGTGGAAAGGACAGAGTGTGGTCAGTAGAGCTTTAAAGGGAATGTTAGAGGTGATGGATGAAGAATGGAGGAACCTAATTTATCCCCCCCCCCCCCAGATGGCCGCATTCACCCCCCAGCACAGCCTGGGGAAAACGTAATAGGAAAGAGAGTACAGAACTTGGATTCTAGCTCTGGATTAGGCAGTAGCTTGCTAAAGAACTCACTTCATTTCCGGGCCTCAAGGATCTCAACTGTAGAATAGGAATGAAGAATTGTGTCTTTCCGTACCTAGCAGTCACGTTGGACGTGTCACAGTCTTCACAGTTTGACTGGAGTTCCTCCCTGTGAGAGACGTCCGGCTGGTGGGCCACGTGGTCCCCATGGGGTGGTCACCTGCAGCAGGTCCGCTTCCCTGCTTGAGGGGCCAGGTCCTGAGCGATGCCTAACCCCCGGGAGTCAGCCCTGAACAGGACATAATGAGGCCCCTCAGTCCAACGTGTGGTCCGTCCGCCGGGAGGAATCCCACACAGCGCGGCAGAGAGCTTGTCCGTAAAGGCCCGGCCTCGCTGAGAGCCCATTACGCTCCGAGAGGGAGGGAAGAGGAGCCGGGACCCTCTACTTCAGCCGGAGACCTTCCTGTGGCCAATGTCCGGGAGCTGAGGATCGGGGTTAGTTGTAGGAGAGCAGAGACCAGCTCCCGCTTGCTCCAGTCTGACCAGTGAGTCTGGTCCGGGGAGTATAAGGATGGGAAAGGGTTCACAGGGGGGCCGACGGTGACAGAACGAGAAAAAGCTCCCCTGTCTCTTAACGTCTCCACACATAAAACAGATCTCTCTCCCCGGTGTCTCAATTGCTCTCCATCCTCCAGATCACCTGGGTGGGTGGCAGAAATGGTTAGGGATTTATTAAGCATGTATTATGCGCCATGTACTACTATTAATGATAATAATGGCATTTACTAAGCGCTTACTATGTGCAAAGCACTGTACTAAGCGCTGGGGAGGTTACAAGGTGATCAGGTTGTCCCTTGGGGGGGATTTACAGTCTTAAACCCCATTTTACAGATGAGGCAACTGAGGCACAGATAAATTAAGTGTCTTGCCCAAAGTCACACAGCTGACAATTGGTGGAGCTGGGGTTTGAACCCATGACCTGTGATTCCAAAGCCCGTGCTCTTTCCACTGAGCCACGTTGCTTCTCCATGTACTAGTACTATGTACTAAGCACTGGGGTAGATGCAAACCTATCAGATTGGACACAGTCCCTGTCCTACATGGGGCTCACAGTCTTCATCCCCATTTTTCAGATGGGGAAACAGAGGCACAGAGAAGTGAAGTGACTTGCCCAAAGTCGCGCAGCAGACAAATGGCGGAGCCGGAATTAGAAGTCAGGTCCTTCTGACTCCCAGGTCGGGAGTCTATCCACTAGGCTATGCTTCTTCTCATTGTCCGTGGACACGCACAACGTCCTCTGGACCTCCTCTGATTTCAAGGAGCTTACAATCTAGTGAAGGGGGCTAGACCTTAAATGAATTACAGAGAAGAGATTGCAGAGTTTAAAGACACAAGTGCTACAGGTCTGGGAAGTGATGAGAATCAAACTCCTGAAGGGTTATAGACCCAAGTGCATAGGTGACATGGAAGAGCGGACCAATCATGTAGGGAAATGAGGTGGTAGTCTGGACAGGCTTCCTGGAAGAAGTGTGATTTGGGTAGGGATTTGAAGATGGGGAGAGTGGTGGCGATCTGCAGGATATGAAGTGGAAGGGAGGTCCATGCCAGAGGGAGGAGGTGGGCTAGGGTTTCAGAACCGAGACAGACGGAGCAGTGAGTAGGTTGGTATTTGAGGAGTGAAGTGTGTGGAAAATAGTGGAGGGGAGGTAGGAAGGGGATAGCTGATTGAGTGCCTTAAAGCTGAGAGTGAGGAGTTTCCGTTTGATGTAGAGGATGATGGGCAATTATTAAAGGCTTTTGAGGGGTGGGGAGACATGGACTGAACACTTTTAGTAAAATAATCGGGGCAGCAGAGTGAAGTATGGACAAGAGAATGGGGAGACTGGAGGCAGGGAGATCAATGAGGAGGCTGTTGCAGTAATCAAGGTAAGATAGGATAAGTGTTTGGATTAACATGGTAGCAGTCTGGCGGAAGAAGAATGGGGGGATTGTAGGGATTTCGTGAAGGCAGAACGGACAGGATTTGGTGACAGACTGGCGAGAAATAGGTGGAGGAGAATGCCAAGGTTACCAGCTTGCGAGACAGGGAGGATGCTGATGTTGTTTACAGTGATTGAAAAGGCTTATGGTGAACAGGGATTGGGTTGGAAGACGAGAAGCTCTGTTTTAGATATATTAAGTTTGAGGTGTGAATGGAATAACCAAGTACAAATGTCCTGAAGGCAACATTGATTGAAAAGTCTGAGGGAAGACAGGGTTTGGGAGGTAAGATGAGAAGCTTTGTTTAAGACATGTTGAATGTGAGGTGGGAGTGGGACATCCAAATAAAGATTCCCTGAAGGAAAACAAACTGAAGAGAAGGAGTGGGATTAGGGGTGGAGATGTAGATTTGGGTATCTATAATTGTGCTGTGGAGATTGGAGGGAGGATGAACGAAGAAGCAGGTAAGAGTGTCTTAGAAGGGACTGAAAGATTTGGGAATCATATTTGTAGAGACGGGAGCTGAAGCCACGAAGGCAAGCAGAAGAATGTGGCTAAAACCGAAGCATGAGAAACATGGGGGAAATATCCCAGACAGAAGGAAATTTAGAGATGGGATTGGGGTGGCTGTTTATATGGGACAGCCTGGTTTAAAGGTTGTCTGTCCCGTGTCAGGTACGGGAGTGACAGAAAGTTGTCTTCTGTCCCGAGTGTCTAATTCCAGCTTCAGCCTCGCTCCGCCTCTGATCCACTATTGGTTTCTGCAGTTCGGACATGATGCCTGTATTCCTGGACGGTGACCTACTGACTTTGGAGCGAGTGACAGGAGATGATCAGTTAGGGGTGACTGTTGCAAAGTGGCGTGTAGGACGACTACATGCTACCCTAAGGGCCCACCATCAAGTATGTAGCCCCTCTCTGATCCACTCTCCTGTCCCAGTATCCACAACTCGCACCCTTATACCCTTTCAAGCCCACCTACTCATTGGGTCTTGCTCTCCTGTTTCTCACCTCCAATCCATGTCTAAAATCACATCTCCTCCTGGAAGACCTCCCTGGCTAATTTTTACTTTCCCCTTTTTTTAATCCCCAAACTACCACCCCACACTTTAGGCCAATCACACACTTATTTATTCGGAGCATCCTGTAGCACACACCTTATTTCTTTAAACCCCACTCTTACATAGTCACTTTCCTTCTTCCTCCTGTAATAATAATAATAATTGTTGTATTTATTGAGTGCTTACTATGTGCCAGTAACTGTACAAAGTGCTGGGGTGAATATAAGCAAATGAGGTTGGACACAGCTCCTGTCCTACATGGGGCTTACTTTCTTCATCCCCATTTTACCAATGAGGGACCCGAAGCACGGAGAAGTAAGGTGAAATGCCCAAGGCCACAAGCAGACAAGTGGCAGGGGCGGGATTAGAACCCATAACCTTCTGGCTCCCAAACCCATGCTCTATGTACTACGCAATACTGCTTCTCCAATATATCTGTAATATGTTTTAGAATCTGCCTTCCCCACTCGACTGTCAGCTCCTTGAGAGTAAGAATCATGTCTACTAAATCTATTGTACTCTCCCAAGCGCTTAGTATAGAGGTATTTGCATAGTAATTAGCATTAATGATGGGCACTTGGTTCTGAATCCTTTGGTCATTTCATAGCTACTCCATCCTCAGTCCCACAGCAATCATGTCCATATCTGCAATTTATTTGTTTACATTAATGCTTGTTTCCCCTTCTAGACTGTAAGCTCACTGTGGGCAGGAATTGTATCTATAAACCCTGTGGGATTGCACTCCCCCAAGTGCTTAGTACAGTGCTTCTCCACAGTAAGCACTCAATAAATAAGAATGATGGACAGACAAATGCCTTTAGACTGTAGGTTCACTGTACGCAGGGAGTGTGTCTACCAACTCTGCCGTTTTGTTCTCGCCCAAGCGCTCAATACCGTGCTCTGCATATAGCAATCGCTTAGTCTAATGGGGGAGACAGACATTAATATGAATAAATGGATTATGGCTATGGACATAAATGCTGTGGGACTGAGATTCCACTTCCTTTCTCCATAGGTAATCTCGACAATCCCCAGGAATTGGTCAATGTCACCAAGGTGAAAGAAATCCTGCTGCAACTCGGTCTGGGAGCTGCGGCTGGTCCAGGCTGCGCTGCTCCTTCTTGTCCGCCTGGCGGCCCTGACAGGGAATCTTTTTATCGTCACCGTCACCGCCGCTCATCACTGCTCTCTTCGGTACCTTACATCCACTCTCAGACTCCTCCTCAGCTCTGGACCTGATGATGTCCGTGTTCTACACGGTGGTGTCCCCACCCTGAAAAACCTCATCTATAGCCTGAGGACCAGGGACATGAAAGCCTCCCTGGGGAGGGTCCTAGGTGGGAGCCCATTCACCCAGGATAGAAAGTTCGTAATGATACCTTGATCCTTTTGTTTCTTTCTCCTTGGATAGACTCTATACAGAATTGGGCGGCCTTCAAAATCGGAGATATTTGTCTTTAGAGACTTTTCCTGGCTGCCTAGTGCGAATGACTTTGACTAGTTTTGTTTCTTTCTCCTTGGATTGACTCTATACAGACTTGGGCGGCCTTCAAAGGTGGGAGATATTTGTCCTTAGAGACTTTTCCTGGCTGCCTAGTGTGAATGACGTTGACTAGTTTGGTAGAAGAATTCTTATTCAGGTGTTCTTGATTGGTATTTAAATCTAGTTCCCATGCCAGGGGATGGATCCCTGCACTTGGATTCACCTCCTATATTCATTACCAGCAGAGGGTAGAGCACGGGCCTGTGTGTCAGAAAGACCAGGGTTTTAATCCTGGTTTTACCACCTGTCTGCTCTGTGACCTTGTGCAAGTCATTTCACTTCTCAGGGACTCAGTTTCTTCATCTGTAAAATGGGTATCAATACTGTGGGTCCCATGTGGGACATGGTTTGTGTCCAACCTGATTAGCTTGTATCTACCCCAGCAGTTAATACAGTGCCTGATAAATAGCAAGTCTTTAACAAATACCATTAAATAAAATTGAAGAGGTAGCTGCTGAAAGGTGTTTTAGACTTAATTTTGATTCTCACATCTGCCCTAGAAACCAGGAGCAGGGGTACAGGTTGAATTTTTCCAACCGCTTAATGCTCTCAGTTCTCACTCAATAAACATCACAATGATATCTCCTCCTACTATTACTGTTGCTATTATTATTTATTGTATAATACACTTCAATAATTAAGTATTTATTTAATCAAACAATCAAATTGAAGTACAAAAGAAGGCCAAGATACATTCTTTGCACACAAGGAGCTTATATGTTTCAATAACGTCACAGGTTTCTGTGGCACACAGGCCGTTCAGTGTCAAAACTGGAATGTGATCTTGAGTTCCTTTTCTTTTTTTTGCCAAGTCAATCTGAATATTGGATTCAACCATGACTAACCAGATGGGCTAGGATGCCTATTCTCCCTACCATGATATATCTCCAATCCACAAAGTTGAAACAGAAAGCTATTATTAATCATGGAAAGTGAATGAGGACTCCGTTGAAGTTGTTCTAAGAAGGAGTCCCAGAGTGGGAACGACATGGGAGTGGGCAGTTATTTCGTTTGTGGGAGCCGGGACCACAAAGAGCCTACGGTCCCGGCCTTCCGAGATTCCCGGATGATCAGGCGTCTCAGCGGAGACCCGGGTCCATCCTCCCACGGGGAATCACCTAGAAAATAACCGGCCGTCGTCTGAGAGGACGGTGCAGCGATTCGGAGAGCCAGGAGGAAGGAGGGAGGATCCTGACAGCTCTCACCCCCGACCCAGACCTTCCTGTCACCGGTACCAGCATCCAGGACTGACGAGATGATCCAGGACAGACGAAATGGAATGAGCATCTCTCAGAAGAGGTCGATGCTTCCCGCCCGGGACAGACCCTGTGACTCCAGAGAGGAGTAGGGGAAAGGGGAGGGGCAGGGAAGGGAAATTTCAATATAAGAACCGGAATCACGGGAATTTTCCTGTTCTTTCTTAATCATAATATTTGTGGTATTTGTTAAGTGCTTACCATGTGCCAAGCACCATACTCAGTGCGGGAGCAGATTTGATATAATTAGACTGGACACTATGCCTGTCCCACATGGGGCTCATCGTCTTAAACGCCGTTTTACAGATGAGGAAATAGAGGAACAGAAAAGGTAATTTACTTCTCCTCAACACGCTATCCGACCTTGGCTTCACCGACTCTGTCCTCTCCTGGTTCTCCTCTTCTCTCTCCGGTCGTTCATTCGCAGTCTCTTTTGCAGGCTCCTCCTCCCTCTCCCATCCCCTTACTTTGGGGGTTCCCCGAGGTTCAGTGCTTGGTCCCCTTCTGTTCTCGATCTACACTCACTCCCTTGGTGACCTCATTCTCTCCCACGGCTTCAACTATCATCTCTACGCTGATGACACCCAGATCTACATCTCTGCCCCTGCTCTCTCCCCTTCTCCAGGCTCGTATCTTCTCCTGCCTTCAGGACATCTCCGTCTGGATGTTTGCCCGCCACCTAAAACTCAACATGTCCAAGACTGAACTCCTTGTCTTCCCTCCCAAACCCTGCCTTCTCCCTGACTTTCCCAGCTCTGTTGACGGCACTACCATCCTTCCCGTCTCACAAGCCCGCAACCTTGGTGTCATCCTCGACTCCGCTCTCTCAGTCACCCCTCACATCCAAGCCGTCACCAAAACCTGCCGGTCTCAGCTCCGCAACATTGCCAAGATTCGCCCTTTCCTCTCCATCCAAACCGCTACCCTACTCGTTCAAGCTCTCATCCTATCCTGTCTGGACTACTGCATCAGCCTTCTCTCTGATCTCCCATCCTCGTGTCTCTCCCCACTTCAATCCATACTTCATGCTGCTGCCCTGGATTGTCTTTGTCCAGAAACGCTCTGGGCATGTTACTCCCCTCCTCAGAAATCTCCAGTGGCCTACCAATCAATCTGCGCATCAGGCAGAAACTCCTCACCCTCGACTTCATGGCTCTCCATCACCTCGCCCCCTCCTACCTCACCTACCTTCTCTCCTTCTACAGCCCAGCCCGCACCCTCCGCTCCTCTGCCTGCTAATCTCCTCACCGTACCTCGTTCTCGCCTGTCCCGCCATTGACCCCCAGCCCACGTCCTTCCCCCTGGCCTGGAATGCCCTCCCTCTGCCCATCCGCCAAGCTAGCTCTCTTCTTCCCTTCAAGGCCGTACTGAGAGCTCATCTCTTCCAGGAGGCCTTCCCAGACTGAGCCCCTTCCTTCCTCTCCCCCTCGCCCCCCTCTCCTTCCCCCATCTTACCTCCTTCCCTTCCCCACAGCACCTGTATATATGTATATACGTTTGTACGTATTTATTACTCTATTTATTTATTCATTTTACTTTTACATATCTATGGTATTTATTTTATTTTGTTAATATGTTTGGTTTTGTTCTCTGTCTCCCCCTTCTAGACTGTGAGCCCAGTTTTGGGTAGGGACTTTCTCTATATGTTGCCAGCTTGTACTTCCCAAGCACTTAGTACAGTGCTCTGCACACAGTAAATGCTCAATAAATACGATTGATTTATTTATTGATTGAGAGATCTAGGACTATTAGGATAGAGTATGAGCCGTTGGATTTGTCCCTCATAGACCTCTGTTACATCTCCATCACTGTCGTCAACTCTATCCACAACTCCCTGAGCAACAAGAGATCCATCTCCCTAGTGGGCTGTGCCATCCAGGCCTTTTCTGTGACATGATTAGCCAGCTCAGAGCTGTCCATCCACATCGTGATGCCCTACGACCTCTATGCCGCCATCTTTCTCCACCTGAGCTAGGAGGTCGCCATGTCTCAAGGGGCCTGTGGGAATATGGCCTATGTCTCCTGTCTCAGCGGGGGACCTGTTTCGCTGCAATGTGTTCAGCTGGGACGTTCTCCCTGTCCTTCTGCAAGTCCAACACCATCCTCCACTTCTTCTGTGACGTCCCCCCTCAGCGGAAGAGTACCTGCTCTGAGAACCACATCGCCATCAACTTGACTGTGATTTTTAGGGCAGCCTTAGCTGTCATTGGCTTCATTTCCATCTTCATCTTGTACATCCGCATCTTTCGGGCCGTGCTGATGATGCCGGCCGCTGAGGGTCGGGCCAATCCCTTCTCCATCTGCCTGCCTCACCTTGGCATCGTCACTGTTTTCCTCTCTGCGGGTGTATTTATCTACATCAATCCGCCCTCAGACTCCTCCTTGATCGTGGACCTGCTGGTATACGTGTTCCACACAGTGATGCCCCCGCTCCCTGAATCCCCCTCATCTACAGCCTGAGGAACCTGCACATGAAGACCTGCCATGGGTAGTATCCTAAAAAGGGCCACTCACCCAGCCTCCGCTCTGGGACAAAATGCCTCCTTCTTTGTGCAAATACTCTCACCCCACCAGTTAACCAAGGAATTGTCCTTGGACCTAGCCAGATACTTAGCTGTCCTAAAGAGTTCCCAGAAAATGCTGGACGTTGATGAATTATCAAAGTCTGTGGGAGGCGGTTAAAACTGAAGTATGACTTCCAATCTAGTTTTGGGGAGGCGTCAAGTCCTGAAGAAAGGGATGTCCCTCTAGACTGTAGCATCACTGTGGGCCGGGAATGTATTTAACAACTCTGTTATGCTGAAATATCACAAGTGCTCAGTACAGTAAATTCAGTTTTGGGTCTGTTCTAATCCCTGCTCTGCCACTTGTCTTCTGTGTGACCTTGGGCGAACCACTTAACTTCTCTTTGCTTCAGTTACCTCATTTTAAAAATGGGGATTAAGACTGTGAGCCTCACGTGGGACAACCTGATTACCTGGTATCTACCCCAGTGCTTATAACAGTGCTTGGCATGTAGCAGTATTTAACAAATACCATATTTTTATAAATTTTATCATGGCCTAAAGGAATGGGAATCGTGCTATTCATTCATTCAATCATGTTTACTGAGCGCTTACCGTGTAGTGTACTAAGCAGTGTACTAGAGCAATGTACTAAGCGCTTTGGAAGTACAACTTGGCAAAATATAGAGATGGTCCCTACTCAAGAACGGGTTCACAGTCTAGAAGGGGAAGACAGACAACAAAAGAAAACATGTGGACAGGTGTCAAGTTCTCAGACCAAATAGAATTAAAGCTAAATGTACATCATTAACAAATTAAATTGAAGGGTAAACATGTACAAGTAAGGTAGACATTAAGACATCTAGGCATTAAGCTCTTTGTGGGCAGGGAACATGTCTACCAACTCTGTTATATTGAACTTTTCCAAGTGCTTAGTACAATTCTGGGCCCAGAGCAAGTGCTCAATATATCTAATTGATTGATTGAGAGTTGAATTGTGATGCCAGTTCTGCTACTGGCTTGCTTTGTGACCTACAGGGAACGACTTAACATCGGTAAGATCGCTCTTCCTCTTAAACTCCAAGCCCCTGTGGGCCAGGAGTTGTGTCTGAACTGATTCTCCAGTTTCTACTCCAGCAGGTTGTTCCTTCCCCTCTGCCTTCAAACATGCCCATGTCTCTCCCATCCTAAAAAACCCTCTCTTGACCCCACCTCACCTTCTAGTTATCTCCCCATATCTCTCCTACCATTCCTTTCCAAACTCCTTGAACGAGTTGGCTACACGCCCTGCCTCGACTTCCTCAACATCAACTCTCACCTCGACCTCCTCCAGTCTGGCTTCCGTACCCTACATTCCACGGAAACTGCCCTCTCAAAGGTCACCAATGACCTCCTGCTTGCCAAATCCAACTGCGCATACTCTATCCTTAATCCTCCTCGACCTCGCAGCTACCTTCGACACTGTGGACCACCCCCTTCTCCTCAACACGCCATTTCTACCTTGGCTTCACAGACTCGGTCCTCTCCTGATTCTCCTCCAATCTCTCCGGTCGGTCATTCTCAGTCTCTTTTGCAGGCTCCTCCTCCCCCCTCCCATCCCCTCACTGTGGGGGTTCCCCAAGGTTCAGTTCTTAGGTCCCCTTCTGTTCTCGATCTACGCTCACTCCCTTGGTGACCTCATTCGCTCCCACGGCTTCAGCTATCATCTCTTCGCTGATGACACCCGAATCTACATCTCTGCCCTTGCTCTCTCCCCATCCCTCCAGGCACGCATCTCCTCCTGCCTTCAGGACCTCTCCATCTGGATGTCTGCCCGCCACATAAAACTCAACATGTCCAAGACTGAACTCCTTGTCTTCCCTCCCAAACCCTGCCTTCTCCCTGACTTTCCCAGCTCTGTTGACGGCACTACCATCCTTCCCGTCTCACAAGCCCGCAACCTTGGTGTCATCCTCGACTCCGCTCTCTCAGTCACCCCTCACATACAAGCCGTCACCAAAACCTGCCGGTCTCAGCTCCGCAACATTGCGAAGATCCACCGTTTCCTCTCCATCCAAACCGCTACCTTACTCGTTCAAGCTCTCATCCCATCCCGTCTGGACTACTGTATCAACCTTCCCTTTGATCTCCCATACTCGTGTCTCTCCCCATTTCAATCCGTACTTCATGCTGCTGCCTGGATTGTCTTTGTCCAGAAACACTCTGGGCATGTTACTCCCCTCCTCAAAAATCTCCAGTGGCTACCAATCAATCTGCGCATCAGGCAGAAACTCCTCACCCTCGGCTTCAAGGCTCTCCATCACCTCGCCCCCTCCTACCTCACCTCCCTTCCCTCTTCGACTGCCCAGCCCGCACCCTCCGCTCTTCTGCCGCTAATGCTCCTCACCGTGCCTCGTTCTCACCTGTCCCGCTGTCGACCCCCGGCCTACGTCATCCCCCGGGCCTGGAATGCCCTCCCTCTGCCCATCCGCCAATCTAGCTCTCTTCCTCCCTTCAAGGCCCTACTGAGAGGTCACCTCCTCCAGGAGGCCTTCCCAGACTGACATCCCTCCTTCCTCTCCCCCTCATGCCCCTCTCCATCCCCCCGTCTTACCTCCTTCCCTTCCCCACTGCACCTATATATATATGTATATATGTTTGACATATTTATTACTCTATTTATTTATTTATTTGTTTTACTTGTACATTTCTATTCTATTTATTTTATTTTATTTTATTTTGTTAATATGCTTGGCTTTGTTCTCTGCCTCCCCCTTCTAGACTGTGAGCCCACTGTTGGGTAAAGACTGTCGCTATATGTTGCCAGCTTGTACTTCCCAAGCGCTTAGTACAGTGCTCTGCACACAGTAAGCGCTCGATAAATACGATTGATTGATTGATTGATTGATTTAGGAATACAACCTCTTACCAAATAAAATAATGATATCATTGCTAGTAAAGATTATGAAAACATAATGATATGCTCCTTAGCATGACTGTGGGGGTGGGTATGAAAGTCCTAAAATGGGAAGAGGTATGGGAGAAGGGAAGAAAGGAAGACTGCAGCTCCATCTGCCTTGTCGAAATCCCTCTTCTCTCCTCAATCCACCTTTCATTCCTTCCATCCATCCATCCATCCAGAGCACGGGCTTGGAATCAGAGGTCGTGAGTTCTAATCCCACGTTCGGGCTACCTGTCTGCCATATGACTCTGGGCAGGTCATCTCACTTCTCTGTGTCTCAGTTACCTCATCTTTAATTTGCAGGTTAAGAGTGTGAGTCCCATGTGGGACAGGGACTGTGTCCAAACTAATTACATTGTATCTAATCCAGTCCTTAGAACAGTGCTTCGGCACATAGTAAGCACTCAAAGAAGACCATAATTATTGTCAGTGATATTTTTTATCACATCCTGGGTAGAAATTACTGTAGTAAGCTCTCAGGAGTGTTGGAAAGAGATAAAACTGCACTGTTCCTGCTGTCCAGGAGATACTGATCTAATGGGGTAGAGAGACAAAGAATAAAGTACGTAGAGGAGGAAGGACAGAAGGGAAAGATGAGAAAGTGGACGAACGCTTGGTTGAAGTGTACATTTTATGTAGCCAGTATGAACAGAACTTCAACAGATATGCAATCAGGGGTCAGAAGAAGCAACCTTGCCTAGTGGGTAGAGCGTGGGCCTGGGATTCAAATGGACATGGGTTCTGATTACTGACCTTGGTCAGGGTCACTTAACTTCTTCGTGCCTCAGTTCCCGCGTCCGTAAAATGGGGATTGAGATGTGAGCCCCACGGGGACATGGGCTCTCTCCAATCTGATTGGCCTGTAGCTATTCCAGCACTTAATATAGTGCCTGACATATAGTAAGCGCTTCAAAAATTCCATAAGAAAAAGTTACAGTTGGCTGATTGACTGACAGATTGAGTGGCTCAGGCTGTGACCTAGAGGTGAAACCATTCACAGTGGCTAAAGACTGTTGTTGAAAAGAGGAACCGTTGGGAAGCTGGGATGCAGAGGCCGCTATTTCCACTGGAACCCCTTGTCTCCGACGAGCCTCAGGAACAAAGTGTCCAGACGGGTGCTTGGCTTATCCAGACCACGAAGTCCCTCGACACGGCCCTGAGCCATCCTCCAGGGATGCCCCTCGGAGTAGCTCCTGCTTTATCTACAGGGGACGGGTCCCAGTCGGGAGAGCTTCTCGGGGTCTGAGGGATAGCGGAGAGGGATCGAAGGTTCCTCTCTTTTCCTTCCTGGCTGACTGAACCCAGGAGTCTGAAGGCAGATAGGAGACCAGCCCAGCCCTGCTGATGTCAGTGAGCCCCAGCCGCACGCTGCCCCGGTGTCAGTGACTGGGGGTGAATAAAATGGAGGGGCAGGGGAAGACGAGGCAGGGGAAGACGAGGATGAGGATGGAAGAGATGGAGCCAGTCTGGGGCCTGAGGTGGTTTGGTTTTCCGGCTCAGAGCTGTCCTCACTACTACCGCTCCGCCTCCATCTGCCTCCCCCTACGCTCCGAGGTCGTTATGGCTCGAGTGGCCTGTGGGAAGATGGCTGCCACCTCCTGGCTCAGCGGGGGCCCTGTTCGCGGCAATGTGCTCAGCTGGGACGTTCTCCCTCTCCTTCGGCGGGTCCAACACCACCCTCCCCCAGTTCTTCCGTGACGTCCCCCCTCTGCTGAAGATCACCTGCTCCGAGAATCACAACGCCATCGATGTGACTGCGATTTTTGGAACGGCCTTAGGTGTCGTCTGCTTCATTCCCATCGTCGTATCGTATCCTCGCATCTTCGGGGCCGTGCTGAGGATAACGGCCGTTGAGGGCCGGGCCAAAGCCTTCTCCACCTGTCTGCCTCACCTCACCATCGTCACTGTTTTCTTCTATTCTGGTGTATTTTTCTACATCAAGCCCCCCTCAGACTCTTCCTTGATCGTGGACTTGCCTGTGTCCATGTTCTACACAGTGGTGCTCCTCTCCCTCAACCCCCTCATCTACAGCCTGAAGAACCGGGACATGAAGACCGCCATAGGCAGGATCCTAAAAGGTTCACTCATCCAGCCTCCGCTCTGGGAAGAAAACGTCTCACTCATTGTGCAAATAATACCACACCACCACGTAACCAAGGAATTGCCCTTGGATCTAGCTAAATAGCTAGACTTAGCTGTCCTACAGGGTTAACAGAAAACGCTGGACGTTGATGGATTGTAATGTCTGGGAGTGAGGCGGCTAAGATTTAGGTGAGACTGACAATCCAGGTTTGGGGACGTATCATGGCCGAAAGGAAGGGGAGTCCCTGTAGATTGTAAGATCACTGTGGGCAGGGAATGTGTTAAACTGTGTGCTCGGTTAAACTGAACTCTTCCAAGAGATTAGTATAGTAAATTCTACTTTTGGGGAGGTAATAATCCCGGCTCTGCCACGTGTCTTCACTGTGACCTAAGATGAGCCACTTAAATTCTCCGTACCTCAGTTACCACATCTTTATAATGGGTATAAAAGCTGTGAACCCCACGTGGTACGACCTGATTACCTTGTATCTACCCCAGTGCTTATAACAGTGCTTGACACAAATCAAGTGCTTAACAAATACCATAATTTTTTTAAAAAAATATTTTATCATGGTCCTAAAGGAATGGGAATCACTCTAGACTGTGAGCCCATTGTGGACAGGAAACGTGTCTACCAACTCAGTTATATTGACCTTTTCCGAGTACTTAGTGCAGGGCTGGGCCCAGAGTAAGTGCTCAATAATTATTGATTGATTGAGATTTGAGTTCTGATGCCAGCTCTGGTACTAGTTTGCTTTGTGACTTAGGGACAGTGACTTAACATTGGCAGGATCTCTCCTCCTCTTACACTCTGAGCCTCTATGAATAGGAATTGTGTCTGAACTGCTTGTTTTGTTTAGTTTTGTTCCAGCATGTGGAACAATTTAGGCACACAACCTCTCAATAAATAAAATAATGATAACAGTGTTAGTAACGATTATGAAAATAAAATGATGCACTCCTTAGCATGACTCTGGGGGTGGGAACGAAAGTTGGAAAATGGTCGGGGGGGTGGTATGGGAAAAGAGAAGAAAGGATGACAGCAGCTCCATCTCTCGTTAAATCCATCCTCTCTCATCAATCCATATTTCCTTTCTTCCATCCATCTATCCTGCCAAGCATTCATCTAGCCCTCCATCCATCCATCCATCCATCCATCCATCCATCCATCCATCCATCCATCCATTCATCCACCCAGAACAAGGTCTCGGGAGTCAGAGGTCGCGGGTTCTAATCCCGGTTATGCTACGTGTCTGCGATATGACCTTAGGCAAGTCACTTCACTTCTCTATGCCTATGTTACCTCATCTGTGAAATGAGGATTGAGACTGTGCACCCCATGTGGGACAGGGACTGTGGCCAACCCGATTAACTTTATCTACTCCAGCACTTAGCACATAGTAAGCTCTTAACAGTGCTTGGCACATAGCAAGCGCTTAACCAAGACCATAATTATTACTATTATTATTATCAATGGTATTTATTGACCACATCCCGGGTACAAAGCACTGTAGTAAGCTCTCAGAAGAGTTGCAAAGAGTTATAATTGCACTGTTCCTGCTGTCCAGGAAATTATGATCTAATGGGGGAGATAGACACAAAATAAATTACATAGAGGAGGAAGGACAGGAGGAAAAGATGGGAAAGTTGAAAAATGTTTGATTCAAGAGTACAGTTTATGTAGTTAGTATGAACAGAGCTTCAACGGATTTGCAATCAGGACGAGTCAGAAGAAGTAGCGTTGCCTAGTGGGTAGAGCGGGGGCCTGGGATTCAAATGGACATGGGTTCTGATCCCAGTTCCACCACATGTCTGCTGTGTGAACTTTGGGCAGGGTCACCTAGCTTCTCCGTGCCTCAGTTCCCTCATTTGTAAAATGTGAATTGAGATGGGAGCCTCAAGGGGGATATGGACACTGTCCAATATGATTAGTTTGTATGTACTCCAGCACTTAATATAGTGCCTGATATATAGTAAGTGCTCCACAAAGACCATAAGGAAAAGTTACAGTTGGCTGATTGACTGACAGATTGAGTGTTTCATGTTGTGAATTAGACAAAGATGAAAGCATTCACGGTGGCTAAAGACTGTCGGTGAAAACAGGAATCGTTGGGAAGCTGGGATGCAGATGCCGTTGTTTCCACGGGAGCCCCGAGGGACGGCACCATCGCTGATGCTACAGGTACCGGGCCTTTGTCTCCCAGGAGCCTCAGGACCACGTGACAAGAAAGTGCTTGGCTTGTCGAGGCCACGAGTAGGGCCCATAGCCATCCTCCAGGGATCCCCCATGAAGCAGCTCCTGCTTTTTCTACAGGGACGGGGGCCTGTCTGGAGAGCTTCTCGGGGTCTGAGCGCGAGCGGAGAGGGACCGAGGGCTCCTCTTCTTTTCTTCTTGGCTGACTGAATCCAGGGGTCTGAGGGCAAAGAGGGGACCAGCTCAGCCCTGAAGAGGTTAGCTACCCCAACACCACGCTGCCCCAGTAAGAGTGACTTGGAGTGAGTGGGATGGAGGGACGGGGGCACGAGGAAGAGAATGGAAGAGATGGAGCCAGTCTGGAGCCTGAATTGGGGTTCGGACAAGGGCCGTGGCCCCCAGCCGGGCAGGGGTGATACAAGGGTGATAGATTTGTTACCGAATTGAATTTTCCAAGCACATAGTAGTGCTGTACACACAGTAAGCGCTCAATAAATACGAATGAATGAATGAATGAGAAGGAGGGGAGGTGATTTGTAGTTCAGTGACCTCCCCTAACCATCACACAATTCTCCTCCTTCCTCCTCAAACCTCGCTTCCTCTGCCAACTACCCGCCGGGCTATGGTGCTCCAGCACAGCATCAGCACTGTGGACAGTCATTTTGGTCTTTAGTGGTTCCCGGAATCCCTTTCAGAGGGTAGGTGACAGGCAGGGCTGAGAGAATGGGACCAGATTTGGACAGCCACTGGTACTATCAGCCATTACTCCCTGTAAGAGTTATTCCTAAATGTTGGGAGAAGACAAATAGTGGGAACGGTTGTAAATCCCTGCCCTGATGGGCTGTCTAGCCTACTGGGATAGGTTGCCACAGTCTAATTTACTATCTACTAATCCTGAATCAGATTGATTGAGACCATATTGTGTGCACGAAGCACTTGGAAAGTAATAATAACAATAGTAGTACTTGTTAAGCACTTACTGTGTCCCAAGCGCTCTTCTAAGCCCTAGGGGTAGATACAGGTAAAGCAGGTTGGATACGGGCCTTGTTCCACATGGAGCTCACAGCCCTAGCCCCCCATTTTACATATAAGGTAACTGAGGCTCAGGAGAAGTTAAATGTCTTGCCCCATGGCCACCACAGCAGACGAGAGACGGAGCCGGAATTAGAACTTAAGTGCCTCTGACACATTCATTTCATTCAATCATTCATTCAATCGTATTTATTGAGTGCTTACTGTGTGGCACAGCACGGTACTAAGCCCTTGGAAAGTACAATTTGACAACAGATAGAGACAATCCCTACCCAACAACGGTGCTCAGAGTCTAGAAGGGGGAGACAGACACCAAATGCAAAACAAGTAGACAGGCTTCAATACCATCAAAATAGATTTATATATATAAAACATTGATAAAATAGAGTTATATATAAGTACAAATATACAAAAGTGCTGTGGGGAGAGGAAGGGAAGTAAATCAGAGGGAGGGGAGTAGGGCTATGAGGAGGGAGGAGGAGAGAGAAGAGGAAAAGGGGGGCTCAGTCTGGGAGGACCTTCTGAAGGAAGTCAGCTCTCAGTAGGGCTTTGAAGAAGGAAAGAGAGCTAGTTGGCGGCTGTGAGGTGGAGGGGCATTCCTGGCCAGAGGTAGGGACGTGGCCAGGGGGGTCGACGGTGGGACAGGTAAGGATGTTGGAGTCAGAGGAGTGGAAGGTGTGGGCTGAGCTGTAGAAGGAGAGAAGGGAGCTGTCGTATTAAGGGGAAAGGTGATGTAGAGCTTTGAAGCCAATACAGAGGACTTTTTGCTTCAAACGAAGGTTGATCGGCAACCACTGGAGATTTTTTAGTAGAGGAGTGACATGCCCAGAGCGTTTCTGTAGAAAGATAATCCAGGCAGCAGCTTGAAGTATAGACTGAAGCCGAGAGAGACAGGGGGAAGTGAGATCAGAAAGGAGGCTGATGCAGTCAGTAATCCAGTCGGGAGAAGATGAGAGATTATTCCAATAAGAGAACGGTTTGGATGGAGAGGAAAAGGCGGATCTTGGCGATGTTGTGAAGGTGAAACCGGAAGGTTTTGTTGACAGATTGGATGTGTGGGGTGAATGAAAGGGCGGAGTCAAGGATGACACCAAGGTTGCGGGTTTGTGAGACGGGAAGGATGGTAGTGCCATCCACAGTGACGGGAAAGTCAGGGAAAGGACAGTGTTTTGGAGGGAGGATAAGGGGTTCAGCGTTGGACATGTTGAGTTTTAGGTGGCGGGGCAAACCAGATGAGATGTCCTGAAGGTAGGAGTAGATACGAGCCTGGAGGGAGGGCGAAAGAACAAGGAGAAGAGGTGGATTTGGGTGTCACCTGCGTACAGAATTTAGTTGAAACACTGGGAGTGAATGAGTTCCCCATGGGAGTGAGTATAGATGGAGAACAGAAGGGGACTAAGAGCTGATCCTTGGGGAGCCCCTACAGTAAGGGGATGGGAGGGGGAGGAGGAGCCCGCGAAGGACACCAAGAAAGAACAGGCTAGAGTGATAGGAGGAGAACCAGGAGAGGGCGGAGTCCTTGACGCCAAGGCTGGATAACGTGTTGAGGAGTAGGAGGTGGTCGACAGTGTCAAAGGTAGCGGAGCGGTCGAGGTGGATTGGCATTGAGTAGGAGCTATTGAATTAGGCAAGAAGGGGGTTATTGGCGACTTTGAGATGGCAGTTTCGGTGGAGTGTAGGGGACGGAGGCCAGATTGGAGGGGGTCCAGGAGAGAGTTGGAGTTGAGGAATACGAGGCACCGAGTATAGGACGACTCACTCTAGTAGTTTGGAAAGGAATGGTAGGAGGGAGATAGGGTGATAACTGCAAAGGGCAGTGGGGTCTTTTTTAGGATGGAGGAGAGCGTGGGCATGTTTGAAGGCATAAGGAGGGAGTGCTCTATCCACTTGTATAGCACTATAACAGATATATTCCCTGCCCCTTCTAGAAGGAAGAAAGAATGGAAAGATGAATATGCAATTATTGTGTCACCTTTTACAGATGAGGACACTGAGGCTCAGAGAAGAGTGAAGTGACTTCCTAATGTTCCACAGCAGCAAAGGGGACATAGGGAGACTTAGAACCTAGTCCCTAACTCCCACTAAGCTATGCTTTGGAGAGTACAATTGAACAGAGCTGGTAGCTGTGTATGCTGCCCACAAGTAGCTCACAGTCAAGAAATAACTCCTGGGGGTAGATGCTTTTTTCCACCAATTGAGTTTATTCGTGCACGAGTTTAGGTGAAGAGGTTTTGTACGGATGGGAAATGAATCGGGGAAGCTGGTTGGAGAAGGGGGGATTTTAGCGGTGTTCAGAATTGGTTAAGTACTGTGCTCTCTCTGATTTTGAGTGGCTGAGAGGGAGTTCCAGGCTAGGATGGAAACTTAAGAGTCGATCTTGAGTAACAACTAGAAAGTTGCTCTGAGAGCTAAGAAGATGAGTTGAACAATGGAAAGTCAGTAAAGTGCAGTCATAGGGCGGAGAGCCTACAAACCAAATGTGAGTTTTTGTTGCTTGCGAAAAGACACAACTTGTCGTGAGAGGAGGTTGAGAAGAGGAGAGGTGTGTGCTGAGCGATGCTTTAGGAAATAACTATACGAATGATGAGGTATGCTGGTGTATGTTTGCATACAAGTGTGTATGCAGATATGTGAGCAAATAAAATCAGTTTGGTGTATATATGGTTTTTTAATTTTTCTTGTTTTGTTTTACGGATCATTAAGTGGCTTATCGTGTCCCCAGGTACTGTATTAAGCACAGGGTTAGATACCAGCTAATCAGGTTGGGCATAGTTTTTGCCCCATAGGGTGCTCGCAGTTGTAATTCCCAATATACAAATGAGGTAACCAAGGAACAAAAAAGGTAAGTGACTGGTTACAGGTCACACAGCAGACAAGGAGCCGAGATAGGATTAGAATCGAGGTCCTTCCGTCTATCTAGCCCATTCTCTCTCCATTAAGTGGATGAATTAATGTGTTAAGGTATTTCTTGTTTAACTCTAAAACCACCGAGAAAATTTCACAACATTCATTTTCTGTAACCTCTGCTAACCGCTATCTCCTAACCATTGTCTCCTCAACCACAAATAATTCTCTTGAAATTTATTAAGTGCTTACTATGGGCCAAACAAAGTATTAAGTGGTAGGGGAGATTCAGGACAATCTGGTAGAACCCAGTCCTTGACCCACAGGGATTGACAGACTAAGAGGGAAACAGGTGTCAAATCCTCATTTTACTATTGAGAAAACTGAGTTTCAGAGAGCTTAAGTCACTTTCCCATGGCTATGCAGGGGACAAGTAGTAGATTTGGTATTAGAACCCAGGTCCTCTGACTCGTAGGCCTGTATTCTTCCCAGTAGCACCCTGCTACTATACATTTCTAATCTTGGTGCTTCCAATAGAATGGAAGTTCCTTGGGGGCAGTGATTATATGTGCTAATACCGTGTCCTCTGTAGGTACTCAATAAATGGAATTGATTGACTTAGTCCTATTCCTTCACCCACAACATCAATGTCACTAAATTGAAGTCTTCCCTCCCTCTTCCTTTGCAGGGAGTCAGCATCATTCTCCAGAGATGTTCAATGTCTCCACGGTGAACTCAAAGATCATTTTCAATTTAATAACTGTCTCCTCTCCATAGGGAATCACCAGCAAGTGTCCAGTCAATTCCTTCACTCATCCAATCAATGGACTCTGTCTCTTCCCTCATCACATGCCGAAAGTCAATGCTGCCCCACCAAAATGCCCAACGACTCCACAGTGATGGGATTCCTCCTGCTGGGTTTCTCAGCGAGCCGGGAGCTGCAGCTGGTGCAGGCCATGCTGTTCCTCCTTTTCTACCTGGCGGCCCTGACTGGGAATCTCTTCATCGTCGACATCACCTCCCTCGACCGGCGCCTCCACACCCCCATGTATGTCTTCCTCGGGAATCTATCCGTCCTCGACCTCTGCCTCATCTCCGTCACACTCCCCAAGTCTGTCGTCATCTCCATGACCGATTGTAGATCCATCTCCCTCCTAGGCTGTGCCTCCCAGGTCTACCTGGTGGTCGTTTTGGCCACTTCATAGCTGGACATCCTTACGGAGGTGTCCTATGACCGCTAGGCCGCCATCTGCCACCCCTTGCGCTATGAGCCCATCAGAAACATCACTGCATGTGGTAAGATGGTGACGCCACCTGGCTCAGCGTGGTGCTGCTTGGGGTCTTGTATTCAGCTTCGGCTTTCTCCCTGAGCTTCTGTGAGTCCAACATAGTCCAGCAATTGTTCTGTGACGTCCCCTCCCTGCTGAAGATCTCCTGCTACAACGACCACGTTGCCAACGATGTGAGCTTCACAGGTGCAGTAGCTTTAGGATTCTTCTGCTTCGTCTCTTTCGTCGTCTCCGACGTTCGCATCTTCCAGGCCGTGCTGAGGATGCCGGCTGCCGAGAGCCGGGTCAAAGCCTTCTCCACCTGCCTGCCCCACCTCGCTGTTTTCACCGTCTTCCCCTGTACGGCTGTCATCTCCTACCTCACACTCATGTCAGACTCCCCCTCGAACCTGGACCAGTTGGTGCCCGTGTTCTATAACGTGATGTTCTCTACCCTGAACCCCCTAATCTACAGCCTGAGGAACTGGGACATGAAGGGCGCCCTGGGCAGAGTCTTAAAGGGGAGATTCCTCCTCCAGCCGCTAAGGGACAAAATGTCTGTTTCCTTTGCTGACTAACCCATTCCTCATCAGGGTTCTGTCAGTGGGTATATCCATATAAAAAGCTGTCCAAAGAGAAAGTCTAGTGCCTGAGGATTTATCAAATTTTGGGACAGAGGTTGGTAAACCATGTGTGACTGTGACCCCAGGGTGGACAGGGATTGTCTCTTTTCATTCTGAATCGTAATCTCCAAGCGCTTAGTACAGTGCTCTGAACACGGTAAGAACTCAATAAATATGACTGAATGAATGAATAAATGAATGGCAAGTGAATGTATGGGCGGCATCATGACATAGTGGAATGAGCATATGGCTGGGAGTGATGAGATTTGAAAAGTCTGCACGGTTCTGCCACCGGTCTGCTGCATGACCTTATTCCAGGCATGTAACTCTTTGTTCTCTCTGTAAAATCGGGATTCAATATGTACCCTCTCTTTCTCTTACAATCTGAGCCCCTTTCGGTCAGGAAACATGTCCGATCTGATTAGTTTGTTTCTACCCCAGCCTTTGGCAGTCTTTTCTGAGTACATTCTTAGTCTATTCAATAATAATGATGGCATACATTTAGCGTTTACTATGTGCAAAGCACTGTTCTAAGCGCTGGGGAGGCAAGGTGATCAGGTTGTCCAATGGGGGATTCACAGTCTTGCTCCCTATTTTATAGATGAGGTAAGTGAGGCACAGAGAAGTTCAGTGACATTCTCAAAGTCACACAGCTAACAATTGGCATAGCTGGGATTTGAACCCATGACCTCTGACTCCAAAGCCCATGCTCTTTCCACTGAGACACGCTAATAATGATGATATTGATACTACTATCGATATTAACAGTAATTCTATGAATTTTAAGATCACTCGGTGGATATGGAAATCAGGAAATCGGAGGGTGATAAGGGAGAAGGGATGCAATCATGGAAACCGTTCCCCCACATTAGACTGCCTGTTTACTTGTATTGTTGCGTATCTCCCCCCTTCTAGACTGTGAGCATGATGTGGGCAGGGATTATCTCTATTTGTTGCTGAATTGTATTTTCTAAGCGCTTAGTACAGTGCTCTGTTCACTATAAGCGCTCAATAAATACGATAGAATGAAGGAGTGAATATGACTGATCAAATCGTTGCCTCGAATCCATTCGTTCATCCATCCATCCTTCCATCCACCGATACGTCCATCTCTCTATCTGTTCACCCCTCGGTCTGTCCATCCATCCATCCATTTATCCATCCATCCATCCATCCATCCATCCATCCATCCATCCATCCATCCACCCATCCATCCACCAGTAATAATAATAGTGGTATTTGATAAGCACTTTCTATGTGCCAGACATTGTATTAAGTGCTCGGGTGGATACAAGCAAATAAGGTTTTACACAGTCCCAGCCCACATGCTGCTCACAGACCCAATTCCCATTTTACATTTGAGATACCTGAGGCACAGAGAAGTGAGGTACCTTGCCTAAAGTCACACAGCAGAAACTCCACCCATCCAACCATCCACCTATCCATCCATCATCCACCCTTCCAGCCATCCGTCCATCCATCCAACAACCCATCCATACATCCATCTATCCATCCACTCATCCATCGATCAATCAATGATATTTGTTGAATGCATCCTGGGAGTAAAGTACTGTAGTGAACTCTTCGGAGATATCAAAATAAATTAAACATCATCCCTGCTTTCCAAGAGCTTAAAATCTATCAGGGGAGACAGACACAGAATTAATTAATGAGAGGATGAAGAGAATGGAAAGAATGGTAAATTGATGACTATGTGCTCAAATAGTACATTTTATAAAGGCCACTATGCACAGAAATATAATGGTGGGTGTGAGTGCAAAAATGGAGAAGTGGTCCAAGACGCTGATTGGTAGGTGGGAGAAAATGACTTAGGGAGAAGAAAAATGAATCGTGTGAGGCAGCCTGGAAGTGGTGGGAAGACAGAAGGGCTTTGAAGATGGGGAAAGCTGGGCTCTGATAAGCTGGAAGTGGGGAGGAGGAAATGTGGGCTGACAAATTATTTTTCCATATACCATCACTGAGATATCGAAAGAGGACAGGGCCGTTCAGAGGAGAGGATACAGTGACCTCCTCACTCGAATTTGGTACAGTGTCTCAGCTCAGAGATAGAAGAGGATGAACCCGAGGCTACAACCTATTCCTTCTGAAACCAGGGATTTTCCCGTCATGTCCACTTTGACAGTATCAGTTATTCCTTCCTAACACCCGCTCTCAGAAACCCTCAGCCCCTCCCAAACTGATAATAATAATAACACTAATAATAACTGCATTTGTTAACTAATTACTTTGTGTCATGAGCTGCTCTAAGCGCTGGGGTAGATAGAACCCAATCAGGTTGTCCCACCTGGAGTTCACAGTCTTAATCCCCATTTTCCAGATAAGGTGCCCAAAGTCACACAGCAGACAAGTGGTGGAGCCGGGAATAGAACCCACACCCTCTGACTCCCAAGCCCGGGCTCTTGCCACTAAGCTATGCTTTTCTCATGCTGTTTCTCTGGGTTGATCCCCCAAGCAAGCCCGGAGGAGGGTTTTAGGGTAGATTTACAGTAATTTCTCATTCTCTCTAGATTTGCAATCAGAAGACGGCAGAAAACACAGTTGATTAAATGACTGATTGATTGTTTGAGGTCATGAACAAGATGAACCTTAGAGAAGCAGAGTGGCCTGATCGATAGAACATGGACCTGGGAGTCAGAATGACCTGGGCTATAATCTCGGCTCTGCTACCTTTCTGCTGTGTGACCTTGGGTAAGTCCCTTCAATTCACTGGGCTTCAGTTCCCTCATCTGTAAAATGGGGATTGGTACTGTGAGACACATGTGGGACAGGGACTGTGTCCAACCTGATTAGCTCGTATCGACTCCCAGGACTTGGGACGGTACCTGACAAATAAGAAGGTGATGATGATGATCGATCGATCGGATGTGATGGGAAAGGAAAGCTGGATGTGGTGGAGAGAGCTCTAATTCTGGCTCTTGACCATATCACCCTGTGGGCAAGTCCTCTCTCTGTTATTGACTGACTGATTCATTTTTTTCTTTCCTTCTTTATCTGTTTCGGTATATTAACGTCTGTTTCCCCCTCTAGACTGTGAGCTCACTGTGGGTAGGGATTGTGTCTGTTTATTCTTATAGTGCACTCTCCCAAGCCCTGAGGACAGTACTTTCAATGCAGTAAGCGCTCAATCAATGAGACTGAATGAATGAAGAAAGGAATAAATGAACTAATTCTCGGGGCCTCAGTTACCTCATCTGTTAAACGGAGGGTGAAAACTGTGAATCCCATGTGGGACAGGATTGTAACCAACCAGATTACCTGAATCAACCCCAGCGCTGAGGACAGTTTGCGGCACATGGCAGGCGCATGTGAAGAAATACCAGTAGAAGAAAAAACAAAGCGACCAATTAAAAACCAGATGCTGGGACAGGGTTCGAGTTGGAAGAGAAAAAGGACTGTTTTGGACCGGTTGGAGGTGTCGGAGGGCCCTAGTAAACATGGCCCCTGGCCCAAGGAACTGGACAATATAAACGTGAGGAGGGACAAAAATACATGTCCCAATAGGAGGATGCCATAGAGGATGACGAAGTTCAAAAGGACAGAAGCTTCGGTTGAAGGCCGATGTAATACTCCAGAATCGTCTGGCCCCCGGCCGCCTCCTCTGGTGTCCCAGAGTCGTGCCTTCATCGAAACTACCTCGCACCATCCTTGAAAAGCAGAGAAGCAAGTTGGAAAGGGCGCAGGGCTGGGATGTGGCAGCCCTGGGACCTAGTCCCGGTTGTGACACTATTATGCTGTGTGACCTTGGCCGAGGCATTTTGGAATCTGTGCCTCAGCTGCCATACCTGTAAACCTGATGATGAACTACGTGTCAACCCTCTTCCACAGGATGCGAGCCCCGATGTGGGATGCACACTGCCTCTGCTCAGGTCGTACGTCCCCCACACCCACGATTGGCCAAGAGTAATTGCATAACCAACAACACTGCGAGAAAGCAGAGGCGACAGAGACCAGTCCAGGCACCCACGCAATCAATGCGGCCGTGTCGCGGTGGGAGGGAGCGTGGCGTGGAGAATCGGGGCACAAAGATCTCTCGGAGTCGTAGTCTGACGTTCGCTCATGACCGGCGTTCACCTCCGCCTCCCCAATTCCCACTCCTATCGTGCCTAGACAGCGGACGGCGAAGGTGACACTTGGTCAAAACGCTTTCCGATTGAGATTTATAATAATTATCGTATTTTTAAGTACTCTCTACCACTCACCGTGAGGTGTAGCGTAGAGAACACTGAGACCCTAAACTCGGTCCAAATCGGGCTCCTTTCAGTCCATTCTCTTTTGGGAGAGTTTACCACACAACCAACCGTCAAGGCTCTGATCGGCCCCATGAAATGAAGGCCGGCCCCTTAAATAAGGAGGGGTTCTTACACATCCTTTCATTGGCACGAGTCGGCTGCCCGCTGGTCCGGGCAGCTGCACTTGGCCCTCCCCAAGATGCTCCCATGGGAGCGAACCCTCATTAATACCCGCACTTTCCGTCGTATCCCCATGGTGCACAGCCCAGGCACCGATCCAGTCAATCATACCCTATCGGAAGGGTTCTGTTGAGGTTCGAGACCCGATGACCTCTGGGAGTCGTCATCTGATGTTCGCTCTGGACAACGATCGCTTCCGCTGTTCGAACTACCATCCCCCGTCATGCTCCAGGGCCTTTTTCCTGGCCGCTGGGGAGCTCGCAGGAGGCGCGGATGGCCGGTATTCAGCCTGGGAAAGGGCGGCTTCGGTAGTGCAGCGACCTTGCTGAGCCCCTCCCCACAAGCCTGAAGATCCGCTTCCCGTGCCTTCCGTGTACCATAAGTGGCTGCAGCTCTGCCGCGGTGCATTACAGGAGAGGTAGTTCGGTATGCAGAAGTGAAGGCTGTCTAGAACGAGCATCACAGTACATCGCCCAGAAGTCTTGTACCAGGAGCCTCCACGCCCTTTTCCCCTCCCTCGTGACAGGACCTGATTGGCTGTGTCGGTGACTGTGTTCAATTACTTAAGAATCCTACGGTTAGGGTTGGAAATAATGAGCGTTTGCTGGTGTAGGAACATCTTCGTTGGAGCCAAACCATCTGCATTTGACAGCTCGGAGCTGGCTCATTCAAATGTAATCATGTGTTATAACTAGGCCCCGATAAGATGCCCGAACACAGTACGTACAGTCGCTCATTGCCTTGACTCTTGGTTTGGCGTAAACTCTCCTGAAGGGAAGACGATTAAATGAGCCTGATTCTCAGGAAGATTAGGGTGTTAGTGATCTCTATGTGAAACCTCACGGGGAGCGGTCACAGGTACCTAACAAATTCCATAATTTCTATCATTATAAATGGGAAAACGCCCTGAACATCGGCCTTTCGCGCCTTCCGAGATCCACAAAATGGCCGCGAATCCCTGCGTGGCATGGCCGTATTTGTAGTTCGGTAGGCGGAGGTGAACGCTGTCGAGAACGCGCATCCCACTGCAACTCCCAGATGTCTTTGAGCCTCGAGCCGCTGCGCACGTCTCCCTCTCCTCGCAACAGGGCCTGACATGGGCGAGGCTTCCCCACGAGGCATGATAGGAGTGGTAATTCAGTAGACGGAGGTGAACGCGATTTAGAACGAGCATCACATTACAACTCGCAGAAGTCCTTATGATCCGAGCCACCCTGCCACTTTCCCTCTCCTGGTGACAGGGCCAGACAGGACGGCGGGCTCTCCCACGAGGCATGACGGGAGTGGTAGGTCGGTAGGCAGAGGGGAACGCTGTCTAGAACTAGTATCACACTACAACTCCCAGAAATTATTTCCCATCCTGCCTCTAGCCACTCTACCACACCACGCCACACGGATTGATTGGCTTGTGTAGGTGCCTGGGCTCTAATACATAGGAACTCTTCGCTGTGGTGGGCGTGTACTAGACAGAGACACGGCCATCTGCATTTGACAGCTCGGAGTGGGGTTAGAGTGGGGTTAGAGCCACTCAGTGCCCAGACCCTTGCTTGTGTGGTAAACTCTCCCGGGAAGGAATGGAATTAAAGGAGCCTGATTTTGAGAGAGATTGGGGAATCGGTGTTCTCCAAGGAACACCTCAAGGGGAGTGGTAACAGGTACCTAACAAATGCCATAATTCTTTCATTATCAATCAATCAATCATATTTATTGAGGGCTTACTGTGTGCAGAGCACTGTAATAAGCGCTTGGGAAGTACAAGTTGGCAACATATAGAGACAGTCCCTACCCAACAGTGGGCTCACAGTCTAGAAGGGGGAGACAGAGAACAAAACAATCAATCAATCAATCGCATTTATTGAGCGCTTACTGTGTGCAGAGCACTGTACTAAGCGCTTGGGAAGTACAAGTTGGCAATATGTAGAGACAGACCCTACCCAACAGTGGGCTCACAGTCTAGAAGGGGGAGACAGAGAACAAAACCAAACATTAACAAAATAAAATAAATAGAATGGATATGTACACGTAAAATAAATAAATAAATAAATGAATACATGAATAAATAAATAAATAAACAAATAAATAAATAGAGTAATAAATATGTACAAACAACTATACATATATACAGTTGCTGTGGGGAAGGGAAGGAGGTAAGACGGGGGATGGAGAGGGGGACGAGGGGGAGAGGAAGCAGGGGGGCTCAGTCTGGGAAGGCCTCCTGGAGGAGGTGAGCTCTCAGTAGGGCCTTGAAGGGAGGAAGAGAGCTAGCTTGACGGATGGGCAGAGGGAGGGCATTCCAGGCCCGGGGGAGAACATGGGCCGGGGGTCGACGGAGGGACCGTTGAGAATGATGCACGGTGAGGAGATTAGCTGCAGAGGAGCGGAGGGTGTGGGCTGGCTGTAGAAGGAGAGAAGGGAGGTGAGGTAGGAGGGGGCGACATGATGGAGAGCCTTGAAGCCGAGGGTGAGGAGTTTCTGCCTGATGCGCAGATAGATTGGTAGCCAATGGAGATTTTGGAGGAGGGGAGTAACATGCCCAGAGCGTTTCTGGACAAAGACAATCCTGGCAGCAGCATGAAGTATGGATTGAAGTGGTCAGAGACACGAGGATGGGAGATTCGAGAGAAGTCTGATGCAGTAGTCCAGACGGGAAAGGATGAGAGCTTGAACGAGCAGGGTAACGGTTTGGATGGAGAGGAAAGGGCGGATCCTGGCAATGTTGCGGAGCTGAGACCGGCAGGTTTTGGTGACGGCTTGGGTGTGAGGAGTGAATTAGAGAGCGGAGCCGAGGATGACACCAGGGTTGTGGGCTTGTGAGACGGGAAGGATGGTAGTGCCGTCAACAGTGATGGGAAAGTCAGGGAGAGGGCAGGGTGCTTTCTCCCTCTCTCTCCAGGCTCACATCTCCTCCTGCCTTCAGGACATCTCCATTTGGATGTCTGGCCGCCACCTAAAGCTCAACATGTCGAAGACTGAACTCCTTGTCTTCCCTCCCAAACCTTGCCCTCTCCCTGACTTTCCCATATCTGTGGACGGCACCACCATCCTTCCCGTCTCACAAGCCCGCAACCTTGGTGTCATCCTCGACTCCGCTCTCTCATTCACCCCTCACATCCAAGCCGTGACCAAAACCTGCCGGTCTCAGCTCCACAACATTGCCAAGATCCGCCCTTTCCTCTCCATCCCAACCGCTACCCTGCTCATTCAAGCTCTCATCCTATCTCGTCTGGACTACTGCATCAGCCTTCTCTCTGATCTCCCATCCTCGTGTCTCTCTCCACTTCAATCCATACTTCATGCTGCTGCCCGGATTATCTTTGTCCAGAAACGCTCTGGGCATATCACTCCCCTCCTCAAAAATCTCCAGTGGCTACCAATCAATCTGCGCATCAGGCAGAAACTCCTCACCCTCAGTTTCAAGGCTCTTCATCACCTCGCCCCCTCCTACCTCACCTCCCTTCTCTGCTTCTACAGCCCACCTCGCACCCTCCGCTCCTCTGCCGCTAATCTCCTCACTGTACCTCGCTCTCGCCTGTCCCGCCATCGACCCCCGGCCCACGTCATCCCCCGGGCCTGGAATGCCCTCCCTCTGCCCATCCGCCAAGCTAGCTGTCTTCCTCCCTTCAAGGCCCTGCTGAGAGCTCACCTCCTCCAGGAGGTCTTCCCAGACCGAGCCCCTTCCTTCCTCTCCCCCTCGTCCCCCTCTCCATCCTCCCATCTTACCTCCTTCCCTTCCCCACAGCACCTGTATATATGTATATATGCTTGTACATATTTTTTACTCTATTTATTTATTTATTTTATTTGTACATATCTATTCTATTTATTTTATTTTGTTAGCATGTTTGGTTTTGTTCTCTGTCTCCCCCTTTTAGACTGTGAGCCCACTGCTGAGTAGGGACTGTCTCGATATCTTGCCAATTTGTACTTCCCAAGCGCTTAGTACAGTGCTCTGCACATAGTAAGCGCTCAATAAATACGATTGAGGATGATGATGATGAGGGAAGACAAGGAGTTCAGTCTTGGGCATGTTGAGTTTTAGGTGGCGGGCAGACTTCCAGATGGAGATGTCCTGAAGGCAGGAGGAGATGCGAGCCTGGAGGGAGGGGGAGAGAGCAGGGGCAAAGATATAGATTTGGGTGTCATCAGCGTAGAGATGATAGTTGAAGCCGTGGGAGCGAATGAGGTCACCAAGGGAGTGAGTGTAGATCGAGAACAGAAGGGGACCAAGAACTGAACCTTGGGGAACCCCCACAGTAAAGGGATGGGAGGCGGAGGAGGAGTCTGCAAAAGAGACTGAGAATTACCGACCGGAAAGATAAGAGGAGAACCAGGAGAGGATGGAGTCAGTGAAACCAAGGTTGGATAGCGTGTTGAGGAGAAGGTGGTGGTCAACAGTTTCGATGGCAGCCGAGAGGTCGAGGAGGATTAGGATAGAGTAGGAGCCGTTGGATCTGACAAGCAGGAGGTCATTGGTGACCTTTGATAGGGCAGCATGCGTGGAATGTAGGGGACGGAACCAAGACTGGAGGGGGTCGAGGAAAGAGTTGGTGTTGAGGAATTCGAGGCAGCGCGTGTTGACAACTCGTTCAAGGAATTTGGAAAGGAATGGTAGGAGGGAGATGGGGCGATAATTAGAAGATGAGGTGGGGTCAAGAGAGAGGTTTTTTTTTTTCGGATGGGAGAGACTTGGGCATGTTTGAAGGCAGAGGAAAGGAAGCAGTGGAGAGGTGATCGGTTGAAGATGGTAAGTTAAGGAGGGGAGAAGGGACCAAGAGTGAGAGTTTCATGGAGATGAGAGGGAATGGGGTCAGGAAGCACAGGTGGCTCGGAGTAGCACTTGAGAGGAGAGGAGAGAGCTCCTCTGAGGATACTGCTGGGAAGGATGGGAGAGTAGCAGAGAGTGTTGAGCCGGGGAGGGTAGAGAAATGGGGGGGAGTGACTTTGGGGAGTCGGACCTGATGGATTTAATTTTATTAAGTGAAGTAGGAGGCCAGATCTTGGGGGTGATGGAAGGGAGGAGGGTGGGAGGGAACCGGGGGCCTGAGAAGGGAGTGAATGTACGAAGAGCTGACGGGATGATGTGGGCATGGGTGTCAATAAGGGAGGAGAAATAGTTTTGTCTGCAGAGGAGAGGGCTGAGTTAAGGCAGGAAAAGATAAACCTGAAGTGAACGAGGTTGGCATGGTGTTTAGACTTTCGCCAGCAGCGTTCGGCAGCTCGAGCATAGGAGCGAAGGAAGCGGACAGTGGCAGTGATCCAGGGCTGTCGGTTAATGGTATGAGAGCTGCGAAGGGAAAGCGGAGCGAGTGAGTCTAGCTGAGTAGAAAGGGTAGAGTTGAGAGCAGTAATCTGATCATCAAGACTGGGTAGAGAGGAGAGGGCGGCGAGGTGGGGTGTGAGGCACTCAGAAAGATGGATGGGGGTCAAGAGAGCGGAGATCTCTGTGAGGGAGTAATATGGATTTGCGGGGAATAGGAGTGTGAGTGAGGAGGCACGTGAGAAGATTATGGTCAGAGAGAGGGATTTCAGATTTGGTGAGGGTGGACACAGTGCAGCGGTAGGGGATGATGAGGTCGAGGGTATGACCAAGTTTGTGAGTGGGTGAGGTGGGGTGGAGCAAGAGCTTGGTAGCGTCAAGGAGAGATAGAAGGCGGGTGGCAGAGGAGTCATCAGGGATATCCATGTGGATGTTGAAGCACGGAAAAGGAGAGAAGGAAGGTGAGGAAGGGGTCAAAATCGTTAAAGAAGTTGGAAGTGGGGCCGGGGGGGGGGGGGGCGGTAGATGATGGCTACAAGAATCTGGAGGGGGTGGTAGAGGCGAATAATGTGGGCTTCAAAGGAAGGGAAGGAAAGGGAAAGGGGAGGAGGGATAGTGCGAAAGCGACACTGGGGAGCGAGAAGGAAACCGATACCTCCTCCTTTTCCGGGGAGTCTGGGGGAGTGGAGAAAGCAGCAGAAGAGACCGTGTCATCCGGAGACAACCATGTTTCAGTTAGGGCGAGGAGGAGTAGACAGCTGGAAAGGAATAGGTCCAGGATGAAAGAGATCTTACTTAAAACGGAGCGGGGTTTCCAGAGGCCACACTTGGCAGTAGCTGTCGAAGGAGGGGAGGGAGGGGGAAGGGTGCGAGGGGTGGGGAGGGTTTGGATTGGGATGCGTTGCGGGGGCCTGGGCTCGGAGAGTGGGAAGAGGGGTGGCGATGGGAAAGGAGAACTGGGATGGGGTGGGGGCGGGGAGGTGGGGACGGAAGGGGCTGGGAGGGAGGGGTGGAGGATTGACGCTGGTACAGAGGGATCCTTGGTAGGGGGTGAGGTGGAGTGGTCTTGGTGGGGGAGAGGGACGGAAAGAGCTGGGTGTTAGAGGGGAAGGGGAATGTGAGGAATGGGAATGGCAGTTCGGAGCAAGAGAATTGAAAGTTCATGGTGAGGTCAGCAGCGCGAGTGACAGTACAGCGGGAGGTTAACAATTGAGATGCAGAAGCGATAAAACAGTAGCAATGATATAAATAGGCAATGGCATCACAGGGGTGGTTAACGATTAACATGCTATGGCAATACTAAAATTGACAGATAATGATGTCACAGACAGCAGATACAAACAATTCTGTGCTGGAGTACGCTGGACCTGTTAAGGGGGTCAGGGAGCAGAGATACCTGGGGCGAGGAGTGAACAGCCAACTAGCATGGGAGGGTTGAGTAGATGCGTTTGAGGTTATCGTTAATGTAACTTCGTGATAACAAGGGCCTTTTTCCCGGGGGAGGGGGGCGGGGGTAGAGTCAGTCAGGGCCGGACCAGGAAGAGGGGGATGGGGGGCACTTTAGGGAAAGTCGCTTAAGTTGGTGGGGTGGTGGAAGCAGGGGGCGTCTATGGGGGCGCTCTGAGGAGAGGAGCCTTCCGGGAGCATCAAGGCCGCGCAGTGTGATGGCAGGCGGGCCTCTCGGGAACGGAGTCCCGAGTGTCTATGGCGGCGCTCTGAAGAGAAGATCCTTCCGGGAGCAACAAGTCCGCGCGGTGTGATGGTGGGAGCGCCTCTCGGGAACGGAGTCCCGGGCGTCTCTGGCGGCGCTCTGAGGAGAGGATCCTTCCGGGAGCAGCAGGGGCCACGCTGTGTGATGGCGGGCCGGCCTCTCGGGAACGGAGTCCAGGGTGTCTATGGCGGCGCTTTGAGGAAAGTATCCTTCCGGGAGCAGCAAGGCTGCGCGTTGTGACGGCGGGCGGGCATCTCGGGAAAACATATTAACAAAACATATTAACAAAATAAAATAAATAGAATAGATATGTACAAGTAAAATAAATAAATGAATAAATAAATAGAGTAATAAATATGTACAAACATATACACATATGTACAGGTGCTGGGGGGAAAGGAAGGAGGTAAGACGGGGGGATGGACAGGGGGACGGGGGGAGAGGAAGGAGGGGGCTCAGACTGGGAAGAACTCTTGGTGGAGGTGAGCTCTCAGTTGGGCCTTGAAGGGAGGAAGAGAGCTAGCTTGGCGGTTGTGCGGAGGGAAAGCATTCCAGGCCAGGGGGATGACGTGGGCCGGGGGTCGACGGCGGGACAGAAGAGAACGAGGCACGGTGAGGAGATTAGCAGCAGAGGAGCGGAGGGTGAGGGATGGGCTGTAGAAGGAGAGAAAGGAGGTGAGGTAGGAGGGGGCGAGGTGATGGACAGCCTTGAAGCCGAGGGTGAGGAGTTTCTGCCTGATGCGCAGATTAGTAGCCACTGGAGATTTTTGAGGAGGGGAGTAACATGCCCAGAGCGTTTCTGGACAAAGACAATCCGGGCAGCAGCATGAAGTATGGATTGAAGTGGGGAGAGACACGACGATGGGAGATCAGAGAGGAGACTGATGCAGTAGTCCCTGGGGGAAGGTGAAAGAGACCTCTCCTTGCAGCCCTCGCGATGGGGTAGGGAGAAAGTGCCTTAAAAGATGCTCCCCAGCTCCAGCAGCTTCTGAATAGGAAAATGCTGTTGAACGCCAACAGGACTTGCCACAAGTAGGCAACTGCCCTGGTTCATCTGGCCGTAGCCGGCCCCTTTCTGAATCCCAGAGCCTGTAGCTATCAAGTGAACCTCGCACCAACCTTCGAGAAGCAGCGAAGCCAGTTGGAAAGGGCGCAGGGCTGGGATGTGGCAGACTCGGGACCAAGTCCCTGTTGCGACACTTTTGTGCTGTCTGACATTGACCAAGACAAACCTGGGGATGAGCTATGTGTTAACCCTCTTCCACTGGCTGTGAGTCCCGATGTGGGATGCAGGCTGCCTCTGCTCTGGTAATACGGTCACCACACCCGCAACTCGCCAAGAATAATCACTGAACCAGAATCCCTGCGAGAAAGGGGGAAGACAGAGGCAAAACCAGACACCCACCCAAACAATCCGGCCATATCGCGGTGGTAGGGAGCATGGCGTGGTGGATCGGGGCACAAAGACCTCTGGCAGTCGTAGTCAGCCTCTCCCACTCTACTGGCTTTCAACTCCACTTCCCGAACTTCCAGTCCCATCATGCCCCGAGGTAGGGCCCGAGACCATGGCCAAGAGCTCCGAAGACGAGGGCGGAGGTTATTTATATTGTTTTCTGAATGAGAATGATAGCAGTTATGGTATTTTTAAGTACTTGCTACCACTCCTTGTGAGGTGTAAGGCACAGAACACAGAGACACCAAACGCGGTTCAGATTGGGCTCCTTTCATCCCAGTCGCTCTTGGGTGAGTTTATCACACAGCCAACCATCAAGAAACTGAGGGGCTCCATATACTGAAAGCCGGACCAGTAAATCTGGAGGGGTTTTAACGAATCCTTTCATTGGCATGAGGCTGCTCCCTGCTGGTCCACGCCCTCTTGGCCCTCCTCAAGAGGCTCCCGTGGGAGCGAACCCTCATTAGTACCACGCGCTCTCCATCGGATCCCCATGGAGCCCAGCCGAGGCACCGACCCAGACAATCAGATCCTGTCGGGAGGGTTCTGTGGAGGTTCGAGGCCCAAAGACTTCTGGGATTCGTCATCTGATGCTCTCTCTGGACAGTGATCGCCTCCACCTACCGACCTACCATCAATGTTGTGCCCCATGGCCTGTCCCGAGGCTGTTGTGGGGCTCGCAGAAGACGCGGTAGCCAATATTCAGCCTGGCAAAGAGCGGATTTGCGCGGTGCTGCGGTCGCGCTGAGCCTCCCGTGGTAACCCCAGCCCCGAAGCACTTTCGTCTATAACTGCAATGAACTGATTCCTACTGGTGTCTGTCTCCCCCTGGAGACTGAAAGCCCGCTGTGGCCAGGGAATGTGTCTCTTTTATTGTTGGGTTGTACTCCCACAAAAGCTGAGTTCTGTGCTCTACACACAGAATTCACTAAATCAACACGATTGATCGATCGATTGACAGAGTGGAACACAACACCAAAGGGTCAGACTTGTGAGACAGGAAGAAACGTCATATGGTCTACACGGATGCGAAAGGAAAGCAGCTGAATCTGGTAGAGAGAGTTCTAATTCTGGCTCTTGACTGTGTCACCCTATGGGCAGGTCCCCTCTCTGTAATTGAATAATTGATTCATTTTTTTTTGCTTTGCTTCTTTATTTCTGTATATTAAAGTCTGTCTCTCCCTCTAGACTGTGAGCTCACTGTGGGTAGGAATTGCATCCGTTCATTTGCAAAGCGTACTCCCCCTTGGTCTGAGGACAGTAAGCGCTCAATCATTGTGATTGAATGAATGAATGAAGGAAGGAATAAATAAATGGATTTTCGGGGCCTCAGTTACTTCATCTGTAAAAGGGAAGGTGAAGGCTGCGAGACTCATGTGGGCAGGAGTGTGCCCCACCAGATTAGCTTGGATCTACCCCAGCGCCGAGGATATTACCTGGCACATAATAAACGCTTGTGAAGAAATACTAGTAGAGGAATAAGCAAAGAGACCTATAAAAAAGCAAGTGCTGCGACAAGGTTCAAATTGGAAGAGAAGGAGGACTGATTTGGACATGTGTAGTTGGAGGTGTCTGGGGGCCCTATTACACATGGTCCCTGGCCAAAGGAACTGGAAAGTGTAGACGGGAGTGGTGACAAAAATGTATTTTCCCAGTGAGAGGACGTCATAGAGGAAGACGTCCTGTCTCTCCCCGTTTCAGTCTATACTTCACTCTGCTGCCGGGATTATCCTTCTACAGAAAAGCTCTGAGCATATAACTCCCCTCCTCAAAAATCTCCAGCCGTTACCTATCAATTTTCGCATGAAGCAAAAACTCCTCACTATTGGTTTCAAAGCCCTCCATCACTTTGCCCCCTCCTAACTCACCTCCCATCTCACCTTCTGCAGCCCAGCCCTCACACACCGCTCCTCTGCCGCTGACCTCCTTACTATGCCTCCTTCTCGCCTGCCCCGCCGTCGATCCCTGGCCCACATCCTACCTCCGGCCTGAAATGCCCTACCTCCTCCAATCTTCAAAAGTAGCTCTCTTCCCCTCTTCAAAGCCCTACTGAGAGATCACCTCCTCGAGGAGGTCTTCCCAGACTGAGACCCC
The DNA here is from genome assembly GCF_015852505.1 of Tachyglossus aculeatus. Classification (NCBI taxonomy): domain Eukaryota; kingdom Metazoa; phylum Chordata; class Mammalia; order Monotremata; family Tachyglossidae; genus Tachyglossus; species Tachyglossus aculeatus. The sequence continues at coordinate 5,281,707 of NW_024044831.1, read as the reverse complement.
CTTTTCCTCTGCTCCTACTCCTCTTCCCATTGTCCCTACTCCCTCCCTTTGCTCTACCCCTTTCCCTCCCCACAGTACCTGTGTATAGTTGTGCATATTCATTGCTCTCTTCATTTGCTTAATGGTGAGAATATATCTAAAATTCTATTTATCTATTTTGATGGTATTGATGCATGTCTACTTGTTTTTTTTGTTGTTGCTGTCTGTCTCCCCCTTCTAGACTGTGAGCCCTTTGTTGGGTAAGGGTTGTCTTTATCTATTGCCGAATTGTACTTTCCAAGTGCTTATTACAGTGCTCTGCACACAGTTAACGCTCAATAACTATGATTGAATGAATGAATGAATGAACCCAGGTCCTCTGACTTCCAGCCCAAGACCTGTCCCACTCCACTGATTTTTTTTCTTTAGGGCATTTGTTAAGCTCTGGGGTAGGTTCAAGCTAATAAGACTGGACACAGTCCCAATCTCCATTTTGCAGGTGAGGAAACCGAAGCCCAGAGAAATGAAGCGACGCTCCTGCGGCCACCCAGCAAATAATAAGCGGAATTAGCACGCAGGTCCTTGCTGCCCACGGTCGGATCGAGTTAACCGCCCGCGAATGGCAGAGGGAAATGGCACCAGGGTGACCGGCTTCCTCCTGATGGGACTGTCGGACCGGACAGAGCTGCGAATCGCGGCCTTCGACGCCATCTACTCGGCCACGCTCCTGGCCAACAGTGCACTCCTCCTCGCCTTCCGCGCCGACAGCCGTCTCCACATGTCCATGTACTTCTTCCTCGCCAACCTTTCGTTGCTGGACGTCTCCCGCCCCAAGGCCACGGTGCCCAAGATACTGCGGGGACTCCCCTCTGGAGACTGGCGATCTCATTGGCCGGGAGCTCCTTTCAGCTCTATTTCCTGGTGGCCCCGGAGCTGATGGATGTCTTCCTCCTGGCGCCCACAGCCTCTGACCGTGGCTTGGCCGTCCTCTGCCCTCTCCGTTATGCTGTTTTGGACGGGAGGGTGTGCGTTGCGCTGGCAGCTGGGTCCTGACAGGCCCCGTTCCTCAATCCCTCACCCTGCTCGCTTCCGTCACCTTCACGCTGACCTTCTGCCGCTCCAAAAGCGTGGACCAGTACTACTGTGATGTCCCTTTGGTGAAGTCTCTGTCCCGCTCTGGCCGTGTGCAGAATCAGCGCCTGCTCCATCACTTTAGGCTCCTACCTCGTCGTCGTGGCCGCCATCTTGAAGAGCAGCTCGGCCGAGGGGAAGCGCCGGGCCTGGTCCACCTGCACCTCCTGCCTGCTGGCCATCGGCGGCTTCTACGGCCCCGCCATCTTTGGCTACATCCGGCCGTCTTCCGGTCACTCTCCCGGAAGCGACAGGCTCATGGGCATGGTTTTTGGCGTCCTCAACTCCTTCGTCTACAGCCCGAGGGACGAGGACGTCAAGGGGCCCTCCGGAATTTGCTGAGACAGAGGTAAGGCCCGCTGGGATTTCCCGGCCACCCATAGGACCGCTTTGGGTTGTAATCCTCCGGAAGCCGGTGCGCTGGATTAAGCGCTTGGTAAAATTCAAGAGGACTCATTCCCTATCCACAGGGAGCTTACACTCCTCGGAAGCTGTGTCGCTTAGTGGAAAGGTTGCGAAGCTGGGCATCAGAGGACTTCATTCATTCATTCAGTGAATGATATGTATTGAGCGCTTCCTTTCATTCTTTCATCCATTCAATTGTATTTAATGAGTGCTTACTGTGTGAAGAGCACTGTATGCAAGGTACTGTACTAAGCACTAGGGAGGGTACAATATAACAATAAACAGACCCTTTCCCTGCCCACAACACGGTATCAGTGGGTTCTGATCTTGTCTCTGCCACTTCCCTGCTGTGTGACCTTAGTCTAGTCACTTCACTTCTCTAGACTGTAGCTCTAGAGAGCTCGTTGTTGGCTCGTTGTGGGAACAGAACGTGTCTGTTTATTGTTACATCGTACTCTCCCAAGCACTTAGTTCAGTGTTCTGCACACGATAAGCGCTCAATAAATATGACTGAATGAATTAAATGAACTCTGTGTCAGTTCCTTCATCTGCAAAATGGGGGTACAATATCTGTTCTCCCTCCTACTTAGACTGTGAGTCCCATGTGGGACCTGATAATCTTGTGTCTACCCCAGTGTTTAGTACAGGTGCTTGGCATATAGTACGCGCTTTAACAAGTGCTCTAATCATTGAAACAGATCAAAGGGGGCTGGCAGCTGGTGGACTCAGAATAAAGGATTAAAGGGATAACTGAATCTATGATTTATTTGAATGTCTGTCTCCCTCTATTGTCTGTAAACTTATTGTACTCTCCCAGGTGCTTGGTACAGTGCTTCGTACACAGTCAGTGCTCAACAAATACCACTGCTTGCTTGATTGATAGATATACATAAACATATAGACAGGTTTAGAGATACAGTGTGTCCAAGTGGCTTGAGCATGGGCCTGGAAGTCAGGGGACCTGGATTCTACTCTCAGCTCTACCACTTGCCTGCTGTGTGACCTGGGGCTAGTCACTTCACTTTTCTGTGCTTCAGTTTCTTTTTCTATAAAATGGTGATTCAAATCATATTGCCACTTTTACTTTGACCTGAACCCCATTAGGGGCAGGGACTGTGTATGACCTGATTAGCGGGTTTCTATCACAACGCTTAGTACAGTGCTTGACACAGAGTAAGCACTTAACAAATGCCAGAGTGTTGATGGTAATGATAATATTAATACTAATACTGCTGATAATGATATTATGATCATGCGTGGGAATGGAATACTAGCCCCTTCGATTCTCTGGGCCTCAGCTGCCTCATCTGAGGATGGGGATGAAGATGAAGACAGCCTAATTACCTTGTATCTATTCCTGCACTTAGAACAATGATTGGAATATAGTGAGCACTTAACAAATACCACAATCATTATTATTATTATGTGTTTTGCTACTCTTTTATGTACCCTCCCCAGCATTTAGTACAGTGTCTAGCACTCAGTAGGTCTGTGATAGAATAAAAAGACCAAAACTGATTGCACGTTAACGTCTTTGGACTGCAAACTTCTTGAGGGCGGGGGACAAGTGTCTTGTACTCTTCCAAGCATTTAGTACAGTACCTAACACTGGCTAGGTGCTCAATAACTGCCAGTGACAGATTGATCTCCTGGATCCCAATTATACTGTATGCTACTTGAAGGAAGGAAATGTATGAACTACTATTCATTCAATCGTATTTACTGAGCGCTTGCTATATGCAAAGCACTGTATTGAGCGCTATTGTCTTCTGTGCTTCAAGATTTTGAAGCGCCACGGTCTAATGGAAAGAACATGGGTCTGGGAGTTAGAGGACCTGGGTTCTAATGCTGACCCCTCCACTTGTGTGCCGCGTGACCTCGGGCAAGTTGCTTCACTTTTCCCTGCCTCAGCCTCCTCCTTGTAAAATGGGGATTCCATCCCTGTTCTCCTTCTCCTCTACGTAGAGCAGCCAGTTAATTCCTCTGTGCCCCAGTTAACCTATCTGTAAAATGGGGTTTAAGACCGTGAGTTCCATTTGGGACACGGACTGTCTCCTATCCGATTATTTTACATCTAAGCCAGAGCTTAGTACAGTGCCTGGCACGTGGTAGTTGTTTAATAAATGCCATAAAATAAGCAGAAAATGTAGTAGACTGTGAGGCCAGTGTGGGGCACGTAATGTGTCCGACCTGATTTAGTTTAGTTCCAGTATCATAATGATGAGGATGATGATGATAATAATAATAACAAAGTACTTCGTATAGGGTTAACACTCAGTAGGTGCTCAATAAATGTCATCAAGTGATCGATTGTGTATTCTGTCTTTGGTATCTCCAAATAGCAGAAAAATGGCTAACACAGAGAGCTTGTGGAGGATCGTGGGGAATATTTGCCACACTTAGGGAAGGTTGAAATCCTGACTCCGTGCTTTCTTTTTCTAAATGGTATTTGCTGAGTGCTTGCTATGTGCCAGGTACTGTTCTAAACGCTGGGGTAGATACAGGTTAATCAGGTTGGAACAGTCCTTGTCCAACATAGGGCCCACAGTAAATTTAACAGTCAAGAGGGGGAGACTGATACTCTCTCAAGCCTTCTCTGTACAGTGCTTTGTACCGAGAAGAAATTCAATAAATACTATCAACTGATAGATACATATGATTGTATGTTTATAATTGTTATATTTATCCTTATACATATTTACACTTATTGAATTCTTTATTTAACCATTTTATCCTGACACATTTCCTGTTAAATCCTCATTAGTCCTTCTGCTTTTACTCTTTTAAACACTTCTGATCTCTCCAACAAGTAAATTGTGTGCTCCTTGAGGGCAAGGCAGTGTGCCTCTTGATTCTCTTGAACTCTTCTGGGTGCTTAGTACTTACTACTGAATGCTTAGTACAGTACAAAACTCAAAGCTTATCTCAGTACTATGGACCCAGTTGGCTCTGGATAAGCATAACCGATTGATTGATTGGACCGGAAAAAAACAGCTGGAAACCAAATTTGTCCTGTATAGAAGTTTGGTTAATGGCCACCCTAGTGTGCGGGTATACATGTATGTATGCATGTGTGAGAATGTAGGTAATAATAATAATGATGATGGTATATGTTAAGCACCTACTAAGTGCCGAGTACTGTTCTATGAGCTGGGGGAGATAAAAGGAAATCAGGTTCTCCCATGTGGGGCTCACGGTCTTTATCTCCATTTTACAGATGAGGGAACTGAAACAAGGAGACGTTAAGTGATTTTTCCAAAGTCAAACAGATGACAAGTGGCAGATCCGGGATTAGAACCCACAACCTCTGACTCCCAAACCCGGGCTCATTCCACTAAGCCACGGCTGCTTCCCCTGCATAGGTATGCGCTTATGTGTCTGCACAGGTGATCATGTATGTGTGAGGTTAGACACGTGCATTCAAAAGTGTGCATACATCAATACGTACGTATGTACTTACATGCATGCCCATATACGTGTGGGTGTATGTTTGAACATATGCATTTATATGCTTATATATCTATGTTTGAACATGTGCATTTATATGCTTATATATCTGTGCATCTGCACATATGCACAAATTCATTCAATCATATTTCATTCAATTATATTTCATTCAATCATATCAATTGAGCACTTACTGTGTGGACAGCACTGTGCTAAGCACTTGGGAGAGGACAATTCAGCAACAGAGATAATCCCTATCCACTAACAGGCTCACAGTCCATAAGGGGAGAGACACACATCGAAACAAGTAAACAGGCATCAATAGCATCAATATAAACAAACAGAATTATAGATATATGCATATCATATATATAATTCATTCATTCAATCATATTTATTGAGTGCTTACTGTGTGCAGAGCACTGTACTAAGCGCTTGGAAAGTGCAAGTCGGCAACATATAGACACCGTCCTTACCCAACAACGGGCTCACAGTCTAGAAGGGGGAGACAGACAACAAAACAAAACATGTAGACAGGTGTCAAAAACGTCAGAATAAATAGAATTATAGCTATATGCACGGCATTAACAGAATAGAGTAGTAAATATTTTCAAGTAAAGTACAGTACTAAATCTGTACAAATATATAAAAGTGCTGTGGGGAGGGGAAGGAGGAGGATAGGAAAAAGGGGGCTCAGTCTGGGAAGGTCTCCTGGAGGAGGTGAGAACTCAGTAGGGCTTTGAAGGGAGGAAGAGCATTCCAGGCCAGGGGAAGGATGTGAGACAGGTGTGGACGGCGGGACAGGCGGGAAAAATGCAGTGAGGAGTCTAGCGTCAGAGGAGCGAAGGGTGTGGGCTAGGCTGTAGAGGGAGAGAAGGGAGGTGAGGTAGGAGGTGGTGAGGTGATGGAGAGCCTTGAAGCCGAGAGTGAGGAGTTTTTGCTTGATTCGTAGTTTGACAGGAAACCAGTGACAATTTTTAAGGATGGGAGTGACATGCCCACTGTTGAGTAGGGACCGTCTCTATATGTTGCCAACTTGTACTTCCCAAGCGCTTAGTACAGTTCTCTGCACACAGTAAGCACTCAATAAATACGATTGAATTGATGAAGTAACGCCCAGTGCGTTTCTGTACAAAGATAATCCGGGAAGCATAGTGAAGTATAGACTGAAGCGGGGAAACACAGGAGGATGGGAGATCAATGCATATATAATGTATATAATGTATACAAATGTGTGCGTGTGGATGTGTGTTTAAGTCACTTCACTTCTCTGTGCCTGAGTGCCCTCATCTGTAAAATGGTGATTAAGACTGTGAGCCCCACGTGGAGCAACTTGATTACCTGGTATCGGCCCCAGGTCTTAGAACAGTGATTGGCACGTAGTAAGTGCTTAAAAAATGCCATTATCGTCATGATTATTATTACTATGTGCACATATGTATGGCTGCATACATACATATGCATATATATACACCATAAACATGTATGTGTGTGAGCGTGTGTGTGAGTATGGGGCTATGCACGTATGGATATAAATGTAAATGTAGGCATATGTGTGCGTGTGTGTGTTTTCAAGAACCTCGTCCATCACATTTTAACGAAGACTCGAGGCCTAGACGAGAATCCAACTAGTCACCTGAGGAAAGCTATCCGAAGAGACTTTGTGTGGGAGCTTAGAGCCCAGAAGACTTTGTTCCAATCAGGAGAGAAGTTGGCTGATTTCCTCGGCTGACTCCATCCTCGGCTTCCTCTCTGCTGGGACCATGCCTGGCGCCACTTGAGGACATAGCGGAGATGGGGGGAGAGGGTGTCAGCGTCCTCTGCCCCGCGCCTCATCCCTCCCGGCGACCCTTCTTCCCTCCATCCATCCCAGCAGCCCAAGAGCCAGCAGAAGCATCTCTGTTGCTCTGACACTTGGCTCTCCCAGGCTAAAACGAGTCGGTGGAAATTAGTAACCAAGTGTTGCCCATTGCAGGGAGTCTCTCATGGAGTCGTTAAAAGAGCAACTCGTGGACCGCTTCAAAAACCTATTAATAAGACGCAAGAGGGTGGACTTCCTAACGAGGTCTCAGGGGCCTATCGGCTAGAAGGAGCATTCGGAGGAGGCTACCCGAGGCTGAGGGAAATGACAAAGGAGACGGCAGCTGCCGGAAAAGTTTAGCCCCGCTCCCAAGAGGGAAATCAAGTCACATGGAAGCCCTGTTCCCAAGCAGTGAGGAGGGAGAGTAGTATTTGTTACTCTATTTATTTATTTATTTTACTTGTACATATCTATTCTATTTATTTTATTTTGTTGGTAAGTTTGGTTTTGTTCTCTGTCTCCCCCTTTTAGACTGTGAGCCCACTGTTGGGTAGGGACTGCCAATTTGTTGCCAATTTGTACTTCCCAAGCTCTTAGTACAGTGCTCTGCACATAGTAAGCGCTCAATAAATACGATTGATGATGAAGGAAAGGTTGGGAATTAATTTGAAAAATCTTCCTGGAGGAGATGGGAATTTATTTAGGAAGGCTTTGAAATTGAATTAACTGAGTCCAGTTCTCTTCTATGGTATTAAGGGTATTTATTAAATGCCCATTTTGGCACTTGGGAAAGTTCAACAGGAAGCAAAGCGCTTAGTACAGAGCTGTTGGCTCAGTGGAAAGAGAACGGGCTTAGGAGTCAGAGATCATGGGTTCTAATCCCGGCTCCTCCACTTGTCAGCTGTGTGAATTTGGACAAGTCACTTAACTTCTCTGTGCCTCAGTTACCTCATCAGTATAATGGGGATTAACGCTGAGAGCCCCACGTGCTACATCCTGATTACCTTGAATACCCCAGCGCTTAGAACATTGCTTAGCACATAGTAAGCTCTTAACAACCACTATTATTATTATTACAATTGTTATTATTATTATTAATTTCTGCTACATGACCTTGGGCAAGTCATTTCACTGATCAGGGCCTCATTTTTCTCATCTGTAAAATGGGGATTCAATACCTGTTCTCCCTGTAGACTGTGAGCTCATTATGGGCAGGGAATGTGTCTACCAACTGTTATATTGTACTCTCCCAAGTGCTTAGTAAAATGTCTGCACACAGTAAGCACTCAATAAATACCACTGATTGATTCATTCCTCTAGACGGTAACCTGATTGTGGGCAGGGGCTGTGTCTACCAACTTTGTTATATTGTACTCTCCCAAGTGGTTAGTACAGTGCTCTGCACTTAGGAATTGTTCAATAAATGATTGTTTGATTGAAGGATTCTCTCTCCTCTTTAGCCTGTGAGCCCCATGTCAAACAGGAACTGTGCCCAGCTTGATTATCTCATATTTCTCTCAATGTTTAGTAGATTGATTGACACAGAGTAAGTGCTTAACAAATAAAACTGCTATTATCATTGTTAGGAGATTAGTATTAACTGATATTAATAATGACAACTCATTTCTTAAGTTATTATTAATACAAATCATCTTTCTCAGCACTTTGGCAATCACAATTTCCCTTGACGTTTCTGTATACGTTAATTTGCTTCTTCGGCTACACCAATCAATCAATAAATCGTATTTAGTGAGTGCTTCCTGTGTGCAGAGCACCTTGCTAAGCGCTTGTAAGAGTAGAGTATAATAGAGTTGGCAGATATATTCCCCGCCCACAACGATCTTAGAATCTAGAGGAACTCACACAGCAGGCAGGTGGTGGAGCCAGGATTTAAACTCAGATCCTTCTCACTCCCACGCCTGTACTCTATCTATTAGGCCACGCTGCTTCCAGCATTTAGAACAGTGTTCGGCACATAGTAAGTGCTTAACAAATACTATAATTACTAGTCTCACTGGAACAGGCAATAGTCACTTCGAACCTATAGTAAACTCAGTGCTGTAGCCTCGGTATTCTTTACCCATACCCTGCTTCTCGTGGACAGGGCTTTTTGGGAACGATCAATCTGTCAATTAATCAACCAGTCAATTAATGACCAATAGCGTGGGTTCCATCCCAACTCCGCCACTTAACAGATGTGTGACCTTGGGCAAGCCACTTAATTTCTCTGTGCCTCAGTTACCTCACCTGTAAAATGGGGATTAAGACTGTGAGCCCCACGTGGGACAACCTTGAATCTACCTCGGCCTTTAAACCAGTGCTTGGCACATAGTAAGCGCTTAACAATTACAATAATTACAGAGAAGCATCATGGATTAGTGAAAAGATCACAGGCTTGGGAATCAGAGGTCGAGGGTTCTAATTCCGGCTCTGCCACGTATCAGCTGTGTGACTTTGGGCAAATCACTTACCTTCTCTGTGTCTCAATTCCCTCATCTGTAAAATTGGGATTAAGACTGTGAGCCCCACATGGGACAACCTGATGACCTTGAATCTATCCTAGCGCTTAGAACAGTGCTGGCACATAGTAAGTGCTTAACAAATACCATCATTATCATTATTATAAGGGTCAGCATGTATCTCCATCTTCTTCCATGGACTCCAAGGGATTAGGGTGGGAAAATATTTAGTTGTTCCTTATGATCTTCTATGAAGCAGCGTGGCCTAGTGCATAGAGCACAGGCCCAAGTTCTAATCTCGGCCCCGCCACTCATCTGCCATGCGACCTAGGATAAGTCACTTCATTTCTCTGAGCCTCAGTGAATTCGTCTGTAATATAGGGATTAATATTGTGAACCCCATGTGGGACAGGCATCGTGTCCAACCCGATTTGCTTGTATCCACCACAGCATTTAGTTCAGTGCCTAACACATAGGAAGTGCTTAACAAGCGCCACCGTTTTGAGTATTATTATTCTCTGGGCCTCAGTAACCTCATTTGTAAAATGGGGATCGAGACAGTGAGTACCAACTGGGACAGAGACACTGTATACTCCCCGGTGCTTAGTACGATGTCTGGCACGTAGTAAGTGCCTAAAAACTACCATCATCAATATTATTATTATTATTACAGGAGGGGGCGGTGGAGGAGAGAATCTCGCTCTTCGTTGGTGAAAGAAGCAGAGAAACAGTGTGGTTTAGTGGATTTAGCCCGGGCCTGGGAGTCAGAAGGATGTGGGTTCTAATCCTGGCTCTGACGCATGTCTGCTGTGTGACCCTGGCCAAGTCACTTCACTTCTCTGGACCTCGGTTACCTATCTGTAAAATGGAGATTAACAACATAAGTCTCATGTGGGACAGGGACTGCGTCTAACCTGATCAACTTGTATTTATCCTGGAATTTAAACAGCGCTCAGCACCCAATAAGCTCTCAATGGCTACCATAATAATAATGATAATCATTATTGTTATTATCAGCGCTTCAGGGAGAAGACCTTCTGGACGCCTGCCTGGATCTCTTTTGTGGAGGTCGTAGACGATGGGGTTTAGGGTCGGCATGATCGCCACCACCTTGTCCCTCTCGAAGGAGTAGGAGGAAGCGGGACAGATGTAGGTGTAGATGATGGGGAAGTAGTAGAGTGAGACCACGAAGAGTTGGGACGATCAAGTGGAGAAGGTCTTCCTCTTGCCCTCCATTATTGCCCTCCAACACCATTATTATTATTAGTAGTAGTGGTAGTGGTACTAGTAATAGTAGTAGTAAACTAATTCTATTGTTTCCTCAGTTTCTCTCACTAATCCCATATGAACATCATCCAGGGGCAGTTCCCAGAGCCAGGGACGGTTCTCAAAGCCAGACACGACAGGGAAGACTGAAGAAGCAGACAACAGCTCTTTCTTTGACCTGGCCCGCCATCTTTCCTTCTCCTCTTCCCCACCAGCTCTCCCACCCACCTCCCCGACAGTTCCCCTGCTTCATTCCACGGCCAGCTCTCCCCTTCCCCTTCACTGGACTCTGCCCTGTCTCCTTCCCCTCTAGACTGTAAACTCGTTGTGGACAGGACATGTTACTGTTTATTGTTATATTGTATGCTCCCAAGTACTTAGTGTAGTGCTCTGCACACAGTCACTACTCAATAAATGCAATTGACTAACTGACTGACCACTTCAAGTGGTAAGAGTAAGAAAAAGCTCGACATCGCATCCTGGTGAGAGTCCCACCCGCTCCTGCCTGTCACTGGACTATGAGCCCCATATGGGATGAGGTCTGTGTCCAACTCAATTTGCTCGTATCCACCTCAGAGCTTAGTAAAGTGCCTGACACGTAATAAGCGCTTAGCAAATGCCACCATCATCATTATTAACGGCTCTAACGGTCACATCGCCCCGATCCTGCCCCGTCTCCCCTCAGACTCTCCCATAGTCCTCCTCTCCGGAGACTGGGAACAAGAGTAAGGAAACAGCCAACCAAGAAATCGAGGAAATCCCAGGGCGAGATCCAATTACCCAACTTCCTCATTGGCCCGTAAGGCCAATCGTGGAAGCAACAGACACATTCCCAGTAGGGGCACCCCCAGGTTTTGCATCTGTACTCCAGAAACTTCTTATCTACGCTAAACGCATCAGTCGGTTGCTTAAGCCTGAGTGAGAGGCCATCTCTCTGACAAGTGGGCTCTGTGGTCGATTCCCTCTTCTCAAGTGCTACTTCATCCCCCTGTGCTTCAGACTCCATTCCCTCTCATCTTATGAAATATCTCGCCCCTTCCCTCCTCCCCTCCTTAACGTCCATCGTCAGCCGCTCACTCTCCACTTGTTCCTTCCCCTCAGCCTTCAAACATGGCAATGTCTCCCCCATCCTAACAAAACCTTCTCTTGAACCCACCTCCCCTTCTAGTTTTCGCCCTATCTCCCTCCTGCCTTTCCTTTCCAAACTCCTAGAACGAGTCATCTATTCATTCATTCAATCGTATTTATTGAGCACTTACTGTGTGCTGAACACTGTACTAAGCGCTTGGGAAGTACAAGTTGGCAACATATAGAGACGGCCCCTACCCAACAGCTGGCTCACGGTCTAGAAGGGGGAGACAGACAACAAAACAAAACATATTAACAAAATAAAATTAATAGAATAGATATGTACAAGTAAAATAAATAAATAGAGTAATAAATATGTACAAATATATATATACATAGATATAGGTGCTGTGGGGAGGTGAAGGAGGTAAGGTGGGGGGGATGGGGAGGGGGAGGAGGGGGAGAGTAAGGAGGGGGCTCAGTCTGGGAAGGCCTCCTGGAGGAGGTGAGGTCTCAGAAGGGCCGTTGCGCTACATCAGCTGCCTCGAATTCCCCAACGCCAACTCCCTCCTTGACTCCTTCCAATCTGGCTTCCGTCCCCTACACACCACTACACTTCCTCTCAAAGGTCACCAATGACCTCCTTCTTGCCAAATACAACGGCTCATACTCTATCCTAATCCTCCTCGACCTCTCAGCTGCCTTCGACACTGCGGACTGCCCCCTTCTCCTCAACACTCTATCCAACCTTGGCCTCACAGACTCTGTTCTCTCCTGCTTCTCCTCTTATCACTCCGACCGTTCATTCTCAGTCTGTTTTGCATGCTCCTCCTCCCCCTCCTATCCCTTTACTGTAGGTGTTACTCAAGGGTCAGTTCTTGGTCCCCTTCTGTTCTCTATCTACACTCACACCCTTGGTGAACTCATTCGCTACCAAGGCTTCAACTATCATCTCTACGGTGATTACATCCAAATCTACATCTCTGCCCCTGCTCTCTCACCCTCCCTTCAGACTCGTGTCTTCTCCTGCCTTCAAAACATCTCCATCTGGATGTCTGCACGCCAACTAAAACTCAGTGTGTCCAAGACTGACACGTAGTAAGGGCTTAGCAAATGCCATCATCATTATTATTAGTGGCTCTAACGATTTTGCTGGATACCATCAAATCAGATTGGACGCAGTCCCTGTACCACATGGGGCTCACAGTCTTAATCCCTATATTACGGACGAGTTCACTGAGGCTCAGAGAAGTGAAGTGACTTGCCCAAAGTCGCACAGCAGATGAGTGGTGGAGCCGGGATTAGAACCGGGGCCTGTGCTCTATCCACAAGACCACGCTGCTAAATAGAGGAGCCTAATGGACAACTAAATATTTTCCCACCCTAATCCCTTGGAGTCCTTGAAAGAGGATGGAGATACATGCTGACCATTATAATAATAATAATGATGGTATTTCTTGAGCTCTTACTATGCGGCAAGAACTGTTCTAAGCGCTGGGATAGATACAAGGAAATCAGTTTGTCCCAAGTGGCGCTCACAGTTTTAATTCCGATTTTATAGATGAGGTAACTGAGGCACAGAGAGGTTAAGAGACTTGCTCAAAGTCACACATATGATTAACGGCAGATCCAGGTTTAGAGCCCACAAACTCTGACCCCCAGGCCTGTGCTCTTTCCACTAAGCCACGCTGCATCTCTATAATTATGGTATCTGTTAAGCGCTTACTATGTGTAAAGCACTGTTTTAAGGGCTGGGGTAGATTCAAGGTCATCAGGTTGTCCCACGTGGGGATCACAGTCTTAATCCCCATTTTACAGGTGAGATAGCTGATGCACAGAGAAATTAAGTGGTTTGCCCAAGGTCATACAGCTGTTAAGTGGCAGAGTTGGGATTAGAACCCACTATAAAGACTGAACTCCTTATTTTCCCTCCCAACCCCTGTCCTCTTCCCGTCACTGTAGACGGCACTTCCATCCTTCCCGTCTCACAATCCCGCAAACTTGGGGTCATCCTCGACTCCGATCTCTCGTTCACCCCTCACATCCAATCCGTCACCAAAACCTGCCGGTCTCACCTTCGCAACATCGCCAAGATCCGTACTTTCCTCTTTATCCAAACCACTGCCTTACTGGTTCAATCTCTCATCCTATCCCGTCTGGACTACTGCATCAGCCTTCTCTCTGATCTCCCATCCTCGTGTCTCTCCCCACTTCAATACATACTTCGCGCCTCTGCCCGGATTATCTTTGTCCAGAAATGCTCTGGGCATGTTACTCCCCTCCTCAAAATTCTCCAGTGGCTACCAGTCAACCTACGCATGAAGCAAAAACTCCTCACTCTCGGCTTCAAGGCTCTCCATCACCTCGCCCCGTCCTACCTCACTTCCCTTCTTTCCTTCAGCAACCCAGCCCGCACTCTCTGCTCCTCTGCCGCTAACGTCCTCACTTTACCTCGATCTCGCCTGTCCCACCATCGACACCCGGCCCACGTCCTCCCCCTGGCCTGGAATGCCCTCGTTCCACACATCCGCCAAGCTAGCTCTATTCCTCCCTTCCAAGCCCTACTGAGAGCTCACTTCTTCCAAGAGGCCTTCCCAGACTGAGCCCCCTTTTTCTTGTCCTCCTCCCCATCCCCCCTCCCTACCTCTTTCCCCTCCCCATAGCACCTGTATACCTGTTTATACAGATTTATTACTCTGTTTATTTTACTTGTACATATTTAATATTCTATTTATTTTGTTATTGATGTGCATTTAGCTTTAATTCTCTTTGTTCTGACCATTTGACACCTGTCCGCATATTTTGTTTTGTTGTCGGTCTCCCCTTTCTAGACTGTGAGCCCGTTGTTGAGTAGGGACCGTCTCTACATGTTGCCAACGTCTAATTCCCAAACGCTTAGTACAATGTTCTGCACACAATAAGTGTTCAGTAAATACGATTTAATGAATGAATGAATTCCAAAGGAAGCCGAGTCTCTGATTTATTCTCCATTATTCTCCCGTGGCACGACCACCTACCTCAAATAGCCTCCACTGAGGAACACGTGTAAGTAGCTGCATTTTTTTGTTTTTTAATGATATTTGTTAAGTGCTTACTATTTGCTAGGAACTGCACTAAGCGCTGGGGTAGATGCAAGATAATCAGTTTGGAGACAGTCCCTGTCCCACATGGAGCTCACAACGGGAAGAGAGTAATTGAATCCTCATTTTAAAGAAGGAAGAAACAGGTGCACAGAGAAGTAAATTTACTTGTCCAAGTTCACAGAGCAGGCAAGAGGCAGTACTGGAATTAGAACCTAGTCTTCTGATTCCCAGGCCGGGGGTTTCCCACTAGGCCACTCTAGGAATGATAATTCCTCCCTCTCCCTAGCTCACAGCGATGTCGTAAGGTCAAATATGTGATGAAGAACTTGAAAAGGCTTTGGAAAAGAAAACTGGTATATAATACCCATAATAATTGCTATACACTATATATAATAATATAACAATGACTGCTATGCTGACAAATGACAGCTATGAAGCACTTACTAGGGGCTAAGTGCTGAAGTAGTTGCAAGATAAAAATGCAATCTTAGATCAAGGCATGGGGGTGGTCTAATCTTTTTTTGTGTGTGAGTGTGGTATTTGTAAAGCGCTTACTGTGTACCAGGCAGTGTACTAAGCGCTGGTGTAGGTTGAATCTAATCAGTTCGGACACAGTCCCTGTCCCTAATGGGGCTCACACTCTTAATCCTCATTTTACGGATGAGGAAACTGAGACAAAAAGAATTGAAGTAACTTGCTCAAAGTGATGCAGCAGTGGAGTGACAGAGCTAGGACTGGGGTTAGAACCCTAGTCCTCTGACCCCCAAGCCCAAGCCCTTTTCACCGGGACACACTGTAATCAATCATTAGCATTTACCACAGACAGATCATTGTGTGCTTGGGAGAACACTAAAGTGTTAGAAGATACGAATCCCTCTCCCCATCACCCAACTCACACACCTCGGGAAGCTAATGACAAGTGAGTAATTAGCTCTGTAGCTCCATTTCCCACAGAGATCTGCGTCCAGTACGCTTTCAATATGCACCATAAATTGATTGATTAATCAGAGGACTTGGGGACGTGTAGCAAGAATCAGTAGGACCTGGGTTCTAATCCCGGTTCCACCCCTTGTCTGCTGCCTGACTTTGGGAAGGTCACTTCATTTCTCTGGGCCTCAGTTACCCCACCTGTAAAATGGAGAGATTAAGAGTGTGAGCCCTATGTGGGACAGGGATTGTGCCCAAACTGATTAGCTCATATCTGCATCAACACTTAATTCAGTGCCTGGCACAGAGTAAGCGCTTAACAATGACGAGCCCATGGCAGGCTTAGAGTCTAGAGGTGAAGACAGACATGAATATAAATAAATAATTAATACATAATTTATAGATGTGCATCTAAATGGTAAGTGATGCCCAGAGGTCAGACATTCGAGGGTTTAGACAGTGAAGAAGGGAAAGGGAGTCGGAGAAAAGAGGTCTTAATCAGGGAAGGCCTCTTGGTGGAGATGTGCCTTCAGTAAGGCTTTGAACGTGGGGAGAGTGGAGATCTGGAAGGGGACGAAGTTCTAGGTGAGGGGAAAGATGTGGAAAGGGATCGGCGGCGAGATAGATGAGATCGCGGCACGGTGAGTGGCCTGGCACTAGAGGAGCGTAGTGTGCACGCTGGGTTACAGTAGGAGACCCATGGGGAGAGAGAGGGTGGGGCCAGTTGACTACATGCTTTAAAGCCAATGGTGAGGACTTTCTGGTAGATGCAGAGGTGGATGGGCAACCACCAAAGATTCTTGAGGAGTGGGGAAACATGGGACTGACCTTTTTTGTAGAAAAATGATCCAGTCAGCAGAGTGAAGTACAGACTGGACTGGGGAGAGACGGAAGCAGGGAGTTCAGCGTGGAGGCTAATGTAGGAGTCAAGGCCGGGTGAGTAGGAAGGATCCAGAGGCTTACCCTTGAGGGAGGGGGAAGCAGGAAGCTGGGGAGGGGAGATAACTTGGGACCCGGGCTCCGGCAGTGTAGACTGGACACTCACCATTCAGCTCTTCAAAAGAGCCCCGTGATAGCCATCCATCCATCCATCTAGTCATCAATCAATTGTACTTATTGATGCGTTCTGTACATCCGTTGTGGGCGGGGATTTTCTCTATTTATTGCTGAATTGTACTTTCAAAGTTCTTAGTACAGTGCTCGACACACATTAAGCACTCAATAAATACGATTAAAAGAATAAATGCTTGTCGCTATTCTGGAAAGCTTTGGGAATCTCGGTCTGGGGGCCAGTGAGGGGGACACACATACATCCAGACTCATACTTCCTGCACACATATATGTTCACACTTGCGCATCCTGCCTCTTACATCTGCTCTCACATACACACTCCCAAACATTTCTCACGCTGACAACCGTAAGTCTGCAGACTCACATACCCACACACATACACACCAGCAGTCATCCTCGCATAAACGTATACATACTCACTTATACACAGTTGAAAGAAGAAGGAGAAGAAGAAAGGGAAGGAGAAGGAGAAGGAGAAGGAGAAGGAGAAGAAGAAGAAGAAGAAGACGAAGAAGAAGAAGAAGAAGAAGAAGAAGAAGAAGAAGAAGAAAAGAAGAAGAAGAAGAAGAAGAAGAAGAAGAAGAAGAAGAAGAAGAAGAAGAAGAAGAAGAAGAAGAGGAGGAGGAGGAAGAGGAGGAGGAGGAGGAGGAAGAAGAAGAAGAGGAAGAGGAAGAGGAGGAGGAGGAGGAGGAGGAATAAGAAGAAGAAGAAGAAGAAGAAAGAAGAAGAAGAAAGAAGAAAGAAGAAGAAGGAGAAGAAGAAGAAGAAGAAGAAGAAGAAGATGATGATGATGATGATGATGATGATGATGATGGTGATGATGATGATGATGATGTGGGACAACATGATTGCCATGTATCTACCACATCGCATAGAGCATTGCTAGGCACATAGCAAACGCTTAATAAATACCATCATTATTATTATGTGAAAAGGGAGGGCGTTCCAGGCCAGAGGCAGGAAATTGGCAATGAGTTATTCATTCATTCATTCATTCAATCGTATTTATTAAGCCCTTACTGTGTGCAGAGCACTGTACTAAGAGCTTGAAAATTATAATTAGTCAACAGATAGGGACAATCCCTCCCCAACAATGGGCTTTCAGTCTAGAAGGAGGAGACAGACAACAAAACAAAGCAAGTACATAGGTATCAATAGCATCCAAAAAAATAGAATTATAGATATAAATATGCATCATTAATAAAATGAGTAGAAGAATAAATACGTACAAAGACGGAGGTCCAGTGAGAAGGTTAGCATTAGAGGACTGAAGTGTGCCGGCTGGGAGTGTGACGGCAGTAGTAGACATCCCGAGTCCTCAGGCTTCTTTTACTCTTATCTCGTAAAGTGGGGTTTCGGCCCCAGAATCACCCTCCACACCCGTACATGACATCCAGACCTGTGGAGAGTTAAGGTGCGGTTCTTCATGGGATCAATCGATCCACCAATCTGTGGTATTTATTGGGTGCTTACTGCGTGCAGAGCCCTGTACTAAACGCGTGGGAGAGGATAATATATCAGGGATGGTGGACACATTCCCTTCCACAAGGAATCAATCAATCAATAGATCTGTGGTGTTTCTTGAGCACTTACTGTACGCAAAACACTGTACTAAGCACTTGGAAGGGTCCCATACAGCACAATTTGTAGACACAGTCCGTGCCCACATTGAGTTTACAGTCTACAAGGCAATGTAGCACGGGGAGCGGATGGCATTGCAGTCAATCAAATAATCAAAGGCATTTATTGAGTGCTTACTATGTGTTGAGTGTTGTTCTATCCTTGGGAGAGTATGATACAATAGAATTAGCAGGCCCATTCCTTGTTCCTTGCTCACAATTAGTGTCTGACTGAATCAGTGGTATTTATTGAGCATTTACTATGTGCAGAACTCTGTTCTAATATTTGAGAGCGTACCATAAAATAGAATTAGCAGACATGTTTGTTTTAGACTTTTAGACTGTGAGCCCACTGTTGGGTAGGGACTGTCTCTATATGTTGCCAATTTGTACTTCCCAAGCGCTTAGTACAGTGCTCTGCACACAGTAAGTGCTCAATAAATACGATTGATGATGATGTTTCCTCCCCACAATCAATCAGTCAATCAACGGTATTCACTGAGCAGCGTGGTTAGTGGAGTCAGTGAACGTGGATCTAAGAGCACGGTCTTGGGAGTCAGTGGACGTAGATCTAATCCCGGCTCTGCCACTAATCAGCTGTGTGATGTTGGGCAAGTAACTTCACTTCTCTGTGCCTCAGTTACCTCATCTGTAAAATAAGGATGAAAAGTGTGAACCTCACATGGGGCAATCTGATTACCTTGTATCTACCCCAGCGCTTAGAACAGTGGTCAGCAAATAGTAAGTGGTTAACAAATGCCATTGTTATTATTATTATTGAGTGCTATGTGCAGAGAACTCTACTAAGCACATACTTTCATTCATTCATTTTTTATTCAATCTATTGAGCTCTTACTGTGTGCAAAGCACTGTGCTAAGTGCTAGGGATAGGTCGACATAACATTAAACGGACACATTCTCTGCCCACAATGAGTTTATGATCTAGAGGGGGTGACACACATTATTATGAATAAGTAAAAAAATTACAGATATGGACATAAGTGTTGTGGGGCTATGAGAGGAGATGAATAAAGTAAGATCTGGCTGGTCTTACTCTGTGCAAGCACTGTGATCATCATGGGGATAATAATAGTAATAATAATAATAATAATAATGGTAACTGGTATTTGCTAAGTGCTTGCTATGTGCTAAGCAGCGTTCTAACCCTTGAGGTAGATACAAAATAATCAGATCACATTCAGTCCCTGTCCCAAAGTGGGGCTCATAGTCTTAGGTCCCATTTTTAACAGATGAAGTGACTAAGGCACAGAGAAGTCAAGCGATTTGCACCAGGACACACAGCAGACATTTGACAGAGTCATGGTTAAAACTCAGGTCTTTCTGGTTCCCAGGCCCGGTATCTATCGACTAGGCCATGCTGCTTTTCAGTGTAGCTTAATGGATAATTTCTGAGCACGTATTGTTTGCAGAGACCTATACTAAGTGCTTTGGAGAGTAGAATCAATGTGGTAGACACAATTCCTGCTCTTGAGCTGCTTACAAAGCATTGGTATTTGTAAGCACTTATTACCTATCAAGCACTGTTCTTAGCGTTGGGGAAAATACAAGATAATCAGGTCAGACACGGTCCCTGTCTCACGTAGATCTCGCAGTTTGAGGGAGCATAGATATTTAATCTTCATTTCATAGATGAGGGAACTGAGGCACAGAGAAGTGAAGTTACTTACCCAAGGTCACCTAGCAGGCAAGTCTCCTTTGCGGGCTAATCCTCCCCCTCCCATCCCCTTACCGCAGGGGTTCCTCAAGGATCTGTTCTTGGTACCCTTCTGTTCTCTATTTACACTCACTCCCTTGGTGAACTCATTGGCTTCCACGGCTTCAACTATCATCTCTACGCTGATGACAGCCAAATCTACATCTCTGCCCCTGCTCTCTCTCCCTCCCTCCAGGCTCGCATCTCCTCCTGCCTTCAGGACATCTCCATCTGGATGTCTGCCCGCCATCTAAAACTCAATATGTCCAGGACTGAACTCCTTATCTTCCCTTCCAAACCCTATCCTCTCCCTGACTTTCCCGTCACTGTAGATGGCACGACCATCCTTCCCGTCTCACAAGCCCGTAACCTTTGTGTCATCCTCGACTCCGCTCTCTCATTCAACCCACACATCCAATCCGTCAGCAAAAGCTGTCGGTCTCACCTCCACAGCATCGCCAAGATCTGCCTTTTCCTTTCCATCCAAACCGATACCTTGCTGGCTCTATCTCTCATCCTATCCTGACTGGATTATTGCATCGGCTTCCTCTCTAATATCCCATCCTCCTGTCTCTCCCCGCTTCAGTCTATACTTCACTCAGCTGCCCGGATTATCTTTGTGCAGAAACGCTCTGGGCATGTGACTGCCCTCCTCAAAAATCTCCAGTGGTTGCCTGTCAACCTACGAATCAAGCAACAACTCCTCACTCTCGGCTTCAAGGCTCTCCATCACCTCGCCCCCTCCTACCTCACCACCCTTCTCTCCTTATACAGCCCAGCCCGCACACTCCACTCCTCATCTTCTAACCTGCTCACACTGCCTCATTCTCCCCTGTCCCGCCGTCGACCCCCGGACCTTCCCCTTGCCTGAAATACCCTCCTTCCACACATCAGACAAGCTAGCTCTCTTCCCTTCAAAGCCCTACTGAGAGCTCACCTCCTCCAGAAGGCCTTCCCAGACTAAGCCCCCTTTTTCCTCTCCTCCTCCCCATCCCCGCACACCCTATCTACTTCCCGTCCCCACAGCACTTGTATATATTTGTACAGATCTATTACTCTATTCATTTTACTTGTACTTATTTACTATTGTATTTATTTTATTTACGATGTGCATGCAGCTGCAATTCTATTTGTTCTGACGATTTTGACACCTGTCAGCATGTTTTGTTTTGTTCTCTGTCTTCTCTTTCTAGACTGTGAGCCCGTTGTTGGGTAGGGAGCATCTCTATATGTTGCCGACTTGTACTTCCCAAGTGCTTAGTACAGTGTTCTGCATACAGTAAGTGCTCAATAAATACGATTGAATGAATGAATGAATGGATGGATGAATGAATGAGTGAATTAATGGTGGAGCTGGGATCAGAACCCAGGTCTTCTGATCCGTGCTCTTTCTTCTGGGCCTAGCTGCCTCAGTCTAATAGCTGCAGTGAGTGTAATGAGTAACAAAATACATTGAATTTGATAATTTCATCTTTCACAAATAGTTCAAAGGGTCAGCGAAATGACACCAAGAGGATGCAGTGACCGCTGGTCAACGGGTCTGTGGGAAGGCCAGTTTCTCCATTCTGCAGGTCCAAACACTGGGAAGACCCTTCAGCACACCCTCTGCTTTAAAAATTTTTTATGGTCATTAATCGCTGACTGTGTGCCAGGCACTGTACTAAGCACCGGGGTACATACAAGCTACATTCTTTCATTCATTCATTCATTCATTCAATTGTACATCAGGTTGGACACAGTTCCTGCCCAAAATGGGGCTCACAAGCTTAAACCCCATTTTGTAGATGACATCACTGAGGAAGAGACTAATTAAGTGACTTGTCCCAGGTCACACAGCAGACAAGTGGCAGAGTTGGGATTAGAACCCATGGCCTTCCAACTCCCTGGCCCGAGCTCTATCCACTAGGCCACGCTGCTTCTGTTCATCGGGGGAATGGAGATAGAGGAGCCTGAGAAGGACAAAGAGAATCAGGGTCGGCATATGGAAAGGAACAGGATAATGAAGTTAGAGAGAATCAGATAGGATGTGGCATCACCTTAACTTTATTCCTCTCCTTCTACCAGTTTACTCTCGTGCCCATGACCCGATAGGACAGAAGACGTTTGGAGACTGGCCTGGAATACCCTCCCTCCACAAATCCACCAACCTAGAACACTTCCCCGCCTCAAAGCCCTACTGAAAACTCGCCTCCTCTAGGAGGCCTTCTCAGACTAATCCCCCCCCTTTTCTCTGCTCTCTCTCCTCTCCACATTGCTGCGACTCGTTCCCTTGGGTCTATCCCCCTCCCCGCCCCATAGCAGCTGTATATATATGCACGTTTTTGAAATAAATCTATTAATTTTTTTATTAATCTTGTGTATGCATCTATAATTATATTTATTTATAATGATGCTACTGATGCCTGTTAACTTGTTTTGATGTCTGTCTCGCCCCTTCTAGACTGTGAACCAGTTGTGGGCAGGGATTGCCTCTATTTGTTGCTGAACTGTACATCCCAAGAGCTAGGACAGTGCTCTGCACACAGTAAGCACTCAATAAAACGATTGAATGAATGAATGAATGAATCGTATTTCTTGAGCGCTTACTGTGTGCAGAGCATTGGACTAAGTGCCATGGAGAGTACAATATGACAATATAACCAACAAATTCCCTGCCCACAACAGGATTACAGTCTGGAGTCTATAAGATTACAATCTCCCGCATCAACCTCAGCGTTTGGAATAGTGTTTAGCCCATTGTATGTTCTGAATAAGTGCAGGAAGTAAGAATCATAACAAGGGTTTGAGTTCGCCACCACCATACCTTCCGGTCCGTTTCTATCCCAGCAGGGCTCTCTGGCTCCTTGCTCTGCCACTAGTCTGCTGTGTGATCTTAGGCAAGTCACTTCACTTATTTATGCCTCAGTCACCTCATACTACTACTACTACTACTACTACTACTACTAATAATAATAATAATAATGGTATTCGTTAAGCTCTTACTATGTGCCAAGCACTGTTCCCAGCTCTGGGGTAGATACAAGGTATTCAGGTTGTCCTACGTGGGGCTCACAGTCTTAATCCCTATTTAACAGATGAGGTACCTGAGGCACAGTGTAGTTAAATGACTTGCCCAAGGTCACACAGAAGACAATTTCCCACAGGGGCTCACAGTCTAAATAGGGGGAACAACAGGAGAACTAAGGCCCGGAGAAGTGAAGCAACTTTCCCAAGGTCACCCAAACAGAAATTGGTAACACTCCCAGGCCCTTCTGACTCCCAGATTCGGGCCATGCTGCTTTTTGACGCCTAACTCAAGCCATTTCACTAGTCTGAAACGCCTCCTCACTCCAAATGCATCAAGACAATCAATCATATTTATTGAGCGTATATTGTGTGCAGAGAACTGAACTAAGCCCTTGGCAAAGTACAGTATCGCACTATAATAGACACATTACCTGCCCACAACGATCTGTCAGTCTAGAGGGGGAGACAGACATTGATATAAATAAATGAATCGGGGGCATATACATAAGTGCTGTGGGACGGAGGGTGGGGTGAATAAAGGAAGCAAATCAGGGAGACGCAGAAGAGAGTGGTAGAAGAGGACAGGAGAGCTTATTCAGGGAAGACCTCTTGGAGGAGACGGGCCTTCAGTAAAGCTTCGATAAGGCGGGGGTGATTGTGTAAGATCACAACTCTCTTCAGTACCCTCCTAATGTTATCATTTGTTTCCCTTGAATTCCCCAAGGTGAACACCTTCTCCTCTCCACAGTCTCTCCTCACTAACTCAATCAATGATATTTACTGAGCACTTACTATGTGCAGAGCACTGTACTAAGCGCTTGGGAGAGTAGAATGCAACAGAACTGGCAGACACGTTCCCTGCCCATATCGAGCTTCCGGCTCAGACTCACCAGCTGAGGCCCAAGCTGAGATTCGCTGGTCTCGCCTGGCTTCAGGTCCCGTCAACATTCCTCTGACCCCTCAGTTTCCCTGGGATTGTCGGCCAGCCTTCTAAAAGGAGAGACCTCTAGTAGCCTTCTAAAAGGAGCGACCCCTCACCCCCGTTCTGTCTTTCGCAAAGAGCCGATAAGCTCCCCAGATGGTGGTCTTCCTTCTTTCCCAAAGCTCCTAGGTCATCTGTGGGCTATTCCCAAGAGGAGACGAGGGCAAAGCTCTTTAGAGGAGTCTGTGTGTATCCTAGGATGGGCTCTCCGGGGTCTTTCAGGCCCTTGGAAGCTTCTATCTTACAGGAAGGCGTCGAGACGGCCAGCCCAATCTGTAAACACATTGGCTCCTCCTGATTTCCTGGGTCAGTAGCTTTCGCATTTGGTTTGCCTTAATACAGCCCATCCCACACGCTTTGCTCCTCTCATGCCAGCTTACTCACCGTGCCCCGTTCTTGGCTACTGTACCGCCGACCCCTTTCACACATCCTGCCCCTGGCTTGGAACTCCCCCGTCATGTGCACCAGAACACCACTGTAACCATCCTTGAAATCTTATTAAGGTCACATCTCTAAGACGACTTTCCCGAATGAGCCCTCTTATCCCTGGCTCTCACTCCCTTCTGCATCATCTTAGCACTTGGATTTGGGACCTTTGGAGGGTCTGATCTTTGCCCCAACCTTACCCCCTGCGTTTCTACACATATATTTGAATTACAGACGATTAATTACGTATTTCTATTAATGTCTGTCTCCCGCTCTAGACGGTAGGCTTGCTGTGGGTGGGGAACGTGTCCGCCAACTCTGTTATATTGGATTCTCCCCAACACCCAGTACAGTGCTCCCTCACCAACAACTTTTGACCATTGGCTTAAAAACATCTTTCCAGCTTTTCCCATCTCACCCACGATCTCTTTCCATTCCACTCACCAGCTCTCCCTATCTCACCCACCATCTTTCTCCATCCCACCCATCATCTCTCTCCATCCCACCAACCCAGTCCCCCAACTCACTCTTTTCACTCCTCTTCCCAAGATCACCTTCCAACTGCATCTAGTTCTTGCCTCCCAAATCTGACCCTCATCCTCTCTCCCTTCTAATTCCCTTACCTTCAAAGCCTCCCTAAAATCCCAACTCCTCTGAGAGGCTTTCCTGATTAATTTGCCTCACCCCACAATCTAGTCAATGTAAAACCTCACTTACCCGTTATGAGCTCCATTCCTATCGTGAGCACACACGCATCTGCTTTCTATCTATCAAACTGTTTGTGCATTGACTTGCACTGCAATTAGTTATTTATTTCCTCCTGATCCATTTTACAACTTCCTGATATATGCTTCTTTTTTATCCTGCTCTGTGACAGACCAAACATCTGGCCCATCGATTACTGGGCCTAAGTAGTAAGCCAGGCCTTCCGTGCTCACAGGAAGACCTACAAGGAACTGAGAGGAGAGCTGTGGACAGGCAAGAGTTACTTGTTATCGGCCCTACGGCCTTGCATAGACGGGTGTTGCTTGTTACTGGTTTTGAAGGTTACAGAATGGCTGTGTTAGTTATAAACACAGCAACATGGAAAAATACAGAATGCGACTGAAAGATATAAAAGTCTTGCTGCTTAACCCAATGAACAGTTTCCTTGTCCACCGTGAGACTCGCCTGGCCTGCGTTCTTCCATTGCGAGTGCCCGTCTCCCCACTGCGCTGGACGCGTGGAGGCAGACAGCAACAAATGGCGCCCGAACAGGGACAGGGACATGAAGCCTGGACCCTCAGACTCAGCACCGCAACCCTCACGAAGCAACTCATCACTGCGCAGTGACTCACTAAGGAACCGAAGAGGTGAGGGCATTTAAGTTTACTTTCATTTTCAAACACCAGGCTTACAGCAGGGAAGAAAATGGGACAAATTCAATTCCGTTCTCGGGATCATTATATCCAATTACTTAAGGATGTTGTAAAGGAGCATGGGTTGATTATCACCACTGCCCAGATTGAACAATTTTTGGAATGCTTGGAGAAATGCTGCCCTTGGTTCCCGAAGGAAGGCGTTATAGATTTGGAGCGATGGGAGATAGTGGGCCGACAAATGAGTTCTAGGCTCAGAGAAGAGGGGCCACAAGCTTTTCCCATAGCCGCATTTTCAATATGGAATGTTTTAAAGATATGCCTTACTCCTAAGCATAAGATTCCCCTAAAGGAAAAATTGGCTGGAATAGATGTTGCCTCTGGACCTGATGAAGTTATGACCGGTCCGGAGCCTCTTCCACCCCCTCCCCCTCCTGAACTCGGTGAAAGTACGGAGTCCTGGCTGGAAAAGGGATGGAATCCCTTCTTAGGATCTACCCCGTCGGCCCCTTTTCCTCCACCAACCCCTTGGGTCTCTAGATTGATGCAAACTCCCGCTCAGCGTGCAATGGGGGGCTGCCTTGGAAGGGGGTGAAGACATACCCTATGGATTTATTGATGGGGTTTCCTGTACTAGAATCCAAGATCCTGACAACCCTGGGCAGATCTGTCCGCACGCACGAACTATTGGAATTTTAAATTCTTGAAAGAGAAGTAAAACAAGGGGCTGCTACCCTATGGCCCACACGGCATCGTATGTTTTGGCATTGATTGAAAGCATCGCCTCTTCCGTTTTGTGCCCCCAAGCCTGGCAGACTTTAGCGAAAACCGCTTTAGATGGGGGTGACTATTTGCTTTGGGAAATTTGAATTTTTTGAGTCATGTAACGATCAAGCTCGTCCTCAACGAACCGCGCTAGACCCCCGGTGCAGATTACTTTTGAAATGCTGACTGGAACGTGCCT
Organism: Tachyglossus aculeatus; assembly: GCF_015852505.1. Taxonomy (NCBI): domain Eukaryota; kingdom Metazoa; phylum Chordata; class Mammalia; order Monotremata; family Tachyglossidae; genus Tachyglossus; species Tachyglossus aculeatus. The sequence continues at coordinate 5,255,001 of NW_024044831.1, read as the reverse complement.
TTTGCGGATACCGCAAACGAATTGAACTTACACGCTACAAGCTTACCAACAAATAATGATTGGCTGGAAAAAACAGCCTGGCAAAAACTCCCTGCAAAAGGGGGAAACAAATTTAAGTTTCACAAAAATCTTACAAGGTCCATCAGAGCCCGTACGAACAATTTGTTAGTCGCCTTTACTATGGCCATACAGCGGAGTGTTAGTGACACTGCGGCTGGTATTATTCTTCTGCGACAATTAGCCTATGATAATGCTAATCGGAGATTGCAAACGGGCCTAGCTGGGGGGAAAAACGCTCCTATTCTATTATGACTATGATTAATCGGTGCCAAGATGTGGGAACTGCTTCTTTTAATGCGAATCTGATGGCGGCTGCGATGCAAGGGGGCAATTTACTAATACCAATGAACTGTTTCCCGGTGGTGGAAAAGGTGGTCATTTTGCGAAAGAGAGTCGCAATTCTACGGGCAAAACCCCTCTCGCCCTTTGCCCGGAATTGTCTGCCCGAAATGCAGAAAAGGGCCGCCACTGGGCTTCTGAGTGCCGTTCCATACCTCCCGGGATTCCTCGTATTACTTGTTCAAGAGCCCGTCCGGGAAACTTCCAGAGGGGCCCGCCCCAGGCCCCGTCAACAACTGGGGCAGCGATATCCCTACAACCTCAAGTGGCACTACCGAAGGACCAGGCTCTGGCTCGTTCCCACCCCTGCGCTTGTCTACCATCGGGCGAATTGCAGTGAGCCCACCGGCGGCTCCGCTGGACTCGACCTCCCCCGTGGTGGGACACTTGATCATCACACCCGAAGTGGGGGTACAGCGCATCCCCACAGGGGTCGCTGGCCCCCTCCCGAAGGGCACTATGGGACTTATCTTGGGACGTAGTGGACTAACTCAAAAGGGACTGATTGTTCTTCCAGGAGTGGTCGATGAGGACTACTTAGGGGAACTAGCTGTTTTAGCCTTCGAGTAGTGCAACTACCAGAGCATTCGCGTATTGCTCAATTGGTGATTCTCCCCTTTTACACTTTAGGTTCTATCCGAACCCAGGACCCACGGGTCTCGAAAGGTTTCGGCAGCTCTGGCATAGGTGCTTATTGGTCTGCTGTTATTGGGCAAGTCCGACCGAGACTGACGGTCCGTTTAATTGGGCAAGAGTTTATTGGTTTAGTAGACACAGGGGCTGATCGTTCGGTCCTTACAAGAAAGGATTGGCCCCCGGCATGGCCACTGCAAACCGGGGCTGCCCCGTTAGAAGGCATCGGAGAGCTTACCCTCCCCTCTCAGAGTGCCGCTTACCTACACTGGGAGCTTGATAGCCGATCAGGATACATTCAACCATATGTGTTAGATCGCCTCCCCATTAATTTATGGGGACTTGATCTTTTAGGACAAATGGGGGCCGTAATTACGACCGACAATTGTCACCCGTGTAATTCACCGCGCCCTTTTCCTTCGCGGCCACTAAAAAGGTCGGGGTCAACCGCCCAACCGCCCAACGAATAACATGGGCTCTGATACACCAGTATGGGTGGAGCAGTGGCTGCTACCAACCCCGAAATTGGCTGCTTTAGAAGTGATAGTCGCGGAACAATTAGCGACGGGGCATATTGAACCCTCCGATAGCCCTTGGAATTCCCCTGTCTTTGTGATAAAAAAGCGCTCGGGGGCCTGGAGGATGTTGACTGATCTCAGAGAAATCAGTAAGACGATGCAGCCGCTGGGAGTGCTGCAACTTGGGCTCCCGAACCCGGCTATGATCCCTAGGAATTGGCCGATATTAGTAGTAGATATTCAGGGTTGTTTTTTCTCTATTCCGCTCCACCCGGACGATCGTATTCGATTTGCGTTTTCAGTCCCTGTGGCTAACAGGACTCAACCTACTACGCGATATCATTGGACGGTCCTCCCCCAGGGAATGAAAAATAGCCCCACAATGTGCCAGACTTACGTTGCGCTTCTGATAGCGCCGCTCCGCGTCAAGCATCCTGAGGCATATATTATTCACTATATGGATGACATATTATGTGCTTGCACCACCCGCAGCCCCAACCTACACGCCTACGGCTTGCTCTTCTGGCGGCTCTAGAATCTGGGAGGGCTGCAGGGTTGCACCTGAGAAAGTCCAGATCAAAGCCCCCGATCACCTATCTGGAGACATATTATTTGACAGAATCGGACAGTGTCCCTGTGACCCCTACCTTGGATGCTTCAAAATTAAAAACCTTTATTGATTTCCAAAAATTACTGGGGGGAATTAAAACTGGGTGCGCCCTATCTTGGAATCTCCCACCGATCAATTATCTCACCTTTTGCTACCTTACGAGGAGCCCCGGAGCTCTCTTCCCCCCCGCTCCCCTTTCACCACAAGCCGCCACGGAGTTAGAGCGGGTAGTCAAAAATTGGCTCAGGCTACGGTGGACCGTGTCACCCCAGGGATACCCTTATCTGCTGTTGCCGTTCCCACCTCTGTCATGCCTACAGGGGTTATATGTCAAGAGCAACAATTGGTTGAGTGGATGCATTTGCCCACTCAGCCCCACCGCTCTGTTTCCCCATATCCGACTTTGGTAGCCCCCGGTATTGGGTCGTTTAATTCGGCGCATTACCATCCTTTCTGGGACCGGACCCTCTGCATTATACCAACCATACACTTCAGATCAACTTGTCACACTTCTTGGCAACGATCCCGATTGGCAGATCCTTTTGGCAATGCATACCGGGGCTTGGGTTACTGGTCTCCCAGATATTCCACGATTGAAGGTTTTCTCACCTTTTGCATGGGTATTCCCCTGCATCACGGTTCCGGACCCAATACCGGGGGCTACTACCGTTTTTACAGATGGAACGAAAGGCCGAGCCGCCTATTACTGTCCTCCGGACATTTCCCGCGTTATCCCCATTCTGTCCCATTCCGCTCAACACGGGGAACTTGTAGCTGTGATGTCAGTCCTTCGCGTTTCCCTCATTCACTTAATATTATCTCCGATAGCCGGTATGCATGCTTTGTTACTCTTCACATTGAGACTGCTGTGCTCCAGTTTTCCGAGGCAGCCATTTTTTCCTTTGTTCCAGGAACTTCAAGCAACGATTCGCGCTCGTTCTCATCGTTTTTATATTTCTCATATTAGGGCACATTCGTCCCTCTCCGGACCATTGGCTGAAGGTAATGCTTGTGCGGACCTACTTACTAGGGAAATTGCTGGCGCACCAAAGGCTATTAATTTTGTTGCACCACTGTTGGCTCCGGCTCTTCTCCCTTTAGACGCTACAGCCACAGCCTCTCAAGCCCACCGGCGCTTCCACCAAAGGGCAGGATTGTTACGCTGTCAATTTGGCATTTCTCAGGAAAGCGCGCGGGCTATTGTGAAAGCTTGTACCTCCTGTGTTACTACATTACCTACGGCCTCTGAAGCCACGAATCCCCGTGGTCCTGCGCCAAGAAAGCTGTGGCAAATGGACGTCACGCATTACCCTCCCTTTGGCTGATTGCCTTTTATTCATGTTGATACCTGTACATTATTTACTTTTGCGTCGGCTCACACTGGTGAATCAGCCAAACATGTTATGGATCATTTGTTTCTTGCTTTTGCCTTTATGGGAATTCCACAGGTATTGAAAACCGACAATGGCCCCGCATACACTTCTAAGGCGTTCCAGTCTTTCTGTAATACTTTTGCTATTCGCCTTGTTACGGGTATTCCATACAATCCCACGGGTCAAGCCATTGTCGAAAATCGTCAACGTTGGCTCAAAGCCTTTTTGGAAAAACAAAAAAGGGGAGATGAACTGACCTCTCCCCATAGACAATTACAATCCGCTAAATATACCCTTAATTTTTTAACTATGGCCCCGCTGAAAAATGGGGTGGTAGGGAAACTAAGGAACACCCAGAAAGAGTAAAATGGAAGGACCCCCTCACGCGACAGTGGCGAGGGCCAGATCCCTTATTAACGTGGGGCCGATGTTATGCTTGTGTCTTTCCAGAAACTGAGGACCGCCCGATCTGGATACCTACAAAGAACATACGCCGCGTCTCTTTCTACATTGTGTTCTCCCCTCACCTGCGTACTTCAGGAGCTGACCGAGAACCAGGAGACAGACTCCGTGACTTTTCCTCCGGAGGATCAGCGGCCCAGTTCCCCAAAATGATGATCGCTTTCCTGATCCTCGCTTTTTCCACCGTTGTGATTACTGAGGACTATTGGACTTTTGTTCTATACCCTCCTTGGGTACGGCCCGTTACGTGGCAGGACCCGGTGGGAGATATTCTCACTAATGCTTCTGATCTTGTAGGGGGTGATGCGATTCCATGGGAAGGACCAGGAGAAGAGGCACTTGTCAATGTCTCCCTCCTTGCTACTCGCACTCCTATATGTTTCTCTGCAGCTCCGACCCCAAGTCCGTGTCTGTCTCTGCTCCCCCTCACTACTTGGGCTCAAGAAAGAGAATTGCGTGAACCCCAGGTCCGTTCGGTGTACTGTGGGATTACCCGTTTGACTGCTGTACCCCGTCGTTTGGGCACCTCACCTTCGGTACCCGAACTTCCTTCTTGTGTGTTTGCCAGCTCGTCTTGGCCACCATCAGAGTCTGTTTTGCCTATCTGGCAAACGTGCCGACAACCTTTTCCCACGGTTATTCATTTGTCCTCTCACGTATTCCCAGCCACCTTACTGAATTGGGGCGGACATGACAACCTTACTTATTTATCCCCTTTGCATGGTTATCTTGGGTTTCTGCCCACGGATGCTTTTCAGGCTTTAGGTTCCCCTCGTGCCGGAACTTCCTCCCCTTTGTACCTACACCTTTGGAGGACTTTTGCTGCTTTGGGTCCAATCACACTTGCTTTTGCTCGATTACAGGTCCCTTTCGATTCTATCCCAGTCCATATGGAAGAACGGCAAATAAGAGCATATATATTGCCACCGCAAACCTTCCTTGTTGGCTACCCGTCCCTTATCCCCTTCCCTTCCCTCTGGAATATTACATGTGATAATTGTAGACTTACTCAATGTATATCCACCCATGATGCCACTGCTACTATTCCTATAGTAGAACAACCTCGTCATGCTATACTACCCGCCTCATTATCCCACCCTTGGGCTGAGTCCCCTGCGGATTCTGCCCTGCAGATGCTAGCTGATCATTTTCATATTCCAAAACGGCGACATCGTCGGTTTGTTGGATTGTTAATCACTGGGTTTATCGCTTTGGCATCCCTTATTAATGCTACCACCTTATCCTCTATTACCCTGCATACTGAAATAACACAGGCCTCCTTTGTTAATTCTCTTGCAAGAAATGTTTCTGATGCTCTGCAAACACAGTTACGATTAGATAAAGCCTTTACTGCTCGCCTCTCTCTTCTACAGCATTCTCTTATAGAATTAGGAAATGAGGTTGATGCTCTGCGCACTCAACTTTCTTTTCAACATTGTGATTATTGTTACCCTCATATCTGTGTGACCCCATATTATTATAATGCCACATTTCCCGGGTTTTCGTGGTCCACGATCCGAAATCGGCTCCAAGGAGCCTGGCATTCTTCGAATGTCTCCCTTGATTTGTCACACCTTGCCTTACTCAACTCCATGCTTTGCAATTGTTTCAAAAACAAAAAGGGGGACTTGTGGCAGACCAAACATCTGGCCCATCGATTACTGGGCCTAAGTAGTAAGTCAGGCCTTCCGTGCTCACAGGAAGACCTACAAGGAACTGAGAGGAGAGCTGTGGACAAGCAAGAGTTACTTGTTATCGGCCCTACGGCCTTGCATAGACGGGTGTTGCTTGTTACTGGTTTTGAAGGTTACAGAATGGCTGTGTTAGTTATAAACACAGGAACATGGAAAAATACAGAATGTGACTGAAAGATATAAAAGTCTTGCTGCTTAACCCAATAAACAGTCTCCTTGCCCACCTTGAGACTCGCCTGGCCTGCGTTCTTCCACTGCGAGTGCCCGTCTCCCCACTGTGCTGGACGCGTGGAGGCAGACGGCAATACTGCTCCCTCTGTTTTTATGGTATTTGTTAAGCTCTTACTATGTATCCAGAACTGTTCTAAGTGTTGGGGTAGATACAAGTTCGTCATGTCAGACACACTCTATGTTCCACATGGGACTCACAGTCTAAGTATTGAATCCCCATTTTATTGTTTAGAAAACTGAGGCACAGAGAATTGAAATGACTTGCCCAGGGTCCCCCAGCAGACAAGAGGCAGAGCTCTCAAGTCTGTAATTTTCAACTAGGCCACACTGCATTTCTTCCAGTAAACTGTTAGCTCCTTGGAGACACGGGTTATGTCTTCTCTTTTTAAATGGTATTCACTAAATGCTTACTATGTGCCAGGCACTGATCTAAGTGCTGTGAAAATGCATGCTAATCAGGTTGGATACAGTCCTTATCCCACATGCGGCTCGCAGTCTAAATTCGCATTTCACAGATGAGGTAACTGAGGCACGGATACGTTAGCTGACTTGCCCAAGGTCACATAGCAGAGAAGTGGAAGAGCAGGGATTAGAATCCACATCCTCTGACTCCCAAGTCTTATTCCCATTAGGCCATGCTGCTTCTTAGTATAGGATATAGTGGAGTATCGATAGATATCTATATCTCTATCTAAACCTATCTTTATATCTACATTTACTATCTATCCCTATACCTACTATTCTAGCCTGTCAGTTTCTTATGGACAGGGAACATATCTGCTATTTCTCTTGTATTGTGCTCTCCCAGTCGCTTAATACAGTGTTCTGCACGCAGTACGTACTCTTTAAATACTCATCGTGTTACGGTCTAGGGTAGATCAAGGACAATCAGATTGCTCACACTCCCTCGTCCACACGGGGCTTATTTTCTAGGAGAGAGGAAAAGCAGGTATTTTGTCCCCAATCTCCTGATAGGGAAAGCAAGACTTGGTTCAGTTGAAGGGCTGGAATTAGAACTTCAGTCTCCTAATTAATAAGTCAAAGGTATGATTACTAAGTGCAGAGAACAATACCCAGGGCTTGGGAGAGTAATAATAATAACTGTGGTATTTGTTAAGTGCTTACTGTGTGTCAAGCACTGTACTAAATGCTGGGATGCAGACAAACAGACCAGGTTGGACACAGTCCCTGCCCCACCTGGGGCTCACATCCTCAAACCCCATGTTACAGAGGAGGTAGCTGTGGCACAGAGAAGTCAAATGACGTGCCCAAGGTCGCACAGCAGAGGCGCGACGGAGCTGGGATTAGACCTCATGATATTCTGACTCCTAGGCCCCTGTTCTATCCACTATGCCAGTTGGTAGACATGTTCCCTGCTCACAAGGTGCTTATGACCTCGAGGGGTAGACAGGCATTAAAATAAATTACAGCCCAGCCCGCACACCCCGCTCATCTGCCGCTAACCTCCTCACTCTGCCACGTTTTCACTTGTCCCGCCATCAATCCTTGGCCTATATCCTACCTCTGGCCTGTATTGCCCTCCTTCCTCACATCTGCTAAACCAGCTCTTTTCCCCTATTTAAAGCCCTACTGAGAACTCACCTCCTCCAGGAGAGGTTCCCAGACTGAGCCTCCCTTTTCCTATGTTCCACCTCTCCTCCTCATTGCCCCTACTCCCTCCATCCGCTATACCCCCCTCCCCACCCCACAGAACTAGTGTATATGGGTATATATTCATTATTCTATTTATTTTGTTAATGATGTGTATTTATCTATAATTCTGTTTATTTTGATGTTTTTGATGCCTATCAACTTGTTTTGTTTCGTTGTCTGTCTCCCCCCTTCTAGACCGTGAGCCAGTTGTTGGGTAGCGATTGTCTCTATCTGTTGCCGAATTTTACTTTCCAAGCACTTAGTCCAGTGCTCTGCACACAGTAAGTGATCACTAAATACGATTGAATGAATGAATGAATAAATTACAGAGATGGACATAAGTGCTGTGGGCTGAGGGTGGGGTAAAAAAAGAAGTGCTGAAAGGGGACAGATCGACGTTAACAGGGGATGCAGTGGGAGAAAGAATAAGGGAAAGAAGGACTTAGTCTGGGAAGGCCTCTTGGAGGAGTTGAGATTATATACCTGGGGAATGTTGGTGAGAAGGAGAGGGGGAGGAGGTGGTGTCATAAGGAAAGAGAATCTGGGAGCTGGAGACTGGACATATCCCAGAACAGGCCATTGGGTATTGGGGAGGAAGAGGGAGAGGAAGCAAATGGCTGAGACCAAGAGTGAACCCCAGATAAGACTAGGAAGAAGGTTTGGAGACAGAAAGTAGTGACCGTAGGGAGGCTGACTGGAGTCTTCTCCATTTGAGACATACGTTAATGTGACGGGTCACATGTTCCCCATGGGGCGGTCGCGTGAGGTAGGGCTGCTACCATGCCCAAAGTGCCAGGCCCAAGAGATGCCTACCCCTAGGGAAGCCAGCCCCTAACAGGACATAATGAGGTCCGCTCAGCCCAGTGTAAGGCCCGCCCCCTGGGTGGAATCCTTCAGGAGTGGCAGAGAGTTTTTCCAAAAAGGCCGGCCTCATAGAGAGCCTGTCAGGTTCCGAGCAGTAAGGAAGAGGATCCAAGGCCCTTGACATCTCCCAGTGACCCTCCTTTGGCCGACGTCTGGGAGCGGAGGGGACAGGGCTGGGTGAAGGACAACAGATACCACCGCCCTCTCGCCCCAGACTGACCAGTGAGTCTGGGCCAGAGAGAACACGGATGGGAAGTGGTTCACAGGGGGGACAGCAGTGACAGAGAACGAGAGAACGCTCCCCCATTCCCTCACATCTGCACGCATAACACATTTCCCTCCCCACGGTGTCTCTATCTCTCTCCATCCGCTCCATCTCCTGGGTGGGAGGCAGGGATGGAGGCGGTTTGATGAGAGAAAAAATGTTCCGAGAAGAGCAGTCTCCATGTCCCTTGACAGAGCTGGTTATTTCTGCTAAACTCTGGCGTTTATTGAGGCACTACGATGTGTAGAGCACGATACAACAAGCTCTGAAAGAAACGATTGGGTAAGTCCTCGTCCCAAACAGGGGCTCACAATCTCAAAACAAGGGGTTAAAGTGAATCCTACATGTATCTGATTATTCTTGTTCCTGCATTTGTGATTTAAGGCAGAGTGGATCTAGGTGGGTTTGGGGCACTTATGTCAGTTCGGCCCCCATACTGGATGGGGTTTCTTGGATAATTAGAATAATAATAATAGTGGTACTTGTTAAGTACTTACCAGTGCCAGGCACTGTACTGAGCGCTGGGATGGATACAGGAAAATCGGGTTGGACACAGTCTTTGTCCCACGTGGGGTTCACGTCTGATTCCCATTTTACAGATGAGGGAAATGAGGAACAGAGAAGTGAGGTCACTTGCCCAAGATCACACAGCGGACAAGTGTCAGAGCTGGGATTAGAACCCAGGCTGTTTTAATCCCAGGTCTGTGCTCTATCCATTAGGACATGCTGCTTCTCTAATCCAGAAAATATCTCTAACACAGGAATACAAGACAAGAACCTGGAGTTGACTCTTTATTTGGGACCTCCCCATTCTCAGCTGGTCTTCTGATCTGATTCCCTTCTGATTCCCCTCTGGTCTGATTCCTTCGTGCAGGGTTCATTTTGATTTTCAGATCTCGGCCTTCCTCTGCCACTGCCTCTGTCACCAATTCTCATGGCTCTGAAGCAATTCTGGGTTCCGAGGGGCCTGAGAGAGGAACATTGGTTCTTTCATTCATTAAATTGTATTTATTGAGCCCTTACTGTGTGCAAAACACTGTACTAAGGCTCAAAACCTCATTGGGTGTGTGAGGAGGGAGGCCTTTTTTAATGGTATTTGCTAAGCAAGTTCTGTGTGCCAGGCACTGTATTAAGCGCTGTCATAGATACAAGATATAGACACAGCCTTTCTTCCAACTAGGGCTCACAGTCTTAAACCCTATTTTAGAGATGAGGTAACTGAGGCACAGAGAAGTGAAAAGATTTGCCTGAGGTCACACAGCAGAAAAGTGGTAGAGCTGGGAATAGCACCCAGGTCCTCTGACTCCTAGTACCATGCTCTTTCCACTACGCTATACTACTTGTCCATGTAGGAAGGGAATGTTGTCTTGTACTCTGTAGGCGCTTAGTAAAATGCTCTGCACAGAGTGTACACTAAATAAATATCTTTGATTTCTAGAATTCACTCATTCACTCAATCGTCTTCAGTGAGAGCTGTGTGCAAAGCATTTTTCCTTCATCTGTGTATGTTATTTCTTCTTGTCACCCCGACCAGATTTTAAACTGCTCCATTTCCCTGTAGATGGTCTTGGAAATCTCCAGAAAATGTTCAATGTCACCAAGGTGACGGAATTCCTGCTCCTGGGATTCTCCGAGGTCCGGGAGCTACAGCTGGTCCATGCCGCACGGTTCCTTCTGGTCTACCTGGTGACCCTGATGGGGAATCTCCTCATTGTCACCGTCATCGCCCTCGACCGGCGCCTCCTCACCCCCATGTACTTCTTTCTCAGGAACCTGTCGGTCCTCGACCTCTGCTACATCTCCGTCACCATCCCCAAATCCATCCACAGCTCCCTGACCGACCATAGATCCATTTCCTTTATGGGCTGTGCCACCCAGGTCTCTCGGTGGTTCTGTTTGCCGGTACAGAAGTGTTCCTCCTCATGGCGATGTCCTACGACCGCTATGCCACCATCTTCCTCCCACTGCACTGCGAGGTCATCATGGACCAAGGCTCCTGTGGGAAGATGGCGGCCGCCTCATGGCTCAGCGGGAGGCTATATGCAGTGACGTCATGCTCTCGGACATTCTCCCTACCCTTCTGCGGGCCCTTCCTGATCCCACTGTTCTTCTGTGATATTGCTTCCGTGGTCCGACTCTCCTGCTCCGAAATGCACCTCGTCATCGATGTGATCGTAGTCACCGGGGCCCTTTTGGGCGTCTCCTGCTTTGTCTCCATCGTCGTCTCGTATATGCTCATCTTCCGGGCCGTGCTGAGGATGCCGGCCTCAGAGGACCGGGACAAAGCCTTCTCCACCTGCGTGCCTCACATTGCCGTCACAACTCTGTTTTTCTCCACAGCTTCCTTCTGTACCTTGCATCCACCTTCATACTCTTCCTCAGCTCTGGGCCTGCTAGTGTCCGTGTTCTACACGGTATTGCCCCCCGCCCTGAACCCCCTCATCTACTGCCTGAGGAACCGGGACGTGAAGGCCGCCCTGGGGAGGGTCCTAGGTGGGAGTCCTTTCACCCGGAGAAGAAAGTTCCTAATGATGCCTTGATTCTTTCGCTTCTCTCTCCTTGGATTAACTCTGAGCAAGGCTCATCCATCTAGAGAAGCAGAGTGTACTAGTGGAAAGAGCACAGGCCTGGGAATCAGAGGACCTGGGTTCTAATGCAGGCTCTGCCAAGTGTCCATTGTGTGACCTTGGCCAAGTCACCTAACCTCTTGGCTCTTCAGTTACTCCATCTGTAAAATGGGGATTAAATCCTACTCCCTCTTATTTAGACTGTACTTCGGGCAGGGATTGTGTCGAACTCCATTATCTTGTATCTACCGCATCACTTAACAAGTCCATGGCACATAGTAAGCCCTTAACCAATGCTATTATTCTTATTACACCCATCTTTCAGGGTGCCCTTTTGGCTTGGTCATTTTTCTCCTCTCACCCCAACAGGCAGGATAACTTGTGCTAAGCACTTAGTGGTGCTCTGCACATCGTAAGTGCTCACTACATATGATTGAATGAATTGATCAATCAGTGAACTGTATTTATTGAACACTTACTGTGTATGTGTACTGTACTAAGCACTTGGGAGTATGTATTATAACAGACACATTCCTTCCCAAAGCTAAATTACAGTCTATACAGGGAAACATGCATTAATATCAATAAATATATTACAGACAGGGACATATGTGTTCTGGGACTGGGCGAATGAAAAAGGGAGCAAATCTGGGAGATGCAGAAAGGGGTGTAAGAAAAGGAAATGAGGGCTTAGCCGGCGAAGGCCTCTTGGAGGAAATGTTCCTTACATGTAGCAGTGCATCATATGTGGACTTGAAGATAAGCAGTGAGGGTGAGAGTTGAGTACCTCAGTGATAAGGCAACCTGATAGGTTGTCATGATTATGAGGTTGTGAGTCAGGGAAGGTGTCTATGAAACAGGATCATAGTAGTAATAATAAGACGAATAATGGTATTTGTTAAGGGCTTACTATGTGCCAAGACTGTTCCAAGTGCTAAGGTGGATACAAGATAATCAGGATGTCCCAGGTGGGGCTCACAGTTTTAATCCCCATTTTACAGAAGAGGTAACTGAGACAGAGAGAAGTTAAGTGGCTTGCCCAATGCCATACAGCAGACCAGTGGCGGAGTCGGAATTAGGACCCACGTCCTCTGACTCTCAAGCCCATGCCCTTGCCACTAAGCCACGGTCTACCTACAGCTGATTGGATGTGCATATCTGACTCCAGCCTTGATCTTGAAAGTCAGGTGTAAATAACCCCGTGAGAGAGAGCTGGAAGTCTGTATCTAGCTGCACTTGGATGTCCTTTAGGCAACCCAGATTCTCACAGAAACTAAGAAGTTAATGCTGGGTGAGCTTGGACAAGTCACTTCACTTCTCTGTGCCTCAGTTAACTCATCTGTAAAATGGTGATGAAGAGTGGGAACCCTTAGTGGGATAGGGATTGTGTCCACACAGATTCACTTGTATCTATCCTATCGCTTAGAACAGTGTTTGGCACATAGTAAGCGCTTAACAAGAAAGATAGTAATAATGATAATAATAATAATGACAATAAACGGGTGCAGGAGGGTCAGAGGGGCTGCTGGAGAACGGTGGATGGAGCTGTGGGTAGGAGGGTGGGGAGAAGTGAGGGGTGTGGCAGTTGACAGAAGGAACATAGTCTTAGAGAGGGCAGGGAGGTTAGCGAGTGGGATCAGGAGGAGGAGGGTTAAAGTGAGGTCTAGAGGAGGGAGGACTGGTACATACAAACCATTTTAAAATGGCCAACTCACAGCAGTGAAGCGGATGAAGCCAGTGGGTAACTGACAAAAAACAAGATAGACACCTCAGTGTCATCTCCGCAGTTATTCTGGAGTTTCTCGGTTTGCAGCGTATGGCAGGGTGACGGGTCACATGGTCGCCAGAGGGGCAGTCACATGGGGCAGGGCCACTACCCCATCCAAAGTCCCCAAGCTTCCCAGATGCACCGGAACCCCGGGAAGCCAGGCCCAAACAGGACGTAATGAGGCCTCTCAGCCCACGGAGTGACCCGTCCCCCCGGGAGGGAGTCCCGCGGGAGGGGCAGGGAGCTTTTCCGGAATGGCCCGGCTTCAGCGAGAGCCCGATACACTCGAAGCAGAAAGCCAGAGCAGCCAGGACCCCGCACACCTCCCGGTGATTCTCCGGCAGCCGACGTCCGGGAGCTGAGGGAACGGGGGATGGTGAAGGAAAACGGAGACCAGAGCCCGCTCACTCCAGTCTAATCAGTGAGTCTGGGCCGGGGAGAACACGGATGGGTTGGGGTCTTACAGGGGAGCCGGCAGTGACAGAGAACTAGAATCTCCTCACGTCTCCATACGTAAAACCGATTTCTCTGCATGGCGTCTTCATGGTTCTCCATCCCCTGGATTTACTGGGTGGGTGACGGGGATGGACGGGGTTGGTGACAAACGTTCTGGGTGGCCAATCGATCATATTTACTGAACACCTAATGTGTGGAGAGCACAGTACTAAGTGCTTGGGAGAGTAAAATATAAGATTGGCAGAAATATTCACTACTCGTAAGGAGCTGACAGTATAGAATGAGAGGCAAACATTAATAGACATATATACTATGGATCTATCCATACGTTCTGTGGGATCGAGAAAGTGGTGAATAAAGGGGGGAAATTCAAGTGAAGGTCGACACGGAAGGGAGTTGGAAAAGAGGAAATCAGGATTTTGTCGGGGAAGGCATCTTGGATGAGATGCGATTTTAATAAAGCTGTGAAGGTGGGGATAGTGAACGTCTTTCGGATATGAAGAGGGAGGACATTCCAAGCAAAAGACAAGATGTGGATGAGAGGTGGTTGGCGGGAGTGACGAGATGGAGGTACAGTGAATAGGTTGGCATTAGAGAAGCGAAGTGTGCAGGCTGGGTTGTGGTAGGAGAGTAGCTAGGTGAGATAGGAGGGGGCGAGGCAATTGAGTGCTTTAAAAATGATGGTGAGGAGTTTCTGTTTAATAATAATAACAATGTCAATGGCATTTATTAAGCGCTTACTGTGTGCAAAGCACTGCTTTAAGCGCTAGGGAGCTAGCAAGGTGATCAGGTTGTCCCACAGGGGGCTCGCAGTCTTAATCCCCATTTTACAGTTGAGGTAACTGAGGCACAGAGAAGTTAAGTGACTTGCCCAAAGTCACACAGCTGTCAATTGGCGGAGCCGGGATTTGAACCCATGACCTCTGACTCCAAAGCCCGTGCTCTATGCACTGAGCCATGCTGCTTCTCTCTGAGCCACGGTGTTTGACGCAGAGGTGGATGGACAACCACTGGAAGTTCTCGAGGAATGGGGTAACACGGTTGGAGCTGGTAATGTCTGCAACTCAGTCGTGTTTACTAAGCACCTACTGTCTAAAGAGCACTGTGCTCAGTTCTGAGGAAGAGAACAATGGTGGCTACATTAGAAAGTGTCCGTTGTGAGGGCAGTCACTGACAACTAGATGAGGGCTAAGCTCACATGGGAGATAAAAGGCTCTCCTACCCCAGATTCGCCATAAATCAGGAGGCTACATCTGGCGAGAGATAATTCATTTGGTTGCGCGCAGCACAGCGCTCTGCACATAGTAAGTGATCAAGATATTTGATCGATTGATTGATTTTGGTTTCCTTCTGCCTGAAGGCTGAAGGTTAAGAGGGGCAGCTTCTCATGGTCACCCAGTGCACACATTTGGCTCATCTAAAACTAACCTACTCTCTGTATCTTGGTCTCATCTATAATGCTACTGAGCCCTAAGCCATGCCCTTCCGATGGTCTGGAACTCGCTCCCTCTTCAGATAATAATAATAATAATGATAATAATGATAATAATAATAATGTTATTTGATAGCACTGTTCCAAGCGCTGGGGTAGATACAAGTTTATCAGGTTGGACACAGACCCTGTTCCACATTGGGGCTCATGGGCTTAATCCCCAATTTATGGATGAGGGAACACAGAGAAGTGAAGTGATTTGCACAAGGTCAAACCGCAGGCAAGAGGTATAGAAAGGACTGGAACCCAGGTTCTTCTGATTCTAAGGCCCTTGCACTTTCCACTAGGCCACGCTGTCTACTCTGACAGACCATCTTTTTCCCCACTTTCTTAGAATCAGTAAAATCACATCTCCTTCAAGAGGCCTTCCCAGACTAAGCCCTCATTTTCCCTACTTCCTCTCCCTTCTGCTTTGCTCTTGCACCTGGATTTGCACCCTTTATTTTCCCCAGCCTCATCCCCACAGCACTCATGTACATATTTGAAATGTATTTATGTCTCCCCCTCTAGCCTGTAAGCTCCTTGTGGGCAGCAAATATGTCTGTCAACTCTGCTAAATTACACTCTCCCAATCGCTTAGTATAGGTCTCTGCACGAAGTAAGTGCTCAATAAATACAAGTGATGGATTGATTTGACTGTCATTGTCTGTTGAGGTTCTGAAATAGCTTCCTCCTCATTGTTCTTGTAGGTGGTCTCAGCAATCATTGGCAAATGGTCAACCTCACGGCGGTGAGTGAATTCCTCCTGCTGGGTTTCTTGGAAGTCTGGGAGCTTCAGCTGGTCCACGCCACGCTGTTCCTCCTGGTCGACCTGGCGGCTCTAACGGGAAATCTCCTCATCGTCGCCATCACCGCCCTCTACCGGCGCCTCCACACCCCCATGTATTTCTTCCTCAGGAACCTGTCCATCCTCGACCTCTGTTACATTTCCGTCACCATCCCCAAAACCATCTTCAACGCCCTGACCGACCGTAGAGAAATCGCCTTCTTGGGATGTTTTTCCAGGTCTTCTTCGTGGTCCTTAAAACTCCCCAGTGGCTACCAATCAATCCGCGCATCGGGCAGAAACTCCTCACCCTCGGCTTCAAAGCTGTCCATCACCTCGCCCCCTCCTACCTCACCTCCCTTCTCTCCTTCTACAGCCCAGACCGCACCATCCGCTCCTCTGCCGCTAATCTCCTCACTGTGCATGCTTCTTGCCTATCCCGCAGTCGACTCCTGGCCTGGAATGCCCTCCGTCCACACATACGCCAAGTTAGCTCTCTTCCTCCCTTCAAGGCCCTATTGAGAGCTCACCTCCTCCAGGAGGCCTTCCCAGACTGATCCCCCTCCTTCCTCTCCCCCGCGGCCCCCTCTCCATCCCCTGTCTTACCTCCTTCCCTTCCCCACAGTACCTGTATTTATGTATGTATGTTTGTATATATTTATTACTCTATTTATTTATTTTACCTGTACACATCTATTCTATTTATTTTATTTTGTTAGTATGTTTGGTTTTGTTCTCTGTCTACCCCTTCCAGACTGTGAGCCCACTCTTGGGTAGGTACTGTCTCTACATATTGCAAGCATGTACTTCCCAAGCGCTTAGTACAGTGCTCTGCACACAGTAAGCGCTCAATAAATACGATTGATTGACTGATTGATTAATTGATTGATTGATTGATCCTGTTTGCCGGCACAGAATTCTCCATGCTCACAGTCATGTCCTACAGCCGATACTGGCCATCTGTAGTGCTCTGTACTACGAGGTCATCATGAACCACAGGATCTACCTTGAGATGGCAGTCGGTTCCTGGCTTATCGGGGTAATATTTGGAGTCTTTGCATCAGCTGCGACATTCTCCATGCCTTTCTGCAGGTCCCATGTGATCGCACAATTTTTCTGCGACGTCCCGTCCGTCATAAGACTCTCTTGCTCTAAAACGTATGCAGCCTTCAAGGTGGTTTTAGCCACTGGTGTATGTTTCATTGTTTTCTGCTTCGTCTCCATCGTGGTTTCGTATGCGTGCATTTTCCAGGCCGTGCTGAGGATGCCGGCCGCCGAGGGCCGGGCCAAACTCTTCTCCACCTGCATGCCCCACCTCGTCGTTGTCACCGTTTTTTTTTCTCCACGGCCGCCTTCGCCCACTTAAAACCACCTTCCAGCTCCTCCTTCTGCCAGGACCTGCTGGTGTCCATGTTATACACCGCGGTGCCCCCAACCCTGAACCCCCTCATCTACAGCCTGAGGAACCGGGATGTGAAGATGACAATGCACAGGGTACTGGTTGGGAGTCTTTTCCCCAGAGTTAGAATATTTCACTTCTCCCTCTGACCTTAGACGGACTTGACTTAATTGATTGACTTGATTGACTCTATATGGCCTTGAGCGGCCTGCAAAGATCTGAGATATTTGTCGTTAGAGACTTTTCCTGACTGCACGCTACCTATTATCAATGGCTTTGACTAGTTTGGTAGAAGAGGTTTTATCCAGCTATTATTGACTGGTACTTAAACCTAGTTTCCATGCAGGGGTTGGATCCCTACACTTAGATTCACCCCCGTTATTCACCACCAGCAGAGGTTAGAGCATGGGCCTTGACTCTGCCACTTGTCTGCTGTGTGACCTTGGGGAAGTCACTTCATTTCTCTGGGACTCAGTTCCCTCATCTGTAAGTGGAGATTAATACTGTGGGCCCCATGTGTCCAACCTGATTAGCTTGTATCTACCCAGTGGTTAATACAGTGCCTGGTACAAAGTAAGTGCTTTATAAATAATAAATGCAGAAGGGTGTTTTAGACTTGATTTTGATCCTAATATCTTCCCCAGAAGCCAGGAGCAGGGGTACAGGTTGAATTTTTGCAACCAGTTAATGGTCTAAGTTGTCATTCAATAAACAGCAGTATGATTTCTCCTCCTTCTATTACTGCTGCTACTATTATTATTGATTGTATAATATACTTCAATATTTAAGTATTAATTCAATCGATCAATCAAATTGAAATACAACAGAAGGCCAAGATACATTCTTTGAACACAAGAAGCTTACACTATTCAAGAACGTTGTAGGTTCCTGTGACACAGAGCCACAGGCACACAGTGTCAAAACTGGACTGAATCTTGGGGTCCTTTTCTCTTTTTTTGCCAAGTTGATCTGAATATTGTATTCAACCATGACTATCCAACTGGGCTAGAATGCCTATTTCCCCTACCACGATATATTTCCAATCCCCAGAGTTGAAAAGGAAAACTATTATTAATCATGGAAAGGGAATGAAGCATCCGTTGAGGTTGTTATAGGAAGGAGTACCAGAGTGAGAACTACGTGGGCCTGGGCAGTTATTTAGGTTGTGGGGGCCGGGACCACAGAGGGCCACGATCCCGGCCTTGCAATTTTCCCGGGAGTCAGCTGCCTCAGCGGAACCCCGGGACCGTCCTCCCACGAGGAATCCCCCAGGAAATAACCCGGCCGTCGTCTGAGGGGACGGTGCACTCATCCGGAGAGCCGAGAGGGCGAGGAAGGATCCTGACAGCTCCCATCCCCTACCTAGCCCTTCCTTTCACCGCCACCAGTGTCCAGGACTGACGAGATAGAGTGAGACTCTCTCTCAGCAGAGGTCGGTGCTCTGAAACCCAGAACAGGACGGGGAATCTGGAGAGGAGCAGGGAAAGGTGAGGGACAGGGAAGAGAAATTTCAATATAAGTCCAGAATATAACAGGAATTTTCCTGTTCTTTCTTAATAATAATAATTGTGGTATTTGTTAAGTGCTTACCATGTGCCAAGCACCATACTCAGTGCTGCCGTAGATACGATATAATCAGATTGGACACTTTACCTGTCCTACATGGGGCTCACCGTCTTGAATCCCATTTTACAGATGAGGAAAACGAGGAACAGAAAAGTGAAGTGATTTGCCCGAGGTCGCCCAGGAGGTAATTGTTGGGGCCGGGATTAAGATCAAGGTCCCCTAGACTCCCAGGACCAACCTCTTTGCACTAGGCTGTGCTGCTTCTCCAGTTATGCAGAATTATATGACCACAATCTTTGCAGATGTTTGCAAATGGAATAGACTTCTAGGAGTCAGAAATGGTTTCCGTGTCATCCTGAATCTTGCAAGGCAGGTTGATTGGAGGAGATGAACAACCTGGTTGCCTTCTATTTACTCCAGAGCTTAGTACAGTGTTTGGCAGATAGTGAGCGTTACAAATTACTATAAAAGACCCCAGAGATTCCTTCCAACCCAAAGACTTTCTCCTCTCCTGTGAACGTATCTTTGGAATATATTCTCAACCATGTATTTTCTAATTGTCCTTAGGCAGTCAACGTCAATTCCCCGAAAACGACCAATGTCACCGTTAAGACAGAATTCCTGCTCCTGGAATTCTCAGAGATCCCGGAGCTGCAGCTGGTTCAGGCCGCGCTGTTCCTCCTGGGCTACCTGGCGGCCCTGACGGAGAATCTACAAATTTTCCCCGTCACCCCCCTCGACCTGCGCCTCCACACCCCCATGTACTTCTTCCTCAGGAACCTGACCCTAATAGACCTCTGCTCAATCTCTGTCATCGTCCCCAAATCCATCCATAACTGCCTGACCAACAAGAGATCAATCTCCCTCGGGGCTATGCCTTCCAGGTCTTCTCCATGGTCTGATTTGCCAACGCAGAGCTGTCCATCCGCACGGTGATGTCCTACGACCGCTACGCTGTCATCTGCCTCCCCCTGAGCTACGAAATCGTCATGGCCTGAGGAGCCTGTGGGAAGATGGCCCCCGCCTCCTGGCTCAGCGGGGGCCTGTATGCAACAGTGTGTTCAGCTGGAACGTTCTCCCTTTCCTCCTGCGGATCCATCACCGTCCCCCAGTTCTTCTGTGACATCCTCCCTCTGCGAAAGATCACCTGCTCCGAGAAGCACAACGACATCGATGCGACTGATTTTGGAGGCAGCCTTCGTTGTCGTTCGCTTCATTTCCATCATCATCTTGTGCGTGCACATCTTCCGGGTCATGCTGAGGATGTCGGCTGCCGAGGGCCGGGCCAAAGCCTTCTACACCTGCCTGCCTCACCACAGCTTCGTCACTGTCTTCCCCTCTACTGGTATATTTGTCTACATCAAGCCGCCCTCAGATTTGTCCTTTAAAGTGGACCTGCTGATTTCTGTGTTCTATTTGGTGGTTCCCCCCTCCCTGAATCCCCTCATCTACAGCCTGAGTAACTGGGATATGAATACCCCCGTGGGCAGGATCCTGAAAGGGCCACTCACCCAGACTCGGCTCTCGGACAAAATGTCATCTTCCTTGTGCGAATAATCTCACATCACCCCTTAACCAAAATATTGCCCTTGGACATAGCCAGATACTTAGCTGTCCTACAGGGTTCACAGAAAACACTGAACATTGATGAATTGTCAAACTCTTAGAGGGAGGTGGCTATGATTGAAGTATGACTGACAATCTAGGTTGGGGAGGCATCGTGGACTAAAGGAAGGGGAGTCCCTGTAGGTTGTAAGCTCATTGTGGGCAGGGAAATTGTTTAACAACTCTGTTAAACTGAACTCTCCCACGTGCTAAGGTACAGTAAATACAGTTTTGGGGTGGTTCCATCCCTGCTCTGACACTTGCCCTCTGTGTGACCTTGGGTGAGCCACTTAACTTTTCCAGGCCTCCGTTACCTCATTAATAAAATGGGGATTAAGACTGTGAAACCCAAGTGCGACACCCCGATTACCTTGTGTCTACTCCAGTGCTTAGAACAGTGCTTGGCACATAGAAATTGCTCAGCAAATACCATAATTGTGTTTTATATTTTATCATGTCCTAAACGAATGGGAATTGCTCTAGACTGTAAATTCATTGTGGGCAGGGAAGGTGTCTACCCACACGGTTATACTGAACTTTTCTAAGTGCTTAGTACAGTGCTGGGCCCAGACTAAGTGCTCAATAAATATGATTGATTGATTGATTGAGACGAGTTCTTATGCCAGCTGTGCGACTGACCTGCTTTGTGACCTTAACAGCTCTATGATCTCTCTTCCTCTTGCACTCTGAGCCTCTGTGGGACAGGAATTGTGTCTGAACTGGTTCTTTTATTTCTACTCCAGCAAGTGGAACAATTTAAGCACACAACCTCTTAGTAAATACAATAATGATATCATTATTCATTCATTCATTCATTCGTTTAATCATATTTACTGAGGGCTTACTGTGTGCAGAGCATTATTAGTAATGACTATGAAAATATAATGATACACTCTTTAAAATGACTCTGGGGGTGGGGGTGAAAGTTGGAAAATGGGAAGAGGCATCGGAGAAGGGAATAAAGGTTGACTGTAGCTCCATTTGTCTTGTGAAATCCATGCTCTCTTATCAATCCATCTTACCTTCCTTCCATCCATCCCCTCAACCATTAATCTATTCATCCATCCAGAGAACGGACATGGGAATCAGAGGTCGTGGGTTCTAATCCAGGTTCTGCTCCTTGTCTGCCATGTGACCTTGGGCAAGTCACTTCACTTCTCTGTGCCTCAGTTACCTCATCTGTAAAATGGGGATTGAGACTGTGAACCCCATGTGTGACAGGGACTTTGTCCAACCTCATTACCTTGTATCTACTCCAGCATTTAGAACAGTGATTGACACATAGAAAGTGCTTAACAAAGACCATTATCATTATTATTATTATTATTATTATTATTATTATTATCAGTGGTATTCATTGACCACCTCCTGGGTGCATAACACTCTAGTAAGCTCTCAGGAATGTTGAAAAGAGATATAACTGCATTATTCCTGTTATCCAGGAGATTTTGATCTAACGGGAGAGATAGACGCAGAATAAATTACATAGAGGAGGAAGGAGAGAAGGGAAAGATGAGAAAGAGGATGAACACGATTCAAGAGCACAGTTTATATAGTCACTATGAACATAGCTTCAAAGGATTTGTAATCAGGACAGGTCATAAGAAGCAGTGTTGCCTAGTGGGTAGACCGTGCGCCTGGGATTCAAATAGACATGGGTTCTGATCTCGGTTCCACCACGTGTCTGCTGTGTGACCTTGGGCAGCATCGCTTAATTTCTCTGTTCTTCAGTTCCCTCACCTGTAAAATGGGAATTGAGATGTGAGCCCCACGGGGGACATGGACTCTGTCCAATCTGATTATCTTATAATTACTCCAGCATTTAATATAGTGCCTGATACATAGTAAGCGATTCACAAAGGCCATAAGAAAAAGTTACAGTTGGCTGATCGACTGACAGATTGAGTATCCCGGGTGTGAATTAGACAAAAGTGAAACCATTCACCGTGACTAAAGGCTCTCGTTGGAAACAGGAACAATTGGGAAGCTGGAATGCAGATACCGCTGTTTCCACGGGAACCCCAAGGGCCGGCACCATCGCTGATGCCGCAGGAGATTGGGCCCTTGTCTCCCAGTAGCTCCAGAAACCACGTGAACAGATGGTGCTTGGCCTGTCCAGGATACGATATCCCTAGGCAGCGCCACTAACCATCCTTCCGGGATTCCCAACGGAGAAGCTCCTACTTTATCTAGAGGGACGAGGCCCCAACTGGAGAGCTTCTCAGGGTCTGAGGGACATCGGGGATGGACTGAGAGCTTCTTTCTGTTCCTTTCTGGATGACCGAACACAGGAGTCTGAGGGGAAAGAGGGAACCAGCCCAGCCCTGTTGAGGTCAGCGACCCCCAACTCCACGTTGCCCCGGTGAGAATGACTGGGTTTGAGTGGGATGGAGGGGCAGAGAGAGACGAGGATGAGGATAGACGAGATGGAGCCAGTCTGTGGCCTAGGTTGGGTTCCGTGCCAGGGCCACGGCCCCCAGCAGGGCAGGGGTGTTAGTAGGAGGGGAGGTGTTTTCCAGTTCAGAAACCCTCAACCTTCGCAAACCTCTGCTCCTTCCTCCTCAAACGTCGCTACCATGCCAACTACCCTCCGGCTATAGTGCTCCAGCAGAGTGTCGCACTGTGGATTACCCCCTTGGCCTTTAGTCGGTCCCACAATCCTTTGCAGAGGGTAAATGCCAGCCAGGGCTGAGAGAGTGTGACCAGGTTTAGACAGCCACTGACGCTATCAGCATTTCCTCCATGTAAGAGCTCTTCCCAAATGTTGGAAGAAGACAAATAATGTGAAAAGTTTAATACCTGCCCTCATGAGCTTTCCACTCTAGTGGGCTAGGTTGACGCAGTCTAATTTACTATTAGTCAATTAATTTTGAATCATATTTATTGAGCGCTTATTGTGTGCACTAAGTACTTGAAGAGTAATAACAATAATAGTGGTACTTGGTAAGCTCTTACTATGTCCCAAACACTTTCCTAATATCTGGGGTAGATACAGATTAAACAGGTTGGATACAGTCCTTGATTCACCTGGGGCTCACAGTCTTAACCCTCGTTTTACAGATGGGGTAACTGATGCTCAGAGAAGGTAGATGACTTGCCAATAGTCGCATAGCAGACATGAGGTGTAGCCGGAATTAGAACCCAGGTTCTTCTGATTCCTTCTTATTCCCAGGCCCACAATCTATCCACCTAAAACAACATGACAGACACATTCCCTGCCCCTTCCAGAAGGAAAAGAAGAATGGAAAGACGGTAATATGCAATTATTGTGTGCCATTTTACAGATGAGGAAATGCAGGCCCAGAGAATTGAAGCGATTTGCTCAAAGTCCCACAGCAGCAAATAGACAAAGGCAGGATTAGAACCCAAGTCTTCTGGCTCCCACTAACCTATGTTTGGGAGGGTACAATAGAACAGAGCTGGTAGATGTGTATGCTGTCTTCAAGGAGCTTACAGGCAAGAAGAGATCTCCTGGGCCTATGATTTTTCCACTGAATGAGGATGGAAATGAGTTGATTTGCACTTGGGTTAGGTGACGTGGGTTTATAGGGCTGGGAAATGAATCGGGGTAGCTGGTTGGAGGCGGGGGGATTTTAGCAGTGCTCAAAACTCAGAAAGAACTGTGCTCTCTTATATTGAGTGGATAACAGAGGGAGTTCCAGGCTAGGATGGAAATGGGAGAGTCAGTGGTGAGTAACAACTAGAAAGTTGTTTTGAGAGCCGAGAAGACATGTTGAACGATGGAAAGGGGGTGACGTGCAGTCGTAGGGTGGAGAGCATTCAAGCCGATTGTGAGTTTTTGTTGCTTGTGAAAAGAAACAACTTGCCCTGAGGGAAGGTTGAGGAGAGGAGAGATGTAAGCTGAAGGTTTAGGAAATGACTAGGTGAATAATGATGTATGTTTGTGTTTTGAGTCAGTCCAATTGTGAATGCAGATATGTGAGCAAATGGAACCAGTTTGGAATACATGGTTTTTGTGTGTGTTATTGTTGGTTGGTTGGTTTTATTGTATCGTTAACTGCTTACGTGCCAGGTACTATCCTAAGCACTGGGGTGGATAAAAGCTAATCCGCTTAGACATAGTCCATGCCCCATAGGTTGATCACAATTGTAACCCCCAATTTATAGATGAGGTAACTGAGGCTCACAGAATGTAAGTCTCTGGCCCCGGGTCACGCAGCAAAGAGAGGAGACAGGATTAAAATCCAGGTCCTTCTGTCTTCCAGGCCCATTCTTCCTCCACTAAATGGACGAATTTTTATGTAAAGGCACTTCTTGTTTGACTCTAAAACCACCGAAAAAAATTTCACAAAAGTCATGGACATATCTGTATGATCTCTGACCTCTGCTATCTGCTATTCATTTTAGTTTCGGTCTCCTTAAACAACACTTGATATTTATTAAGTGTTCACTATGTGCCAAGCAAAGTACTAAGTGGTAGGGGAGATTCAGGACAATCTGGTAGAGCACAGTCCGTGTCCCCCAAGGGATTCTCAGACTACGTAGGAGGGAAAACAGGTATCGATTCCTCATTTTACTATTGAGAAAACTGAGACATAGAGTAATTAAGTCACTTTCTCATGGCTAAGCAGCCGATAAGTGGTAGAGTTGGGCTAAGAACCCAGGTCTTCTGACTCACAGTCCTGTGTTCTTCCCAATAAGGCACACTGCTTCTACACGGTTCGAACTTGGTGCTTCCAATAGAATGGCAGCTCCTTGGGGGCAGCGATCATATGTACTAGTGCCCTCTGTAGGTACTCAATATATAGAATTGATTGACTTAGTCCTGTTCCTTCGCCGCCAACATCAGTGTCTCTACATTATAGTCTTCCCTCTTCCTGTCCTGCGAGTCGACATAATTCCGCAGAAATGATCGATGTCTCCACGGTAAACTCAAAGATCATTTTATATTAAATAACTGTCCCCTCTCCATAAAGAATTACCAGCGAGTGTCCTGTCAATTCCTTCACTCATTCCATCAATGGGCTCCAACTTTGAGTCTTCCCTCATCACATGCAGAAAGTCAATACCGCCTCCCTAAAATGTCCGGTGTCTCCACGGTGACAGTATTTCTTCTGCTGGTTTTCTCGGAGATCTGGGGCTGCATCTGGTCCATGCCGCGCTGTTCCTCCTAGATTACCTGGCGGCCCTGCCGGGGAATCTCGTGATTGTCGCCATCACTGCCCAGGACTGGAACCTCCAAACCCCCATGTACTTCTTCCTCAGGCACCAGTCCGTTCTCGACCTCTGCTACATCTCTGTTATTGTCCTCAAGTCTGTCGTCATCTTCCTGACCGATCGTAGATCCATCTCCCTCCTGGGCTGTGTGGCCCAAGTCCTTTTGGTGGTTCTGTTTGCTGTTTTAGTGCTGGTCGTCCTCATGGCCATGTCCTACGACCGCTACGCTGCCATATAACCCCCTCGCGCTGTGAGCTCATCATGGCCAACAGGTTCAGTGGAAAGATGGAGGTCGCCACCTGACTCAGCGATATGATGTTTGGGGTCTTGTATTCAGCTTCGGCTTCCTCCGCCGGGGTATCATTAGCTAACGTCCGCTTCATTCTCATCATCGTCTCGTATGTACGCATCTTCCGGGCCGTGCTGAGGATACCAGCCACCGAGGGCCGGGCCAAAGCCTTCTCCACTTGCATGCCCCATCTCACAGTCGTCACCGTCTTCCTCTCGACTGGAGCTGTTGCCTACCTCAAGCCTGTGTCCGACTCCCCCTCGCCCCTGGACCTGCTGGTGTCTACACTGTGGTGCCCCCCACCTGATCCTCCTCATCTACAGCCTGAGGAACCGGGATATCAAGACCGCCCTGGGGAGAGTCCTATAGGGGAGATAACTTCTCCCTCCTCTAAGGGACAAAATGTCTGTTTCCTTTTGCTTAATATCCCATTCTTCACGAGAGTTCTGACCGTGGGAGTATTCATATAAAGAGCTGTCCAAAGAGAAAGTCCAGCGCCTGAGAATTTATCAATGTCTGGGACAGAGGTTGGTAAGACGTGTGTGGCTGTAAGCCCAGTCTGGGCAGGGATTGTCTCTCTTTATTCTGAATGGTGCTCTCCAAGCGCCTAGTACAGTGCTCTGCACACAGAAAGCACTCAATAAATATGATGGAATGAATGAATGAATGAGTGAACGACAAATGATTGTTTGGGTGGCATCATGGCTTAGTGGAATGAGAATGTGGCTGGAAGTCATGAGATTTGAAGTAACGTGGCTCGGTAGAGAAGCAGCGTGGCTCAGTGGAAGTAGCCTGGGCTTTGGAATCAGAGGCCATGGGTTCAAATTCTGTCTCGGCACTTGTGAGCTGTGTGACTATGGGTAAGTCACTTCACTTCTCTGTACCTCAGTTCCCTCATCTGGAAAATGGGGATGAAGACTGTGAGCCCTACGTGGGACAACATGATCACCTTGTATACACCCCAGCGCTTAGAACAGTGCTTTGCACATAGTAAGCGCTTAACAAATACCATTATTATTATTATTATTATTTGAAAGGTCTGCCTGGTTCTGCTACCAGCCTGCTGTATGGCCTTGGTCCAGCCAAGTAACCTCTTTAGGTCTCTTTGTAAAATCGGGATACAATATGTGCTCTCTCTTTCTCATACAATCTGAGACCCTGTGGGTCAGGAAACGTGACCGATTTGATTAGTTTGTTTCTAATCCAGGATTTGGCAGGCTTTTGCAAGTAAATTCTTAATAAATTCTTCATAAATTCAAGAATGATAATATTGATATTAATCAATCAATCAATCATATTTATCGAGCGCTTACTGTGTGCAGAGCACTGTACTAAGCGCTTGGGTAGTACAAGTTGGCAACATATAGAGACAGTCCCTACCCAACAGTGGGCTCACAGTCTAAAAGGGGGAGACAGAGAACAAAACCAAACATACTAACAAAATAAAATAAATAGAATAGATATGTACAAGTAAAATAAATGATTAAATAGAGTAATAAATATGTACAAACAAATATACATATATATAGGTGCTGTGAGGAAGGGAAGGAGGTAATATGGGGGGATGGAGAGGGGAACGAGGTATATTACTACCGATAATGACAGTAGTTCTATGAATTTTAAGATCATTCTTCGTAGTTATGAAAATCAGAAAATCAGAGGGTGAAAAGGGAGAAGGGAATGGAAACTGTCCCCCACATTTGACTACCTGTTTCCTTGTTTTGATGCCTAGCTCCCCGATCTAGACTGTGAGCCTGTTGCGGACAGGTATTGTCTCAATTTGTTGTGGAATTGTACTTTCCGAGTGCTTAGTACAGTGCTCTGCACACTATAAGTGTTCAATAAATACGATTGATTGAATGAATGAATGAATTTGACTGATAAAATCTTTGCCTCAAATCCATTCGTTCATCCATCCATCCATCCATCCATCCGAACATCCACCCGTCCATCGGTTTGTCTGTTCATCCATCTGTCTGTCCATCCATCCATCCGAACATCCATCCGTCCAACGGTCTGTCTGTTCACCCATCTGTCTGTCCCTCCCTCCCTCCCTCCCTCCATCCATCCATCCATCCATCCATCCATCCATCCATCCGTAATAACAATAATAATAATAGTGGAATTTGTTAAGCACTTACCATGTGCCAAGCATTGTACTATGTGCTGGGGCAGATATGAGCTAATCAGGTTTTACATAGTCCCTGTCCCACATGGTGCTCATAGTCTCAATCCCCATTTTACAGATGAGATAACTGAGGTATAAATAAGTGAAGTGCTTTCCCTAAGATCACACAACAGACAATACACCTATACATCCATCCATCTATCCATTCTTTTACCCACCCACCCTTCCATCCATCCATCCATCCAACAACCCATCCATGCATCCATTAATCAATGACGTTTATTGAATGCATCCTGAGTGTAAAGTACTGTAGTGAACCCTTCCGAGAGATCAAAATAAATTAAACACCATCCCTGATTTCCAAGACCTTAAAATGTAACAGGGGAGAAAGAGTGAATTAATTAATGAGAAGACGAAGAAGAGAATGGAAAGAATGGTAAATCGATGCCTATGGGCTAAAAGAGTACATTTTATCAAGCCACTATGTACAATACTATAATGGTTGGTGTGAGTACAAAAATGGAGAAGTGATCTAAGATGCTGATTGGTAGATGTGAGAAGATGACTTAGGGAGAAGAAAAATTAATCATACGAGGCATTCTGGAAGGCCTTTCAAGATGGCGAAACTGTGCTCTGATGCACTGGAACGGGGGAGGAGGAAATGTAATACCCACTCAGTATCAGTGAATCCGTCCTTCCCAACACCCCGTTCCCAGAACCGCTCAGCCCCTCCCAAACTGATAATAATTATAAAGATAATAATAATTGCACTTGTTAAGCACTTACTATGCGTCAAGCACTGTTCTAAGCGCTGGGGTGGATACAAAGTAATCAGGTTGCCCCACCTGGGGTTCAGTCATAATCCCCATTTTCCAAATGAGGGAACTGAGGCACAGAGAAGTTAGGTGACTTGCCCAAAATCACACAGCAGACAAGTGGCAGACCCGGGATTAGAACCCAGGTCCTCTGACTCCCAAGCCCGGGCTCTTGCCACTAACCAATGCTGCTTCTCATGCTGCTTCTCTGGGTTGATACACAAAGCCAGCTCGGAGGACGGTTTTATGAAGGATTTGGAGTCATTTCTCGTTCTCTCCAGATTTGCAATCAGAAGGCATCAGAAAATATAACTGATTAAATGACCGATTGATTGTTTGAGGTCATGAACAAAATGAAACTCAAGGAAGCAGCGTCACCTAGTAGATAGAGCATGGAATTGGGAGTCGGAATGACCTGGGTTCTAATCTCGGCTCTGCTACCTTTCTGCTGTGTGACCTTGGGTAAATCCCTTCACATCCTATGGCCCCAGTTTCCTCATCTGTAAAAATGGGGAATGAAACTGTGAGCCCTATGTGGGACAGAGGCTATGTCCAACCTGATTAGCTTGTATCTAATCCCAGGATTTAGCGCAGTGCCTAGCACGTACGATGCGCATAACAGGTACCACTGAAGAAAAAAGAAAGAAGCTGAAGCGCCCACCCTTTGACCCAGAAGATCACTAATAGCGGGAACCATTGGGATGCTGTTGCCATGGGAACCTTTCAAACAAGTACCACCACTGATTCCTCATCTCTGTGGGTCTCAAAGATTGTGGGGACAGGTCATCATGGTCCGGGCCTCCCGGGACCCCCCTCGGAGCAGCGGTGACTTTATCTAAGGGGATGGGGGCCCTGTCTGGAAAGCGCGTCTCACTGTCTGCGGTATAGCAGAGAGGGGCTGACGGCTCCTCGCTGTCACTTAGTGGCCGCTGCATCCAGGAGTCCAAGGAAAAAGGGGGGACCTGCCTAGCCCAGAGCGTGTCAGTTGTCCCCCAGCCCCATGCTGCCTGGTGAGAGTGACCGAGTGTGGGGAGAGACAGGGAGGGACCATCAAGCTAATCGATGTGAGTGTGAGGGTCACTCTGAAAGTTGTTTGCACCCGGGGTCCAGGGTGGGGTTCGAACCATGGCTGCATACACAAGCAGAGAGAAACAATTTGCCCCTACCGTAGCCCCCTTGACCGCTCCAGCCACCGCTCAAACCCCAGCTACCGTGGTTGCCGGGCTAGGATGCCGTGGCATGGCGTCTGCCCCGTGCTGTGGTGACTTCAACCATTTGCTCAACCCTCCGGGCAGGGACAAGAGGGTATGACTGAGACTGCACCAGCCAGATGCTTCACCAATTCCTCCTCACAGGACTTACCCCAGAAATCTTGGGAGGATGCAAGAGATAAGCAGTGTCGCCTGGTGGATAGAGCATGGGCTGGGAGTCAGAGGTCTTGGGTTCTAATAACGGTAAACTTCTTTTTTATTTTTTAATGGTATTTGTTATGTGCTTACTATGTGTCAAACATTGTTCTAAGCACTGGGCAAGTTAACAAGGTTGGACACAATCCCTGTACCTCATGGGGCTCACAGTCTGAACAGGAGGGAGAACAGGAGAACTGAGGTACAGAGAAGATGAGTGACTCGCCCAAGGTCACACAGCAAGCAACTGGCGGAACTGGAAATATATCCCAGTCCCATGTTCTTTTCACTGGGTCAGGCTGCTTCTCTTCTGGGTGATTTGGGGCAAGTCATTTTGCTTATCTGTGCTTCAGTTCATTTGTGAGATTGGGACTGAAGCGGTGGGTCCTGTGGGGGACGGGGACTGCGACCCACCCAGTTTTCTTGTATTCACTCCAGAGCTCAGTACGGTGCTGGCACATAAGGAGAGTTTAAAAAATACCATAAAAAGAGAGGTAAAATAATGAAGGCATTTGTTAAGCTTTTACTATTAAGGTATGTTATGGCATGATCCCTGCCCTCAATGACATGCCAATTTAATAGGCTAGATAGGCTAAATGTCATTTACAACTGGGAGTAGAAAAGAATGGAACAATGGATATGTGGATGAGAAGCAGACTGGCGTAGTGGAAAGGGCATGGGTGTGGGTGTCAGAGGTCGTGGGTTCTAATCCCAGCTCTGCCACTTGTAAGCTGTGTGACTTCTGGCAAGTCAATTAACTTCTTTGTCCCTCCGTTGCCTCATCTGTAAAATAAGGATTGAGATCAGGTGGGACAACCTGATTACCTTCTATCTCCCCTGTGCATAGACCAGTGCTCGACACATAGTAAGCGCTTAATAAATACTATGATCATTGTTATCATCATTATTGCTTGATAATCATATTTTTTGAGTGCTTAGTGTGCTTGGAGCAGAAAACTGAGTGCTGGGGAGAGTTCCCTATGAAAGGGTAGGTAGACATGTTACCTGCCCAAAGGAGCTCACCGTATAGGGTGGAAGCAGACATTAATCTTTCAACCAATCGGATACATTTATTGAGCTCTTACTGTGTGCAGATCACTGTACTAAATGCTTGGAGGAATACAAGGTAAATGAGTTGGTAGATATGTTTCCTCAAGGATCTTACAGTCTAGAGTAATGGACCTTACCTTCAGCAGCAATATCCTGAGGGTCAGCGGATGCATTAAATCTGGAGATGGTCACTAACAGATGGTGGGAAGAAGTGAATTAGCCAAATCCTCATTGACAAGGTGAAATTCGAGAGGATTTTTTAGGATCGGATAACTTCGGGCTGGGGATTTAAATGGGTGGATTTCCAGGCCAAAGGAAGGGCATGGGAGCCAGAGGTGGGAGGAGGAAGTGTCGAAAGCGAGTCATAGTAAGAAGGTTCTTTTTGGAGGGTTGGTTGAAGAAGGCAGATAATGAGGAGAGTTAGAACAGTTGGATGGCACTGAAGTCAGTGAAATCAACCCAACTACAATCTGTTATTTCTCTTGACTGTAAACTCGTTGTGGGTGGGGACAATGTTTGCTACCATTCTATTGTACTCTCCCCAGCATTTAGAACAGTGCTCTGCTCACAGTAAGTGCTTAATAAATATTACTGAACGAATTTATTTTCCGCTTTACAGGAACTGCTGCAATCACGTTCCCTGTGCTAGATGCTGTGTGTTTGTGTGTGTGTGTGTGTGTGCGCGCGCACACACACACACACGCACACACGGAGTATTAGGTAGCAGAACAGCGAACAAGTTCAGGCAGTGGGGAACGTTGAAGAGAAAGATAGAAAAAGATCTCCCTCCAAACTGTTAACTCGATGTGGGCAGGGAATGTGTCTACGAACTCTATTGGGGTGGCCGTGGGGAGTCGATCTCAGGAATTCCCTTTAAATTGACCCACATAATGTGAAAATCTGGATCTTTCTTTATCCCTGTCGGATAAGCAACTCAAATATAATATTGAATTCAGTAGCTGTCTCCTCTCCATAAGGAACCACTAGCAAATGACCTGTCAGTTTCTTCACCCATCCCATCATTGAACTCTAATTTTGTGTCTTTCCTCATCCACTGCAGAAAGTCAATGCTGCGTCCCTTAAATGCCCAACGTCTCCGCGGTGATGGGATTCCTCCTGCTGGGTTTCTCGGAGGTCCGGGAGCTACAGCTGGTCCACGCTGCGCTGCTTCTCCTGGTCTACCTCGCGTCCCTGACGGGGACTCTCCTCATCGTCTCCATCACCGCCCTCTACCGGCGCCTCTGCAACCCCATGTACGTCTTCCCTAGGCATCTGTCCGTCCTTGAACGCTGCAACATGTCCGTCCCCGTCCCCAACTCTGTCGTCATCTCCCTTACCGTCCTTAAAGAAATCTTCTTCCTAGGCTATGGACCATAGGTCTGTCTCGTGATTTTCTTTGTATGTGCAGAATAGTTGGTCCTCGCGGTGATGTCGTATGACCGATACGCTGCTATTCATTCATTCATTCAATCGTATTTATTGAGCGCTTACTGTGTGCAGAGGACTGTACTAAGCGCTTGCTATCTACCTCCCCCTGCGCTTTGAGGTCGTCATGAACAGAGTGGCCTGAGGGAAGATGGCAGCTCAGTGGGGGCCTGATTGGAGTCTTGTTTTCAGCTCCGACCATCTCCCTCTCCTTCTGCGGGTCCAATATTTTCCAGCAGTTTTTCTGTGACATCAACTCCCGGCTGAAGATCACCTGAAGATCATCAACTCCCGGCTGAAGATCACGGCGACCATGTCGCCGTCGACATAAGCGTCACTGCCGGGTTAGCGTTAGGCGTCGGCTGCTTCATTCTCATCATCGTTCCGAACGTGCACATCTTCCGGGCCGTGCTGAGGATGCCAGTAGCCGAGAGCTGGGTCAAAACATGCTCCACTTGCCTGCTGCACATCGCCGTCGTCACTCATTTTGTCATTATTTATTTCTGTGCTTACTTTAAGCCACCCTCAGATTCCCCCTCAGTACCTGATCTGCTGGTGTCCGTGTGGTACACTATGGTGTCCCCCGCCCTGAAATCCCTCATCTACAGCCTGAGTTACCGGGATGTGAAGGCCGCCCTGGGAAGAGGGCTAGGCACCAAGTGGCTTCCATCTTGGGTATGTAAAGTCACCATTCCTGTCCTGCTGGAGTCAACACGGCCACAGTAAATGACCCCAGCAAATTAGAGAGACCAGATCTTTGTGTGTTTCACCAACAGACCACCCTAGGGGGAGGAAAAAACATCTATAGCACATTTAGAACGAGCTCCTCATTTCCGCAGACAGATTGGGTGAGGCTAGATTCGTCTTCTGCCACTTGAGCTGAAGGCCACCCTTCAATGGAGGGCACAAGCCTTAATGGAAGGTGACGCTCAAAGTCATACCTTCGTCAGTCGGAACTTATTTCCCCGAGAAATAATGTCGTCGGTGGGGAATTAGCTCCTGAATTGACTCATTTCCCTGCTGTGGAACCCGACCTGAAGCCTCTAAACTTTACACTGGCCTATTACCAAATTGCAGAATGTACCTTGCTCCTATTTTCGCGTTTCTTTAGAGTGTTTCATGTCTAAATGTGTGTGTGTGTGTGTGTGTCTGTGTGTGTCTGTGTGTGTGTGTGTCCCTTTATGTCGGTGCAAAGTATGGCTCAAACTAAAGTAAATTTCCACAGAATGATTAATTATTTTTTTTTTTGCTTTTTTCTTTTATTGGCGCTCAGAGTGATCAATCAATCAATGCTTTTTTGTGGGTTTTTTTCTAACTGGTATTTTTTTAAGCCCTTCCTATGTGACAGGCACTGTACTAAGTACTTGGGTAGTTACAAGTTAGTCAGGTTGGACATCAAAATTATATTCAGGTGAACACTATGTTCAGAGTTCCACACACAGAGTTCCACACACAGTAAACATTCAATAAATGCTATCGATTGATTGATTGATGAAAGGAGAATGAGCAACAGCAGATTACCCAAACAGCTACTGAATGGAAAGCAAAAACTGAGAAACTAAAAACAAGGGGCAGACGGCCAAATAACGTCTGAGAGGATATTTCATCCTCTAGACCACTTTCAAGGACCAGGAACCACGTGACCAGAGGGTTCCCATATCGCCTGGGCCCCGAGGTTCCTGGGTAGGCCCTCAAGCCGGTCTTCCAGGAATTCTTTCATTCATTCAATCGCATTTATTGAGCGCTTACTGTGTGCAGAGCACTGTACTAAGCGCTTGAGAATTGCAAGTTGGCAACATATACAGAAGTTCCCTAAGGAACAATGGGCTCACAGTCTAGTAGGGGGAGACAGGCAACAAAACATGTAGATAGGTGTCAAAATTGTCAGAACCAATAGAATTAAAGCTATATGAAAATAATTAACAAAATAAATAGAATTGTAAATATGTACAAGTAAAATAAATACAGTGATAAATCTGTACAAATATATACCATTGCTGTGTGGATATTATCAGTCAGTAAATCAGCCTAGTACAGTGCTCTGCACACAGTAAAGGCTCAATAAATACGATTGAATTAATGAATGAATATTTATTGAGTGTAGAGCAGAGCCCTATGTGTCGAGCACTATATTAATGCTTGGGAGAGTATAATATAACAATATAACAGACACATTCCCTACACACAATGACCTTACAGTCTCTGTACATATCTGTAATTTGTATTAACATCTTTATCCCCCTTTATACTGTAAGGTTGTTGTGTGGAGGGAACATGTCTACCAACTCTGTTGCATTGTATTTTTCCAACTACTTGGTATAGTGCTCTGCACATGTAAATACTCAAAAATATGATTTCTTAATTGCTTGCTTGATTGATACTACAACTTCTACTAGGGCCTTTGCTGCTATTACTGCTACTCTTACTGTGACTGCTTTCCCTTCTTATATGTTTGTCATCTTGTCCCCACTTGGAGAATTATGGTGCCAATCATTCATTCATTCATTCATTCATTCAATCAAATTTACTGAGTGCTTACTGTGTGCATAACATTGTACTAAGCTCTTGGAAAATGCCATTGGGCAACAGAAAAAGACAGTCCCTATCCAACAACGGGCTCGCAGTCTAGAGGGGGAAGGCAGACAACAAAACAAAACAAGTAGACAAGTGTCAATACCATCAAAATAGATAAGTAGAAGTATAGATATATTCACATCACTAATAAAACAAAAAGGGTAAATAAAATCTGTACAAATAAGCACAAGTGTTGTGGGGAGGGGTTGGAGTAGGGCAGAGGAAGGGAGTGGGGGTGATGGAGAGAAGGGGAAGAGCAGAGAAAAAGAGTGGGGTCTCAGTCTGGGTAGGCCTCCTGGAGGTGGTGAGCTCTCAATAGGGCTTTATAGGGAGGAAGAGAACTAGTTTGGCGGATGTGTGGAGGGAGGGGAATCCAGGCCAGAAGTAGGACGTGGGCCAGGTGTCGACGGCGCGACAGGCGAGAACGAGGCACAGTGAGGAGGTTAGTAGCAGAGGAACGGAGTGGGCGGGCTGGGCTGCAGAAGGAGAAAAGCGAGGTGAGGTAGGAGGGGGCAAGGTGATGGAGAGCTTTGAAGCCAATAGTGAGGAGTTTTTGCTTCATGCGAAGGTTGATAGGCAACCACTGGAGGTTTTTGAGGAGGGGAGTGACATGCCCAGAGCGTTTCTGTAGAAAGATAATACGGGCAGCAGAGTGAAGTATAAATTGAAATGGGGAGAGACAGGAGGATGGGAGATCAGAAAGGAGGCTTATGCAATAATCCTATCGGGATAAGATGAGAGACTGTACCAACAAGGTAGCGGTTTGGATAGAGGAAAGGGTGGATCATGGCAATGCTGTGAAGGTGAAACCGGCAGGGATTGGTGCCGGATTGGATATTTGGGCTGAATGAAAGAGCAGAGTCAAGAATGACACCAAGGTAGTGGGCTTGTGAGGTGGAAAGGATGGTAGTGCCGTCCAAAGTGATGGGCATGTCAGGGAGAAGCAGGGTTTGGGAGGGAGGATAAGGATCTCAGTCTTGGACATGCTGAGGTTTAGGTGGCGGACAGACATCCAGGTGGAGATGTCCTGAAGGCAGGAGGAGATACGAGCCTGGAGGGAGGGAGAGAAAGCTGGGGCGAAGATGTAGATTTGTGTGTCATCAGCGTAGAGGTGATAGTTGAAGCCATGGAAGGGAATGAGTTCACCGAGTGAGTGTAGATAGAGAACAGAAGGGGACCAAGAACTGACCCTTGAGGAACCCGTACAGTAGGGGTATGGGACGGGGTGGAGGAGCCTGCAAAGGAGGCCGAGAATGTACGGCCAGAGAGATAAGAGGAGAACCAGGAGAGGACAGAGTCCGTAAAGACAAGATTGGATAATGTCTTGAGGAGAAGTGGATGGTCGACACTGTCAAAGGCAGCTGAGAGTTTGAGGAAGATTAGGATAGAGTAGGAGCCATTGGATCTGGCAAGAAGGAGGACATTCCCGACCTTTGAGAGGGCAGTTTGGGTGGAGTGGAGGGGACGGAGGTCGGATGGGAGGAGGTCTAGGAGAGAGTTGGAGTTGAGAAATTCGAGGCAGCGCGTGTAGACTATTCGTTCTAGGAGTTTGGAAAGGAAGGGTAGAAGAGAGATAGGAGGGGCAGTGGGGTCAAGGGAGGGTTATTTAGGATGGGGTGATGTGGGCATGTTTGAAGTCAGAGGGGAAGAAACTATTGAAGAGTGAGCCATTGAAGATGGACGTTAAGAAGAGGAGGAGTGAAGGGGTGAGAGGTTTTATAAAATGACAGGGAATGGGGTCCGAAGCAAAGGTGAATGGGGTGGCTCTTGAGAGGAGGTAGGAGATCTCATCTGGCGATACTGCTGGGAAGGATGGGAAAGTTGAGGACGGGGTTGCGAGTGGGGTGGAGAGAGTGGAGAAGGGCAGGCGTGACTTTGGGGAGCTCAGACCTGATAGTGTATGAAGTAGGTGGCCAGATTGTTGTGGGGTGAACGTTGGAGGAGGAGGAGGAACAGGGGTCCTGAGGAGGGAATTAAGTGTCCGGAACAACTGATTGGGGTGAAGGGCACGGGTGTCCATATGGGAAGAAAAATAGTTTTCTCTGTCAGAGGAGAGGGCAAGGTTAGAGCAGGAATGGATAAATTTAAAACGAACAAGGTTGGCCTGATGTTTATAGTTTCGACAGCAGCGTTCAGCATCTCAGGCATAATTGCAAAGAAGGAGGACACTGGCAGTGATCTAAGGTTGTGGGTGAGTGGTGCGAGAGCAACGAAGGGAAAGGGGAGTGAGCGAGTTGAGTTGAGTAGAGAGGGTGGGGTTGAGAGCAGTAATCTGGTCAACAAGAGTGGGTAGAGAGGATAGGGAGGAGATGTGGGTTGTGATGCCCTGAGAGAGAAGGATGGGGTCGATAGAGTGGAGGTCTCTGTCGTGGAGCTTTATAGATTAACAGCGGGGAGCAGTGTGAGAGGAGGCAGGTGAGAAGGTTGTGATCAGAGAGAGGGATCTCAGAGTTGGTGAGTGTGGAAATAGTGCAGTGGTAGGAGATGATGAGATATAGTGTGTGACCAGGTTGGTGAGTGGGCGAGGTGGGGTGAAGCAGGAGGTTGGCAGAGTCAAGGAGAGATAGAAGGCGGGCGGCAGAGGAGTCACCGGGTACATCCATGTGGATGTTGAAGTCTCCGAGGATCAGAGTGGGCATGGAAAAGGAGATAAGGGAGGAGAGAAAACGGTCAAAACGTTTAATGAAGTTGGAGGTGGGACCAGGAGGGAGGTAGATGAGCCCCCTCAATCCTCCTTGGATTTCCCTCAGATTAAGTGGAAGCTTTTTACCAAGTTTCTAGGTCATTTTGTAATGGATAACTGTCTTCCAATATACCTTGGGTTTCTCCTCCCTTAGACTCACAGGAAAAACTCTTGTTGATTTCTTCACCTCATCGAGATCTTTGTGCTGTGCACGGAGTCAACATCACCTTCCAATGAGCAACGTCTCCACGGTGAAGGAATTCTTCCTGCTGGGATTCTCAGAGGTCCGGGAGCTGCAGCTGGTTCACGCTGCGCTGTCTTCCTGGTTTACCTGGCAGCTCTGACGGGGAATCTCCTCATCATCGCCATCGCTGCCCCCGACCGACACCTCCAAACCCCCATTTACTTCTTCCTCAGGAACCTGTCAGTCCTCGACTTCTGCCTCCTCTCCGTCACCGTCCCCAACTCCAACCACAATTCCCTGACCAACAAGAGATTCATCTCCCTTGTGGACTGTGCCATCCAAGTCTTCTCTGTGGTCTAGTTTGTTGTCTGGAATTGTCCGTCTTCACGGCCATGTCCTACGACCGATACTCTGCCATCTGCCTTCCCCTGAGCTACGAGGTAGTCATGGCTCCAGGGGCCTGTGGGAAGATGGCCGCCGCCTCATGGCTCAGTGGGGCCAGGTTGAAGTCTTTTTTTTCAGCTTCGACCTTATCCTTGTCTTCTGTGGGTCTAACATTGTCCAGCAGTTTTTCTGTGTTGTCCCCTCCCTGCTGAAGATAACCTGCTCTGAGGACCACGTTGCCGTCGACGTGAGCTTCACCGCCTGGGTAGCGTTCGGTGTAGTCTACTTCTTCTCATCATCGTCTCCTACGTGAGCATCTTCCGGGCCGTGCTGAGGATGCCGACCGCTGAGGACCGGTCCAAAGCCTTCTCCACCTGTCTGTCCCATCTCATCGTCATGACCATTTTTTTTCTCCACAGCCGCCTTCTCCCACTTAAAACCGACTTCCAACTCCTCCTTCCAGCTGGAGCTTCTCGTGTCCTTGTTCTACACCTTGGTGCCCCACTGCCGTAAACCCCCTCAGAACAGAGACGTGAAGATGGCCATGGGGAGGGTTCTGGTTGGAAGTCTTTTCTCCAAAAATAGAAAATTTCACGCTCTGACCCTAGACGGACCTGACTCTATCGACTGACTTAATTGACTCTATATGGACTTGATCGTCCTACAGAGATCTGAGATATATGTGGTTAGAGACCTGGCTGCACGTGGCCTATTACCAATGGCTTTGACTAGTTTGGTAGAAGAGTTTTTAATCCAGCTGTTCTTGATTGGCACTTAAATCTAGTTCCCATACCTGGGGTTGGATCCCTGCACTTGGATTCACCACCCTTTATTCACCATCAGCAGAGGGTAGATCACGGGTCTAGGAGTCAGAAAGACCTGGGTTCTAATCGTGGCTCTGCCACTTCTCTTCTGTGTGATCCTGGGGAAGTCACCTCATTTCTATGGGCCTCAGTTCCCTCATCTGTAAATGGGGATTAATACTGTGGGCCCCATGTTTCCAACCTGATTATCTGGTATCTATCCCAGTGGTTAATATAGTGCCTGGTATATAGTAACAAATACCATTAAAGAAAATTGCAGAAGGGTGATTTAAATTTAATTTTGATCCACAAATCTTCCCCAGAAGCCAGGAGCAGGGGTACAGGTTGAATTTTTCCAACCACTTAATGCTCTCCGTTGTCACTCAACAAGCGCCATTATGATTTCTCCTCCTACTCTTACTGTTGCTGCTATTATTGTAGAATTTACTTCAATATTTAAGTATTAGTTCAATCAGTCAATCAATCAGAAATCATTCACTTTGAAGTACAACAGAAGGCCAAGATACATTCTTTGCACAAAAGGAGCTTAAATCTTTCAAAAATGTTACAGGTGCCTATGACACACAGCCATTCAGTGTCAAAACTGGTATGACTTCTTGGGGTCCTTTTCTTTTTTTTTTTGTCCAGTCATTCTGAATATTGGATTCAACCATGACTCTCCAAATTGACTAGGGTGCCTATTCTCCCTACCACGATGTATGTCCAATCCCCAGAGTTGAAACAGAAAGCTATTATTAATCATAGAAAGAGAATGATGAGTCTGTTGAGGTTGGTCTAGGAAGGAGTCCCAGAGTGGACACCACATGGGACTGGGCAGTTATTTAGGTTGTAAGGGTCGGGACCACAGAGGGCCCAAGATCCCAGCCTTCTGAGATTTCTGGACAGTCAGCTGTCTCAGCGGAGCCCTGGGACCGTCCTCCCACGGGGAATCCCCCAGGAAATAACCCGGCCGTTGTCTGAGGGGACGGCGCCGCCTTCCGGATAGCCTAGAGGGGGAGAAAGGATAGCGACAGCTCCGACCCCTCACCCAGACCTCCCTGTCACAGCCACCCGCGTCCAGGACCGACGAGATAGGGTGAGCCTCTCTCTCAGCAAAGGTCGTTGCTCTCCAGCCCAGGACAGGCCCGGTGACACTGGAGAGGAACAGGGGAAAGGTGAGGGGCAGGGAAGACGGAATTGAAATGGGAGTCTGAGATAAAAGGAGATCTGAGCTGAAATTTTTCCTGTTCCGTCGTCTGAGTTCACCCAATCAACCTATCAATCAGTCTGTAGCATTTATTGAACATTTATTCAGTGCAGAGTACCTTACATTACATTACATTAGTTGCATTACAGTTCCAGGCACATAGAGTGGACGCGGGCACACTGATCACGCACCTCGCCTGTCCCGCGCGGGGCCTCAGGCTGGAGCGGCCGCGGCACTACTGCGCACGCTCCCTGCCTTTCATTGCTTTATTCATTCAATCATATTTGTTGAGCGCTTCCTGTGTGTAGAGCATTGTGGTAGGAGCTTGGGAAGTACACGTTGGCAACATATAGCGACGGTCCCTGGAGCTGCCATGGCCCCACTGCGCACGCTCCCCCCCTGGCCTGTCCCGCGCGGCGCCTGAGGCTGGCGCCGGCCGCAGCTCCACTGTGCATGCTCCCCGCCTTGCCAGTCCCGCGCGGCGCCTGAGGCTCGAGCGGCCACGGCGCAACTGCGCAGGCGCCCCGCCTTTCCCACGCGGAGCCTCAGGCCGGAGCGGCCACGGCCCCAGTGCGCAGGCGCCCCACCTTTCCTGTCCCGCTCGGCGCCTCAGGCCCCACTGCGCAGGCACCCCGGCCGGCCTTCCCGTCGCTGAGGCGGGCGTGGCGATGGTGTCGGGGCGGGGCGGGGCGGCGCTGCGACCTGATCGTGCTGGAGGGCATGGACCGGGCCGGCAAGACCACCCAGTGCCGGAAGCTGGTGGACGCCTTGGGGGCCAGCGGACAGCCCGCCCAACTCCTCGTCTTCCCGGGTACAACCTCAGGTTCTCCCCCTCATCCCCCCAGCCCTACCTCCTTCCCCTCCCCACAGCACCTTTATATATGTTTGTACAGATGGATTACTCTATTGACTTTACTCGTACATATTGACTATTCTATTTATTTTATTTTGTTAATATGTTTTGTTTTGTTGTCCGTCTCCCCCTTCTAGACTGTGAGCCCGCTGTCGGATAGGGATCGTCTCTCTATGTTGCCAACTTGGACTTCTCAAGCGCTTAGTACAGTGCTCTGCACATAGTAAGCGCTCAATAAATACGATTGAATGAATGAATAGTAAGCGCTTAACAAATACAATTATTATCATTTGCGAAAGTACAATACAAAAGCGCCTAGTACAGTGCTTTCTTGTGGCACCTGCTAAGCACTTACCATGTACCAAGTATGATACTAAGCACTGCGGTAGACACAAGATAGGTTGAATAGAGAACATATTCCACAGGGAACTCACAGTTTGAATCCCCATTTTACAGATGAGGTAACTGAGGCACAGAAAAGTGAAGGTCACCCAGCAGACAAGTGGCAGAGCAGTCGTTGATACATAGTTAGCACTTAACCTTATCTAATTCTCCACAGTGGAAGGATCGAAGTTCAGCCACATTGATTGAAGCAGACAGATGGAGACAGAATTTGAGGATAACGTATTGTAGCTATAATCCATTCTGCCTCACTCTGATGGGTTTTGGCTAGAGCTTGCAATTAGATTTGTACCCTTTGAGCACTTGGTATTCACCCCACCCACCACCCCCTTCAGCCCCACAGCACTTACGTCTATATATGTAATTTATTTATTTGTATCAATGCCTGCCTCCCCGTCTAAGCTATAAGGTCTTTGTGGGCAGGAGATGTGTTTATCAATCAATCAATCAATCAATCAATCAATCAATCGCATTTATTGAGCGCTTACTATGTGCAGAGCACTGTACTAAGCGCTTGGGAAGTACAAATTGGCATCACATAGAGACAGTCCCTACCCAACAGTGGGCTCACAGTCTAAAAGGGGGAGACAGAAAACAGAACCAAACATACCAACAAAATAAAATAAGTAGGATAGAAATGTACAAGTAAAATAAATAAATAAATAAATAGAGTAATAAATATGTACAACCATATATACATATATACAGGTGCTGTGGGGAAGGG
The DNA here is from genome assembly GCF_015852505.1 of Tachyglossus aculeatus. Lineage (NCBI taxonomy): Eukaryota > Metazoa > Chordata > Mammalia > Monotremata > Tachyglossidae > Tachyglossus > Tachyglossus aculeatus. The sequence goes on along the minus strand of NW_024044831.1, from coordinate 5,212,575 downwards.
AAGGAGGTAAGACGGGGGGATGGAGAGGGGGACGAGGGGGGAGAGGAAAGAAGGGGCTCAGTCTGGGAAGGCCTCCTGGAGGAGGTGAGCTCTCAGCAGGGCCTTGAAGGGAGGAAGAGAGCTAGCTTGGCGGATGGGCAGAGGGAGGGCATTCCAGGCCCGGGGGATGACGTGGGCCGGGGGTCGATGGCGGGACAGGCGAGAGCGAGGTACAGTGAGGAGATTAGTGGTGGAGGAGCGGAGGGTGCGGGCTGGGCAGTAGAAGGAGAGAAGGGAGGTGAGGTAGGAGGGGGCGAGGTGATGGACAGCCTTGAAGCCCAGGGTGAGGAGTTTCTGCTTGATGTGCAGATTGATCGGTAGCCATTGGAGGTTTTTGAGGAGGGGAGTAATATGTTCAGAGCGTTTCTGGACAAAGATAATCCGGGCAGCAGCATGAAGTATGGATTGAAGTGGAGAGAGACACGAGGATGGGAGATCAGAGAGAAGGCTAGTGCAGTAGTCCAGACGGAATAGGATGAGAGCTTGAATTAGCAGGGTAGCGGTTTGGATGGAGAGGAAAGGGCGGATCTTGGCAATGTTGCGGAGCTGAGACCGGCAGGTTTTGGTGACGGCTTGGATGTGAGGGGTGAATGAGAGAGCGGAGTCGAGGATGACACCAAGGTTGCGGGCTTGTGAGACGGGAAGGATGGTAGTGCCGTCAACAGAGATGGGAAAGTCAGGGAGAGGACAAGGTTTGGGAGGGAAGACAAGGAGCTCAGTCTTCGACATGTTGAGCTTTAGGTGGCGGGCGGACATCCAGATGGAGATGTCCTGAAGGCAGGAGGAGATGCGAGCCTGGAGGGAGGGGGAGAAAGCAGGGGCAGAGATGTAGATCTGGGTGTCATCAGCGTAGAGATGATAGTTGAAGCCGTGGGAGCGAATGAGGTCACCAAGGGAGTGAGTGTATATTGAGAACAGAAGGGGACCAAGCACTGAACCTTGGGGAACCCCCACAGTAAGAGGATGGGAGGAGGAGGAGGAGCCTGCAAAAGAGACTGAGAAAGAACGACCGGAGAGATAAGAGGAGAACCAGGAGAGGACGGAGTCTGTGAAGCCAAGGTCAGATAACGTGTTGAGGAGAAGGGGGTGGTCCACAGTGTTAAAGGCAGCTGAGAGGTCGAGGAGGATTAGGACAGAGTATGAGCCGTTGGATTTGGCAAGCAGGAGGTCATTGGTGACCTTTGAGAGCGCAGTTTCCGTGGAATGAAGGGGACGGAAGCCAGACTGGAGGGGGTCGAGGAGAGAGTTGTTGTTGAGGAATTCTAGGCAGCGCGTGTAGACAACTCGTTCAAGGAGTTTGGAAAGGAATGGTAGGAGGGATATGGGACGATAACTAGAAGGTGAGGTGGGGTCAAGAGAGGGTTTTTTTAGGATGGGAGAGACATGGGCATGTTTGAAGGCTGTTATCAACTCTGTTATAGTGTACTCTCCCAAGAACCTAGTACAGTGTTCTGCATATAGCAAGCACTCAGTAAATACCATTGATTTATTGATTCCAAGCATGTAGTACAGTGCTCTGCATACAGTAAATTCTCAGTAAATACCATTGATTGTTTTATCAATGGATAGAACCCTTTCAGGAAAATTGGGAACTTCAGAATTGCCTCCCCATGTAGGACAGGGGAAGGGGCCTATCAGCCTATAGTATATATACACAAGCACTTAATTCAGTGCTCGGCACATATCAGCCTATCAATTCGTGGTATTCATTCATTCATTCATTCAATCAATCGTATTTATTGAGCGCTTACTGTATGCACAGCACTGTACGAAGCGATTGGGAAGTACAAGTCGGCAACGTATAGAGATGGTCCCTACTCAACAACGGGCTCACAGTCTAGAAGAGGGAGACAGACAACAAAACAAAACACGTAGTCAGGTGTCAAAATCATCAGAACAAATACAGTTAAAGCTATATGCACATCATTAACAAAATAAATAGAATAGTAAGTATGTACAAGTAAAATAAACAGAGTAGTAAATCTGTACAAATATATACAAGTGCTGTGGGCAGGGAAAGGAAGTGGGGGGGATCGGGAGGAGGAGAGGAAAAAAAATGGGGCCTTCTGGGAAGGCCTTCTGGAGGAGGTGAGCTCTCAGTAGGGCTTTGAAGGGAGGAAGAGAGCTAGCTTGGCAGATGTGTCGAGGGAGGGCATTCTAGGATTGACTGCTTCCTATGTGCAGTGCACTGTTCTTAGCTCTTGGGAGCAGACATGTTCCCTTCCCATAATGAGTTTATTTTCTAGATAGTAAGTGCTTAACAAACACCACAATTTATTATCATTACTACTACTACTACTATTACCCAACTCTGTGAACGTATCCGGATATGTTACATGTTTTAGAAAGAAACGCTGCCTCTACTCTCTCAAGCGCTTAATATAATGCTCTGCACAGACGGAGTGTTCAATAAATACCATTAATGGTGACAAGTGAGGTGTTGGATGCGATGAGTGCTACAGCAGGGTTCTCCTTAACACACAGTTTTGTGAGAACACAACTAGTACCTTCTAGGAGAAATGGGTGTAAATGACAAGAGAAAGTCATGAGGCTGTGTATCCACAGTCCCTGCTGATGTTTAGACTGAACTAAACATCAATAAACTCTGGAAGGGTTTCTGTTTTGTCCTAATCCAAACCAGAAATCTGGACGAGGTGAGCAGATGAGGCTTATTCAGGGACGGAGTCACTGTCCTTTTGCGCAAATTTCTCTCTGAAGGTTGTCATCTACCTCTGAATCAGGTTTTTTATGGTATTGCCTAAGCACGTACTATGTGTCAGGCACTGTACTAAGCGCTGGGGTCGATACAAGCTAATCGGTTTAGGCACAGTCCATGTACCACGTGGGGCTCACAGTCTTAATCCCCATTTTGCAGATGAGGGCACTGAGACACCGAGAGGATAAGTGACCTGTCCAAGGTCACCCAGCAGACAAGTGGTGGAGCCGGGATTGGAACCCAGGGATTAGAACCCACGTCTTTAAACGCGATGGCCAGAGTACTATCCCAGGACGTGACCAACATCTCCATGGTGACAGAATTCCTCCTGCTGGGTTTCTGAGAGGTCAGGGAGCTGCAGCTGGTCCAAGCCACGTTGTTTCTCCTGCTCTACTTGGAGGCCCTGGAGGGGAATCTCCTCATCGTCGGCGTCACCGCCCTCGACCAGCACCTCCATACCCCCATGTACTTCTTCCTCAGGACCCTGTCCATCCTCGACCTCTGCCTCATCACCGTCACCGTCACTAACTCTGTTCTCAACTCCTTGACCAACCGCAACTCCATCTCCTTCTTGGGCTGTGCTGATCAGGACTTCCTGGTGCTCTAGCTTGGCGGTTCGGAATTTTTCGTCCTCATAGCGATGTCCTACGAACGCTACGTGGCGGTATGCCCCCACCGCGCCGAGCAATGGTGTCATCATGGACCCAGGGGTCTGTGTAAAGATGACCGCCGCCTCCTGGGCCAGCGGGGGGATGTGTGGAATCTTGTTTTCGGCTCCAACCTTCTCTCTGTTCTTCTGTGGGCTCAACGCCGTCCCCCAGGTCTTCTGTGATGCCCCCTCCCAGTTGAAGATCTCCTGCTCCGAGGACCACTTTGCCATCAATGTGTGGGTGACTACGGAGGTGGCGGTCGCTTTCGTCTGCTTCGCCTCTATCGTCGTCTCGTACACGCGTAGCTTCCGGACCGTGCTGAGGACGCCACCCGCTGAGGGCCGGGCCAAAACCTTCTACACTTTCCTGTCTCACCTCGGCGTCGTCACTCTGTAATGACCTGTTTCTGTGCTTACTTGAAGCCTTTGTCAGGCTGCCCCCCGACGCTGGACCTGCTGGTGTCCATGTTCTACACCACGGTGCCCCCCCTCCCTGACCCCCCTCATCTACAGCCTGAGGAACCGGGACGTGAAGACCGCCCTCGGGAGGGTCTTTGGAGTGAATGGCTTCCATTTTGGGGAGAAAATCGTCATCTTGTCACTTGAGTGATGCCAGTATCGGTTAGAGACCTGATCTTTGTACCTAAACGTGAGTTACCCAAATTTTCCCAAAGGAATCAATTAATCCATCAATTAATCATATTCACTGACTGCGTACCATGTGCAGAGCACTGTACTAAGCGCTTTGGAGAGGACAGTGTAACGGAGCTGATAGACACGTTCTGTGTCTACCATTCATGAGCACTTACTGTGAATCATCTGAGCCTGAGCACTGTAGTATGTGATTTGAATAGAACAATGGAATTTGCAGGCATGATCAATCAGTCAATCAGTGGTATTTATTAGACTCAGACTATATGCAGCACTGTTCTAAGCACATGGGAGAATATAAAGAGTTAGCAGACAATTCCTGCCTTCAAGAAACTTACAATCTAACAGGGGAAAAAGGCATCAGAATAAACTACAGACAAAAGGAAGAAGGAAAGGGGATATTTTACCGTATAAATAATAAGATATATGTAGTATTTACATAAATGCGAAGGGGGCTCGTGAGTACTCACATTCATAGGTGGTATAAGACTCTGAACAGGCAATTCATTCATTCATTCAATTGTATTTATTGAGCGTTTAAGAGCACTGTACTGAGCTCTTGGTAAGTACAATTCAGCAATAGAGAAAATCCCTGCCCACAGTGGGCTCACAGTCTAGAAGTGGGGAGACAGACAACAAAACAAGTTAACAGGCATCAATAGAAATAAATATAATTATAGATATATACATAACAGAACGAGTAAACATGCATGAATATAAATAAACGGAATTATAGGTATATATATACATAAGTGCTGTGGGGCTGGGGGAAGAGCAAAGGGAGAAAGATGGGGCGATGTGAAGGGGAGGAGGAGTTGGGGAAAAGGAGGGCTTAGTCTGGGAGGAAAAGGAGGGCTTGTAATCATAACTGTGGTATTTGTTAAGCGTTTACTATGTGCTAAACACTGAAATAAGCACTGGAATCATCAGATAATCAGATAACAATATATTACGATCCCAAATAGAGCTCAGAGTAGGAGCAAGAACAGCAATTGAATCCCCATTTTTGCAGATGAGAGAACTGGTGCACAAAGACGTTAAGACTTGTCCAAGGTCACACAGCAAGTACATGGTAGTGCCGGGATTAGAAACTGTGAGCCAAATACCAGTAGTGGAAAATAGAAAGGCAAAGGAGAGTCAATAGTTTGGCTTGAAGGACAGCACTACCTAAAGTATAGAGCACGAGCATGTGTGTCACAAGGACCTGGGTTCTAATCCTGGCTCTGCCACTTGTCGTCTGTGAGACCTTGGGTAAGTCACTTCACTTGTCAGTGTCTCAGTTACCTCATCTGTAAAATGGGGATTAAGACTGTGACAGGGACTGTGTATAACCCAATTGCTTGTATCCGCCCCAGCACTTAATACAGTGCCTGGTACATAATAAGTGCTTAACAAATGCTGTAATCATTTTTATCACAAGGGACTAAAGAGTGGGAGCTGGGATGTAGTTGTATTACAGAGGCACAGAAAAGTGAAGTGAATTAGCCAAGGTCACACAGCAGACAAGTGGAGGAGATGGAAATTAATAATAATAATAACAATAATAATAATAATAGTAGTTTTTAAATGCTTACTATGTGCCAAGCACTGTTCTGAGCACTGGGGTACATACAAGGTAATCAGGTTGTCCCACGTGGTGCTTAAAGTCTTAATGCCCATTTTACAGATAAGGTCACTGAGGCTCAGAGAAGTTAAGTGCCTTGCCCAAAGTCACACAAGTGATGAATTGCAGAGCCGGGATTAGAACCCAGGTTCTCTGACTCCCAGGCCCGTGCTCTACCTGCAAGGTCATGTTACTTCTATGACTTTGAGAGCTCATTCCCACCTCGCAACTGTTGCACTGGGCTCTACCGAGCATTTAGGTCAGAGCTCTGCACATAGAAAGCACTCAAGAAACACCCTTGATTGACTGATTGATTACACTTATAATTTGTTATTGCTACCCAGAATGTAGCAACCCCAATTCCTTGTGGATAGAAGACAGTAATAGGAAACATGTACATTGATTAGAGATGACAAGATCAAGCTTGCTTACAAGGTGGGTGAGAAGGTGGGGTGAAGGATGAAGTCAGTAAATTTGAGGAATGAGAAGCAGCATGGCCTCATGGATAGATCACGGTCCCGGGAGTCAGAGAACCTGGTTCTAATTTCAGCTCCTCCACCTGTCTGCTGTGTGACCTTGGGCAATTCACTTCGCTTTTCTGTGCCTCTGTTCTTCTGTTCTCCCTCCTACTTAGACGGTGAGCCCCATGCGGGACAAGGACCGTAACTAACCTAGTTCACTTGTGTCTACTCCAGCACTTAGAAGAGTGTTCGACACACTGTAAGCGCTAAAGAAATACCATTTCTGACCCCTGAACATGGAGGGGAGCCCCGGATCACAGAGATTGTAACAGCCATCCAGACCCTAACTCTTGCCATTGCTTCTGTCAGGAACTTCCTCCCCGTTCAATCCACTCACTTCTGTGTCACCCTTGCGATTGGAATTGCTCCTTTTATTCAGCCCTCTATGAATCCCACGGCACTTACATCCATATCCATTATTTATCTATTTATATTCATGTCTGTCTCCCCTACAGACTGTACGCTTATTATGGGCAGGGTCGGGCCTATCAACTCTATTATGTTTACTGTCCCAAGTGTGTAGTTCAGTGCTCTGAACACGGTAAACACTCAATGAACACTCAATAAACAATAAGTGCGATTTATTGATTGATTGATCGATACCCTCACCAGGCCTCTGCTCTCTCCATCTTCAAAATCCTTCTGAAATCTCAACGCATCCCACCCTGAGAAGCCACTTCACTTCTCTGTGCCTCAGTTACCTCATCTGTTAACGGGGGATTAAGACTGTGAGTCCCACGTGGGACAACCTGATGACGTTGTACCTATCCCAGAGCTTAGAAAAGTGCTTGGAACAAAGTAAGCGCTTAACAAATAACATTATCATCATCATCATCATCATCCAGAAGGTTTCCTCATTCATTTCTATTCTCTCCAGATCACATCCACTTACTCCCTTCGTTTTTCTATAGATTTCTTATGCTCGTTATTATCAGGGAACGTATCTGCTAATTTTGTAGTACTGTACTCCCTCCCCAAGCCCTTAGTACACTGCTCTGCATATAATCAGCACTCAGTACCACTGATTGATTTTTTTACATGCCCTATTGCATAAGCACTTATTTTTCCTTCTTCCTATAGCTTTACCTATAGCTATACCTATAGCTCCTCTAGATTGAGGAGAGGGTTTACGTCTTGATACTCTATCGTACTCTCATAAAGATCTTAGTTTAGGACTCTGCACAATTTAGGAGCTCAATAAATACTACAGATTGAATGATTGATTAATTTTCCTCTTCAGCACTTTTGCACCACCTCTGTGGTTATGTATGGTTTTGTAAACCCAGTTAGGAGGAGGTTGAATCCTTCCAGAGGCCAGTGAGGACTGTTTTTAAGGTGTTGGTAATGCGCTTACTTTGTGCCAGCCACTGAGGTATAAACTGAGGTGGATGCAACCTAATCCTAGACAAGCTCCACTTTTCCCCTGCTCCCCCTTCCCTGACCATCATCCCGACTCGCTCCCTTTGCTCTATCCCCCTCGCCCCCTCTACAGCAATTGTGTATATTTGTACATATTTATAATTATATTTATACTAATGACGTGCATATATCTATATTTCTATTTATTTATATTAATGCTATTGATACCTGTTTACTTGTTTTGATGCCCATCTCCCCGCTTCTAGACTATGAGCTCGTTGTGGGCAGGGATTGTCCCTATTTGTTGCAAAACTGTACTTTCCAAGCACTTAGTACAGTGCTGTGCACATATTAAGCGCTCAGTAAATACAATTGAATGAAGGAAGGAATGAATAATCAGGTTGGGTATAGCCCTTGTCCACATGGGGCACATAGTCTAAGTAAGGGGGGCATAGGACTTAATCCCCGTTTTACAGATAAGGAGACTAATGCACAGGAGAAGTGAAGTGATTTGTCCAAGGTCACCCACCTAACATGTGACTAAAGGCTGGAGTGAATACAAGGTAATCACATTGGACACAGTCCCTGTCCGACATGGGACTCTCAGCCTGTCAGAGGGGGCAACTGAGGCACTGGGAAATGAAGTGACCTGTCCAAGGTCACACAGCAGATGAGTGGTAAAGTCAGGATTAGAACCATCTCCACGTGGTTGTCTGCCGCTACCTAAAACTCAACATGCCCAAGATTGTCTTCCCTCCCAAACCCTGCCCTCTCCCTGACTTTCCCATCACTGTTGACGGCACTACCATCCTTCGCGTCTCACAAGCCCGCAACCTTGGTGTCATCCTCCACTCCGCTTTCTCGTTCACCGCTCACGTCCAAGCGGTCACCAAAAGCTGCCGGTCTCACCTCCGCAACATTGCCAAGATCCGCCCTTTCTTCTCCATCCAAACCACTACCCTGCTCGTTCAAGCTCTCATCCTATCCCGTCTGGACTACTGTATCAGCCTCCTCTCCGATCTCCCATCCTCCTGTCTCTCCCCACTTCAATCTACACTTCACGCCGCTGCCCGAATTGTCTTTTTCCAGAAACGCTCTGGGCATGTAACTCCCCTCCTCAAAAATCTCCAGTGGCTACCAATCAACCTGTGCATCAGGCAGAAACTCCTCACCCTCGGCTTCAAGGCTGTCCATCACCTCGCCCCTCCTACCTCACCTCCCTTCTCTCCTTTTACAGCCCAACCTGCACCCTCCGGTCCTCTGCTGCTAGCCTCCTCACTGTGCCTCGTTATAGCCTGTCCCGCCGTCGACCCCCGGCCCAAGTCATCCCCCTGGCCTGGAATGCCCTCCCTCCGCACATCCGCCAAGCTAGCTCTCTTCCTCCCTTCAAGGCCCTATTGAGAGCTCACCTACTCCAGGAGGCCTTCCCAAACTGAGCCCCCTCCTTCCTCTCCTCCTCCACCCTCTCTCCATCCCCTTCGCCTTACCTCCTTCCCTTCCTCACAGCACCTGTGTATATGAATATATGTTTGTACGTATTTAATACTCTATTTATTTCACTTGTACATATTCTATTTATTTATTTTATTTTGTTAATATGTTTTGTTTTGTTCTCCGTCTCCCCCTTCTAGACTGTGAGCCCACTGTTGGGTAGGGACCGTCTCTATATGTTGCCAACCTGTACTTCCCAAACGCTTAGTACAATGCTCTGCACACAGTAAGCGCTCAATAAATACGATTGAATGAATGAATGAACCCAATTTCTTTGACTCCCATGCCCGGGTTCTTTCCACCGGGCTAAGTTGCCTCTAGTCTTCAGACACTAAATGAGCTTGCTAATCATCATCATCATCAATCGTATTTATTGAGCGCTTACTGTGTGCAGAGCAATGTACTAAGCGCTTGGGAAGTACAAATTGGCAACATATAGAGACAGTCCCTACCCAACAGTGGGCTCACAGTCTAAAAAGGGGAGACAAAACCAAACACACTACAAAATAAAATAGAATAGATATGTACAAGTATAATAAATAAATAAATAAATAGAGTAATAAATATGTACAAACATATATACATATATACAGTTTAGCATATATATACATATATACATATATACGTATATATATGTATATATGCATATATATACACATATATACAGATTAGCATATATAATACATGCTAATCTGTCATTCCCTACGTCCGTGTTGCGAGCTCTCATTCTCCATTGGTTACTCTGAGTAACCAATCGTACTCTCCCAGTGAGGATACGAGGATATATTCTATTTCTGATATGGTATTTGTTAAGCACTTATTTCATGGCTAGCACTGTTTTAAGCATTGGGATAGATACAAATCAATCAGGTTGCACACAATCCCTGTTCCACATGAGGTTCACAGTCTATGCAGGAGGGAGAACTGGAATTGCATTTCCATGTTACAGCTGAGGAACCCGAAGCCCAGAGAAGTGAAGTGACTTGCCCAAGGTCACCCTGAAAGCATAAGGGAGAGCTGAGACTCTCATGCCCAGGTTCCTTCTAGTACATCATGCTGCTTCTCCTATTCAGAAGCATATCTCTCTCTCTCTCTCTCTCTCTCTCTCTCTCTCTCTCTCTCTCTCTCTCTCTCTCTCTCTCTCTCTCTGTCTCTATGTCAATACCAGTATACTTATGTAGAAGAAGATGCTGTTGTTGCCATGTTTACATCATTGGCCAGGACCAGTGCTGCAGTAGGGAGTGCCAGGTACTTGTCTCCAGAGGGTTCTCGCGTCGCCTGGCCCACGAGGTCCATCCACAGGGGCCCATGACGGCCCTCCAGGTATCCCCCTCGAGGAGCAGCGACTGATTTATCTACGGGAACGGGGCCCGTATGAAGAACAAGTCAGCATCCATGGGAGAGTGGAGAGTGGCTGAGGGATCCTGGCGGTCTCTTTGTGGCTGACTGAACCCAGGAATCAGAGGAGAAAGACATGACCAGACCATTCCAGAAGAGGTCAGTGTCCCCCGTCAGCCCCAGCTGCCCTGGTGAGAGTGAGCGAGGGTGGGGAGAGGAAGGATGGAACCAGAAGGATGAAGCCAGAGATGGAGCCATTCTGGAGAGATTATCGCACTCGGGGAACAGGCTAGAGTTCATTCATTCATTCAATCGTATTTACTGAGCGCTTTCTGTGTGCAGAGCACTGTACTAAGCGCATGGAAAGTACAATTCAGCAACAGAGACAATCCTGCCCACAAGGGGCTCACAGTCTCGAATTGCATCCAACTCTCCTACACCCCCCTTGACCACACTGCCCTGCCATCTCCCTCTTACCCTTCCTTTACAAACTCCTAGAACGAGTCGTCTAGATTTGCTGCCTCGAATTCCTCAACTTCAACTCTCTCCTAGAGCCCCTCCCATCTGGCTTCGGTCCCCTCCACTCCACCCAAACTGCCCTCTCAAACGTCAGCAATGATTTCCTTCTTGCCAAATCCAATGGCTCCTAGTCTGTCCTAATCCTCCTCGACCTCTCCGCTGCCTTCGACACTGTGGACCATCCCCTTCTCCTCAACACGCTATCCAACCTTATTTTCACAGATTCCGTTCTCTTCTGGTTTTCTTCTTATCTCTCTGGCCGTACATTCTCGGTCCCCCTTCACGGCTCCTCCTCCCCCTAACCATCCCCTTAATCTACAGCTTCCTCAAGAGTCAGTTTTTGGTCCCCTTCTGTTCTCCAACTATATTCATTCCCTTGGTGAACTCATTCGTTCTCATTGCTTCAACTATCGTCTCTATGCAGATGACACCCAAATCTACATCTCCGGCCCTGTTCTCTCTCTCTCTCTCCCTCCAGGCTCGTATCTCCTCCTACCTTCAGGATATCTCCATCTGGATGTCTGCTTCACATCTAAAACTCATCATGTCCAAGACTGAGCTCCTTATCTTCCCGCCCAAACCCCGTCCTCTCCCTGCCTTTCCCGTCATTGTGGATGGCACTATCATCTTTCCTGTCTCACAAGTCCGCTACCTAGGTGTCATCCTTGTCTCCACTGTCTCATTCACCCCACACATCCAATCTGTCACCAAAACCTGCCGGTCTCACCTCCACAACATCGCCAACATCCGCCCTTTCCTCTCCATCCAAATCACTACCTTGCTGGTTCAATCTCTCATTCTATCCCGACTGGATTATTGCATCAGCTTCCTTTCTAATCTCCCATCCTTCTATCTCTCCCCGCTTCAATCTAATACTTCACCCTGCTGCCCGGATCATCTTGTACAGAAACACTCTGGGCATGTCACACCGCTCCTCAAAAATCTCCAGTGGTTGCCTTCGAATCAAGCAAAAACTCCTCACTCTACGCTTCACGGCTCTCCATCACTTCGCTCCTCCTAGCCTCACCTCCCTTCTCTCCTTCTACAGTCCAGCCCACACACTCGGCTCCACTGCCGCTAACCACCTCACTGTGCCTCATTCTCACCTGTCCTGCGGTCGAACCCTTACCCACATCCTACCTCTGGCGTGGGATACCCTCCCTCCACATAGCCGCCAAACTAGTTCTGTTCCTCCCTTCAAAGTCCTACTAAGAGCTAAACTCCGCTAGGAGGTCTTCCCAGACTGAGCCCCCCCACCCCATTTTTCTCTCCTCCGTCACTCTGCCCTACCCCCTTCCCTTCCCCACAGTACTTGTATATATTTGTACATATTTATTACTATATTTTATTTGTACATATTATTACTCTATTTATTTTATTAATCATGTGTATATAGCTCTGTCTATTTATTCTGATGGTATTGACACCTGTCTACTTGTTTTGTTTTGTTGTCTGTCTCCCCCTTCTAGTCTGCGAGCTTTTTGTTGGGTAGGGACCGTCTCTATACGTTGTCGATTTGTACATCCCAAGCGCTTAGTAAAGTACTCTGCACCCAGTGAGCGCTCAATAAATACGATTGATTGAATGAAGGAAGGAATAGAAGGGGGAAGAGACCAGTTCAGACCTGGACCGTACCCCAGACAGGGCAGCCATGTAAGAGGGGAATGACTTGCTAGAAATAACAAATAATAAATAGTTTTGGTACATCTTAAGCGCTTACTGTGTGCCAAGCACTGTTCTAAGTGCTGGGGTAGATACAAATTAAGCAGGTTGGACACAGTCCATGTCCATCATGGGGCTCACATTCTTATCCCCATTGTACAGATGAAATAACCGAGGCACAGGGAAGTGAAGGTACTTGCCCAAGGTCATACAGCGGGCTTGTGAGGGAGCCGGGATTAGAACCCACATCCTTCTGACTCCCAGGCCCGTGCTCTATCCACCAGTGGCCCCATCACCGACGCAGCTATCCTTCCTCCAGAATCCCCACCCTGGTTACCATGGCAACCACCTTCCAGACTTTGATGCTACAACGGAGCAACGGAACGATGCTACAGTCACTTCGGCTGTCAGTGGTTCCTGTATGTCAAAAACGTTTTCAGCGGGAACATGATTTTCAGGGATGACAGAACGTGACTGATTCTGGCAAAAACCCCGGTAGCATAAGCAATTCTTCTGAAAGAAAGTTCTCCTAAGAATCAATGCCTTACTGTGGCAGGAGAGTTTGTGTACGCCAATGTAGCTTAAAGTTATGCCATTGAGAGATACTCTCGCTAGGGTTACACAGGATGGAAAGGACTAAGCAGAAGCATCAGAAAAAGTTAATTTACCTGTGCTGGGAAGCAGCTGCATGGGAAAGAGTAAAGGCAGATGAACAAATGATCAAAATGTGGACAAAGTTAGAGACTCAGATTTTCACTCCGCGGAAGGGGGCAATGGTAAATAACTTCTTTATGTTTACCAAGAAAACTCTATGGATACACATACCAGAATGACTACTGGTGGTTTATCCATAAAGCCTTCCTGGTAAATATATGGTAGTGGTTTATCTTTGCCTTCCTTCTTGCAGTAAACGTTAGTCTCCGCCCTCGACGCTCTCCCATGCTGTTGCCGCCCAGCACAGGTGAGGTCTGACTTGTAGCAGATTGCCTTCCACTCACTAGTCACTGGCCAAGCTAGGAATGGAGTGGGTAGGCCTCTGCTTGTCTCTCCCTCCCATAGCCGAGACTGGGAACTCTCCATGAGATCCTGAGAGGGGATAATGATGTTAGTTTGAGTATAAAATCACTTCTAGACAGCTCGACGAAGGCAGGGAATGTACCTACCAACTCCATTATATTAAACTCTCCGGAGCATTTAGTACCGTGCTCTACACACAGTAACTGTTCAATAAAAACGTTGATTGACCTACAATATTTCACAGCGGTTCATCTCTTTTACGCTCTCTGGTAGTCTCCCATCCTCAATTTATATTAATTTCTGTCTACTCAAATAATAATAATACTTGCATATATTGATATATGCTAACTATACATCAAGTACAGTAATATGTACAGGGGTAGATGGGCAATAATCAGGTAGGACACGGTCTCTACCCCACATGGGGCTCTCAATTTCAGTAGCGGGGAGAACAGACCTTGAATTTCCACTTCATAGTTGAGGAATCTGAGGCTCAGAGTAGTTTATTATGCTGCCCAAGATCACAGAGCAGGAAAATGGTAGAGTCAAATTTAGAACCCAAGTCCTCTGACTCCAAGGAATGTGATCTGTCCACTGCGTTATGCCACTCCTACAAGATTGTGAGCTTGGAATTCCTTGACAGCAGGGATCATTTGTACTAATAATATTGAACTCTGTAGTTGCTCAGTACTTACAAATGATTCATTTACTCTTACCGGAATTAATGTTGATGCCTTTATCAACGCCATCAAGGACTGTAAATTGAAGTCTTCCCTCTTCCTGTGCAGGAAGTCGTCATCATCCCCCAGAAATGTCCAACAGCTCCAGGGTGAGGGGATTCCTCCTGCTGGGATTCTCGGAGGTCCGGGAGCTGCAGGTGCTCCATGCCGCGCTGTTCTTCCTGGTCTACCTGGCGACCCTGACGGGGAATCTCCTCATCATCGCCATCACCACCCTCGACCGGCGCCTCCACACCCCCATGTACTTCTTCCTCAGGAACCTGTCCCTCATCGACCTCTGTCTCATCTCCGTCACTGTCCCCAAGTCTGTCACCATTTCCTTGACTAACTGCCGATCCATCTCCTTCTTGAGCTGTGCCACTCAGCTCTTCCTGGTGGTCCCTTTTGCTGCCTCGAAGTTTTTCGTCCTTATGGTCATGTCCTACGACCGCTACACTGCCATTTGCCTCCTCCTGCGCTACAAGGTCATCATGAAAGCAGGGGCTTGTGGGAAGATAGCGGCCGGCTCCTGGCTCAAGGGAGGGCTGATGGGGGTCTTGTTTTCAGCTTCGATCTTCTCCTTGTCCTTCTCCGGATCCAACTTTGTCCAGCAGTTCTTCTGTGATATCCCCTCCCTGCTGAAAATCACCTGCTTTGAAGACCACTCTGCCATCAACGTGGTTGTGACCTTGGCGCTAGCCATATGTGCCATAGGCTTCATTTCCATTGTCGCCTCGTACGTGCACATCTTCTGGGCCGTTCTGAGGATGCCAGCCACCGAAGGCCGGGCCGGAGACTTCTCCACCTGCCTGCCCCATCTCGTCGTCATCAACGTCTTCCTCTCCACAGGCATGTTTGGTTATCTCAAGCCGCCCTCACACTTTTCCTCGGTGCTCGACCTGCTGATGTCCGTGTTCTACGCCGTCATGCCCCTGACCCTGAACCCCCTCATCTACAGCCTGAGGAACCGGGACTTGAAAGCTGCTCTGTGGACAGTCTTAAAAAGGAGATTCCCTCAGACTCCTCTATAGGTCGAAATGTCTGTTTCCTTGTGCTGATATTCAATCCATCAGTCAATGAACCATATTTACTACAGGAGTGAAGCGCGCTGTCTGGGTTGTAGTAGAAGAGTAGTGAGGTTGTAGCGCGTTGTAGTGAGGTTGGAGGAGGCAGGCTATTGAGTGCTTTAAAGCTAGTGGTGAGGAGTTTTCATTTGATGCGGAGGTGCATGGGCAAACGCTGGAGGTTCTCAAGGAGTGGGGAAACATGAACTGAAAGATTTTATAGAAAAATGATCCGGGCAGCAGAGTGAAGTATGGACTGGAGTGGGGTGAGACAGGAGGCACGGGAGGTCACGAAGGAGGCTGATAAAGTAATCAAGGTGGGATAGAATAAGGGATTGGATTAATGTGGTAGCAGTTCAGATGGAGAGGAAAGAGCAGATTTTAGCGATGTCGTTAAGGTGGAACCGACAGGATGTAGTGATGGATTGAATTTGTGGGTTGGATGAGAGAGAGGAGTCGAGAATAATGCCAAGGTTATCGGCTTGTGAGACAGGCAGAATGGTGGGTCATCTACCGTGATGGGAAAATCAAGGGGAGGACAAGGTTTGGAGGGGAAGTCAAAGAAAAGATTTGGTAGGCACGTTTCCTGTCCACAAGGAGCTTACAGTCTAGAGGGGATTGACCATGTCACTGGGAACCATGACATGAGTTCTAATCCCAACCCTGCCCCTGAGCAGCTGTGTTACTTTGGGTGACTAACAACCTCTCCGGGTCTTTCTTCAACATGAGAATTTGATACATGCTTTCTCTTTCTCTTATATTCTGAGCCTCTTATGGCCAGAAACTTTGTCTGAGCTGATCATTTTATTTCTACTCAGCACTTGTTATACTCTTATGCATGTAAACTGTTAATAAAGACTATAATGATACTGTTGATAACTATGTTTATAATAATTATGATTATGATCAGGAGTCCATGAATTTGTACGTCCTGGATTAGATCCATCTACCCCCTGCAGAGTTTTGCAAAAGTATATTTAGAGGGACCTTGTAATTGTTTTCTAGAGTATCTTCCAGGTGGGTTATTAATTATTATTATTATTATTATTATTATTATTGTTATTGTTATTATTATTGTATTTGTTAAGCACTTTCTTTGTGCCAGGCACTGTATTAAGCAAAGGGGTGGATACAAGCAAATCGGGTTGGACACAGTCCCCTGTCCCATGTGGGGCTCACAGTCTCAATCCACATTTTACAAATGAGGTAACTGAGGGCCAGAGAAGTGAAGGAACTTGCCCAAGGTCACAAAGCAGACTAGTGGCAGAGGCGGGACTATAATCCGGATGGATGGACCACAATGATTCCCTGCATTGATTTCGTTTTTCCTAAAGTATTGGGGGTAGGAGGGATAGCCTGTGGAATCCCGATCTAATATCCAAGACATTTCAGCCTCCCAACTGCCTCAGTTCTGGGTGATTTTACCTAGTGTGCTTACCAAATATTCAGTTAGGTGGTCTTCTAGACCGCTAGTTTGTAATGGGCAGGGAACATGCTGGCTGATTTTGTTGTATTGTATTCTCTGCACATAGTATTTGCTCAATGAAAACTTTTGACCTATGATGATGATAATAATAAAAATAATTTAGGAGTCAGTCAATCGTATTTCCTGAGTTTTTACGGTTCTCAGCACCTGAGAGAGTATAGTATAACAATATAACAGACACATTCTCTTCCTACAATGTCTATAGTAAGCGCTCAATAAATACGATTGAATGAATGAATGAATAAAATTGCCCCTGCCTTTCTTCAGTCCCTCCCCCTTGCGGCCCACCCTTCAACTCTTCCAACTTTCCCAGCATTATTTCTAGAGGAGATCTCCCTCCTCCTCTCAAATGCCACCCCCTCGACCTCCATATCTGTCACCCGTTGCCGGGGGATGGGTTCGTTTGGGAATCCCCATGCCGCCATGTGGGGCTGGGAGGGGGATGAATAAAGAGAGCAAATCAGGGCGACGCAGAAAGAAGTGGAAGAAAAGGTAAAGAAGACCTATTCAGGGAAAGCTTCTTGGAGGTGATGTCCTTCAGTAAAGCTTTGAAGAGGTGGATAATAAGGTGCACTCTTAAGGTAGTTTCGACCATTGGAAGAAGGGGAGTAAAAGATGGATACAGATCCCATCCAATTGCTCAGATCCATCACTTCTTAGCCAATCATCTATCCATTCATCAATCCAGTAGTCCATCACTGCAATTTACTGAACACATCTTCTGTGCCAAGTGTGGTAGCCGCTTTTTGGAGACTTCGTGACCTGCCCCATCCAGAAGACCAAGGGGAGATGGAGGTCAGGGCCCCTCAGACCCACGCTGCCTCTGAGAGAGTGACTCGGGTGGAATGGCTGTGGAGGGGCAGGGAGGGACAAGGAGGCGGATGGAAGAGTCGGAGCCAAGCTGGGGAGATGTTCGCACTCGTGACCTATGTTGGGGTTCAGACCAGGGCCACGACCCCCGACCTCTCAGGGAGCTTGAAGGAGGGGGACGTTGTCCAGTGTCCTCAACCTTCACAATCCCCTCCATCTTGATTGGCTTGTATCCACCCCAGGAATTAGTACAGGGCCTGGCACATAGTAAGGGCATAACAAATGTTATTATTATTATTATTATTATTATTATTATTCACTACCCAACCGTAGCTACCAGGCAGCCGCCTGCCAGTTTCTGGTACTGTGGCACAGCCCAGGAAGTTTGGATGAACTTAGTCTACCCAGGTGCTCTGACAGTGCTCTGCGTACAGTAAGCGCTCAACAAAATGATGGAATGAATAACTTCTAGGCCCATGCTCTTTCCACTGGATCACAGTACGTCAATTCACAAGTCACAGCACTGATAACACGATCACTCTCAGAAAGGAAAAGTAGCAAGTCAGGTAGATAAACTTTATTCAGAAGAAGACATCGATACTAAGGAATGCAACACAAAGAGGGAACTTTTCCACATCACGTGAGACTGAGATTTTGGAGCGCTTCAGTGGTCTGGGAAGGAAAAAAATTATTTCGTTAATTATGTGGATTAAATAACTTACCCAAGAGAAGCAGCGTGGACAAGTAGGTAGAGTTCAGGCCTGGTAGTTAGAAGGACCTCTTTGAAAGAAGAACCTGTGTTCACTCCTCGCATCCAATCTGTCACCAAAACCTGCCGGTCTCACGTCCGCAACATTGCCAAGATCCGCCTTTTCCTCTCCATCCAAACCGCCACCCTGCTCGTTCAAGCTCTCATCCTATCCCGTCTGGATTACTGCATTAGCCTCCTCTCCGATCTCCCATCCCCACTTCTCTTCCCACTTCAATCCATACTTCACGCTGCTGCCCGGATCGTCTTTGTGCAGAAACGCTGTGGGAATGTTACTCCCCTCCTCAAAAATCTCCAGTGGCTACCAATCAACCTAGGCAACAGGCAAAAACTCCTCAGTCTCGGCTTCAAGGCTATTCATCACCTCGCCCCCTCCTACCTCACCTCCCTTCTCTCCTTCTACAGCCCAGCCCGCACCCTCCGCTCCTCTGCCGCTAATCTCATCACCGTGCCTCGTTCTCAACGGTCCCGCCGTCGACCCCCGGCCCACCCTATCCCCCTGGCCTGGAATGCCCTCCCTCAGCACATCCGCGAAGCTAGCTCTCTTCCTCCCTTCAAAGCCCTACTGAGAGCTCACCTCCTCCAGGAGGCCTTCCCAGACTGAGCCCCCTCCTTCCTCTTCCCCTCCTCCCCCTCCCCATCCCCCCCGCCTTACCTCCTTCCCCTCCCCACAACACCTGCATATAAGTATATATGTTTGTACGTATTTATTACTCTATACATTTATGTATTTATTTTATTTGTACATATTTATTCTATTTATTTTATTCTGTTAATATGTTTTGTTTTGTTCTCTGTCTCCTCCTTCTAGACTGTGAGCCCCCTGTTGGGTAGGGACCGTCTCTATATGTTGCCACCTTGTACTTCCCATGCGCTTAGCACAGTGCTCTGCACATAGTAAGTGCTCAATAAATACCATTGAATGAATGAATGAATGATAATCCTGGCTCTGCCTGTTGTCTACTGTGAGACCCTGGGCAAGTCGCTTCACTTCTCTGTGGTGTCAGTTCCCTCTTTTGTAAAATGGGTTGAAGATTGGCCTTTTGTGGGATATAAACCGTGTCGAACCTGTTAGCCTGTGTCGACCCCAGCGCAATGCCCTCTGAGGCGGGATTATCCATCACACACTGATCTTACCAGACTTCCCTCCGGACCCTGAGAAAGCCTCCTTTCAGCCAGAAAAGACATCTGTTCGAATGCACCCCTTTGTAGGGTACCTTAGTGAGGTGAGTAATGGCAATATCAACAAAGGGAGACAGTTTTTTCCAGAGAAAAAGGTGGACAAATTTCCCCTTTCCCGATGGGGGCCTTCATGTCCCGGTTCCTCAGGCTGTAGATGAGGGGGTTCAGGGCAGGGGTTACCACTGCGTAGAACACAGACACCAGCATGTCCAGAGTCGAGAAGGAGTCTGAGGGTGGCTTCTGATGGGCGGTGACGGCTGTCGAAATGACAACGATAATGACGACGAGGTGAGGCAAGCAGGTGGAAAAGGCTTTGGCCCAGCCCTTGGCAGCCGGTATTCTCAGCCCGGCCCGGAAGATACGCATATACAAGATGACGATAGAGACGAAACAGATGATGGCTAACGCTACCCGACGGTCCTGCTCACGTCGATGGCGATGTGGTCCTCGGAGCAGGTCATCTTCCGCAGGGAGGGGATGTCACAAAAGAACTGCTGGACGACGTTGTAAATGCAGAAGGACAGGAAGAAAGTAGAAGCTGAAAATAGTACCACTAATAGCCCTTCAATGATCCACGAGGCGGCAGCCATCTTTTCAAAGGCCCCTTGGTCCATGATGACCTCGTAGTATAGGGGGCGGCAGATGACGGTGTAGCAGTAGGAGGACATCGTTGTGTGGACCAAATGCTCTGAAGGTACAAACAATATCACCAATAAGAGCTGAGCCACACAGCCCAAGAAGTAGATGGAGTTATTAGTCAAGGACATGGTGACGAATTTGGGGACAGTGACGGAGATGAGGCAGAGGTCGAAGACGGACAGGTTCCTGAGGAAGAAGTACATGGGGGTGTGGAAGCCCTGGTCGAGGGCTGTGACGGCGACGATGAGGAGATTCCCTGTCAGGGCCGCCAGGTAGACCAGGAGGAACCGTGAGGCCTGGACCAGCTGCAGGTCCCGGACCTCTGAAAAACCCAGCAGAAGGAATCCCGTCACCGTGGAGACGTTGGGCATTATCGGGAGACAGCACTGAGTTTCTGCAGTGGATGAGGGAAGAGCCAAAGTTTGAGTCCATTGATGGGATGAGTGAAGAAACTGACAGGACATTTGCTATTGATTCTGTGTGGAGAGGAGACAGTTATTGAATTCAAAATGAACTTTGAATTCCTTATCCGACAGGGATAAGGAAAGATCCAGAGTTTTACATTATTTTAGTCGATTTAAAGGAAATTTCTGAGCTTGCCTCCCCTCCCCTCCCCCCACAGAGTTCGTAGACACGTTCCCTGCCCACATCGAATTTACAGTCTGGAGGGAGATCTTTTTCAATCGTTGTCTTCATCACACCCACTGCCTGAAATTGTTCCCTGCTTCTACTACCCAATAACTTGCGTGCACACATCTACATACACATTCACACACACACGCACACACACACACACACACACACGTATATATGTATATGTATATATACATGCACACATATAGAAACACGCACATACAATCACACACAGCTTCTAGCACAGTGAACCTGAGTACAGCAGCTCCTGTAAAGTGGAAAGTGAATTTCTTCAATCGTAGTTATTGAACACTTACTGCGTGCAGAGCACTGTACTAAACTGATTGAGTGACTGATAATAGTAATAACGGTGTTAATCGAGCCCCTAGTGGACAGGAAAAGGAAGGATATAGCAGCCCTAGAAGGCACCCTGAAGTACACAAATTCATTCTCACACACAAAATTACAGCTAAACATTCATATATCCTAACACATAATGCCCTCACATGTATTCCTGCTCACTCACATCACGGGGTTCTCCCACAGATGGAGTCGAACAGAGTCAATTGTATTTATCGAGCACTTCCTATATGCAGTACTATGCTAACTGTGCTAATTACATGGGAAAGAACAATACAAACAAGTTGGTAGACGCATACACCCATAAACGTAACTAGTCACTCATAGCTTCCCTTACCCCCAAACCTATTCCCTAGGGAGAGTTGGAGAACATTCCCCACAGTTCCCTACCCAGATGTCCCCCTTCCCTAAAGTCTGGGATTTGCTCCCTGATTCTCCGACCCTGTCCTGAGCACGTGCACACACACGCACACACGCATGGTCTCTCACACACAAAGCTGCAAGACCAGGGAATCCAATTGCAGCTGTCTCTATACGAGGAATTGAACTGCAGGGTGATGTCTGGCTAAATAGGGAAGGGTCTGGCGTGGGACGCCAATTAAATATGTTGCTTAGGTCTTGGCAGAGGGGTGGAAGAAATAATGACTTCCGTCCCCTCCACTCCAACGAAATTTCCCTCTCAAAGGTTACCAATGACCTCCTTCTTACCACATGCAACGGCTCCTACTCTATCCTGATCCTTCTCGACCTCTCAGCTACCTTTGACAAGATCGGCCATACCCTTCTCCTCAACACGTTATCCAACCTTGGCTTCATGGACTCTGTCCTCTCCTGGTTCTCCGCATCTCTCTGGCTGTTCTTTCTCGGTCTCCTTCATTTATTCCTCCTGCCCCTCTCATCCTCTAACGGTAGGGGTTCCTCAAGGGTCAGTTCTTGGTCCCCTTCTGTTCTCCATCTAAACTCACTCCCTTGGTGAACTTATTTGCTCCCACTGCTTCAACTATCATCCCTACACAGATGACACCGAAATCTACATCTCCTCCCCTGTTCCCTTTCCCTCCCTACAGGCTCGTGTCTCCTACTGCCTTCAGGACATCTCCACCAGGATATCCACTCGCCACCTAAAACCCAACATGTCCAAGACTGAGCTCCTTATCTTCCCTCTCAAACCCTGTCCTCTCCCTGACTTTCCCGTCAGGGTGGACGGCACTACCAACCTTCCCGTCACACAAGCCCGCAACCTTTGTGTCATCCTTGACTCCGCTCTCTCATTCACCCCATACATCCAATCAGTCACCAAAACCTGCCAGTCTCACGTCCACAACATCGCCAATATCTGCGCTTTCCTCTCCATGAAAACCACTACCTTGTTGGTACAATCTTTCATCCTATTCTGACTGGATTACTGCATCAGCCTCCTTTCTAATCTCCCATCCTGTCTCTCCTGGCTTCACTCTGCTGTCCGGATTACCTTTCTACAGAAACGCTCTGGGCATGTCACTGACCTCCTCGGAAATATCCAGGGTTTGTTGATTATCCTTCGCATGAAGCAAAAACTCTTCACTATTGACTTCAAAGCTCTCCATCCCCTTGCCCCCTCTTACCTCACCTCACTCCTCTTTCTAGAGCTAAGCCCACACACTCGGTCCTCTGCTGCCACTAACCTCCTCACTGTGCCTCGTTCTCGCCTTGTCCCGCCGTCTACCTCCGGCCACGTCCTACCTCTGGCCTGGAATGCCCTCCCTTCTCATATCCGCCAAACTAGCTCTCCTACCCCCTTCAAAGCCCTACTTAGAGCTCACCTTCTCCGGGAGGCCTTCCCAGACTGAGAACCCAATTTTCTCTGCTCCTCCTCACCTCCGTATCGCCCCTCCCCTCTCTGCTCTACCCCCTTGCCTTCCCCACAGCACTTGTGTATATTTGTACATATTTATTACTCGATTCATTTTATTAATGGTGTGCATAAATCTATAATTCTATTTATCTATTTTGATACTATTGATTCATTCATTTATTCATTCAATCGTATTTATTGATCGCTTAATGTGTGCAGAGCACTACACTAAGTGCTTGGGAAATACAAGTCGTCAGTATATAGAAATGGTCCCTACCCAACAACAGGCTCACAGTCTAGAAGGGGGAGACAGACAACAAAACAAAACATGTCATCAAGAGCTAACAGTCTCGAGAGGGGAACAGACATTAAAATCTTTTATGGATATGTACGTAAGGGCTAAAGGGAACATCAAGTGTTTAAAGGATAGAGAGATAAGGGTATAAGCGACACGATAGGGAGAGGGAGGAGGTGAAATTAGTGCCTAGTTGGGGAAAGTTTCTTGGGGGAGATGCCTGTCTATTTGTTTAGTTGTGTTGTCTGTCTCCCCCTTCTTGAGTGTGAGCCCGTTTGGGGGTAGGGATTGTGTCTGTTGCCGAATTGCACTTTCCAAGCACTTAGTACAGTCCTCTACACACAGTAAGCACACAATAAATACGATTTAACTAATCAATTAATTAATTGATGGTATTTACTGAGCGCTTTCTGTGTACGGAACACTGGACTAAAGCGTTAAGGAGAGGACAGTCCAACAGAGTTGGTAGACACGTTCCCGGCCCATACGAGCTGACAGTAGAAGGGGATGGAATGATGATGGGGCATTGATGAAAGGACGATTTTGGGATGATGGAAGGAAGATGGAGCAGTGTTGGAGGAATGATGGAGGGCTGATGGAGGGCCGATGAAGGGATGTCAGCGAGACGATGGACGAGGGAGTACTCTAGAACGAATAGCAGACAAATGCCCGTCCAGGTACAAAGACCATGCGACTGAGAAACTGAGCAGAGGAAGTAATTCCAATACTAGTGGCTTGTGCTGTGGTACCTGCCACTGTCTCCTTCCTCCTGAAGCCTGATTTCTGCTCTGGCAAAACCTTCTGGAATTCCATCTTCTAAAGTAGGATTTAGCTAATTCACTTCTTCCCACCATCTGTCAGTGACCATCTCCAGTCTTAATGCACCTGACCTTCAGGATATTGCTGCTGAAAGTACGGTTCATTACTCCAGACTGTAAGCTCCTTAAGGGAACATGTCTACCAACACATTTACATCGTATTCCTCCAAGCATTTGGTACAGTGCCCTGCACACAGTAAGCACTGAATAAATGTCTCCTATTGGTTGACTTATTATTAATAATAATAATGATAATAATAATGGCATTTGCAATGCGCTTACTGTGTTCCAAGCACTGTTCTATGCACTGGAGGCCTTAGAAGGTAATCAGGTTGTTCCACCTGGGAACCACAGTCTTAATCCACATTTTATAGATGAAGTAACAGAGGCACAAAGCAGTTAAGTGACTTTCCCGAAGTCACACAGCTGACAAGTGGCCGAGCTGGGATTATAACCCACGACCTATGACTCCGACACCCGGGCTCTTTCCACTAAGCTTCTGCTTCCGCTTCTCATCCACATACCCATTGTTCTATTCTTTTCTCCGCCCAGTTGTAAGTGACATTTTGCCTATGTAGCTTATTAGATTGGGAAGTCTTTGAGGGCAATGATCATGCTTTTTACCTCTCTTTACATGTTATTTCTTAAACTCTCTTTACGTGCCAAGCACTGTACTAAACTCGGGTAAATCCAGGAAAATTGGGTGGGTCACAGTCCCCGTCCCACAGAGTGCTCACAGTCTCAGTCCTCATCTTACAGATGAGGGAACTGGGGCACAGAGAAGCGAAGTGACTTGCCCCAAATCACCCAGCAGAGAGGCAGCCTGACCTAGTTGAAAGAACACGGACTGGGCTCTATTTCGAGCTCTTCCAATTGCTTGCTGTGTGACCTTGGACAAGTCACTTGTCTTCTCTGTGTCTCAGTTCTCCCGTTCTCCCTCCTGCTCAGATTGTGAGCCCCATAAGGTATAGTGATTTTGTCCAACCTGATTAACTTGCCCAGTGCTTAGAACAATGTTTTACACCTAGTAAGGATATGACAAATGTCATTAAAAATTGAAAAGAGGTGAAGCCGTTATAAGACCCCAAGACCTCTGACTTCCAGTCCATTCTCTATCCACTAGACAACACTACTTCTCTCTTCCCATCCTTCATGTTTTCGGGGGGAAGTCCTGTGAGGAGGACTCAGTCTCAGTCAAACTTTCTTGTACCTATCCGGAGGTTTGAGCTAATGGTTGAAGTCACCACGGCACGGGGTTGATGCATTGTCACAAAGTCCTAGCCCAGCAGCATTGTAGCCGGGGTTTGGGAGGTGGATTAAGGAAGCCAGGGGACTACCGTAGGGGCAAATGTTTTCTCTCTTCTTGTGTATGCAGCCCTGGTTGAAATTACACCCTGGACCACGGCTATGAACATCTTCCCAGAGTGACCCTCAAATTCATATCGATTAGCCTGATGTTTCTTCCCTGTCCCTCCCCACCCATGGTCACTCTCACTGGGCCAGCGTGGGGATTGGGGAGCCTTAACCCGCTCTGGACTGGGCTGGACCCTCCTCTCTCTCGGATTCCTGGAGGCAGCGGCCACGGAGGGACAGCAAGGCGTCGTCAGCCCCTGTCTGCTCTTCCGTGAACACTGAGACATGCTTTGCAGACAGGGCCCCCGTCCCCTTAGATAAAACCACCGCTGCTCCGAGGGGGGTCCCCGGCGAACCGGATCATGGCGACTCGTCCCCTCAGTCTTTGAGTCCCGACAGAGATGAGGATACGGTGATGGCACTTGTCTGCAGGATTCCTATGGAAACAGAGAAACAGGATTCCTATGGAAACAGAGATGAGGATCTGGGGATGACACTAAGCTCCAGGGTTTCCATGGCAACAGAATCCTAACGGTTCCCGATGTTAGGGACCATCTGAGCCAACGGGTGTGCGCTTCAGCATCTTTTTTTTTCTTTAGTGGTACTTGTTAAGGGCTTACTATGTATCATTGTACATTGTACATCCTGGGATTCGATACAAGCTAATCAGGTTGGCCATAGTCACTGTCCCACATGGTGCTCACATTTTCAATCCTCATTTTACAGATGAGGGAACTGAAGTCCAGAGAGGTGAAAAGACTTGCCCAAGGTGACACAACAGAAGGGTAGCAGAGCCGAGGTTAGAACCCAGGTCATTCTGACTCCCAGGTCCATGCTCTATCGATTAGACCACGGTGCTTCTCTGAGTTTCATCTTTTTCATGACCTCAAACACTCAATAGTTCATTTAATTAGTTGTATTTTCTGAAGTCTTCTGATTGCAAATCTAGAGAGAAGGAGAATTGACTCTAAATCTATCCTAAGACCCTACTCCGGGCTGTCTTTGGGGAATCAACCCAGAGAAACAACATAAGACACAGCACAGCTTAGTGGCAAGAGAACGGGCTTGGGAGTCAGAGGATATGGGTTCTCATCTCGACTCCGCCACTTGTCTGCTGTGTGACCTTGGACAAGACAGTTACTTCTCTGGGCCCCAGTTATCTCATCTGGAACATGGTCATTAAGACCGTGAATCCTAAACTGGATAACCTGATTACGTTGTCTCTACCCCAGCACTTAGAAGAGTGCTTGACACATAGTAAACGCTTAACAAATGCAATTATTATTATTATTATTATTATTATTATTATCATTTCAGGAAGGGATGAGAGCTTCTGAGAATGGGGTGATGGGAAGGAGTCACTGACAGTGGCTGGGTGTGCAAGATGGGAAAATCCCTGTTTTCAGAAGGAATAAGAATTCGCCCATCGTTCGTCCTCTTCTATCTCAGAGCTAAGACACTGTACCAAAATATGGAGAGGATGACACTGCATTTTATCCCCTGAATGGCCCTGTCCCCTTTCAAAATGTCTCAGTGATGGAAAATGGAGAAATAATCTGTCAGCCCATATTTCCACCTCCCCTCTTTCAGTACACTAGAGCAGAGCTTTCGCCAATTTCAATGCCCTACTGTCACCCCACCACTTCCAGGATACCTCACACGATTCATTTTTTCCCTAAGTCATCTTCTCCCAATTACCAATCAGCAGCTTAGCCCACTTCTCCATTTTGGCATTCACACCCACCATTATAATTTTGTACATAGTTGCTTTTATAAAATGTAATCTTTAAGCACACAATGACCTATTTACGATTCTTTTCATTCTCTTCTTTGTCCTCTCATTACTCAATTCTGTTTCTATCTCCTCTCTTAGATTTTAAGCTCTTGGAAAGCAGGGATTGTGTTTAATTTGTTTTGATCTGTCTGAAGGGTTCACTACAGTACATTACAACGAGGATACATTCTAAACATATCATTGATTGATGGATAGATGGGTTGATAGATGGATGCATGGATGGGTTGTTGGATGGATGAATGGATGGGTGGGTGGGTAGAAGGATGGATAGATCAGTGGATGGATGGATGGGTTGAGTGTCTGTTGTGTGACCTTGGACAAGGCACTTTATCTCTCTGTGCCTCATTTACCTTATCTGTAAATGGGAATTGAGACTGTGAGCACCATGTCAGATAGGGACTGTGTAAATCCTGATTAGCCTGTATTTAACCCTGCACTTAGTAGAATGTTGGGCACATAGTAAGTGCTTAACAAATACCACTATTATTATTATTATGGATGGATGGATGGGCGGACAGATGGATGGATGAACGAATGGATTCGAGGCAAGGATATGATCAGTCAAATTATTTCATTTATTCGTTCAATCGCATTTATTGAGGGATTACTGTGTGCAGAGCATTGTACTAAGCACTTGGAACGTACAATTCAGCAACAAATAGAGGCAGCCCCTGCCACAACGGGCTCACAGTCTAGAAGCGGGAGACAGGAATCAAAACAAGTATACAGGCAGTGAACTTTGAGGGACAGTTTCCATAATGGTGTCCTTTCTCCATTGTCACCCTCCGATTTTCTGATTTTCATAACCGCCGAGTGATCTTAAAATTCATAGAATTACTGCTATTATCAGTAGTCGTGTCAACATTATCATCACTGAATTGATTAAGAATTTACTTGCAAAAGACTGCCAAGTCCTGAAGTAAAAACAAACTAATCAGATCGGACAAGTTTCCTGACCCACAGGGGCTCGGATTGTAAGAGAAAGAGAGAGCCTATGTTGAATCCCGATTTTACAGAGAAAACCTAAGAGGGTACGTGGCTGGATCAAGGTCAAACAGCAGGCCAGTGGCAGAACAGGGAAGACCTTTCAAATCTCATGACTACCAGACACATGTTCATTCCACTAAGCCATGATGCTGTCCAAACCATATCTTGACATTCATTCACTCATTCATTCAATCATATTTACTGAGTGCTTACTGTGTGCAGAGCACTGTTCTAAGCGGTTGAAGAGTACAATTCCAAATGAAGACAGACAATCCCTGTCCACACTGGGCTTACTGTCACATGTCTTATTAGCCTCTGTTCCAGACATTGACAAATCCTCAGCCGCTGGACTTTCTCTTTGGACACTTCTTTGTATGGCTACACCCACAGAAAGAGCCCTGATGAGGAATAGGATAGTCAGCAAAAGGAAACAGAGATTTTGTCCCTTAGAGTAGGGTGGAAGAATTTCCCCTTTAGGACCCTCCCCATGGAGGCCTTCATGTCCCAGTTCCTCAGGCTGAAAATCAGAGGGTTGACGGTGGGGAGCACCACGGTGTAGAACACCAGAAGATCCAGGGTCGAGGGGGAGTCTGGCACGGGCTTGAGTTAGACAACGGATCCAGTCGAGAGGAAGACGGTGATGATGGCAAGGTGAGGAAGGCAGGTGGAGAAGGCTTTGGCCCAGCCCTTGGCGGCTGGCATCCTCAGCACATCCAAGAAGATGCGCACGTAGGAGATGATGATGAAGACGAAGCAAATGACAGCAAAAGCTATCTCACCGGTGACGCTCACATCGATGGCGACGTGGTCCTCGGAGCAGGAGATCGTCAGCGGTGGGGGGTGGGACGTCACAGAAGAACTGCTGGATGATTGTGGACCCACAGAAGCTCAGGGACAAAGTCGAAGCTGGAAACGAGACCCCAGACAACACCCAGCTGTGCCAGGAGGCAGCCGCCACCATCTTTCCATAGGCCGTGTTGTTCATGATGAGCTCATAGCGCAGGGGGCGCCAGATGGCGGTGTAGCAGTCATAGGACATCACCGTGAGGATGACCAGCTCTGAAGTGGCCAAATCGACCACTAGGAAGACCTGGGCAGCACAGCCCAGGAGGGAGATGGATCTACGATCGGTCAGGGAGATGAGAACAGAATTGGGGACGGTGACAGAGATGTAGCAGAGGTCGAGGACGGACACGTTCCTGAGGAAGAAGTACATGGGGGTGTGGAGACGCCGTTCGACGGCGGTGACAGCGATGATGAGGAGATTCCCCATCAGGGCCGCCAAGTAGACTAGGAAAAACAGTACGGCCTGGACCAGCTGCAGCTCCCAGATTTCCGAGAAACCCAGCAGGAAGAATTTCATCACCATAGAAATATTGGGCATTTTGGGGAGGTAGCACTGACTTTCTGCATGTGATGTGGAAAGAGCCAAAATTAGAGTCAATTGATGGGATGAGTGAAGGAATTGACTAGACACTTGCTGGTGATTCTCTATGGAAAGGAGACAGTTATTGAATTCAAAATGATCTTTGAGTTCACCGTGGAGACATTGAACATTTCTGGGGAATGATGTTGACTCCCGCACAGGAAGAGGGAGGGAAGACTTCAATTTAGAGACACTGAGGTTGTGGGTGAAAGAATAGGACTAAGTCAATCAATTATCTTTATTGATTACCTACAAAGGACACGGTATTAGTACATCTAATCACTGCCCCCAAGGAGATTCCATTCTATTGGAAGCACCAAGCTTCGAACCATGTAGACGTAGGGTGCACTATTGGGATGAACACAGACCTAGGAGTCGGAAGACATCTGTTCTTATCCCACCTCTACCACTTGTTGGATGCATAGCCATGGGAAAGTGACTTCATTTCTATATGCCTCAGTTTTCTCAATAGTAAAATGAGGATTCGATACCTGTTTCACCTCCTCCTTAGTCTGTGAATCTCTTGTGGGACACGGACTGTGTTCTACCAGATTGTCCCGAATCTCCCCCAGCCCTTGATACACAGTAAGACTTAATAAATATCAAGATAATTATTTTTGGTTTGAGGAGACTGAAACTAAATGAATAGCAGATAGCAGAGGTCAGAGATATGTACATGACTGTTGTGAAAATTTTTCGGTAGTTTTAGACTCAAACAAGAAGTTCACATAAATTCATCCATTTAATCGAGAGAGAATGGGCCTGGTTGACAGAAGGACCTGAGTTCTCATCCTGTCTCCTCTCCTTGTCTGCTGTGTGACCTAGGGCCAGTCACTTACCTTCTCTGTGCCTAGGTTACCTTATATCTAAATTGGGCATTACAGACGTGAGCACCTATGGAGCTTCCGTTTTATCACCACCTCTCATCCTCCTCTCCCCGCCGAGGCCCCCGCCAACTCATTTCACCATCAATCGTATTTATTGAGCTCTTACTATGTGCAGAGCACTGTACTAAGCGCTTGGGAAGTACAAATTGGCAACATATAGAGACAGTCCCTACCCAAAATTGGGCTCACAGTCTAAAAGGGGGAGACAGAGAACAAAACCAAACATACTAACAAAATGAAATAAATACAATAGATATGTATAAGTAAAATAAATAAATAGAGTAATAACTCATTTCCATCCAAACCCTCCCCACCCCCCGAACCCTTCCCCTCCCTCCCCTCCCTCTACAGCTACTGCCAAGTTTGGCCTTTGGAACCCCCGCTACAATATAGGTAAGCTCCGTTTCATCCTTGATCTGTTCCTTTCCTGATCTCTCCTCCTCATCCTCACTGAGACCTGGCTCTTCCTGGATGACACAGTCTCCTCTGCTGTTCTCTCCAGCAGGGGACATTTCTTCTCCCACTCTCCCAGATTCACCGGGAAAGGAGTAGGTGTCGGCTTCCTTCTCGTACCCCAATGTCTCTTTCGCACTACCCTTCCTCCCCCTTACCTTTCCTTCCCCTCCTTTGAATCCGATGCTATTCGCTTCTGCCACCCCCTCCAGGTTCTTGTAGCCGTCATCTACCGGTTTCCATCTCCAGCTTTCTTAACGATTTTTGTCCCATTTCTCACCTTCCTTCTCTCTTTTTGCATGCCCACTCTGTTCCTCGGAGACTTCAACATCCGTATGGATGTACTCGATGATGCCTCTGCCGCCCGCCTTCTATCACTCCTTGACTCCGCCAACTTCCTGCTCCACCCTAACTCGCCCCATCACCAACTTGGATACACCATCGACTTCATCGTCTCTTACCGTTGCACTATTTCCACTCTCACCAACTCTAAAATCCCTCTCTCTGGCCAAATACGATTGACTGACTGACTCCTCCTAGGTGGGGGATGGTACTCATTGTCTCACTTAGACGGTTTCCTGTGGCAGAATCCCCCTATACTGGGGAGTGGTGCAGCTAGTACTGCTGAGTACGTTCCCAGATGTAAGTGCCTTGCCTTGAGCATGGTGACTTTAGGACCTCTAAAGCTGCTCTTTGTGACACATCCACTTAGGCTGTGGGATGGTGTCCCTAGGCCCGCTGATGTCGCTCACAGTGGAAGACTCACCCTAAGCTGGTGGATGGTGTCCTTAGACCCACTGAGACCACACACAGCAGCAGACGTCCCTATACTGGGGGATGGTGTCTCGAGACCCACTGACGCCATTCGCTGTGGCAGAATCCCCCTTCATCTATTCAATCGTATTGATTGAGCCCTTACCTTGTGTAGAACACTGTACTGAGCAATTAGGAAAGTTCAATATACAGTCTGAGGAACCGCGACGTGAAGATGGCGATGGGGAGGGTCCTGCTTGGGAGTCTTTTCTACAGATATAGAAAATTTCACTTCACGCTCTGACTCTAGATGGACTTGACTCTATTGATTGACTCGATTGACTCTAGAAGCAGTGTGGACCAGTGGAAAGAGCCAGGGAATTGGAGTCAGAGGTCGTGGGTTCAAATACCGGATCAGCCGATTGTCAGCTGTGTGACTTCGGGCAAGTCACTTCACCTCTCTGGGTCTCAGTTCCCTCATCTGTAAAATGGGTATTAAGATGGTGAGCCCCCCCGGAGGACAGCCTGATCACCTTGTAACCTCCCCAGCGCTTAGAATAGTGCTTTGCACGTAGTAAGCACTAAATAAATGCCATTATTATTATTACTATTATTATTATTATTAGACCGACTGAGCAGCCTGCAAGGTTCTGAGATATTTGTGGTTAGAGACTGTTCCTGGCTGCACACTGCCTATTATCAATAGTTTTTACGAGTTTGGTAGAAGAGTTTTTATCCAGCTGTTCTTGACTGGTATTTACATCTAGTTCCCGTGCCTGGGTATGGATCCCTGCACTTGGATTCACCCCCTTTATTCACCACCAGCAGAGGGCATAGCGCGGGCCTGGAAATCAGAATGACCTGGGTTCTAATCCTGGCTCTGCCACATGTCTGCTGCGTGACCTGGGGGAAGTCACTTCATTTCTCTGGGCCTCAGTTCCCACATCTGTAAATGGGGATTAATACTGTGGGCCCCATGTGTCCAACTTGATTAACCTGTATCTACCCCTGTGGTTAATACAGTTCCTGGTACAAAGTAAGTGCTTAATAAATACCATTAAATAAAATTGAAAAGGGAGCTGCAGAAGAGTGTTTTAGACTTAATTTTGATCCTCACATCTGTCCCAGAAGCCAGGAGCAGGGGTACAGGTTGAATTTTTCCAACCACTTAATGCTCTCAGTTGTCACTCAATAAACACCAGCATGATTTCTCCTCCTACTATTACTGTTGCTACTATTATTATTTATTGTATAATTTACTTCAATATTTAAGTATTAATTCAACCAATCAATCAATCAAATTGAAGTACAACAGAAGGCCAAGATCCATTATTTGCACACAAAAAGCTTACACTTTTCATAAGTGTTGTAGGTACCTGTGACATAAAGCCATTCTGTCTTAAAACTGGAATGAATCTTGGGGCCCTTTTTTTGCCAAGTCGATATGAATACTGGATTCAACCATGACTAGCCGGATTGGCTAGGGTGCCTATTCTCCCTTCCACGATATATCTCCAATCACCAAAGTTGAAAAGGAAAACTATTATTAATCAGGAAACAGAATGATGAATCCGTTGAGGTTATTCTAGGAAGGAGTCCCAGAGTGGGAAGCACGTGGGACTGGGTAGTTATTTAGGCCGTGGGGGCCGGGTCCACAGAGGGCCCACGATCCCGGACTTCCGAGATTTCCGGTAGTCATCTGTCTCAGCGGAACCCCGGGACCGTCCTCCCACGAGGCATGCCCCAGAAAATAACCTGGCCGTTGTCTGAGGGGATGGCGCAGCCATCCGGAGAGCCTAGAAGGGGAGGGAGGATCTTGACAACTCCCACCCCCTACCTAGACCTTCCTTTCACTGCCACGAGTGTCAAGGACCTATGAGATAGAATGGGCCTCTCTCTCAGCAGTGGTCGGTGCTCCCCTGGCCAGGACAGGACCGGGACTCCAGAGAGGAGCAGGGGAAAGGTTAGGGGCAGGAAAGAGTAAGTTCAATATAAGTCCAGGTTATAACAGGAATTTTCCTTTTCTTTCTTAATAATAATAATTGGGGTATTTGTGAAGTGCTTACCATGTGCCAAACACCATACTCAGTGCTGGAGTAGATATGATATAATCAACTTGGACACTATACCTGTCCCACATAGGGCTCACCGTCTTGAGTCTCATTTTTCAGATAAGGAAACCGAGGAACAGAAAGGTTGAGTGACTTTCCCGAGGTCTCCCAGCAGGTATGTGGCGGGGCCGGGATTAAGACCAAGGTCCCCTAGACTTCTAGGACCAACCTCTTTCCACTGGGCTGTGCTGCTTCTGCAATTATGTCGAATTATGTGCCACAATCCTTGCAGATGTTTTCGAAGGGGAATAGACTTCTAGGAGTCAGAAATGGTTTCAGTGTCGTCCTGAATCTTGCAAGGCAGGTTGATTGGAGGGGATGAACAACCTGGTTACCTTCTATTTACTCCAGAGCTTTGTACAGTGTTTGGCACATTGTGAGCATTAAAAATTACCATAAAAGATCCCCGAGATTCCCTCCAACCCAAAGATTTTCTTCTCTCCTATGAACGTCTCTTTGGAATATTATTCTCAACCATATATTTTCTAAATGTCCTTAGCAGTCAACGTCAATTCCCAGAAAATGACCCAAGTCACCGTGAAGACAGAATTCTTCACGGGATTCTCGGAGGTCCGGGAGCTGCAGCTGGTCCAGGCCGTGCTGTTCCTCCTGGTCTACCTGGCCAGGCGGCCCCGATGGGGAATCTACAAATTTTCCCCGTCACCACCCTCGACCTGCGCCTCCACACCCCCATATACTTCTTCCTCAGGAACCTGTCCCTAATAGACCTCTGCTCCATCTCTGTCACCGTCCCCAACTCCATCCACAACTGCCTGACCAACAAGAAATCAATCTCCCTCGTGGGTTATTCTCCACGGGGAGAATATTCTCCAGGTTATTCTCCAGGTTATTCTCCAGGTCTTCTCCGTGGTCTGATTTGCCAGCACAGAGTTGTCCGTCAGCACGGTTAGGTCCTACGACCACTACGCTGCCATCTGCCTCCCCCTTAGCTACGAGGTCATCATGGCTTGAGGGGCCTGAGGGAAGATGGCTGCCACCTCCTGTTTATATGCAGCAGTGTGTTCATCTGGGACGTTCTCACTGTCCTTCTGCGGATCCATCACCGCCCCCCCCCCGCCAAGTTCTTCTGTGACATCCCCCCTCTGCGGAAGATCACAAGCTCTGAGAAGCACAACGATATCGATGCTACTGTGATTTTGGAGGCAGCTTTCGGTGTCGTTCGCTTCATTTCCATCATCATCTTGTGCGCTCACATCTTCCGGGCCGTGCTGAGGATGTCGGCTGCCAAGGGCCAGGCCAAAGCCTTCTCCACTTGCCTGCCTCACCTCGGCGTCGTCACTGTTTTCCTCTCTACTGGTATATTTGTCTACATCAAGCCGCCCTCAGATTCGTCCTTTTAAGGGGACCTGCTGTTTTCCGTGTTCTAGACGGTGGTGCCCCCCTCCCTGAACCCCCTCATCTACATCATGTGGAACCGGAACATGAATGCCGCCATGGGCAAGATCCTCAAAGGGTCATTGACCCAGCCTCGGCTCTGGGACAAAATGTCTCCTTCCTTCTGCAAGTAATCTCACACCACTTCTTAACCAAGGAATTGCCCTTGGACCTAGCCAGATTCTTAGCTGTCCTACAGGGTTCAAAGAAAACGCTGGACGTTAATGAATTTTCAAAGAATGAAGTATGACTGACAATCCAGTTTTGGGGAGACATCATGGCCTAAAGGAAGGGGAGTCCCTGTAGGGTCTAAGCTCATTGTGGTCAGGGAATGCGTTTAACAGCTCTGTTAACTGAACTCTCCCAAGTGCTTAGTACAGTAAATCCAGTTTTGGGGTGTTTCCAATCCCTGCTCCTGCACTTGTCATTCATTCATTCATTCATTCATTCAATCGTATTTATTGAGCGCTTACTGTATGTAGAACACTGTACTAAGCGCTTAGGAAGTACAAGTTCGCAACATATAGAGACGGTCCCTACCCAACAGCAGGCTCACAGTCTAGAAGGGGGAGACAGAGAACAAAACAAAACATATTAACAAAATAAAATAAATAGAATGAATACGTACAAATAAAATAAATAAATAGAGTAATAAATGCGTACAAATATATATACATATATACAGGTGCTGTGGGGAGGGGAAGGAGGTAAGGCGAGGGGGAGGGGGAGGAGGGGAAGAGGAAGGAGTGGTCTCAGTATGGGAAGGCCTCCCGGAGGAGGTGAGCTCTCAGTAGGACCTTGAAGGGAAGAAGAGAGCTAGCTTGGCAGATGTGGGGAGAGAGGGCATTCCAGGCCAGGGGAATGACGTGGGCCGGGGGTCGACGGCGGGACAGGCAATAACGAGGCACGATGAGGAGATTAGCGGCAGAGGAGCGGAGGGTGCGGGCTGGGTTGTAGAAGGAGAGAAGGGAGGTGAGGTAGGAGGGGGCGAGGTGATGGAGAGCCTTGAAGCCGAGGTTGAGAAGTTTTTGCCTGGTGTGTAGGTTGATTGGTAGCCACTGGAGATTTTTGAGGAGGGGAGTAACATGCCCAGAGCGTTTCTGCACAAGGACGATCCGGGCATCAGCGTGAAGTATGAATTGAATTGGGGATTGGCAGGAGGATGGGAGATCGGAGAGGAGACTTATGCAGTAATCCAGACGGGATTAGATGAGAGCTTGAACGAGGAGGGTGCCGGTTTGGATGGAGAGGATGGAGAGGAAAAGGCGGATCTTGGCAATGTTGCGGAGGTGAGACCGGCAGGTTTTGGTGATGGATTGGATGGAGAGGAAAGGGCGGATCTTGGCAATGTTGCGGAGGTGAGACCGGCAGGTTTTCGTGACGGATTGGATGTGAGGGGTGAACAAGAGAGCGGAGTCGAGGATGACACCAAGGTTGCGGGCTTGTGAGACGGGAAGGATGGTAGTGCTGTCTACAGTGATGGGAAAGTCAGGGAGAGGGCAGGGTTTGGGAGGGAAGACAAGGAGTTCAGTCTTGGACATGTTGAGTTTTAGATGGCGGGCAGACATCCAGATGGAGATGCCCTGAAGGCAGGAGGAGATGCGAGCCTGGAGGGAGGGAGAGAGAGCAGGGGCAGAGATGTAGATTTGGTTGTTATCAGCGTAGAGATGATAGTTGAAGCCGTGGGAGCGAATGAGTTCACCAAGGGAGTGAGTGTAGATCGAGAACAGAAGAGGACCAAGAACTGACCCTTGAAGAACCCCTATAGTAAGGGGATGGGAGGGGGAGGAGGAGCCGGCCAAAGAGACTGAGAATGAATGGCCGGAGAGATAAGAAGAGAACCAGGAGAGGACGGAGTCTGTGAAGCCGAGGTTGGATAGCGTGTTGAGGAGAAGGGGGTGGTCCACAGTGTCGAATGCAGCTGAGAATTCGAGGAAGATTAGGATAGGGTATGAGCCGTTGGATTTGAGAGGGCAGTTTCCGTGGAATGTAGGGGACGGAAGCCAGATTGGAGGGGGTCGCGGAGAGAGTTGGCGTTGAGGAATTAGAGATAGCGCGTGTTGCCGACTCGTTCGAAGAGTTTGGAAAGGAATGGTAGGAGGGAGATAAGGCGATAATTAGAAGATAAGGTGAGGTCAAGAAAGGGGTTTTTTTAGGGTGGGAGAGACCTGGGCATGTTTGAAGGCAGAGGGGAAGGAACCAGTGGAGAATGAGCGGCTGAAGATAGAAGTTAAGGAGGGGAGAAGGGACGGAGAGAGAGATTTCATAAGGTGAGAGGGAATGGGGTCAGAAGCACAGGTGGACGGAGTAGCACCTGAGAGGAGGGAGGAGATCTCCTCTGAGGATACTGCTGGGAAGGATGGGAGAGTAGCGGAGAGCGCTGAGAGTCGGGGGGTTGGAGAAGTGGGGGGAATGACTTTGGAGAACTCAGACCTGATGTTGTCCCAAGTGTGACCTTGGGCGAGCCACCTAATTTCTCTGGGCCACAGGTACCTCATTCATAAAGTAGGGATTAAGACTGTGAACCCCACGTGCGACAACGCGATTACCTGGTATCTACTCCAGTGCTTAGAACAGTGCTTGGCACATAGCAAGTGCTCAAAAATACCATAATTTTATTTTAAATTTTATCATGGCCTAAACGAATGAGAATTGCTCTAGACTATAAATTCATTGTGGGCAGGGAACGTGCCTACCCACTTTGTTATACTGAACTTTTCCAAGTGCTTAGTTCAGTGCTGGGCCCAGAGTAAGTGTTCAATAAATATGATTGATTGATTGATTGAAACTTGAGTTCTGTTGCCAGCTCTGCTACTGAACTGCTTTATGACTTAGGGCAGTGATTTAACATCTCTAGGATCTCACTTCCTCTTGAACCCTTGGCCCCTGTGAGACAGAAATTGTGCCTGAACTGATTCTTTTCTTTCTACTCCAGAAATGGGAACAATTTAGGCACACAACCTCTTAGTTATTACAATAATGATATCATTATTCATTCATTCATTCATTAGTATTTATTGAGCACCTATGGTGTGCCGAGTATTATTAGTACTGACAATGAAAATATAATGCTACGCTCTTTAGCACGATTTTGGGGATGGGTTTGATAGTTGGAAAATGGGAAAAGGTATGGGAGAGGGAAGAAAGGATGGCTGCAGCTCCATCTGTCTTGTTACATCCATCCTCTTTCATCAATCCATCTTTCCTTCCTTCCATCCATCTATTCTCCCAATTGTTCCTCTATCCATTCATCCAGAGTATGAACTAGGGAGTCAGAGGTCATTGTTTCTAATCCAGGTTCTGCTACTTGTCTGCCGTGTGACCTCGGGCAAGTCATTCACTTGTCTGTGCCTCAGGTACCTCATCTGTGAAATGGGGATTGAGCATGTGAGCCCCAGGTGCGACAGGAACTGTGTCCAACCTGATTACGTTGTATCTACTCCAGCACTTAGAACACTGCTTGACACACAGCGCTTAACAAAACCCATAATTATTACTATTATTATTATCAGTGGTATTTGTTGACCACCTCCTGGGTGCAAAACACGGTAGTAAACTCTCAGGAGAGTTGAAAAGAGAAATAATTGCATTATTCCTGCTCTCCAGGAGATTATGATCTAATGGGGGAGATAGACAGAATAAATTACGTAGAGGAGGAAGGAGAGAAGGGAAAGATGAGAAAGGGGATGAATGCTTGATTCAAGAGTACAGTTTATATTGTCAATATGAACAGAGCTTCAATGGATTTGCAAACAGGACAAGTCATAAGAAACAGCGTTACCTAGTGGGTAGAGTACAGGCCTGGGATTCAAATGGACATGGGTTCTGATCTAGGTTCCACCTTATGTCTGCTGTGTGACCTTGGGCAGCGTCGCTTAACTTCTCCGTGCCTCAGTTCCCTCCCCTATAAAATGGGGATTGAGATGTGCGCCCCACGGGGGCACTAATCCTGTCCAATCTGATTAGCTTGTAACTACTCCAGGATTTAGTATAGTGCCTGATGTATAGCAAGCGTTTCACAGAGGCCATAAGAAAAAGTTCCAGTTGTCTGATTGAATGACAGATTGAGTGTCTCAGGTGTGAATTAGACAAAAGTGAAGCCATTCATTATGGCTAAAGACTGTCGTTGAAAACAGGAATCGTTGCGAAGCTGGGATGCACCATCACTGATGCTGAAAAGGACCGGGTACTTGTTTCCCAAGTGCCTTAGGAACCACGTGAACAGAGGGTGCTTGGCATGTCCAGGCCAAGATGTACCTCGGCAGGGCCCCGAGTCGTCATCCAGGGATTCTACTCGGAGCAGCTCCTACTTTATCTAGAGGGATAAGGCCCAAATTGGAGAGCTTCTCAGGGTCTGAGGGAGATCGGGGATGGACCGAGAGCTTCTCTCGGTTCCTTTCTCGCTGACCGAACCCAGGAGTCTGAGGGGAAAGAGGGGACCAGCTGTGCCCCGTAGAGGTCAGCGACCCACAGCCCCACATTGCCCCGGTGAGAGTGACTGGGGGTGAGTGAGATGGAGGGCCAAAGAGGGACGACGATGAGGATGGACGAGATGGAGTCTGTCTGGGGTCTCAGTTGCGGTTTGTGCCAGGGCCACGGTCCGCAGTGGGGCAGAGGTGCTAGTAGGAGGGGAAGTGTTTTCCAGTTCAGTAATCCCCAACCGTCAAAAGCCTCCCCTCCTTCCTTCTCAAATCTTTCCAGCTACCCGCCAGGCTATGTTGCTCCAGCACAGTGTCAGCACTGTAGACAGTCACCTTGGCCTTTAGTGGGTCCCAGAATCCTTTTTAGAGGGTAAACGAAAGCCAGTGCTGTGAGAGTGTGATCAGCTTTCGACAGCCACTGACACTATCAGCAAATCCTCCCTGGAAGAGTTCTTCCCAAATGTTGTTAGAAGACAAATACTGACAAAGGTTGTACTCCGTGCCCTCATGGGCTTTCCAGTCTAGTGGGCTAGGTTGACACAGTCTAATTTACTATCAGTAAATTAATCTTGAATCATATTTATTTAGCACTTATTGTGTGCACTAAGCATTTGGAGAGTAATAATAATAATAGTGGTACTTCGTAAGCTCTTACTATGTCCCAAGCACTGTCCTAAGATCTGGGGTAGATACAAGTTAAGCAGGTTGGCTACAGTCCTTGCTCCACATGGGGCTCACAGTCTTAACCCCCATTTCATTCACTCCCACGGCTTCAACTATCATCTCTACGCTGATGACACCCAGATCTACATCTCTGCCCCTGCTCTCTCCCCCTCTCTCCAGGCTCGCATGTCCTCCTGCCTTCAGGACATCTCCATCTGGATGTCTGCCCGCCACCTAAAACTCAACATGTCCAAGCCTGAACTCCTTGTCTTCCCTCCCAAACCCTGTCCTCTCCCTGACTTTCCCATCTCTGTTGACGGCACTACCATTCTTCCCGTCTCACAAGCCCGCAACCTTGGTGTCATCCTCGACTCCGCTCTCTCGTTCACCCCTCACATCCAAGCCGTCACCAAAACCTGCCGGTCTCAGCTCCTCAACATTGCCAAGATCCGCCCTTTCCTCTCCATCCACACTGTTACCCTTCTCATTCAAGCTCTCACCCCATCCCGTCTGGACTACGGCATCAGCCTTCTCTCTGATCTCCCATCCTCGTGTCTCTCCCTACTTCAATCCATACTTCATGCTGCTGCCCGGATTGTCTTTGTCCAGAAACGCTCTGGGCATGTTACTCCCCTCCTCAAAAATCTCCAGTGGCTACCAATCAATCTGCGCATCAGGCAGAAACTCCTCACCCTGGGCTTCAAGGCTGTCCATCACCTCGCCCCCTCCTACCTCACCTCCCTTCTCTCCTTCTACAGCCCACCCCACACC
This sequence comes from Tachyglossus aculeatus, assembly GCF_015852505.1. Classification (NCBI taxonomy): domain Eukaryota; kingdom Metazoa; phylum Chordata; class Mammalia; order Monotremata; family Tachyglossidae; genus Tachyglossus; species Tachyglossus aculeatus. The sequence goes on along the minus strand of NW_024044831.1, from coordinate 5,171,386 downwards.
CTCCGCTCCTTTGCCGCTAATCTCCTCACCGTACCTCGTTCTCGCCTGTCCCGCCATCGACACCCGGCCCACGTCATCCCCCGGGCCTGGAATGCCCTCCCTCTGCCCATCCGCCAAGCTAGCTCTCTTCCTCCCTTCAAAGCCCTACTGAGAGCTCACCTCCTCCAGGAGGCCTTCCCAGAATGAGCCCCTTCCTTCCTCTCCCCCTCGTGCCCCTGTCCATCCCCCCATCTTACCTCCTTCCCTTCCCCGCAGCACCTGTATATATGTATATATGTTTGTACATATTTGTTACTCTATTTATTTATTTATTTTACTTGTACATATCTTTTCTATTTATTTTATTTTGTTAGTAAGTTTGGTTTTGTTCTCTGTCTCCCCCTTTTAGACTGTGAGCCCACTGTTGGGTAGGGACTGTCTCTATATGTTGCCAACTTGTATTTCCCAAGCGCTTAGTACAGTGCTCTGCCCACAGTGAGCGCTCAATAAATACGATTGATTGATTGATTGATTGATCTGTATTAGGACAGCGTGGAGCGGGCTTATTTAAATAGGACTCCAACCTCCATCACCTCAGAGACATTTCTGACAAGAGCCCCTAGACTCTCCTTTCCATTAGCCTTTTTGAATTGATTTGACTGAACATAGACGATTCATCCTTCTGCTGTGAACATCACTGCCTATTTTATGGTTGCTTCTGCATGTTAATTGTTAACTGCTCTCTGTTATGTCATCATCTGCTTATTTCACTGCCATCGGATGTTAACTGTTAACCGTACGTTTTGATGTCATCATCTGCTTATTTTCCCGGTGCATGGTAATTGTTAACTGCTCTCTGTGATGTCATCATGTACTTATTTTATTTTTGGTACTGCATTATTGCGACTGGATGTTAATTAACTACTCGCTGTGCTGTCACTTACCATGCTGACCTCGCCATGTACTATCAATTCCCCTACTCCTATCTCTCCTTCCCAGTCCTCAACTTCCCCTTCCCCTCTCCCGCCCAACTCTTTCCCTCCCTTTTCCCCGCCCCATCCCTCCTCCTCACCTCCTCCCCAGAATCCCTCTGTACCAGCGCCAACCCTCAGCCCCTCCGTTCCCACACCCTCCTTCCACTCCTCCCCACCCCTGCCCAATCCCAGTTCTCCTTTCACATCGCCACCCTTCTTGCCCCTCTCCCTGCCCAGGCCTACGCCAACTCATTCCAATCCAAACCCTCCCCACCCATCGAACCCTTCGTACTCCCTCCCCTCCCTCCACAGCTGCTACCAAGTTTGGCCTTTGGAACACCCGCTTCGTTATAGGTCAGCTCCCTTTCATCCTTGACCTGTTCCTTTATAGCTCTATCCTGCTCCTCCTCCTCGCCCTAAACGAAACATTGCTTACCCCGGAGGACACTGTCTCTTCTGCTGCTCTCTCCACCGGAGGGCTGCTCCTTTCCCACTCCCCAGACTCACTGGGAAAAGAGGAAATGTCAGCTTCCTTCTCGCACCCCATTGTCGCTTTCGCACTATCCCTCCACCCCCTTCCCTTTCCTTCTCCTCCTCCGCAGCCCATTTTATGTGCGTCTACCACCCCCTCCAGATTCATGTAGCAGTCATCTACCGCCCCCTGGCCCCACCTCCAACTTTTTTTTAACGATTTTGACCCCTTTCTCACCTTCCATCTCTCTTTTTCCATGCCCACTCTGATCGTTGGAGGCTTCAACATCCACACGGATGTCCCTGTTGACTCCTCTGCCACCCGCATTCTATCTCTCCTGGACGCTGCCAACCTCCTGCTCCATCCCACCTCTCCCACTCACCAACTTGGTCACAACCTCGAACTCATCATCTTCTACCGCTGCACTATCTCCACCCTCACCAACTCTGAAATCCCTCTCTCTGATCATAACCTTCTCACCTGCCTCCTCACTCACACTCCTCCCCGCTGAAATCTATATTACTCCCCCACAGAGACTTCCTCTCTCTTGACCCGATCTATCTCTCAGCGCATCACACCCCACCTCGCCTCTCTATCCTCTCTACCCACTCTTGATAACCCCATTACTGTTCTCTACTCCACCCTCTCTACTCAACTCACCTCGCTCGCTCCCTTTTCCCTTCGTCGCTCTCACACCACTAAACCACAGCCTTGGATCACTGCCACTGTCCACCTCCTTCGCTGTTATGCTCGAGCTGCTGAACGCTGCTGGCGAAAGTCTAAACACCAAGCCAAACTTGTTCACTTTAAGTTTATCCTTTCCTGCCTTACCTCTCCCCTCTCCTTTGCCAGGCTAAACGATTTTTCTTCCCTTATTGACACCCATGCCCAACACCCCCTCAGCTGTTCTGGACATTTAACTCGCTCCTCAGGCCCCCTGTTCCTTCCCCTCCTCTATCTCTCACTCGCAACGATCTGGCCACCTACTTCATTAGTAAAATTAACACAATCAGGTCTGACTCCCCAAAGTCACCTCTCTCCCTTCTCCATCCCACCGACCCTCAACCCTCTGTGCTTCTGTCCCATCCTTCAAAACAGTATCTTCAGATGAGATCTCCTCCCTCCCCTCAAGTGCCATCCCATCCACCTGTGCTTTGGACCCACTCCCTCTCATCTTATGAAAACACATGACCCTTCCCTCCACCCCTCCTTAACTTTGATCTTCAACCGCTCACTCTCCACTCGTTCCTTCTCCTCTTCCTTCAAAGATGTCAATGTCTCTCCCATCCTAATAATCCGTCTCTTGACCCCTACTACCCTGTCTAGTTATCGTCTTATCTCCCTCCTACATTTCCTTTCCAAACTCCTAGAACGAGTCCTCTAGACTTGCTGGCTCCAATTCCTCAACTCCAACCCTCTCCTAGACTCACTCCAATCTGGCTTCCATCCCTTACACTCCACCGAAACTGCCCTCTCATAGGTCGCCAATGACCTCCTTCTTGCTAAATCCAATGTTTCCTATTCTATTTTAATACTCCTCGACCTCTCAGCTACCTTCGACACTGTGGACCACCCTCTTCTCCTGAAAACACTATCCAACCTTGACTTCACAGACTACATCCTCTCCTGGTTGTCCTCATATCTCTCTGGTCGTTCATTCTCAGTCTTCTTCGTGTACTCCTCCTCCCACTCCCTTCACCTTACTATAGGGGTTCCTCAAGGTTCAGGGTTTGGTCCCCTTCTGTTCTCCTTCAATACTCACTCCCGTGGTGAACCCATTCACTCCCACAGCTTCAACTATCATCCCTACGCGGATGATACCCAAATCTACACCTCCGCCTCTATTCTCTTTCCCTTCCTCCAGGCTCACATCTCCTCCTGCCTTCAGGATATCTCTACCTAGGTATCCGCCCACCACCTAAAACTGAACATGTCTACGACAGAGCTCCTTATCTTCCTTCCCAAACCCTGTCCTCTCCCTGACTTTCCACTCACTGTGGATGGCATTACCATCCTTCCCCTCCCACAAACCCACAACCTTGGTGTCATCCTTGACTCTGCTCTCTTATTCACCACACACATCCAATCCATCACCAAAACCTGCCGGTCTCACCTCCGCAGCAACTCCAAGATCCGCCCTTTCTTCTCCATCCAAACCGCTGTCTTGCTGGTTCAATCTCTCATCCTATCCCGACTGGATTACTGCATCAGCCTCCTTTCTTATCTCCCATCCTCCTGTCGCTCCCTGCTTTAGTCTATACTTCACTCAGCTGTCCGGATTATATGTACAGAAACGCTCGGGGCATATCACTCTCCTCCTCAAAAATCTCTAGTGGTTGCCTATCAACCTTCGAATCAAGCAAAAACTCCTCACTCTCTGCTTCAAGGCTCCCCATCACCTCGACCCCTCTTACCTCACCTCCCGTCTCTCCTTCTACGGCCCAATCCGCACACTCTGCTCCTCTGCCGCTAAATTCCTCACTGTGCCTCTTTCTCCCCTGTCCCGCCGTCGATCTCTGGCCCACGTCCGATCTCTGACCTGGAATCCACTCCCTCTATGCATCCGCCAAACTAGCACTATTCCTCCCTTCAAAGCCTTACTGAGCTCACCTCCTTCAGTATGCCTTCCCAGAGTGAGCCCCACTTTTTCCTCTCCTTCTCCTCCTCCCCTCCCCGTCGTCCCCCCTGCCCTACTCCCTTCCCCTCCCCCCAGAACTTGTATATAATCATGCACATTTATTACTCTGTTCATTTTATTTTTCCATATTTACTGCTCTATTTATTTTATTAAGGATGTGTATATAGCTATAATTCTATTTATTCTGATGGTATTGACACCTGTCTACTTGTTTTGTTTCGTTATCTGCCATCTTTTCTAGACTGTGAGCCCATTCTTGGGTATGGACCATCTCTGTATGTTACTGATTTGTACTTCCCAAGCACTTAGTACAGTGCTCTGCACGGAGTAAGTGGTCAATAAATACGAATGAATGAATGAATGAATGAATGAAAATAGTGACCGCAGTGAGGCTGACTGGAATTACTCCTTTTGAGACACACGTCAGTGTGACAGGTCATATGTTCCCCATGGGGTGGTCGCGTGGGGCAGGGCCGCTACCCTGCCCTTGGGGCCAGGCCCCAGAGATGCCAATCCCTAGGAAAGCCAGCCCCGAAAAGGACATAACAGGCCCCTCATCCCAACGCGAGGCCCTTCCCCCGGGAGGAATCCCACACGGAGCAGCAGTGAGCTTGTCCAGAAAGGCCCGGCCTCACCGAGAGCCTATCACGCTTCGAGCGGGAGGGAAGAGGAGCCGGGACCCTCCACGCCTCCCGGAGACCTTCCTGTGGCCAATGTCCAGGAGCTTATGGGTCGGGGTTAGTTGTAGGAGAGAAGAGACCGGCGCCCGCTCGCCCCATTCTGACCAGTGAGTCTGGGCCAGGGAATACACGGATGGGAAGGTTTCACAGGGGGGCCGACGGTGACAGAGAACGAGAGAAAGCTCCCCCGTCTCTTAACATCTCCACATATAAAACAGATCTCTCTCCCCGGTGTCTCAATTGCTCTCCATCCTCCAGATCCCCTGGGTGGGTGGCAGGAATGGCTAGTGATTTATTAAGCACTTATTATGTGCCAGTACTAGTACTATGTACTAGTACTAGTACTATGTACTCAGCACTGGGGTAGATGCAAACCTATCTGACTGGACAAGTCCCTGTCCTACATGGGGCTCACAGTCTTCATCCCCATTTTTCAGATGAGGAAACGGAGCCACAGAGAAGTGAAGTGACTTGCCCAAAGTCGCACAGCAGACAATGGCGGAGCCGGAATTAGAAGACAGGTCCTTCTAACTCCCAGGTCGGGGGTCTATCCACTAGGCTATGCTTCTTCTCATTTTCTGTGGACAGGCACAACGTCCTCTGGACCTAATCTGATTTCAAGGAGTTTACAATCTAGTGAAGGGGGCTAGACCTTAAATGAATTAAAGAGAAGGGATGGCAGAGTTTAAATACAATTTACACAAGTGCTATAGGGCTGACAAGTGATGAGTATCAAAATCCTGAAGTGTTATAGGCCTACTTGCATAGGTAACATGGAAGAGTGGGCCAATCATGTAGGGAAATGAGGTGGTAGTCTGGGAAGGCTTCCTGGAAGAAGTGTGATCTGGGCAGGGATTTGAAGATGGGGAGAGCGGTGGCGGTCTGTAGGATGTGAAGTGGAAGGGAGGCCCAGGCCAGAGGAAGTAGGTGGGCTAGGGGTGTCAGAGGCGAGACAGACGGAGACATAGTGAGTAGGTTGGTGTTTGAGGAGTGAAGTGTGTGGAAAATAGGGGAGGTGCGGTAGGAAGGGGCAAGCTGATTGGGTGCCTTAAAGCTGAGAATGAGGGGTTTCCGTTTGACGTGGAGGACGATGGGCAATTATCGGAGGCTTTTGAGGGATGGGGAGACATGGACTGAATATTTTTAGTAAAATAATCTGGGCAGCAGAGTGAAGCATGGACCAGAGAGGTTGGAGACTGCAGGCAGGGAGGTCAGTGAGGAGGCTGTTGCGGTAATCAAGGTATGATAGGATAAGTGTTTGGATTAACATGATAGCAATCTGGATGGAGAGGAATGGGGAGGATTCTAAGGATTTCCTGAAGGTAGAACTGACATACTGAAGAGACATAGGTAGAGGAGAATGCCAAGGTTACCAGTTTGCCAAACAGGGAGGATGCTGATGCTGTTTACAGTGATTGAAAAGTCTGATGGTGAACATGGATTGGGTGGGAAGACGAGAAGTTCTGTTTTAGATATATTAAGTTTGATGTGTGAATGGGATATCCAAGTATAAATGTCCTGAAGGTGACACTGATTGAAAAGTCTGAGGAAAGACAGGTTTTGGTAGGGAGGATGAGAAGCTCTCCTTAAGACGTTAAATTTGAGGTGAGAGTGGGACATCCAAATAAAGGTTCCCTGAAGGAATACAAGCTGAAGAAAAGGAGAGAGATCAGGGGTGAAGATGCAGATTTGGGAATCTATATATGCGCTGTGGAGATTGGAGGGAGGATGAACGAAGAAGCAGGTAAGAGTGGCTTAGAAGGGACTGAAATATTTGGGAATCATCCCTGTAGAGTATGACTGACAAACCAGTTTTGGGGGGGCATCATGGCCTAAAGGAAGGGAAGTCTCTGTAGACTAAGATAATTTTGGGCGGGGAATGTATTTAACAACTCTGTTTTACTGAACTGTCACAAGTGCTTAGTACAGTAAATTCAGTTTGGAGGCAGTTCTAATCCCTGCTCTACCGCTTGTCTTCTGTGTGACCTCGGGTGAGCCACTTAACTTCTCTGTGCCTCAGTTGCATCATCTGTAAAATGGGGATTAAGACTGTGAACCTCACGTGGGACAACCCGATTACCTGGTATCTACCTCGGTGCTTAGAACAGTGCTTGACATGTAGCAAGTGCTTAACAAATACCATATTTTTAAAAATTTTTATCATGGCCTAAAATAATGGGAATCACTCTAGACTGTAAGTTTATCGTGGGCAGGGAACGTGTCGACCAATTCTGTTATACTGACCTTTCCCAAGTGCTTAGTACAATGCTGGACCCAGAACAAGTGCTAAATAAATATAATTGATTGACTGAGACTTGAATTCTGATGCCAGCTCTGCTACTGGCTTCGTTTTGACCTACAGGGAATGACTTAACATCGGTAGAATCTCTCTTCCTGTTTCACTCTGAGCCCCTGTGGGACAGGGGCTCTACTGTTTCTACTCCAGCAAGGGGAACAATTTAGGCATACAAACTCTTAATAAATACAATAATAATATAATTGTTAGTAACGATTATGAAAATATAATGATAAGATCCTTATCACGACTGTGGGGGTGGGTATGAAAGTCGTAAAATGGGAAGAGGTATGGGAGAAGGGAAGAAAGGATGACTGCAGCTCCGTCTTGTCAAATCCATCTTCTCTCATCAATTCATCTTTCTTTCCTCCCATCCATCCATTCAGAGCACGGGCTTGAAATCAGAGGTCGTGGGTTCTAATCCCAGTTCTGCTACTTGTCGGCCATATAACTCTGGGCAGGTCACCTCACTTCTTTGTGCCTCAGTTACCTCATCTGTAATTTCCGGATTGAGAGCGTGAGTCCCATATGGGACAGGGACTGTGTCCAACCTAATTATATTGTGTCTATTCTAGCACTTAGAACAGTGCTTGGCACATAGTAAGCACTTAACAATTATTATTACTATTATCAATGGTAATAATTGATAAGAATAATTGATAATTGAGATAATTATGCTAATAATAATAATATTGAGATAATGGATAATTGCGAAGAATAATTGATAATAATTTATAAGAAGCAACGTGGCTCAGTGGAAAAAGCCCGGGCTTTGGAGTCAGAGGTCAGAGGTTCAAATCCCGGCTCTGCCAATTGTCATCTGTGTGACTTTGGGCAAGTCACTTAACTTCTATGTGCCTCAGTTCCCTCATCTGTAAAATGGGGATTAAAATTGTGAGCCCCTCGTGGGACAACCTGATCACCTTGTATCCCCCCACCAGCGCTAAGAACAGTGTGTTGACATAATAAGCGCTTAACAAATACCATTATTATTATTATTATTATTATTATTATTATTATTATTATTATTTATTGACCACATCCTGGCTGCAAAGCACTGTAGTAAGCTCTCAGGAGAGTTGGAAAGAGATGAAATTGCACTGTTCCTGCTGTGCAGGAAATTATGATCTAATGGGGTAGATAGACAAAGAATGAATTACGTAGAGGAGGAAAGACAGAAGGGAAAGATGAGAAAGTGGATGAACGTTTGATTCAAGTGTACAGTTTATATAGTCAGTATGAACAGAGCTTCAACGGATTTGCAATCAGAGCAAATCAGAAGAAGCAGCCTTGCCTAGTGGATAGAGAGTGGACCTGGGATTCAAATGGACATGGGTTCTGATTCCTGTTCCAACACATGTCTGCTGTGTGACCTTGGGCCTGGTCGCTTAACTTCTTCATGCCTCAGTTCCCGCATCCATAAAATGGGCAGTGAGATGTGAGCCCCACGTTGACATGGACTCTGTCCAATCTGATTAGCCTGTAACTACTCCAGCACTTAGTATAGTATAGTGACATATAGTAGCATAGTAGTATACTATACTTAGTATAGCATAGGGACATATAGTAAGCACTTCAAAAATGCCATAAGAAAAAGTTACAGTTGGCTGATTGACTGACAGATTGAGTGGCTCAGGCTGTGAATTAAACAAATGTGAAACCATTCACAGTGGCTAAAGACTGTTGTTGAAAACAGGAACCGTTGGGAAGCTGGGATGCAGATGTCGCTGTTCCCACAGGAACCCCTTGTCTCAGAGGAGCCTCAGGAACAAGGTGACCAGAGGGTGCCTGGCTTATCCAGGCCACGAAGTCCCTCGGCAGGGACCTGAGCCATCCTAAAATGGATATTAAGACTGTGAGACACCCCCATGGGAAATCCCGATCACCGTGTAATCTCCCCAGATCTTAGAACACGGTATAAAGCTCTCAGGAGAGTTGAAAAGAGAATATAATTGCATTGTTCCTGCGGTCCAGGAAATTATGATCTAATTGGGGAAATATACACAGAATAAATTACGTAGATGAGGAAGGACAGAGGGGAACGATGAGAAAGCTGACGAACGCTTGATCCGAGAGTACAGTTTATGTAGTTAGCATGAACAGAGCTTTAACGGATTTGCAATCAGGACGAGTCAGAAGAAGTAGCCTTGCCTAGTGGGTTGAGCGCGGGCCTGGGATTCAAATGGACATGGGTTCTGATCCCGGTTCCATCACGTGACTGCTCTTTGACCTTGGACAGGGTCACTTAAGTTCTCCGTGCCTCAGTTCACTCATTTGTAAACTGGGGATTGAGATGAGAGCCCCACGGAAGATATGGACGCTGTCCAATATGATTAGCTTGTATATACTCCACCACTTAGTATAGTGCCTGATATATAGTAAGCGCTTCACAAAGACCATAGGAAAAAGTTACGGTTGGTTTATTGACTGACAGATTGAATGTTTCAAGTTGTGAATTAGACAAATATGAAAGCATTCACAGTGGCTAAAGACTGTCGGTGAAAGCAGGAATCATTGGGAAGCTGGAATGCAGGTGCCGTTGTTTCCACGGGAGCCCGGAGGGCCGGCACCATCGCTGCTGCTACAGAGACCGGGCCCTTGTCTCCCAGGAGCCTCAGGAACCACGTGACCAGAGAGTGCGTGGCTTGTCCAGGCCACGAGGTCCCTCGGCAGGGCCCCGAGCCATTCTCTAGTGATCCCTCCCGGAGCAGTCCTGCTTTATAAACAGGGACAGGGCCCTGTCTGGAGAACTTCTCGGTGTCTGAGGAAGAGCGGAGAGTGACCGAGGGCTCCTCTCCTTTTCTTCCTGGCTAACTGAACCCAGGAATCTGAGGACAAAGAGGGGACTAGCTCAGCCCTGCAGAGGTCAGGCACCCCAACACCACGCTGCCCCGGTGAGAGTGACCTGGGGTGAGTGAGATTGAGGGGCGGGTGAACGAGGATGAAGATGGAAGAGATGGAGCCAGTCTGGGGCCTAAAGTGGGGTTCGGACCAGGGCCGAGGCCCCAGCCAGGCAGGGGTAATAGAAGGGTGATAGATCTGTTACCGAATTGTACTTTCCAAGCGCTTAGTACAGTGCTCTGCACGCAGTAAACGCTCAATAAATACGAATGAATGAATGAATGAGAAGGAGCGGAGGTGATTTCCAGTTCAGTGACCCCCCAACCATCACACACCTCTCCTCCTTCCTCCTCAAACCTCGCTACCATGCCAACTACTCGCCGCGCTATGGTGCTCCAGCACAACATCAGCACTGTGGACAGTCACTTTGGCCTTTAGTGGTTCTCGGAATCCCTTGCAGAGGTAAGAACAGGCAGGGCTGAGAGAATGGGACCAGCTTTGACAGCCACTGGTAATATCAGCCATTCCTCCTTGTAAGAGTTATTTCTAAATGTTGGGAGAAGACAAATAGTGGGAAAGGTTGTAATCCTTGCCCTCGTGGGCTTTCTAGCCTACTGGGCTAGGTTGACACAGTCTAATTTAATATCGAACTACTAATCTTGAATCATATTGATTGAGAGTGTATTGTGTGCACGAATAACTTGCAGAGTAATGATAACAATAGTAGTACTTGTTAAGCACTTACTATGTCCCAAGCACTGTCCTAACGCTAGGGGTAGATACAGGTAAAGCATGTTGGATACAGACCTTGTTCCACATGGAGCTCACAGTCTTAGCCCCCATTTTACATAAGAGGTAACTGAGGCACAGAAAAGTTAAATGACCTGCCCATGGTCACACCAGAGACATGAGGTGGAGCTGGAATTATAACCCTAGTGCATCTGACTCATTCATTCATTCATTCATTCATTCATTCATTCATTCAATTTATTGAGTGGCTACTGTGTGCAGAACACTGTACTAAACCCTTGGAAAGTACAATTCGACAACAGATAGAGACAATCCCTACCCAACAACGGGCTCATAGTCTAGAAGGGGGAGACAGACAACAAAACAAAACAAGTAGACAGGCGTCAATAACATCAAAATATATGAATAGATTTATAGATATATACATATCATTGATAAAATGAATAACGTAATAAATATGTACAAATATACAAAAGTGCTGTGGGGAGAGGAAGGGGTGTAAAGCAGAGGAAGGGTGTAGGGCGAGGAGAAGGGGAGGAGGAGCAGAGGAAAAGGGGGGCTCAGTCTGGGAGGGCATCCTGGAGGAGGTCAGCTCTCAGTAGGGGTTTGAAGAAGGGAAGAGAGCTAGTTTGGTGGATGTGAGGAGGGAGGACATTTCAGGCTAGAGGTACGACGCGGGCCAGGGGTCGGTGGTGGGACAGGCAAGAACAAGGCCCAGTGAGAAGGTTGGCATCAGAGGAGTGGAGTGGGCGGGCTGGGCTGGAGAAAGAGAGAAGGGATGTGAGGTAGGAAGAGGAAAGGTGATGAAGAGTTTGGAAGCCAATACAGAGGACATTTTGCTTCATACGAAGATTGATGGGCAACCACTGGAGATTTTTGAGTAGGGGGGTGACATGCCCAGAACGTTTCTGTAGAAAGATCATCCGGGCAGCAGAGTGAAGTATAGATTGAAGCCGGGAAATCCAGGGGGAAGGGAGCTCAGAGAGGAAGCTGATGCAGTAATCCAGTCGGGATAGGATGAGACATTGTTCCAACAAGATAGCGGTTTGAATGGAGAGGAAAGGGCGGATCTTGGCGATATTGTGAAGGTGAAACAGGCAGGTTTTGGTAACAGATTGGATGTGTGGGGTGAATGCGAGGGCGGAGTCAAGGATGACACCAAAACTGCGGATTTATGAGACGGGAAGGATGGTAGTGCCATCCACAGTAACGGGAAAGTCAGGGAAGGGGCAGGGTTTTGGAGGGAAGATAAGGAGTTCAGCGTTGGACTTGTTGGCTTTTAGGTGGCAGGCAGACATCCAGGTGGAGATGTCCTGAAGGCAGTAGTAGATACGAGCCTGGAGGGAGGGAGAGAGAACAGGGGAGGAGATGTAGATTTGCGTGTCACATGCGTACAGAATTTAGTTGAAACCATGGGAGTGAATAAGTTTCCCATGGGAGTGAGTATTGATGGAGAAGAGAAGGGGACCAAGAACTGACCCTTGGGGAACCCCTACAGTAAGGGGATAGGAGGTGGAGGAGGAACCAGCGAAGGAAACAGAGAAGGAACGGCCAGGGAGATGAGGAGAACCAAGAGAGGACAGAGTCCGTGAAGCCAAGGTTGGATAACCTGTTGAGGAATAGGGGATTGTCAAGGAGGATTGGGATAGAATGGGAGCCACTTAATTTGGCAAGAAGGGGTCATTGGTGACTTTGAGATGGCAGTTTCGGTGGAGTGTAGGGGACGGAGGCCAGATTGGAGGGGGTCCAGGAGAGAGTTGGAGTTGATGAATTTGAGGCAGCAAGTGTAGGCACCTCGCTCTAGGAGTTTGGAAAGGAAGGGTAGGAGGGATATAGGGTGATAACTGCAAGGGACAGTGGGGTCAAGAGAGGGTCTTTTTAGGGCGGGGGAGACGTGGGCATGTTGGAAGGCAGAGGGAAAGTGCTCTATCCACTTTATAACACTGTAGCAGACACAGTCCCTGCCCCATATAGAAGGAAAAAAGAATGGAAAGATCAATATGCAGTTATTGTGTGCCCTTTAACAGATGAGGAACTGAGGCCCAGAGAAGTGAAGAGAATTACCCAAGGTCCCACAGCAGCAAATTGACATAGACAGAATTAGAACCCTAATCCCCTAACTCCCACTAAGCTATGCCTTGTAGAGTACAATTGAACAGAGCTTGTAGATGTGTATGCTGCCCCCAAGGAGCTCACCCTCAAGTATAGAACTCCTGGGCAGATGCTTTTTTCCACTAAATGAGGTTATTCATTCTTGTGGTAGGTGAACTGGGTTTAGAGGTCTGGGAAATGAATCAGCGAAGCTGGTTGGAGAAGGGGAAGAATTTAGCAGTGTTCAGAATTCGGAAAGTACTGTGCTCTCTCTGATTTTGAATGGCTGAGAGGGCGTTCCAGGCTAGGATGGAGGCAGGAGAGTCGATCTTGAGTAACAAGTAGAAAGTTGCTTTGAGAGCTGAGAAGATGAGTTGAACAATGGAAAGGGAGTGAAGTGCAGTCATAAGGCAGAGAGCCTACAAGCCGATTGTGAGTTTTTGTGATTGAGAAAAGCCACAACTTGCCATTCATTCATTCATTAAATCGTATTTATCGAGCGCTTACTGTGTGCAGAGCACTGTACTAAGCACTTGGGAAGTACAAATCATCACCATATAAAAAACGGTCCCTACCCAACAATGGGCTAACAGTCTAGAAGGGGAAGACAGACAACAGAACAGAACAGGTAGACAGGCGTCAATAACTCCTAGTGAAAGAAACAAACAAGATGCAAAGGGTGAACCCAGGTGGTCTTAGATAGTGAGAAGCAGCTTGGCCTAATGGAATGAACACAGACCTAGGAGCCAGATGACCTGGGTTCTCATCCCAGCCACACCACCTGCCTGCTGTGTGATATTGATTAAAGCCCTCAACCTCTCTGGGCCTCAGTTTTCCCACCTGTAAAACTGGGATTAAATGCCTGTTCTACCTCCTACTTAGACTGTGTGGCCCATGAGGGACAGGTACTGTGTCCATCTTGATTTTCCCGAATCTATGACAGTGCTTGGCACAGAAATTACTAGACAAATACCACAATTACTGTTATTATTATCAACTAATAAATCTCAGGGCTGAAAGCGTTTAAAGAGCTATCTAGTTTAGCCCTTTCTCTTAGACAAGACTGCACTTAAGTAGCCACCTCAGAGGGGATCCCAAGTTCTAGTCTAATCGCTCTCCGCGGTCAGGGATGCCCTCAGTCTTACACGGTAGCTAATGAGAGTGTTTGACAATCCCCATGGGGCTAGCATTCTAGTAAGACATCAAGGGTTCAAAAACATATATCATACGCAGAAGCATGTGCAAGTCCTTCGGTGTTCAAGGCCAGGTGAAGAGACCTAATAGTTTTCATTTTTGTCATTTTTTCATTTTTTCATTTTTGTCATTTTTTCATTTTGTCGTGAGAGGAGGTTGAGGAGAGATGTATGCTGAGCGATGCTTTAGGAAAGGACTAGATGAATGATGAGGCATGCTTGTGTTTGTGTGAGTATAAGTGTGAATGCAGATATGTGAGCAAATGTTATCAGTTTGGAGTATAAGTGGGTTTTATTTTTCTTGTTTGTTTTATGGTATCGTTAAGTGCTTATCTTATCCCAGGTACTGTACTAAGCATAGAGGTAGTTACCAGCTAATCAGGGTGGACATAATCTATGGCCCTGTAAACAAGTAGCTCACTGTCTAGAGGGGAAGCAGACATTAATGTCAACCAATCGTAGACATTTATTGAGCGCTTACTGTGTACAGAGAACTGTACTAAATGCTTGGGGGAATACAATATAAATGAGTTGGTAGACATGTTTCCTCAAGGAGCTTACAGCCTAGAGTAATGAACCTTACATTCAGCAGAAATATCCTGAGGGTCTGCAGATGCATTGAGTCTGGAGATGGTCACTGACAGATGGTGGGAAGAAGTGAATTAGCTAAATCCTCCATGAGAAGGTAGAATTCCATAGGGTTTGAGGGCGGAATATCTTCGGGCTGGGGCATTGACAAGGTTGGATTTCCATGCCAAAGGAAGAGTGGGAGCCAGAGGTGGAAGGAGGAAGCGTTGAAAGCGAGTCACAGTATGAAGGTTCTTTTTAAATGGTTGGTTGAAGAAAGCAGGCAATGAGGAGGAGAGTGAAGCCAGTGATCAGACATTCACTGAAATCAACTCTACTATATTCCATCATTCCTCTACACTCTAAGATCGTTATGGGCAGGACTGTGTCTATTCATTATTCTATTGTACTCTCCCAAGCATTTAGTACCGTGCTCTGCACACAGTAGGTGCTCAATCAAAATAACTGAACGAATTCATTTTCCACTTTACAGGAGCTGCTACAATCAGGGCCCCTGTGCTAGAAGCTGTGTGTATTTTTGGGTGCTTGTGTGTGCACGCAAAGTATTGGGTAGCTGGAAGCAGCGAACAAGTTCAGGCAGTTGGGAGGGTTGAAGACGAAGATAGAAAAAGATCTCCCTTCAGAATGTAAACTCGATGTGGCCAGGGAATGTATCTACCACCTTTGTTGGGGTGGCAGAGGGGAGACAATCTCAGGAATTCCCTTTAAATCAACCAAAGTAATGTGAAAATATGGATCTTCTTTATCCCTTCCGGATAAAGAACTCAAAGATCATTTTGGATTCAATAACTGTCTCTTTTCCATAGAGAATCACTAGCAATTGTCCTGACATTTTCTTCACTCATCCCATCAATAGATTCTAACTTTGGCTCTTCCCACATCCACTGCAGAAAGTCAATGCTGCCTCCCCAAAATGCCAAACGCCTCGATGGTGACGGGATTCCTCTTACTGGGATTCTCGGAGGTCCGAGAGCTGCAGCTGGTCCACGCCGCGCTATTCCTCTTGGTCTACCTGGCGGCCCTAATGGGGAATCAACTCATCATTGCCGTCTCCGCCCTCGACCGGCACCTCCACACCCCCATGTATTTCTTCCCCAGGCACCTGTCTGTCCTCGACCTCTGCCTCATTTCCGTCACCGTCCCCCAATCCATCCACAACTCCCTGACCAACCGTAGATCCATCTCCTTCCTGGGCTGCGTCACACAAGTCTTCCTGGTGGTTTTCTTTGTAACTGCAGAATATTTTGTCCTCACCGTGATGTCCTATGACCGCTACGCTGCCATCTGCCTTCCCCTGCGCTACGAGGTTGTCATGAACAGAGTGGCCTCTGGGAAGATAGCGGTCGCCTCGTGGCTCGGTGGGGGCCTGTTTGGAGTCTTGTGTTCAGCCTCGACCTTCTCCCTGTCCTTCTGCGGGTCCAACGTCATTCAGCATTTTTATGTGACGTCCCTTCACTGCTGAAGATCACCTGCTCCGAGGACCACGTCGCCATCAACGTGAGCATCACCGCCGCGGTACCGTTAGCCGTCATCTGCTTCATTCTCATCATCTTCTCGTACGCGTGCATCTTCTGGGCCGTTCTGAGGATGCCAGCCGCTGAGAGCCCGGCCAAAGCCTTCTCCACCTGCCTGCCTCACCTCGTCGTCGTCATTCTCTTTCTCATGACTTCTTTCTTTGCATACTTGAAGCCACCCTCAGATTCCCCCTCTGTACTGGACTTGCTGTTGTCCATGTTCTACACCGTGGTGCCGCCCTCCCTGAACCCCCTCATCTATAGATTGAGGAACAGGTACGTGAAGGCAGCCCTGGGGAGGGGACTAGCTTCCATCTTGGGTCCGTGAAGTCACCATTCTCTGCGTGCTGAAGTTAACATGGCCACAGTGAATGACACCAGCATCTTTCAGAGACCAGACCTTTGTGTGTTTCACCCAAAGACCTAAGGGAAGGAAAAACCATCTATAACACGTATTTAGAAGAAGATCCTCGTTTTCAGAGAGATTGGGCCAAGCTACATTCGTCCTCTGCCTCCTGGGCTGAACGCCACCCTTCGAAGGAGGGCACAAGTCTTAATGGAAGGTGACACTCAAAGTCTTAGCTTTGTCAATTGAAACTGATTTTCCCCGACATATAATGTCATTCCGTGGGGGATTAGCTCCTGAATTGACTCATCTCCCTGCTGTGGAGCCCGACCTGAAACTTATGAACTTTACACTGCCCCATTACCAAGTTTCAGAATGTACCTGGCTCCTATTTTTGCATTTCTTTAGAGTGTTTCATGTCTAAATGTGCGTCTCTCTCTCTCTCTCTCTCTCTCTCTCTCTCTCTCTCTCTCTCTCTCCCTCTGTGCGCGTGTGTGTGTGTGTGTGAGTGAGTGTGTACCTGTATGTGTGTGCACAGTATGGCTCAAACAAAAGTAATTTTTCTCAGAGTGAACAATTGATTTTTGTTTTGTTTTTGTTTTTTTACTGGCACTCAGATTGATCAATCAATCATTCAATCCATGCTTTTTTGCGTTGGTTTTTTTCTAACTGGCATTTGTTAAGCATTTACTATATGACAGGCACAGCACTAAGCACTTGGGTAGATACAAGTTAATCAGGTTGGACACAGTCCCTGTGCCTCCTCATGGTCTCAGTCCCCATTTTACGGATGAGGTAACTGAGGCTCAGAGAAAGGAAGTGACATGTCCAAAATCACACAGCAGACAAGTGGCAGAGCTGGGATTAGAACCCATGACATTTCACTCCCAGGCCCGTTTTCTATCCACTGAGCCATATATATCACCACACCTTCTGAAGAAGAATTCCACCAGCATCACTAATTGTTCAGGAGTAACTCTTAAACTGCAAGAAAAGATCAGCGAAACAACTTGGCCTAGTGGAAAGAGCACGAGCCCAGAGGTCAGAGGACCTGGATTCTAATCCTAGCTCTTCCCATTCGCTGCTTTGTGACCATGGGCAGCTCACTTCATATCTCCATTCCTCAGTTTCCTCATCTTTAAAACGGGGATTCAATACCTGTCCCCCGCCTCTGATTTATCTGTCAGCCCCGTGTGAAATCTAATTGTTTTGTAGCTAACCTTGTGCTTAGAACAGTGCTTGGCAAATAGTAAGTGCCTAGCGAATTCCATGAACAATTAAGTCCTAGATGGTAGTCAGTCTCTCAGCATCAAATTTATACTCACTGGAACACTAGTATATGGGGTGGTGTTCAGAGTTCCGCACACAGTAAGCATTCAATAAATTCTATTGATTGATTGAGTGAGTGAGTGATTGATGAAAGGAGAATGAGCAGCAGCAGAATACCCAAACAACTACTGAATGGAAAGCAGAAACTGAGAAACTGAAAACGAGGCAGATGGTAGAACAACATCTGAAACGATATTTCATCCTGTAGACTAGACTGAAGGACCAGGAACCACGTGATCAGAGGGTTCTCATGTCGCCTGGGCCGCGAGGTCTCTAGGTAGGGCCCCAAGCCCTCCAGTGATTTCCCTCAGACCTACGGAAATAAAAACCATCTATAACACTTACTTAGAAGAGGAACCTTGTTTTCACAGAGATTGGGTCAGGCTATATTCGTCTTCTGCCTTCTGAGATGAAGGCCACCCTTCAAAGGAGGGCACAAGTCTTAATGGAAGGTGACACTCAAAGTCTTACCTTTGTCAATTGGAACTGATTTTCCCCGAAATATAATGTCATTCGGTGGGGGATTAGCTCCTGAATTGACTCATCTCCCTGCTGCAGAGCCCGACCTGAAACTTCTAAACTTTACACTGACCCATTACCAAGTTGCAGAATGTACCTTGATCCAATTTTTGCATTACTTTAGATTGTTTCATGTCTAAATGTGCGTGTGTGTGTGTGTGTACCTGTATGTGTGTGCAGAGTATGTGCTCAATAACTACGAGTGAATGACTGAATATTTACTGGCTCAGAGCAGAGCTCTGTGTGTAGAACACTGTACTAATGCTTGGGAGAGTACAATATAATAATGTAACAGACAAACTCCCCATCCACAACTAGCTTACAGTCCCTGTACATATCCATAACTTATTTTATATTAACATCTTTATCCCCTTTTAGACTGTAAGTTTGTTGTGGGGAGGGAACGTGTTTACCAACTCTGTTTTATTGCACTCTCCAAAGTATTTAGTACAGTGCTCTGCACATAGTAGAGTGCTCAAAAATACGATTTCTTAATTGCTTGATTGAATGATACTACAACTTCTACTAGAGCTTTTGCTGCTGTTACTGCTACGATTACTGTGACTGATTTCTTCTCTTATGTGTTTGTATCCTGTTGTCCCCACTTGGGGAATTATGGTGTGAATCCTCCTTTGGAAATTCCTCCTAGTTACATGAAGTCTTTTACCAAGTTTCTTAGTCATTTCGTAATTGATAACTCTCTTCTAATATTCCATAAGTTGCTCCTCCCAGAGACTCACCGGAAACGCTCCTGTTGATTTATTCACCTCATCAAGATCTTTTTCCTGTGCAGGAAGTCATCATCAGCTACCAAGGTCTAAGTCCCTACCAAAGTCCCTCACATCTCCACGGTGAGGGAATTTCTCCTGTTGGGATTCTCGGAGGTCAGGGAGCTGCAGCTGGTCCAGGCCGCGCTGTTCCTCCTGGTCTACCTGGCGGCCCTGACTGGGAATCTCCTCAACCTCGCCGTCACCACCCTAGACCGACACTTCCACACACCCATGTACTTCTTCCTCAGGAACCTGTCCGTCCTCGAACTCTGCCTCATCTCCATCAAGGTCCTCAACTCCATCCACAGCTCCCTGACCAACAAAGGATCCATCTCCTTTCTGGGATGTACAGTCCAAGTCTTCTCCGTGGTCTGGTTTGCCACCTCAGAGCTGTTCATACTCTCGGTCATGTTCCATGACTGCTACGCCACCATCTGCCTCCCCCTGAGCTACGAGGTCGTCATGGTGCGAAGGGCCAGTGTGAAGATGGCCATTGCCTTCTGGCTCAGCTGGGGACTGTTTGCATCAATGTGTTCAGCTGGGACGTTCTCCCTGTTCTTCTGTCGGTCCAACAACGTCCCCCAGTTCTTCTGTGATGTCCCCCCTCTGCTGAAGATCACCTGCTCTAGAAGCACATCGCCATCGTCGCGATTGTGACTTTTGGAACGGCCTTAGGCGTCGTCTTCTTCATATCCATCGCTGTCTCATACATGCGCATCTTCCGGGCCATGCTGAGGATGCCTATCACTGAGGGCCGGGCCACAGCCTTCTCCACCTGCCTGCCTCACCTTATCGTTGACACTGCTTTCCTTTCTGCGGGTGTATTTACCTACATCAAGCCGCGCTCAGACTCCTCCTTGATCTTGGACCAGCTAGTGTCCGTGTTCTACACCTTGGTGCCCCCCTCCTTGAACTACCTCATCTACAGCCTGAGGAACAGGGTCGTGAAGGCCGTCATGGGCAGGATCCTAAAAGGTTCATTCACCCAGCCTCCGCTCTGGGACAAAACGTCTCCTTCCTTGTGCAAATAATACCACACTACCACTTAACCAAGGAATTGCCCTTGGGTCTAGCTAAATATTTTGCTGTCCTACGGGTTTTTTTGTATAGCATTTATTAAGCGTTTACTATGTGCAAAGCACTGTGGGTTCACAGCAAACGCTGGACCTTGATGAATTGTCAAAGTCTGGGGAGGAGGCGGCTAAGACCGACGTATATCTGACAATCCAGGCATTATGGCCCAAAGGAAAGGAAGCACCTGTAGACTGTAAGCTAACTGTGGGCAGGGAATGTGTTTAACAACTCTGTTAAACTGAACTCTCCCAGATGTTTCGTACAGTAAATCCTGTTTTGGGGCAGTTCTAATCGCTACTTTGTCACTTGTCTTCTGTGTGACCTTGAGTGAGCCACTTAACTTCTCTGTGCCGCAGTGACCTCATCTGTAAAATGTGGATGAAGACTGTGAACCCCACGTGGGACAACCTGGTTACCTTCCAATGGTTAAAACAGTGCTTGGTACATAGCAAATGCTTAACAAATACGATAATCTTTTTTAAAATTTTATCCTGGCCTAAAGGAATGGGAATCGCTCTAGACTGTGAGCTCATTGTGGGCATGGAATGTGTCTACCAACTCTGTTATGCTGTCCTTTTTCAAGTGCTTAGTACAGTGCTGGGCCCAGAGTAAGTGCTTAAAAAATATGATTGATTGAGACGAGTTCTGTTGCCAGCTTTACTACTGGCGTTCTTTGTGACCTAGGGGCAGAGACTTAACATCCTTAGGATCTTTCTTGCTCTTACACTTTGAGCCCCAGTGGGACAAGAATTGTGTCTGAACTGATTATTTTGTTTCGACTCCAGCAAGTGGAACGATTAAGGCATACAATTCTTTAATAAATACAATAATGATATCATTATTAGCAATGACTATGAAAATATAAGGATATGCTCTTTAGCATGATTCTGGGGGTGGGTATGAAAGTAGGAAAACAGGAGGTGGTATGGGAGAAGAGAAGAAAGGATGACTGCAGCTTCATCTGTCTTGTCAAATCCATCCTCTCTTATCAGTCCATCTATCCTCCTTCTATTCATCCATCCTTCCAAGCATTCACCTATCCATCCATCCATCCTTCCAGAGTACGGGCTTGGGAGTCATGGGTTCTAATCCCGGTTCCGCTACTTGTCTGCCATGAGACCTTGGACAAGACACTTCACTTCTCTGTGCCTCAGTTACCTCATCTGTAAAATGGAGATGAGACTCTGATCCCCATATTGGGGAAGGACTGTGTCCAACCTGAATACCTTGCATCTACTCCAGCTCTTAGAACAGTGTTTGGCACATTGTAAGCGCTTAACAAACCATAATTCTTACTATTACTATTATCAATGGTATTCATTGACCCAATCCTGGGTGCCAAACACTGTAATAAGCTCTCAGGAGAGTTGAAAAGAGATAAGATTTCATTGTTCCTGCTCTCCAGGAGGTTATGATCTAATGGGGGAGAAAATCAGAGAATAAAGTACATAGAGGAGTAAGGAGAGAAGGGAAAGTTGAGAAAGTAGATGAACTCTTGATTCAAGTTTACAGTCTACATACTCAGTATGAACAGAACTTCAACGGATTTGCAATCAGGACAAGTCAGAAGAAACAGCATACCTAGTGGGTAGGGCACGGACCTGGAATTCAGATGAACATGGGATCTGATCTCAGTTCCACCATGTCTGCTGTGTGACCTTGGGCACGGTCCCTTAATTTTCCATGTCTCAGTTCCCACATTTGTAAAATGGAGATTGAGATGTGAGCCCTACGGGGAACGTGGACTCTGTCCAATCTGACTGGCTTCTAAATACTCCAACACTTAGTATTGTGCTTGATAAATAGACCATAAGAAAAAGTTACAATTGACTAATTGACTGGCAGATTGAATGGCTCAGGTTGTGAAATGGACAAAGGCGAAACATTCACAGTGGCTAAAGACTGTCGCTGAAAACAGGAACAGTTGGGAAGCTGGGATGCAGATGCCGTTGTTTCCACGGGAACCCCGAGGGTCGGCACCATCACTGATGCTGCAGAGACCGGGCCTTTGTATCCTAGGAGCCTCAGGAACCACGTGATCAGAGTGCTTGCCTTGTCCAGGCCACGAGGCCTGTAAACATCCTCCAGAGATCCCCCTAGGAGCAGCTCCTGCTTTATCTACGGAGACGGGGGCCCATCTGTAGCGCTTCTCAGGGTTTGAGGGAGAGCGGAGAGGGATGTAGGGTTCTTCGCTGTTCCTTTCTGGCTGACCAAACCCGTGAATCTGACGTGAAACAGGGGACCAGCCCAGCCCTGCAGAGGTCAACGACACCTAGTCCCATGCTGCCCCCTTGAGAAGGATCAGGGGT
Organism: Tachyglossus aculeatus; assembly: GCF_015852505.1. Taxonomy (NCBI): domain Eukaryota; kingdom Metazoa; phylum Chordata; class Mammalia; order Monotremata; family Tachyglossidae; genus Tachyglossus; species Tachyglossus aculeatus. The sequence goes on along the minus strand of NW_024044831.1, from coordinate 5,149,023 downwards.
GAGTGGGATGGAGTGGTAGGGGAGTGGGGAACTAGGATGAGGATGGAAGAGATGGGGCTAGTCTCGGGCCGAAACTGGGGTTCGGACCAGGGCCACGTCCCCCAGGGGGAAAGGTGTGCTAGCAGAAGGAGAGGTGTTTTCCAGTTCAGTAACCCCCAACCATCACACATGTCTTCTTCTTCCTCCTCAAACCTCACTACCATGCCAACTCCCCGCCGGGCTACGGTGCTCCAGCAGAGTAGCAGCACTTTGGACAGTCACTTTGGCCTTCAGCGGGTCCCAGAATCCCTTGCAGAGGGCAAATGACAGGCAGGACTGGGAAAGTGTGACCAGCTTTGGACAGCGACTGGCACGATCGATCAATCAATCAATCAATCAATTGTATTTATTGAGCGCTTACTGTGTGCAGAGCACTGTATTAAGCCCTTGGGAAGTACAAGTTGGCAACATATAGAGATAGTCCCTATCAGCAATTCCTTCCTGTAATAGTTCTTCACAAATGTTGGGAGGAGACAGATAGTGGGTTTTCCAGCCTACTGGGCTAGGATGACACAGTCTAATTTACTATCAATCAAGTATTCTTTAATCATATTTATTGAGCCCTTATTGTGTGAACTAAGCACTTAAAGAGTAATAATAGTGATAGTAGTACTTGTTAAGCTCTTACTATGTCCCAAGCACTGTCCTAAACGCTGAGGAAGAAGCACGTTAAGTTGGTTGGATACAGGCCTCGTTCCACATAATAGTAATAATAATAATGATAGCATTTATTAAACGCTTACTATGTGCAAAGCACTGTTCTAAGCGCTGGGGAGGTTACATGGTGATCAGGTTGTCCCCCGGGGGGTTCACCGTGTTAATCCCCATCTTACAGATGAGGGACCTGAGGCACAGAGTAGTTAAGTGACTTGCCCAAAGTCACACAGCTGGCAATTGGCGGAGCCGGGATTTGAACCCATGACCACTGACTCCAAAGCCCGGGCTCTTTCCACTGAATCACGGCTCACAGTCTTACCCCATTTAACAGATGAGGAAACTGAGGCCCAAAGAAGTGAAACGACTTGCCCAAGGTCCCACAGTAACAAAGGGACAGAGGCAGGATTAGAACCCAAGTACTCTGACGCCCACTAAACTATGCTTGTGGGGTTACAATACAACAAAGCTGGTAGATGTGTATGCTTCCTACAAGGAGCTCACATTCAGGAAGAGAACTCCTTGGCCCATGATTTGTCCACTAAATGAGGATGGAAATGAGTTGATTCGCACTCGAGTTAGGTGAAATGGGTTTAGAGGGCTGGAAAATGAATCGGGGTAGCTGATTGGTCGGGGGGTATCAGTGCTCAGAATTAGGAAAGAACTGTGCTCTCTCTGATTTTGAGCGGATAAGAGAGGTAGTTCCAGGCTAGGATGGAAACGAGAGAGTCAATATTGAGTAACAACCAGAAAGTTGCTTTGAGAGCTGAGAACACGAGATGAAGGATGGAAAGGTGGTGAAGTGCAGTCACAGGGTGGAGAGCTTTCAAGACGATTATGCGTTTTTGTTACTTCTGAAAAGACACAACTTGCCAAGAGAGGAAGTTGAGAAGAGGAGAGATGTAGACTGAACGATGCTTTAGGAAAAGACTAGGTGAATAATGAGGTATGCTTGTGTTTGTGTGAGTACAACTGTGACTGCAGATATTGAGCAAATGGAATCAGTTTGATGTACATGTGGGTTTTATTTTTGTTGTTTGTTTTATGTTACTGTTAAGTGCTTATTATATGCCAGGTACTGTACTAAGCACTGGGGTGGATACAAGATAATCAGGTTGGACACAGTCCATGTCCCACATGGTGCTTTCAGTAATAAACTCCAATTTACAGATGAAGTAACTGAGGCACAGAGAAGGTAAGTTACTGGCCACAGGTCATACAGCAGACATGAGAAGGAGTCAGGATAAAAATCCAGGTCCTTCCGTCCAGCATGTCCATTTTCTTTCCACTAAATGGATGAATTCATGTGCAAAGGCACTTCCTGTTTGACTCTAAAAGCACCAGAAAACGTCACAACAGTCACGTTCATACCATTTTATTCTCTGACCTCTTCTATCCACTATTCATTTTAGGTTTGGTTCCTTCAACCAAAAATAATATTCTTGACATTTATTAAGTGGTAACTATTTTCCAAGCAAAGTATTGTGTTGCGGAAGATTCAGGACAATCTGTTAGAACACAGTCTGTGTCCCACGAAGTAGGAGGCAAAACAGGTATCGAATCATCATTTTACAATTGAGAAAACTGAGACGTAGAGAACTTAAGTCACTTTCACTTTCCATGGCTATGCAGCCGACGATTGGTAGAGTTGGGATTGGAACCCAGGTCCTCTGACTCCCAGGCCTGTGTTCTTCCCAATAGCACCCTGCTTCTACACAGTTCGAAGTTTGGTGCTTCCAACAAAATGGAAGCTCCTTGGGGGCAGTGATCATATGTACTAATACCATGTCCTCTGTAGGTAATCAATAAAGAGAATTGATTGTCATAGTCTTACTACTTCACCCCCAACATCAATGTATCTCAATTGAAGTCTTCCCTCCCTCTTCCCATGCAGGGAGTCGACATCATTCCGGAGAAATGTTCAGTGTCTCCACGGTGAACTCAAAGATCATTCTGAAGCCCGTTGTTGGGTAGGGACCATCTCTATATGCTGCCAACTTGTACTTCCCAAGAGCTTAGTACAGTGCTCTGCACACAGTAAGTGCTCAATAAATACGATTGATTGATTGAATGAATGAATGAATAACTGTCTCCTCTCCATAGAGAATCACCAGCAATTGTCCTGCCAATTCCTTCACTCATTCCAGCAATTGACTCCAACTTTGGCTCTTCCTTCATCACATGCAGAAAGCCAGTGTTGCCTCCCCAAAATGCCCAACGTCTCCAAGGTGATGGAATTGCTCCTGCTGGGATTCTCGGAGGTCTGGGAGCTGCAGCTGTTCCACACGACGCTGTTCCTCCTTGTCTACCTGGCGTCCATGAAGGGGAAGCTCCTCATCCTCGCCGTCACCGCCCTTTGACTGACGCTGCCACACCCCCATGTATTTCTTCCTCAGAAACCTGTCCATCCTCGACCTCTGCTATATCTCTGTCACTGTCCCCAAGTCTGACGTCATCTCCCTGACTATTTGTAGATATATCTCCCCGCTCGCTGTGGCGCCCAGTTCTTCCTGGTGGTCGTTTTGGCCCCTTCAGAGCTCGTCATCTTCACGGCGATGCCCTACGACCGGTACACCGACATCTGCCACCCCCTGCGCTACGAGCTCATCATGAACAACACGATCTGTGGAAAGTTGGCAGCCGCCTCCTGGCTCAGTTGGATGCTGTCTGGAGTCTTGCATTCAGCTTCAACTTTCTCCCTGAGCTTTGATGGGTCCAACATCGTCCAGCAGTTCTTTTGCAACGTTTCCACCCTGCTGGAGATCTCTGGCTCCGAGAACCACGTCGCCATAGAGGTGAGCGTCACCGCTGGGGCAATGTTATCCGTCATCTGCTTCGTTTCCATCGTCCTCTCCTCCGTCCACATCTTCCGTTCCATGCTGAGGATGCCAGCCGCCTATTGTCAGGCCAGAAACATCTGCAGCTGCCTGCCCCACCTTGCCATCTTCACCGACTTCCTCTCTACGGCCGTTATCTCCTACCTCAAGCTCGAGTCAGACTCCCCCTCGAACCTCGACCTCCTGGTGTCCGTGTTCTACACTATGGTAGAGTACTAAAGGGAAGATTCCTCCTCCCTCCTCTAAGGGACAAAATGTCTTTTTCCTTTTGTTGACTATCCCATTCCTCATCAGGCTACTAATCGTGAGGGTAACAAGATAAAGAGTCGTCCAAAGACGAAGTCCAGAGCCTGAGGATTTGTGTCTGGAACAGAGGCTGATAAATTGTGTGTGACTGTAAGCCCTGTGCAGACAGTTATTGTCTCTATTTATGCTGAATTGTACTTTCCAAGTGCTTAGTATAGTGCTCTGCACAGGGTAAGCACTCAGTATAAACGATTGAATGAATGAATAAATGACTGACAAGTGAATGTTTGGGCAGAATCTTGGTTTAGTGGAATGAGCATACGGCTGGGAGTCATGAGATTTGAAAGGTCTGCCCATTTCTGCCACCGGCTTTCTTTATGACCTTGGTCCAGCCACGTAACCTCTCTGGGTCTCTCTGTAAAATCTGGATTCAATATGTGCCCTCTCTTTCTCTTCCAATCGGAGGCCCTGCGGGTCAGAAAACATGTCCAATATGATAAATTCGTTTCTACTGCAGGACTTGGCAGTCTTTGGCAAGTAAATTCTTAATAAATTCAATAATGATAATGTTGATACTACTACTGATAATAACAGTAATTCTATGAATTTTAAGATCACTCTTGGTGGTTATGAAAATCAGAAAATCGGAAGATGACAAGGGAGGAGTGCCCACATTTGACTGCCTGTTTATTTGTTTTGATTCTTGTCCCCCCATTCTAGACTGTGAGCCCATTGTGGGCAAGGATTGTCTCTATTTATTGCTGAATTATACTTTCCAAGCGCTTAGTACAGTGTTCTATACACTCTAAGCCCTCAATAAATACGATTGAATGAATGAATGAATGAATTTGACTGATCAAATCCTTGCCTCAAACCCATTCGTTCATCCATCCATCCATCCATCCTTCTGACCATTCATCTGTCCATCTGTCTGTCTGTTCACCAATCTGCCTGTCCTTCCACTCACCCATCCATCCATTCATCCACTCATCCATCCATCCGTAATAATAATGATAGTGTTATTTGTTAAGCACTCACTAGGTGCATTGTACTACGTGTTGGGGCCGATACAAGGTAATCAGGTTTTACATACTCCCTATCCGCGTCGTGCTAACAATCTCAATTTCCTTTGTACAGATGAGATAGCTGAGGCACAGAGAAGTGAATTGTCTTGTCTAAGGTCACACAGCAGACAATCCACACATCCATCCATCCATCTACCCATCCACACGTCTATCCATTCATTCGTCCATCCATCCATGCATTCATCTATCCATCCATCCATCCATCCTTCAATCAACAAATGATATTTGTTGAATGCAACCTGGGTGTGAAGTACTGTACTGTACTGCACTGTACTGTACTGTACTGAAGTACTGTAGTGAACACTTCAGAGAGATTAAAATAAATTAAACACCATCCCTGCTTTCCAAGAACTAAAAATTTAACAGGGAGATATACAATGAATTAATTAATGAGAGGATGATGAAGAGAATGGAAAGAATGGTAAATAGGTGACTATGTGTTTAAAGAGTACATTTTATAAAAGCCACTGTGTAGAAAACTATAATGGTGGGTGTGAGTGCAAAAATGGAGAAGTGGTCTAAGATGCTGAATGGTAGTTGGGAGAGGATGAATTACGGAAAAGAAAAATGAATTGTGCTAGGCATCCTGGAAGTATTGGGAAGGGGGAAGGGCTTTGAAGATGGGGAAAGCTGGGCTCTGATGGACTGGAAGGGAAGAGGAGGAAATATAATACCCACCCAGTATCAGTGATTCCTTCATCACCTCATTCTCGGACCGCTTCAGCCCCTCCCAAACTAGACGGCCGGAACTCCGTTCCCGAGAGGCCCGCCCGCCTGCCCGCCATCACACCGCGCGGCCTTGCTGCTCCCGGAAGGATCCCCTCCTCAAAACGCCGCCACAGACGCCCGGGACTCCGTTCCCGAGAGGCCCGCCCGCCCGCCCGCGATCACACCGCGCGGCCTTGCTGCTCCCGGAAGGATCCTCTCCTCAGAGCGCCGACATAGACGCCCGGGACTCCGTTCCCGAGAGGCCCGCCCGCCCGCCAACACACCGCGTGACCCCCGCTGCTCCCGGAAGGCTCCTCTCCTCAGAGCGCCGCCACAGACGCCCGGGACTCCGTTCCCGAGAGGCCCGCCCGCCCGCCATCACAGCGCCCCCACGGACGCCCTCCTGCTTCCACGGCCCCCCCACTTAGGCGACCTTCCTTAAAGTGCCCCTCATCCCCCCCTTCCCGGTCCGGTCCTGACTGACTCTCCCCACGCCCCCAGGTAAAAAGCCCTTGTTAGCACCATGTTATATTAACGACAACCTCATTCGCACCTACTCAGCCCTCCCATGCTAGTTGACTGTTCGCTCCTCTCCCCAGGTATCTCTGCTCCCTGAACTCCTTAACTGGCCCACCCTACTCCAGCACTTAATAGTTTGTATCTGTTCTCTGTGACATCATTATCTGCCAACTGTATTATTGCCATAGCATATTGATTGTTTACCTACACCCTGTGATGCCATCGCCTACTTATATCATTGCTACTGTTTTATTGCTTCTGCATCTCAATTGTTAACCTCCCACCGTACTGTCACTCGCCCTGCTGACCTCACCATGAACTTTCAGTTCCCTTGCTCCCAACTGCCATTCCCATTCCTCACCTTCCCCTTCCCCTCTCCCACCCAGCTTTTTCCCTCCCTCTCTTCCACCAAGACCACTCCCCCTCACCCCCTAACAAGGATCCCTCTGTACCAGCGCCAGTCCTCCACTCCTCGCTCCCGGCCCCCTCCCTCCCCTTCTCCCCACCCCCACCCCATCCCAGTTCTCCTCTCCCATCGCCACCCCCCTTCCCACTCTCCCTGCCCAGGCCCCCGCAAACTCATCCCAATCCAAACACTCCCCACCCCTCGCACCCTTCCCCCTCCCTCCCCACCCTCGACAGCTGCTGCCAAGTGTGTCCTCTGGAACCCCCGCTCCATTTTAAGTAAGATCCCTTTCATCCTGGACCTTTTCCATTCCAGTTCTCTACTCCTCCTCGCCCTAACTGAAACATGGCTGTAGCCGGACGACACGGTCTCTTCTGCTGCTCTCTGCAGTGCAGGCCTCTTCTTCTCCCACTCCCCCAGACTCACCGGAAAAGGAGGAGGTGTCGGTTTCCTTCTCTCACCCCAATGTCGCTTTCGCACTATCCCTCCTGCCCCTTCCCTTTCCTTCCCTTCCTCTGAAGCCCACATTATTCGCCTCTACCACCCCCTCCAGATTCTTGTAGCCGTCATCTACCGCCCTCCCGGCCCCACTTCAAACTTCTTTAACGACTTTGATCCCTTCCTCACCTTCCTTCTCTCCTTCTCCATGCCCACTCTGATCCTCGGAGACTTCAATATCCACATGGATATCCCTAACGACTCTTCTGCCGCACGCCTTCTATCTCTCCTTGACGCTGCCAACCTCTGCCTCCACCCCACCTCACCCACTCACCAACTTGGTCATACCCTCGACCTCATCATCTCCTACCGCTGCACTGTGTCCACCCTCACCACCTCTGAAATCCCTCTCTCTGATCATAATCTTCTCACCTGCCTCCTCACTCACACTCCTTTCCCCTGTAAATCCGTATTACTCCCTCACAGAGATCTCTGCTCTCTGGACCCCACCCATCTTTCGGAGCACCTCACACCCCACCTCGCCGCCCTCTCCTCTCTACCCAGTCTTGATGATCAGATTACTGCTCTCAACTCTACCCTTTCTACTCAGCTAGACTCACTTGATCCACTTTCCCTTCGCCGCTCTCGTACCACTAACCCACAGCCCTGGATCACTGCCACTGTCCGCCTCCTTCGCTCTTATGCTCGAGCTGCCGAACGCTGCTGGCAAAAGTCTAAACACCATGCCAACCTCGTTCACTTCAGGTTTATCCTTTCCTGCCTTAACTCAGTCCTCTCCTCGGCCAGACAAAACTATTTCTCCTCCCTTATTGACACCCATGCCCATCACCCCCGCCAACTCTTCCGTACATTCAACTCCCTTCTCAGGCCCCCGGTTCCTCCCCCTCCTCCTTCCCTCACCCCCAACGATCTGGCCTCCTACTTCATTAACAAAATTAAATCCATCAGGTCCGACCTCCCCAAAATCTCTTCCCCCCCTTCTCCAACCCCCCGGCTCTCAACACTCTCTGCTACTCTCCCATCCTTCCCAGCAGTATCCTCAGAGGAGCTCTCCTCCCTCCTCTCAAGTGCTACTCCGGCCACCTGTGCTTCTGACCCCATTCCCTCTCATCTCATGAAATCTCTCGCTCCATCCCTTCTCCCCTCCTTAACTTCCATCTTCAACCGCTCACTCTCCACTGGTTCCTTCCCCTCTGCCTTCAAACATGCCCATGTCTCTCCCATCCTAAAAAAACTCCTCTTGACCCCACCTCACCTTCTAGTTATCGCCCCATATCTCTCCTACCATTCCTTTCCAAACTCCTTGAACGAGTTGTCTACACTCGCTGCCTAGAATTCCTCAACAACAACTCTCTCCTCGACCCTCTCCAGTCTGGCTTCCGTCCCCTTCATTCCACGGAAACTGCCCTCTCAAACGTCACCAATGACCTCCTGCTTGCCAAATCCAACAGCTCATACTCTGTCCTAATCCTCCTCGACCTCTCAGCTGCCTTTGACACTGTGGACCACCCCCTTCTCCTCAACACGCTATCTGACCTTGGCTTCACAGACTCCATCCTCTCCTGGTTCTCCTCTTATCTCTCCGGTCGTTCTTTCTCAGTCTCTTTTGCAGGCTCCTCCTTCCCCTCCCATCCTCTTACTGTGGGGGTTTCCCAAGGTTCAGTGCTTGGTCCCCTTCTGTTCTCAATCTACACGCACTCCCTTGGTGACCTCATTCGCTCCCACGGCTTCAACTATCATCTCTACGCTGATGACACCCAGATCTACATCTCTGCCCCTGCTCTCTCCCCCTCTCTCCAGGATCGCATCTCCTCCTGCCTTCAGGACATCTCCATCTGGATGTCTGCCCGCCATCTAAAACTCAACATGTCGAAGACTGAACTCCTTGTCTTCCCTCACAAGCCTTGTCCTCTCCCTGACTTTCCCATCTCCGTTGACGGCACTACCATCCTTCCCGTCTCACAAGCCCGCAACCTTGGTGTCATCCTCGACTCCGCTCTCTCATTCACCCCTCACATCCAAGCCGTCACCAAAACCTGCCGGTCTCAGCTCCTCAACAGTGCAAAGATCCGCCCTTTCCTCTCCATCCATACCGCTACCCTGCTCGTTCAAGCTCTCATCCTATCCCGTCTGGACTACTGCACCAGCCTTCTCTCTGATCTCCCATCCTCGTGTCTCTCTCCACCTCAATCCGTACTTCATGCTGCTGCCCGGATTATCTTTGTCCAGAAACGCTCTGGACATATTACTCCCCTCCTCAAAAATCTCCTGTGGCTACCCATCAATCTGCGCATCAGGCAGAAACTCCTCACCCTGGGCTTCAAGGCTCTCCATCACCTCGCCCCCTCCTACCTCACCTCCCTTCTCTACTTCTACAGCCCAGCCTGCACCCTCTGCTCCTCTGCCGCTAATCTCCTCACCGTACCTCGTTCTCGCCTATCCCGCCATCGACCCCCGGCCCACGTCATCCCCCTGGCCTGGAATGCCCTTCCTCTGCCCATCCACCAAGCTAGCTCTCTTCCTCCCTTCAAGGCCCTGCTGAGAGCTCACCTCCTCCAGGAGGCCTTCCCAGAGTGACCCCTTCCTTCCTCTCCCCCTCGTCCCCCTCTCCATCCCCCCATCTTACCTCCTTCCCTTCCCCACAGCACCTGTATATATGTATATATGTTTGTACATATTTATCACTCTATTAATTAATTAATTTATTTATTTTACTTGTACATATCTATTCTATTTATTTTATTTCTTAGTATGTTTGGTTTTGTTCTCTGTCTCCCCCTTTTAGACTGTGAGCCCACTGTTGGGTAGGGACTGTCTCTATATGTTGCCAATTTGTACTTCCCAAGCGCTTAATACAGTGCTCTGCACATAGTAAGAGCTCAATAAATACGATTGATTGATTGATTGATTGATTAATAATAATAAAAGTAATAACCATAATAATAATTGAATTCGTTAAGTGATTACTATGTGTCAAGCACTGTTCTAAGCTCTGGAGTAGATAGAACCCAATCAGGTTGTCGCACCTGGAGTTCACAGTCTTAATCCCCATTTTCCAGATGCGGTAACTGAGGCCCAAACGAGTTAAGTGGCTTTCCCAAAGTTAAACAGTAGACATGTGGCAGAGCAATGATTAAAACCCACGTCCTCTGACTCCCAAGCCCAGGATCTTGCCACTAAGCTATGCTGCTTCTAATGCTGCTTCTCTAGGTTGATTCCCCCAAGCCAGCCCTGAGAAGGGTCTTAGAGTGGATTTACAGTAATTTCTCATTCTCTCTAGATTTGCAATCAGAAGACGTCAGAAAATACAACTGCTTAAATGACGGATTGATTGTGTGAGGTCATGAGCAAGATGAAACTCAGAGAGCAGCGTAGCCTAGTCGATAGAGCATGGACCTGGGAGTCAGAATGACCTGGGTTTTAATCTCGGCGCTGTACCTTTCTGCTGTGTGACCTTGGCCAAGTCTTTTCACTACACTGGGCCTCTGTTCCCCCATCTGTAAAATGGGGAATGAGACTGTGAACCCCATGTGGGACAGGGACTATGTCCATCCTAAATAGCTTGTATCGAATCCCAGGATTTAGTACAGTGCCTGGCACATAGTAAGCACTTAACAGGTACCACTGAAGAAAAAAAGGAAGCTGATGCGCTCACCCGTTGGCCCAGATGGTCACCAACAGCAGGAACCGTTAAGATGCCGTTGCCATAGGAGCCTTGCAGACAAGAGCCATTACCGGATCCTCATCTCAGTGGGGACTCAAAGACTGTGGGGACGAGTCTCCGTGATCTGATCATCCGTGAATCCCCCTCGGAGCAGGGGTAGCTTTATTTAAAGGGACAGGGGCCATGTCTGGAAAGCACACCTCAGTGTCTGCCAGAGAGCAGAGAGGGACTGACGTCTTCTCGCTGTCCCTCCATGGCCGCTGCGTCCAGGATTCCGAGGAGAGAGGGGGGACCAGCCCAGCCCAGATTGGGTCGGAGGTCCCCCAGCCCCACGCTGGCCCGGTGAGAATGACCGGGAATGGGGAGGGACAGGGAGGGACAATCATGCTAATCGATGTGTGAGGGTCACTCTGGAAAGTCGTTCATACCCGGGGCCCAGGGTGGATTTGGACCTAGGGCTGCATACACAAGCTGAGAGAAAACATTTGGCCCTACGGCAACCCCCCTGGTCCCCTCCATCGACCACCCAAACGCCGGCTACCATAGTTTCTGGGCTAGGGTATTATGAAATGCCATCAGCCACGTGCTGTGGTGACTTCAACCATCAGCTCAACCCTCTGGGCAGGGACAAGAGGGTTGACTGAAACTGCACCAGCCGGATGCTTCATCACCAACTCCTCCTTACAGGACTTCCCCCGCAAATCTTGGCAGGATGCAATAGAGAAGCACTGGCCTAGGGGATAGGACGTGGACTGGAAGTCAGAGGATTTAGATTTTAATAATGGCTCCATCTCTTTTAATTTTTTTAATGTTATTTGTTAAGAGTTTACTATGTGTCAATCATTGTTCTAAACACTGGGCAAGTTAATCAATACCCTGTATCTAATGGGGTTCACAGTCTGAGCAGGAGGGAAAGCAGGAGAACTGAAGCACAGAGAAGATAAGTGACTTGCCCAAGGTCACATAGCAAGTAATTGGAAGAGCTAAATTAGAGACCAGGCCCATGCTCTTTCCATTGGGCCAGGCTGCTTCTCTTCTGGGTGATTTGGGGCAAGTCACTTCGGTTCTCTGCGCTTCAGTTCCCTCATCTGTAAAATGGGGACTGAGACTGTGAGCCCTGTGTGAGACGGGGACTGTTACCCACCCAATATTCTTGTATTCACCCCAGAGCTTAGTACGGTGCCTGGCACATAATGAGAGGTTAAGAAGCATAATAAAAAGAGAGGTAAAATAACGATGGTATTTGTTAAGCTCTTACTATGTGCCAAGCATTGTTTAGGCATGATCCCTGCCTCAGTGACTTCCCAATATAATAGGCTAGATAGGCAAAATGTCATTTACAACTGGGAAGAGATAAGAATGGAACAATGGATATGTGGATGAGAAGCAGCCTGGCTTAGTGGAAAGAGAACGGTCGTGGGAGTCTGAAGTCGTGGGTTTTAATCCCAGCTCCGCCACCTGTCAGCCGTGTGACTTTGGTCAAGTCACTTAACTTCTCTGTGCCTCCGATACCTCACCTGTCATATGGGGATTAAGACTGCGAGCCCCAGGTGGGACAATCTGATTACCTTCTATCTCCCCCACTGCATAGAACAGTGCTTGACACATCATAAGCGCTTAACAAATGCTATCATTATTATTATTAGTGCTTGATCATCATATCTTTGAGTGCTTAAAGTGTGCAGACCACTAAACTGAGTGCTGAGGAGATTACCCTATTAAAGAATTGGTAGACATGTTCTCTGCCCACAAAGAGTTCACTGTCTGGGAGGAAGCAGATGGATATGAAGGCCGCCTTCGGGAGAGTCATAAAGGAGAGATTTTCCCGTGGGAGCGAATGAGTTCATCAAGGGAGTGAGTGTAGATCGAGAACAGAAGGGGACCAAGAACTGACCCTTGAGGAACACCTACAGTAAGGGGATGGGAGAGGGAGGAGGAGCCCGCATAAGAGACTGAGAATGAACGGCCGGAGAGATAAGAGGAGAACCAGGAGAAGACAGAATCTGTGAAGCCAAGGTTGGATAGCTTGTTGAGGAGAAGGGGGTGGTCCACAGTGTCGAAGGCAGCTGAGAGGTCGAGGATGATTAGGACCCTACCCCAAAAACTTTAGGAAAAAATCAAAGAAATGCAGGGAACCATTGTAGTCCATCCAACGGGATTCTAATCCCGGCTCTGCCACTAGTCTGCTCTGTGACTTTGGGCAAGTCCCTTCACTTCTCTGGCCCTCAGTTACCATATTTGTAAAATGGGGATTGAGACTGTGAGCCCCACGTGGGGCAGGGGACTTTGTCCAACCCGATTTACTTGTATCCACCCCAGCGCATAGTACAGTGTCTGGCACAAAGAAAGCGCTTAACAAATACCTTAATAATAATAACGATTGATAATAAATATTATTAATAGTTGTTATAGTAATTGCTGATTAATAATAAACCGATATTATTAATAAGAATAATAATTATTTTTATTATCCCACCGGGAAGGTACCAGGTGGTATTTTATAGAAGCAGCGTGGTTTAGTGGGAAGAGGACGGGCTTGGGAGTCAGAGGTCATGGTTTTAAATCCCGGCTCTGCCAATTGTAAGCTGTGTGACCTTGGGCAAGTCACTTAACTTCTCTGTGCCTCAGTTGCCTCATCTGTAAAATGGGGATTAAGACTGTGAGCGCTACGTGGGACACCCTGATTACCTTGTATCCTCTCCAGCGCTTAGAACAGTGCTTTGCACATAGTAAGCGCTTATCAAATGCTATAATTATTATTATACCCTAGAAAGCAATCACAACATCCGTCTAAATATACTGTTGTAAGACTCTGCAGGGTGTAGCTGGATCTATCCCAGGAAGTGTAAATTCATGGGCTCCTAATCATAATCAAAATTCATTATCATAATCATAATTATCAACATTATCATTCTAGTCTTTATTAACAATTTACATGAAAAAGGCTGTAGCATGTGCTGAGTAGAAACAGAATGATCAGCTCTGACAAAGTCTCTGGCCATAGGAGGCTCAGAATATAAGAGGAAGAGACAGCATGTATCAAATACTCATGTTACAGAGACCCAGAGAGGTTAAGTTGATCACCCAAGGTCACACAGCTGATCAGTGGCAGGGTTGCCATTAGAACTCAAGTGTCATGGCTCCCAGTAGCATGACCAACCCCCTCAAGATTGTAAGCTCCTTGTGGGCAGGAAATATGCCTACTAAATATTTTCTTTATCTTCACTTCCAAACCCCATCCTCCCCTTGATGTCCCATCACTATTCCTGTCTCACAGGCCCATAACCCTGGCATTATCCTCGACTCCTCTTTCTCATTCAACCCACGAATTTAGTCCATCACTAAATCCTGCCGGTTCCACCTTCACGACATCGCTAAAATCTGCCCATTCCTCTACTCCGAACTGCTACCACGTTAATCCACATTAATCCCTTATTCTATCCCAACTTGATTACTTTAACAGCCTCCTTGCTGACCTCTCTTGCCTCTTGTCTCTCCCCACTCCGGTCCACACTTCACTGTGATGCTCGGATCATTTTTCTATAAACACTTTCAGTCCATGTTTCTCCACTCCTCGAGAACCTCCAGCGGCTACCCATGCACCTCCACATCAAAGCACTCAAGAACTTTCCCCTTTCTACGTCACCTCGATGCTCTCCTACTACAACCCAGGCAGCTCCTGTAGTAAATATGATTGATGACTGATGGATTGAGTATCAGCACAAAGGAATAGACATTTCGACCGATAAAGGAGTCTGGGGAATCTCCTTCTTAAGACTGTTCACAAAGCAGTTTTCATATCCCGGTTACTCAGGCTGTAGATGAGGGGATTCAGGGCCGGGGGATGACGGTGAAGAACATGGACATCAGCAGGTCGAACACCGAGGAAGAGTGTGAGGGTGGCTTGAGATAGCCAAACACGCCTGTGGAGAGGAAGACGGTGACGTCGACGAGATGGGGCAGGCAGGTGGGGAAGACTTTGGCCCTGCCCTCGGCGGCCGGCATCATCAGCACAGCCAGAAGATGCACACGTAGGAGGCATTAATGGAAATGGAGCCTAAGCCACCTATATTTAGCCCAAAGGTCATGCTCCCGTTGACGTTGGAGTGGTCTTCAGAGCAGGTGATCTTCAGCAATGAGGGGACATCACAGAAGAAATGCTGGACAAAGCTGAATCCGCAGAAGGACAAGGAGAAGGTCAAAGCTGAAAGCAAGACCCCGAACAGCCCTCCACTGAGCCAGGACGCGGCCACCATCTTCTCACATGCCTCTGATTTCATTAGGGCCTCGTAGCACAGGGGGAGGCAGATGCCGGCATAGCGTTCATAGGACATCGCTGGGAGGACAAAAAACTCTGAGGCAGGAAACAGGATCACCAGGAAGAGCTGAGTGGCACAGCTCGAGAAAGAGATGGATCGGCAGTTAGTCAAAGAGATGGAGACGGATTTGGGGATGGTGACAGAGATGAGGCAGAGGTCGGTGAGGGACAGATTCCTGAGAAAGAGGTACATGGTAGTGTGGAGGCGCCGGTCGAGGGTGGTGATTGCGATGATGAGGAGATTCCCCATCAGGTTCGCCAGGTAGGAGGAACAGCTTGGCGTGGACCAGCTGCAGCTCCCGGACCTTCGAGAATCCCAGCAGGAGAGATTCCCTCACCGTGGAGATGTTGGACATTTCTGGGGTAGGATGTCGACTCTGCCCTGGAAGAGGGAAGACATCAATTTACCGGTCGTCATGGAGTCGATAAAGGAATCAACATTAATTCCCGTAGGAGTGAAACAATCATTTATATGTACTGAGCACGTACAGAGTTCAGTAGTGTTAGTACAAATGATCCCTGCTATCAAGCAATTCCAAACTCACAGTGTTGTAGGATTGGCGTAGTGTAGTGGAAAGGGCACAGTCCTTGGACTCGGAGGACTTGAGTTCTAATTCTGGCTCTACCACGTTCCTGCGGTGTGACCTTGGGCAGCATCCTTAATTTCTCTGAGCCTCAGATTCCTCATCTATAAAATGGAAATCCAAGGCCTGTTCTCCCCACTACTGAGACTGGGAGCCCCGTGTGGGGGTAGAAACCATGTCTTACCTGATTACTGGCACCTACCCCTATACAATCTATTGTGCTTGGTGTATAATTAGCATTTAACAAGAGCCACAGTTATCATTATTATTTGGGGAGACATAAACTAAAATAAATTGCAGATAGGAGACTACCAGAGAGCATAAAGAGATTAACTGCTGTGAAATGTTGTAGGTCAGTCAACGCATTTATTAAGCCGTTATTGTGTACAGGGAACTGTACTAAATGCGTACGCAAGTCCAACATAATGGAGTTCGTAGGTACGTTCCTTGCCTACGATGAGCTTACAGTCTAGAAGTGATTTTATACTCAAACTAATATCTTCAGCCACTCTCAGGAGCACACTTGGAGAGTTTCCAATACTCTACCAGTCTAGGCTACGAGAAGGAGAGTCAGACAGTGGCCTACCAATTCCATTCCTAGCTTGGGCAGTGGCTAGCGAGGGGAAGGCAATCTTCTATAAGTCAAAACTCACCTGTGCTGGGCAGCAACGGCATCGGAGAGAGTCGAGGGCGGAGACTCAAGTTTATTGCATGGAAGAAGGTAATGGTAAACCACTTCTTTATGTTTACCAAGAAGACCCTATGGATACACATACCAGAATGATTACTAGTAGTGTGTCCATAAAGCCATAAAGCCTCCTTCCGCGGAGTGAAAACCTGAGTCCCTGCCATTGTCTCTGATCCACATTTTGATCAGTTGTTCATCTGCCTTTGACTCTTTCCCATGGCACGGCTGCCCAGCACAGATAAATCAAATTTGTCTGACGATTCGGTTTAGACTTTTCCATTATGGGTAACCTAGCGAGAGTATCTCTCAATGACATAGCTCTAAGCTACACTGGCATACGAAAACACTCCTGCCGCGGTAAGGCATTGATTCTTAGGAGAGCTTCCACTCAGAAGAATTGATGATGGTGCCGGGATTTTCCCAGAACCAGCCATGTTCTCTCATCCCTGACAATCACGTTCACAATGAAAACGTTTTTGATATCCAGGAACCACTGTAAGCCAAAGTGACCATAGCATCGTGCTGATGCTCGGTTGTAGCATCAGAGGTTAGTGGACAGTTACCATGGTAATAGTAATGGTGGTATTTGTTAAGCACTTACTATGTGCCAAGCACTGTTCTAAGCGCTAGGGGAGATACAAAGTAATGATGTTGTCCCACGTGGGGCTCACAGTCTTAATCCCCATTTTACAGATGAGGAAACTGACACACAGAGAAGTTAAGTGCCTTGTCCAAGGTCACACAGCAGACTAGTAGTGGAACCGGGATTCGAACCCACGTCCTCCTACTCCCAAGATCGTTCTCTTTCCACTACGCCACGCTGCTTCCTTCCTTCCTGGCCATGCTGGTAGCCAGGATGGGGATGCTGAAGGCAGGAGTGATGGGGTCACTGGTGGATAGAGCACGGGCCTGGGAGTCAGAGGGATGTGGGTTCTAATCCCGGCTCCCTCACATGTCTGTTGTGTGACCTTGCGCAACTCACTTCACTTCCCTGTGCCTCGGTTACCTCATCTGTAAAATCAGGATAAGAGTGTGAGCCCCATGATTGATAGGGACTTTGTCCAACCTGATTAACTTGCATCTAACCCAGCGCTTAGGACAGTGCTCGGCACAAAGTAAGTATATAACATATACCAAAATTATTTATGATTTATTATTGCTGGCAAGCTATTCCCCTCCTACAAGCCTGCCCTGTTTGAGGTACGGTCTTGGTCTGAACTGATCTCTCCCCCCTTCTAGACTGTGAGCCCGTTGTGGGCCGGGATTGTTTCTATTTTTTTGCTGAATTGTACCTTCCAAGCGTTTGTACAGTGCTCGGCGCACAGTAAGCGCTCAATAAATACGATTGAATGAATGAATGAACTCTAACCTGTTCCCCGAATGTGAGAATCTTCCCAGATGGCTCGATCTCTGGCTTCATCCTTCTGGTTCCATCCTGCCTCTCTCCAACCCCTGCTCACTCTCACCAGGCGGCTGGAGCTGTCGGGGGACACTGACCTCCTCTGGACATGGCTGGCCTCTTTCACCTCGGATTCCTGGGTTCGGACAGCCACAAAGGGACGGCCAGGAGGCCTCAGCCACTTTCCACTCTCCCATGTGAGAGTCCGTCTCCAGACGGACGGCGTGCCCGTAGATAAAGCAGTCGCTGCTCCTAGGAGGATCCCTGGAGGACCGGCTTGGGCCCCTGCGGACCGGGTCTCGTGGGCCAGGCCCAAACAATTGGCCCAAACAATTGATTGGCCGGAACAATAACTTATCACGCATTCTTTCATTCGAAAATATTTAGTGAATGCTTACTGTGTGCAGAGCACTGTACTAAGAGCTTGGAAAGTACCATTAAGAATTACGAGAGACAATCCCTGCCCACACCGAGTTTATAGTCTCACATGCCTCATTAACCTCTGTCCCAGACACTGACAAATCCTCATGTGTTGGACTTTCTCTTTGGACTCATCTTTATATGGATACCCCCACGGTCAGAACGCTAATGAGGAACGGGATGGTCTGCCAAAGGAAAAGGACATTTTGTCCCTTAGAGGAGGAGGTAGGAATTTCCACTTTAGGGCTCTTTCCTGGGCGGCCTTCATGTCCCGGTTTCTCAGGCTGCAGATGAGGGGGTTCAGAGCCGAGGATATCATGGCGTAGAACATAGACACCAGCAGGTCCAGGACTTTGGGGGAGACAGACACAGGAACACACATGGTGACGACGGCGAGATGAGGCAGGCAGGTGGTGGAGGCTTTGGCCAGGCCCTCGGCGGCCATCCTCATTCTCGGCATGGCCCGGAATATGCGTACGTAGGAGATGATGATGACGAAGAAACAGATGACACTTAATGCTACCCCATTGGTGACGCTGACATAGATGGAGAAATGGTCCTCGGGGCAGGAGATCTTCAGCAGGGACGGGACCTCACAGAAGAACTGCTAGACAATATTGGACGCAGAGAAGTTCAGGGAGAAAGTCGAAGTTGAATAAAAGACTCCAAGCAACACCCCGCTGAGCCCGTAAGAGGCCGCCATCTTTCCACAGGCCTTGGTGGTCATGATGAGCTCACAGAGCAGGGGGCAGCAGATGGTGGCATAGCTGTCGTAGGACACCGCCGTGAGTATGACCAGCTCTGAAGTGGTCAAAACAACCACCAGGAAGGCCTGGGCAGCACATCCCAGGAGGGAGATGGATCTATGATCGGTCAGGGAGATGATGACAGACTTGAGGAGAGTGACGGAGTTGAGGCAGAGGTCGAGGACGGACAGGTTCCTGTGGAAGAAGTACATGAGGGTGTGGAGGCGCCGGTCGAGGGCGGTGACGGCGATGATGAGGAGATTCCCCTTCAGGGCCGCCAGGTAGACCAGGAGGAACAGCGCTGCGTGGACCAGCTGCAGCTCCCGGATCTCCGAGGATCCCAGCAGGGGGAATCCCATCACCGTGGAGACGTTGGACATTTTTGGGAGGCAGGATTGACTTTCTGCAGTGAATGAGGGAAGAGCCAAGGTTAGAGTCAATTGATGGGATGAGTGAAGAAACTGACAGGATAATTGCTAGTGATTTTTTATGGAAAGGAGACAGTTATTGAATTCGAAATGATCTTTGATTTCACAGTGGAGACATTGAACATTTCTGGAGAATGGTGCCTACTCCCTGAACAGTTAGAGGGAATATTTCAATTTAGAGACATTGATTTTGGGGGTGAAGGACTAGGACTAAGTCAATCAATTTTATTTATTGAGTACCTGCAGAGGACACTGTATTAATGGCATTTATTAACTGCTTACTATGTGCAAAGGTCATAGTTACAAGGAGTTTACAAGGTGATCAGGTTGTCCCACGGGGGGCTCACAGTCTTAATCCACATTTTTTACAGATGAGGTAACTGAGGCACAGAGAAGTTAAGTTACTTGCCCAATTTCACACAACTGACAATTGGCAGAGCCGGGATTTGAACCCATGACCTCTGACTCCAAAGCCCGTGCTCTTTCCACTGAGCCACGCAGCTTCTCTATGTATTAGTACACATGATCACTGTCCCCAAGGAACTTCCATTCTGTTGGAAGCACCAAGCTTCAAAACGTGAAGAAGCAGGGAGTACTATTGGGAAAAGCCCAGGCCTGGGAGTCCGATGACGTGGGTTCTAATCCCAGCTCAACGATTTCTCTGCTGCATAGCCATGGAAAGTGACTTATCCTTCTCTCTGCCTCAGTTTTCTAAATAGTAAAATGAGAATTTGATACCTCCTTTCCCTCCTACTTGATCTGAGAATCTCTCGTGGGACACGGACTGTGTTCTACCAGATTGTCCTGAATCTCCCTTACCACTTAATACTTTGCTTGGCATATAATAAGCACTTAATAAATATCAGGAAAATTATTTTTGTTGAGGAAATGAAACTAAAATGAATATCAGTTAGCAGAGATCAGAGAACATAAAGACATGTACATGAGTGTTGTGAATTTTTTTAGTGGTTTTAGAGTCAAAGAGGAACTGCCTTTACACATAAATTCGTCCATTTAGTGGAGAGAGAATGGGCCTGGTAGACATACGGACCTGGATTTTAATCCTGTCTCCTCTCCCTGTCTGCTGTGTGACCTGGGGCCAGTCACTTACCTTCTTTGTGCCTCAGTTACCTCATCTGAAAAATGGGGATTACAAGTGTGAGCGGCCTATGGGCATGGACTATGTCCAACCTGATTAGTTTTTATCTATCCCAGTGTTTAGTACAGTGCCTTACATATCATAAGCACTTAAAGATACCATAAAAAACAAACAACAACAACAAAAAACCCATATCTTCCAAACTGATTCCATTTGCTCACACTTCTGCATTCACACTTGGACTCACACAAACACAACATGCCTCATTATTCATCTAGTCCTTTCCTAAAGCATCGTTCAGCCTACATCTCTCCTCTCCTCAGCATCCTTTCATGACAAGTTGTTTCTTTTCACAAGAAACAAAATCCCATAACTTGCATGAAGGCTCTCCACCCTATGACTGCACTTCACCTTCTTTCCATCGTTTAACTCGTCTTCTCACCTCTCAAAGCAACTTTCTAACTGCTACTCATGATCGACTCTCCTATTTCCATCCTAGCCAGGAACTTCCTCTCTTAACCACTCAAAATCAGAGAGAGCACAGTTCTTTCTGAATTCTGAGCACTGCTAAACGTCCCTCCTCCAACCAGCTTCCCCGATTCATTTCCCAGCCCTTTAAACCCACTTTACCTAACTCAAGCGTGAATCCACTCGTGTCCATCATCATTTAGTGGAAAAGTCATGGGCCCAGGAGTTCTCTTCTGGACTGTGAGCTCCTTGTAGACAGCATGCACATCTAACAGCTCTGTTGCATTGTACTCCCCCAGGCATATCTTAGTGAGAGACAAAGGACTTGGTTTCTAATGCCGCCTCTGTCCCGTTGTTGCTGAGGGATCTTGGGTAAGTCGCTTCAATTCTCTGGACCTCAGTTTCCCCATCTGTAAAATGGCACGGAATCATTGTATATTCATCTTTCCATTTTTTTTCCTTCTAGAAGGGGCAGGGAATGTGTCTCTCATGGTGTTTAATAATGCATAGAGCATGTGGCTGCGAGTCAGAAGGAGTCAGAAGGACCTGCGTCCTAACTCTGGTTCCCCCTCATATCTGTTGTTTGACAATGAGCAAGTGATTTTACTTCTCTTAGCCTCAGTTACCTCACCTGTAAAATGGGGGTTATGACTGTGAGCCTCATGTGGAACCAGGACTGTATCCAACCTGCTTAACCTGTATCTACCCCAGAGCTTAGGACAGTGCTTGGGACATAGTAAGAACTCAAAAAGTACTACTGTTTTTATTATTAATCTTTAAGTGCTTAGTGCACAAAATAAGCACTCAATCAGTATGATTCAAGATTACTTGATTAGAAGTAAATGAAACTGTGTCAACCTAGCCCAGTAGGCTGGAAAACCCATTAGGGCAGGGATTCCAACCATTTCCCACTATTTGTCTTCTCCCATATTTGGGAAGAACTCTTAAAGGGAGGAATTGCTCATAGTACCAGTGGCTGTTCAAAGCAGGTCACACTCTCCCAGCCCTGCCTGTCATTTACCCTCTGCAAGGCATTCTGGGACCCACTGAAGGCCAAAGTGACTGTCTACAGTGCTGAAACCGTGCTGGAGCACCGTAGTCTGTCGGGTAGTTGGCATGGTAGGGAGGTTTGAGGAGGAAGGAGGAGAGGTGTATAATATTTTGGGGTTACTGAACTGGAAAAAACCTCTCCTTATGCTACCACCCCTGCTCCGCTTGGGGCCGTGGACCTGGTCCAAACACCAACTGACGACTCAAACTGGCTCCATCTCTTCCATCCTCATCCTCGTAATAGCTCGCCCCTCCATCCCACTCACCCCCGGTCACTCTCACTGGGGCAGCGTGGAGCTTGGGATCGCTGACCTCTGTAGGGCTGGGCTGGTCATCTCTTTCTCCTCAGACTCCTGGTTTTGGTCAGCCAGAAAGGAACGGAGAAGAGCCCGCTTTCTGTCTTTGCCCTCATACCCCTAGAAGCTCTCCAGATGGGGCCCCATCCCTGTAGATAAAGCAGGAGCAGGTAGTTGGCATGGTAGCGAGGTTTGAGGAGGAAGGAGGGGAGTTGTTTGACAGTTGGTGGTTACTGAACTGGAAAACAACTCCCCTCTTACTAACACCCCTGCACCACTGGGGGCCGTGGCCATGGCACGAACCCCAACCTGGGCCCCAGACTGGCTCCATCTCGTCCATCCACATCCTCGTCCCTCTCTGCCCCTCCATCCCACTCATCCACAGTCACCCTCACCGGGGCAGCGTGGGGCTGGGGATCGCTGACCTCTACAGTGCAGGGTTGGTCCCCTCTTTCCACTCAGACACCTGGATTCTGTCAGCCAGAAAGGAACAGAGTGAAGCTCTCGGTCCATCCCTGATCTCCCTCAGACCTGAGAAGCTCTTCAGCTGGGGCCTCGTCCCTCTAGGTACAGTAGGAGCTGTTGCGAGGGGGATCCAGTGATGATGGCTCGGGGCCCTGCCGAGGGACCCCGTGGCCTGTACAAGCCAAGCACCCTCTGTTGACGTGGTTCCTGAGGCTCCTGGGAGACAAGGGCCCGGTCCCTTGCAGCATCAGCGGTGGTGCCGACCCTTGGGTTCCCGTGAAAACAACAGCATCTGCATCCCAGCTTCCCAACGGTTCCTGTTTTCACGACAGCCTTTAGCCACGGTGAATTGTTCACTATTGTCTAATTCACAACTGAGACAATCTGTCAATCAGCCAACTGTAACTTTTTCTTACGGTCTTTGTGAAACGCTTACTATATATCAGGCACTATACTAGGTGCTGGAGTAATTACAAGCTAGTCAGATTGGACAGAGTCCACGTCCCCCGTGGGGCTCACATCTCAATCTCCATTTTACAGGTGAGGGAACTGAGGCACGGAGTAATTAAGCGACGTTGCCCAAGGTTACACAATAGACACGTGGTGGAATCGAGATCAGAACCCATGTCCATTTGAATCCAGGGCCTGCACTCTACCCACTAGGCAACGCTGCTTCTTATAACTTGCTCTGATTGCAAATTCGTTGAAGCTATGTTCATAGTAACTATATAAACCGTACTCTTGAATCAAGCGTTCATCCCCTTTCTCATCCTTCCTTTATCTCCTTTCTCCGCTATCTAATCTATTCTCTATCTCCCCCATTAGATTATAATCTCCCGGAAAGCAGGAACAATGCAATTATATCACTTTTAAACTCTCATGAGAGCTTTCTACAGTGTTTTGCACCCAGGTGGTGTTTAATAAATACCACTGATAATAATAAAAGTAATAATTATGGTCGTTGTTAAGAGCTTTCTATGTGTCAAGCACAGTTCTAAGTGCTGGAGTAGATACAAGGGAATCAGATTAGACACAGTCCCTGTCACACATGGGGCTCACAGTGTCAATCCCCATTTTGCAGATGAGGTAACCGAGGCACAGAGAAGTGAAGTGACTTGCCCAAGGTCACATAGCAGGCAAGGAGCAGAACCTGGATTAGAACCCATGACCTCTGACTCCCAAATCCGTTCTCTGGATGGATGGATAGATGAATGGTTGGAAGGATGGATAGATGGAAGGCAGGAAAGATGGATTGATAAGGGAAGGGGGATTTGACAAGACAGATGGAGCTGCAGTCATCCTTTCTTCCCTTCTCCCATACCTCTTCCCATTTTCCAACTTTCATCCCCACCCCCAGAGTCATGCTTAAGAGCGTATCATTAAATTTTCATAGTCCTTAATAATAACGCTCGGCACACAGTACACGCTCAATAAATACGATTGATTGAATGAATGAATAATGATATCGTTATTGTATTTACTAAGATGTTGTGTGCCTAAATTGTTCCACTTGCTGGAGTAGAAACAAAAGCATCAGTTCAGACATAATTCCTGTACCACAGGGGCTCAGAGTGCAAGTGGAAGAGAGATTCTATAGATGTTAAGTCACTGCCCAAGGTCACAGAGCAGGTCAGTAGCAGAGTTGGCATCAGAACTCAAGTCTCAATCAATTAATCAATCACATTTATTGAGCACTTACTCTGGGCCCAGCACTGTACTAAGCACTTGGAAAAGTTCAGTATAACAGAATGGGTAGCCAAGATCCCTGCTCACAGTGAATTTACAGTCTAGAGCCATTCCAATTCGTTTAGGCCGTGATAACATTTAAAGCGAAATTACGGTATTTGTTGAGCACTTGCTATGTTGCAAGCACTGTTCTAAGCACTGGAGTAGATGCAAGGTAATCGGGTTGTCGCTCGCGGAGTTCAGAGTCTTAATCCCCATTTTATGAATGAGGTAACTGAGGCCCGAAGAAGTTAAGTGGCTCGCCCAAGGTCACACAGAGGACAAGGGTCAGAGCAGGGATTGGAACCACTCAAAAATTGGATTCATTGCGCTAAGCACTTGGGTGAGTTCAGTTTAACAGCGTTGCTCAGCACATTCGCTGCCCACAGTGAGCTTAGAGCCTACAGGGACTACCCTTCTTTTAGACCATGATGCATCCCCAAAACTGGATTGTCAGTCATACTTCAATCTTAGCCAAATCCCTCTAAGACTTTGACAATTCATTAACGTCCAGCATTTTCTGTGAACCCTGTAGGACAGCCACGTATCTGGCTAGGTCCAAAGGCAATTCCTTGGTTAAGGGGTGGTGTGAGATTATTTGTACATGGAAGGAGACATTTTGTCCCAAAGTCGAGGCTGGGTGAGTGACCCGTTCTGGATCCTGCCCATGGCGGAATTCATGTTCCGGTTCCTCAGGCTGTAGATGAGGAGGATCAGGGAGGGGGGCACTACCATACAGAACATGGAAACCAGCAGATCCACGACAAAGGAGGAGTCTGAGAGCGGCATGATGTAGACAAATATACCGGCAGAGAGGAAAGCAGTGATGACGCCGCGGTAAGACAGGCAGGTGGATAAGGCTATGGCCCGGCCCTCGGCAGCCGACATCCTCAGCATGGCACAGAATATATGCA
This sequence comes from Tachyglossus aculeatus, assembly GCF_015852505.1. NCBI lineage: Eukaryota > Metazoa > Chordata > Mammalia > Monotremata > Tachyglossidae > Tachyglossus > Tachyglossus aculeatus. Next base: position 5,123,806 of record NW_024044831.1, on the reverse strand, counting down.
CGCACAAGATGACGATGGAAATGAAGCAGACGACACCTAAGGCTGCCCCCAAAATCACAGTCGCGTAAAATGGCGTTGTGCTTCTCGGAACAGGTGATCTTCCGCAGAGTGGGGACGTCACAGAAGAACTGAGGGAAGGTGATGGACCCTCAGAAGGACATGGAGAGCATCCCAGCTGAACATATTGCTGCGTACAAGCTTCCGCTGAGCCAGGAGGTGGCAGCCATCTTCCCACAGGCCCCTCGAGTTAGGACGAAATCGTAGCTCAGGGGGAGGCAGATGGCAGCGTAGCGGTCTTAGGATATCACCGTGTAGACGGACAGCTTGGCGCTGGCAACCCAGACCACGGAGAAGACCTGGAAGGCACAGCCCACTCGGGACATCGATCTCTTGTTAGGCAGTTGTGGATGAAGTTGGGGACGTGACGGAGATGTAGCAGCGGTCGATGAGGGACAGGTTCCTGAGGGAGAAGTACATGAGAGTGTGGAGTTGCCGGTTGAGGGTGGTGACGGCGATGATAAGGAGGTTCCCCATCAGGGCCGCCCGGTAGACCAGGAGGAACAGAGTGGCCTGGACCAGCTACAGCTCCCGGACCTCCGAGAATCCCAGGAGCAGGAATTCTGTCTTCAGGGTGATACTGGTCATTTACTGGAAATTGACGTTGACTGCCTAAGGACATTTAGAAAATTTAGGGTTGAGAATACTATTACAATGAAAAGTTCACAGGAAACGAAAAACGTTTTGGGTTGGAGGGAATCTCTGGGGTATTTTATAGTAATGTTTCACACTCACTATGTGCCAGACACTGTACTAAGCACTGGAATAGATAGAAGCTAATCAGGTTGTTCATCTCCTCCAATCAACCTGCCTTGGTTCAGGATGGCACTGAAACCAATCCTGACTCCTAGAAATCTATTCCATGTGCAAACATCTGCAAGGATTGTGGTCCCATAGTTCTACAGAATTGGAGAAGCAGCAAAACCTAGTGAAAAAAGGATGGTCCTGGGAGTCTCGGGGACCTTGGTCTTAATCCCGGCCCCATCACTTACCTGCTGGGCGACCTCGGGCAAGTCACTTCACTTTTCTGTTCCTCGGTTTCCTCAACAGTAAAATGGGATTCAAGAACGCGATCCCCATGTGGGACAGGTACAGTGTCCAATCTGATTATATCATATCTACTCCAGCACTGAGTATGGTGTTTGGCACATTACAAATACCGCAATTATTATTATTAAGAAAGAACAGGAAAACTCCTGTTATATCCCGGAATTATATTGAAATTTCTCTTCCCTGCCCCTCACCTTTCCCTGCTCCTCTCCAGAGTCCCCGTCCTGTCCTAGGCTGGGAAGCACTGACCCCTGATAAGAGAGAGGCTCACTCCATCTCGTCTCGTCCTGGACACTGGTGGTGGTGACAGGAAGGTAGGGGGTGGGAGTTGTCAGGATCCTACCTCCCCCTCTCGGCTCTCCGGATGGCTGCGCCATCCCCTCAGACGATGGCCAGGTTATTTCCTGGGGGATTCCTCTTGGGAGGACGGTCCCCGGGTTCCGCTGAGACAGCTGACTGCCGGGCATCTCGGAAGGCCGGGATCGTGGGCCCTCTGTGGTCCCGGCTCCCACAACTTAAATAACTGCCCAGTCCCACGTGGTTCCCACTCTGAGACTCCTTCCTATAACAACCTCAACAGATTCATCATCCTCTTGCCATGATTAATAATAGTTTTCCTTTTCAACTCTGGGGATTGGAGATATACCGTGGTAGGGGGAATAGGCATCCCAGCCCATTTGGTGATTCATGATTGAATCCAATATTCGGACTGATTGGGCAAAAAAAGAAAAGTACCCCAAGAATTCATTCCAGTTTTGACAACGAATGGCTCTGTGTCACAAGCACCTACAACATTTTTGAAAAGTGTAAGCTTCTTTTGTGTAAAGACTGTATCTTGGCCTTCTGTTGTACTTCAATTTGATTGATTGATTGAAGTGATACTTACATATTGAAGTATATTATACAATAAATAATAATAGCAGTAACAGTAATAGAAGGAGGAGAAATCATACTGGTGTTTATTGAATGACAACTGAGACCGTTAACTGCTTATTAAAATTCAAACTGTACCCCTGCTCCCGGCTTCTGGGGCAGATATGAGGCCACTGTTGGGTATGTTGACTGTCTCTATATGTTGCCAACCTGTACTTCCCAAGCGCTTAATACAGTGCTCTGCACACAGTAAGCGCTCAATAAATACGATTGAGTGATCAAAATTCAGTCTAAAACACTCTTCTGCAGCTACCTCTTCAATTTTATTTAATGGTATTCATTGAGCACTTACTTTGTACTAAGCACTGTATTAGCCACTGGGGTAGATACAAGCTAATCGGGTTGGACATATGAGGCCCACAGTATTAATCCTCATTTACAGATGAGGGAACTGAGGTCCAGAGAAATGAAGTGACTTCCCCAATGTCACACAACAGACAAGTGGCAGAGTCAGGTTTAGAACCCAGGTCTTTCTGACACCCAGGCCCGTTCTCTACCCTCTGCTCGTAGTGAATAAAGGGGATGAATCCACCTGCAGGGATCCAATCCCAGGCATGTGATCTAGATTTAAGTAACAGTCAAGAACAGCTGGATAAAATCTCTTCTACCAAACTAGTCAACGCCATTGCTAATAGGAAGCGTGAAGTCAGGAAAAATCTCTAACGACAAATATCTCAGATCTTTGCAGGTTGCTCAAGTCCGTCTAGAGTCGATCAAGTCAATCAATAGAGTCAAGTCCGTCTAGGGTCAGAGGGAGAAGTGAAATTTTCTATCTCTAAAGAAAAGACTCCCAACCGTACCCTCCCCATCGCCATCTTCACGTCCCGGTTCCTCAGACTGTAGATGAGCGGGTTCACGGTTGGGGGCACAACGGTGTAGAACAAGGACACCAGCAGGTCCAGGCAGAAAGGGGAGATAGAAGTCAGTTTTGAGTGGGAGAAGGCAGCCGTGGAGAAAAAAAACAGTGACGATGAAGAGGTGGGGCAGGCAGGTGGAGAGGGCTTTGGCCGTGCCTTCTGAGGCCGGCATCCTCATCACGGCCTGGCAGATGCGGGCGTATGAGACCACGATGGAGACTAAGCAGAAAATGTTGAAACAGGCACCAGTGGCTACAACCACCTTGAAGGCTGCATACGTTTTAGAGCAGGAGAGCCTTATGAAAGACGGGACGTCGCAGAAAAACTGTGCGATCACATGGGAGCTGCAGAAAGGCATGGAGAATGTCGCAGCTGATCCAAAGACTCCGAACATTCTCCCGATAAGCCAGGAACCGACTGCCATCTCAAGGCAGGTCCTGGGGATCGTAGTACAGAGCACTACAGATGGCCAAGTATCGGTCATAGGACATGACCGTGAGCATGGAGAACTCTGTGCCGGCAAACAATCAAGAAGAAGACCTGGAAAAAACAGCCCAAGAAGGAGATTTCTTTACGGTCGGTCAGGGAGTTGAGGATGGTTTTGGGGACGGTGATGGAGATGTAGCAGAGGTCGAGGACAGACAAGTTCCTGAGGAGGAAATACATGGCGCCTGTCGAGGGCGGTGATAGCGATGATGAGGAGATTTCCCGTCAGGGCCGCCAGGTAGATGAGGAAAAACAGTGCAGTGTGGACCAGCTTCAGTTCCCGGACCTCCAAGAAACCCAGCAGGAGGACTTCACTCACCGCCGTGAGGTTGACCATTTCCCAAGGATTACTGAGACCACCGACAAAAACAATGAGGAGGAAGCTATTTCAGAAGCTCAACAGACAATGAGTCAAATCAATCCATCAATTGTATTTATTGAGCACTTACTCTGTGCAGAGCACTATATTAAGCGATTGGGAGAGTGTAATGTAGCAGAGTTGGCAGACATATTTGCTGCCCAAGAGGAGCTAACAGGTTAGAGGGGGAGACATGAATTCATTTCAAATATGTAGATAAGTGCGGTCGGGATGAGGGTGGAGAGAATAAAGGGTGCAAATCTAAGTTCAAGGGCAAGGCAGAAGGGAGAGGAAGTAGGGAAAGTGAGGGCTTAGTCGGGGAAGGCCTCTTCGAAGAAATGTGATTTTATTAAGTCTCTGAAAATAGGGAGAGCGATGGTCTGCCAGAGTAGACAGCGAGGCCTAGTGGAAAGATTAAGAGCCTTAGAGTCAGGAGGACCTGGGTTACCGTCCTTTCTATGCCACGTACCTACTGTTTGAGCTTGTGAAAATCATTTCACTTATCTGTGCCTCAGTCCCTTCATCTGTAAATTGGAGATTAAACCCATGAGCCCCATGTGGAGCAGGGTCTAAGTCCAACCTGATAACCTTGTATCTACCCCAGCTCTTAGAAGAATGCTATCAAATGCAATCATCATTATTATTATTATATGAAGAGGGAGGGATTTCCAGACCATTGGAAGGGCATGGGCTAGGGGTCAGTAACGGGATAGACGAACAAAATGAGTGGACTGGGTGACTATGAGAAGCTGCCCCTCTTACCCTTCAGCCCTCAGGTAGAAAGAAACCAAAGTCAATCAATCGATCAAATATCTTGAGCACTTATTATGGGTAGAGCTCTTTGCTGAGTGCAACCAAATGAATTATCTCTCACCAGATGTAGCCTCCTGCTTCATGGCAAATCTGGGGTAGGAGAGCCTTTTATCTCCCAGGTGAGCTTAACCCTCATCTAGTTGTCAGTGACTGCCCTCTCAATGGACAGTGTCTAATGTAGCCATCACTATTCTCTTCCTCAAAACTAAGCACAGTGCTATTCAGATAGTAGGTGCTTAGTAAACACCGCTGATTGGCAGACATTACGAGCTCTGACGGTGTTTTCCTACTCCTCCAGACCTTCCAGTGGTTGTCCATCCACCTCTGCCACAAACAGAAACTCCTCACTATCACCTTTAAAGCTCTCAATCACCTTGCCCCCGCCTATCTCACCTAGCTACCCTCCTACTACAAGCCAGCCCGCACACTTCCCTCCTGTAATGACAACCTATTCACCGTACCTCCATCTGGTCTCTCCCGCCAACCACCTCTTGTCCACGTCCTCTGTCTTGCCTGGAATGTCCTCCCTCTTCATATCTGAAAGACGTTCACTCTCCCACCTTCAAAGCCTTATTAAAATCACATCGCCTCTTCGAAGAGTTCCCCGACCAAGCCTTCCCCGACCAAGTCCTGATTTCCTCTTCTCCCACTGCCTTGCGTGTCACCCTTCATTTGAATTTCCTCCTTTATTTGCTGCTCTCTCGATTCCACAGCACTTATGTATAGATCCATAATTTATGTATTTCTACTAATGTTTGTCTCCCGTTTTAAACTATAAGCTCCTTACTAGCAGGCAATATGTCTGCCAATCTTATATTTTACTCTCCCAAGCATTTAGTACCGTGCTTTCCACACAGTAAGTGCTTAATAATAAATATGATCGATTGGCCACTCAGAACGTTGCCAACAATTCATCCCCGTCCATCCTCGCCACCCACCCAGTAGATCCAGGGAATAGAGAGCTATGGAGACGCCACGGGGGGAGATCGGTTTTACATATGGAGACGTGAGGAGATTTTAGTTCCATGTCACCGCCGGCTCCCCTGTATGACCCCAGCCCATCCGTGTTGTCCCTAGCCCAGACTCACTGGTCAGACTGGAGCAAGTGGGCTCTGGTCTCTGTTGTCCTTCAACCATTCCCCGTCCCCTCAGCTCCCAGACGTCGGCCGCAGGAGAATCTCCGGGAGGTGTGCGGGGTCCTGACTGCTCTGGTTTCCTGACTGGAACGTGTCGGGCTCTCGGTGAAGCCGGGCCTTTCCGGGAAAGCTCCCTGCCGCTCCTGCGGGACGGGTCCCGGGGGACGGGTCACACCTTGGGCTGAGGGGCCTAATTATATCCTGTTCGGGCCTGGCTTCCCGAGGGTCCGGTGCCACTGGGAACCTTGGGGACCTTGGGTGGGGTAGTGGCCCTGCCTCACGTGGCTGCCCCACTGGAGACCCTGTGACCCGTCACACTGCCAGAATAACTGTGGAGATTTCAAGGAGGTGTCCATCTTGTTTTTTGTCAGTGACCCACTGGCTTCATCCGCTTCACGGCTGTGGGTTGGCCATTTTAATATGGTTTGGATGTACCGGTCCTCCCTCCTGCAAACCTCACTTTAACCCTCCCACTCCTGATCCCACTTACTAAGCTCCCTGCCCTCTCTAAGACTACGCTCTTTCTGTCAACTGCCACCCCCGTCACTTCTCCCCACCGTCTTACCCACAGCTCCATCCACTGTTCTCCACCAGCCCCTCTGCCCCTCCTGCATCCATTTAGTGTTATTATCATTGTTACTGTTCTTGTTAAGCACTTACTATGCGCCAAGCACTGTTCTAAGCGCTGGGATATATACAAGTGAATCTGGTTGGACAGAGTCCCTATCCCACTAAGGGTTCACACCCTTCATCCCCATTTTACAGGGGAGTTAACTTAGGCACAGAGAAGTGAAGTGACTTGTCCAAGGTCACACACCATTAACGTCTTCGTTGCCTTGAGAATTTGGGTTGTTTAAAGGGCATCCAAGTGCAGGTAGGTACAGACTTCCAGCTCTCTCTCGGGGTTATTTACACCTGATTTTCAAGGTCAAGGCTAGAGTCAGACATGCACATCCAATCAGCTGTAGGGAGACCGTGTTTTAGTTGCAAGAGCATAGGCTTGGAAGTCAGAGGACATGGGACCTAATCCCTGTTCCACCACTGGTGTTCTGTATGGCCTTGTGCAAGCCACTTAACCTCTGTGTTCTTTGGTTACCTCTTCTGTAATATGGGGATTAAGATTGTGAGCCTCACATGGGACAACCTGATTACCTTGTGTCCATCCCAGCACTTAGAACAGTGCTTGACACATAGTAAGCGCTTAACAAATACCATTATTCTTATTATTATTATTACTATGATCCTGTTTCATAGACTCCTTCCCTGACTCACAGCCTCATAGTCATGACAACCTAGCAGGCTGCTTTATCACTGAGGTATTCAATTCTCACCCTCACTGTATACCTTCAACTCCAAATATAATGCACTGCTACATGTAAGATACATCTCCTCCAAGATGACTTCCCCGGCTAAGCCCTCACATCCTTTTCTCCCACTCCTTTCTGCATCATCCTGGTTTGCTTCCTTTTTCACCCGCCCAGTCCCAGTACACATATATACCTATCTCTAATATATTTATTGATATTAATGTATGTCTCCCTGTCTAGACTGTAATTTCGCTTTGGAAGGGAATGTATCTGTTACATTATACTTTCCCAAGTGCTTAGTCCAGTACACAGACACAGTAGGTGTTCAATAAATGCAGTTCATTGATTCATCAATTCATTCAATCATATTTATTGAGCACATATGGTGTGCAGAGCACCACTAAGAGCATAGCACAATTGATCGTGCCTGTACGGGTGAGAGGAGAAAAATGACCATGCCAAAAGGGCACCCTGAAAACTGGGGGTAATAACAATAACAGCGTTTAGTTAAGAGCTAACTATGTGCTATGGACAGTACTAAGTGCTGGGGTCGATACAAGATAAGGAAGGTGGATACAATCCCTGTCCAAGTTACAGTCTAAATAGAAGGGAGTAGGATTTAATCCCCATTTTACAGATGCAGTAACTGAAGCCCAGAGAAGTTAAGTGACTTTGCGAAGGTCACACAGTGGACACGTGGCAGAGCCGGGATTAGAACCCTGGTCCTCTGATTCCCAGGCCCGTGCTCTTTCCACTAGGAAACGCTGCTTCTCTAGATGGATGAGCCTTGCTCAGAGTTAATCCAAGGAGAGAGAAATGAAAGGATCAAGGCATCATTAGGAAGTTTCTACCCTGGATGAAAGGACTCCCACCTAGGACCCTCTCCAGGGCGGCCTTCACATCCCGGTTCCTCAGGCTGTAGATGAGGGGGTTCAAGGCGGGGGGCACCACTGTGTAGAACACGGACACTAGCAGGCCCAGAGCTGAGGTGGAGTCTGAGGGTGGATATAAGGTAGAGAAGGCAGCCGTGGTGAAAAACAGGGTCGTGACGGCAAGGTGAGGCAGACAGGTGGAGAAGGCTTTGTCCCGGCCCTCGGAAGCCGGCATCCTCAGCACGGCCCGGAAGATGCGCACGTATGAGACGACGATGGAGACAAAACAGGAGAAGCCCAAAAGGGCCCCGGTGACGACGATCACATCGATGACGAGGTGCATTTCGGAGCAGGACAGTCGGACCACGGAGGCGATATCACAGAAGAACTGTGGGATCAGGAAGGGCCCGCAGAAGGATAGGGAGAATGTCCCAGAGCATGACATCACAGAATATAGCCCCCCGCAGAGCCATGAGGCGACCACCATCTTCCCACAGGCCCCTTGATCCATGATGACCTCGTAGCGCAGGGGGAGGCAGATGGCGGCATAGCGGTCGTAGGACATCGCCGTGAGGAGGAACACCTCTGAACCTCCAAACATAATCACCGAGAAGACCTGGGTAGCACAGCCCAGGAAGGAAATGGACCTATGGTCGGTCAGGGAGCTGTGGATGGATTTGGGGACGGTGACGGAGATGTAGCAGAGGTCGAGAACGGACAGGTTCCCGAGAAAGAAGTACATGGGGGTGTGGAGGCGCCGGTCGAGGGCGGTGACAGTGACAATGAGGAGATTCCCCGTCAGGGCCGCCAGGTAGACCAGAAGGAACAGTGCAGCGTGAACCAGCTGCAGCTCCCGGACCTCTGAGAATCCCAGGAGCAGGAATTCCGTCACCTTGGTGACATTGAACATTTTCTGGAGATTTCCGTGACCATCTACAGGGAAAAGGAGCAGTTTAGAATCTGGTCGGGGTGACAGGAAGTACGCAGATATGCGTACAGATATGCAGATGAAGGAAAAGTGCTTTGCACATAGCTCTCAATAAAAATGATTGAGTGACTGAGTGAACACAAGCAATCAAAGATATTTACTGAGTGTATGCTATGTGCAGAGCATTATACTAAGGGCTTACAGAGTACAAGACAACATTCCCTTCCCACATGGACATGCAGCATAGCGTAGTGGAAAGAGCATGGTCCTGGGAGTCAGAGGACCTGTGTGCTATTCCCAGCTCCACCACCTTTCTGCTTTGTGACATCAGCCAAATCACTTCACTTCTCTGTTCCTCAGTTACCTCATCTCTCAAATATGATTTAAGACGGTGAACCCTAGGTGGAAGAGAGACTGTGTCTCTATCTTGTATCTATGCCAGCGCTTAATACAGTGCCTGGCACATAAAACGTGCTTAGCAAATACCATTAAAAAAAGCCTCCCTCCTCACACACCCAGTGAGATTTAGAGCCTTAGTACAGTGCTTTGCACACAGTAAGGGCTCAATAAATATGATCGAATGAATGAAAGAGCCAATATCCCTCTCTAAGGCCTTTCAGAACCCAGAATTGCTTCAGAGCCATGAGAAGTGGTGACAGAGGAAGGGGCAGAGGAAGGCTGAGATTTGAAAATAAAAATTAATCCTACACGACGAAATAAGACCAGAAGTGAATCAGAAGGGAATCAGACCAGAAGACCAGCTGAAAATGGGGACGTCCCAGATAAAGAGTCACCTCCAGGTTCTTGTCTTATATTCCTGTGTTAGAGATATTTTCTGGATTAGAAAAGCAGCATGGCCTAGGGGATAGAGCACAGACCTGGGATTCAAAACAACCTGGAATCTAATCCCAGCTCTGCCACTTGTCTGCTGTGTGATCTTGGGCATGTGACAACAGTTCTCTGTTCCTCATTTCCCTCATCTGTAAAATGGGGATTGAGAATGTGAGTCCCAGGTGGGACAGGGACTGTGTCCAACTCGATTTTCTTTTAACCATCCCAGCGCTTAGTACAGTGCCTGACACATGGTAAGTACTTATCAAATACCACTATTATTATTATTATTATTATTATTATTATCATTATTATTATCATTATTATTATTAGAATTATCCAAGAAACCCCATCCAGTCTGGGGTGCGAACTGACATAATTGCCTCAAATCCACCTAGATCCACTCTGCCTTCCAGCAACGAAGCAGGAACAAGAAGAATCAGATACGTATAGGATTCCCTTTCACCCCTTGCTTTGAGATTGTGAGCTACTGTTTGTGACGGGGACTTACCCAATCTTTTCTTTCAGAGCTTTTCTTACAGTGCTCTGCACATCGTAGTGGCTCAATAAACGCCAATGTGTAGCAGAAATAACCAGCTCTATCAAGGGATAAGGAGACTGCTTTTCTCGGGAACATTTTTCTCTCATCAAACCCCATCCATGTCCACCACCCACCCATGAGATCGGGAGGATGGAGAGAGATGGAGATGCCGGGGGGAGAGAAATGTGTTACACGTGGAGATGTGAGGATATGGGGGAGGGTTCTCTCGTTCTCTGTCACCACCGGCCCCCCCTGTGAACAACGTCCCATCTGTGTTCTCCCCGGCCCAGACTCACCGGTCAGTCTGGGGCGAGCGGGAGCTTGTCTCTGTTGTCCTTCAACCACCCTGTCCCCTCAGCTCCCAGACGTCCGTCACAGGAGGGTCTCCGGGAGATGTCAAGGATCCTGGCTCCTCTTCCCTCCCGCTCGGAACGTGATGGACTCTAGGCGAGGCCGGGTCTTCCTGGAAAAAATCCCCGCCACTCCCGAGGGATACCCCCAGGGGGCGGGCCGTACGTTGGGCTGAGGGGGCCTCATTATGTCCTCTTCGGGACTGGCTTCCCTAGGGCCCGGCATCTCTGGGGCCTGGCCCCATGAGCAGAGTACCGGTCCTGCCCCACGCGACCGCCCCATGGGAAACATGTGACCCGTCACACTAACATGTGTCCCAAATAGAGAACTCCAGACAGCTTCACTACTGTCACTACTTTAAGTCTCCAAACCTTCTTCCTAGTCTGATCTGAGGTTCACTCTTGGTCTCGGGCCATTTGCTACCCCATGGCCTATTCCGGGATATGTCCAGTCTCCAGGTCCCGGATTCTCTCTCCCTAGAACACCACCTCCTTCCCCTCGCCTTCTCACCAACATTCCCCAGGTATAAAATCCCATTTCCTCCAAGAGGCATTCCCAGACTAAGTCCTTCTTTTCCTTACTCTTTCTCCCACTACATCACATGTGAACTTGGATCTGCCCCCTTTCAGCACTTGATTTTTTTTACCCCACCCTCAGCCCACAGCATTTATGTCCATCCCCGTAACTTATTCATTCATTCAATCATATTTATTGAGCACTTACTGTGTGCAGAGCACTGGACTAAGTGCTTGGAAAGTACAATTCGGCAACAGAGACAATCCTACCCAACAACGGGCTCACGTTCTAGAAGGGAGGAGACGGACAACAAAACAAAACAAGTAGATAGGCATCAAAACATCAACATAAATAAGCATAATTATAGATATAGACACATAATTAGTAAAATAAATAATAATATATATGTACATGTATACACAAGATCTGTGTGTTGGGGAGGGGAATATAGCGGAGGGAGGGAATAGGGGTAATGGGGAGGGGAGCAAGAACAGAGAAAAAGGGGGGCTCAGTCTGGGAAGGTCTACTGGAGAAGGTGAGCTCTCAACACGGCTTTGAATGGGGGAAAAGAGCTAGTTCTGTGGATGTGAAGGGAGATGGCATTCCAGGCCCGAGGTAAGACATGGGCCAGGGGTCGATGGCGGGACAAGTGAGAATGTGGCACAGTGAGGAGGTTAGCGGCAGAGGAGCGGAGTGTGCGGGCTGGACTATAATTTATTTTAATGCCTGTCTACACCTCGAGGCCATAGGCACCGTGCGAGCTTTCCGAGCACATGTCTACCAACTGGCATAGTGGATAGAGCACGGGCCTAGGATTCAAAAAGTCAAGAATTCTAATCCCCGCTCCGCCAAGCGTCTGCTGTGTGACCTTGGGCAAGTCACTTTGTGCCTCAGTTACCTCCTCTGTAAAATGGGGTTTGAGGATGTGAACCCCAGGTCAGGCAGGGACTGTGTCCAACCGGATCTATTTGTCTCCATCCTTGCGCTTAGTACTGTTCTTGGCACACAGTAAGCACTCAGCAAATACCGCAATTATTATCATTATTCTCCCAAGCCCTTGGCATTTTGCTCTGCACATAGTAATCACTTAATATATACCATTGACTGATTAATCAGGAGCCTGAGGTTCTACTTCCAGCCCTTCCACTGAACCAAGCCTTGATTTCCCTATCTGGAGATTGGGGACAAAATACCTGCTTTTCCTCACTCCTAGACAATGAGCCCCATGTGGATGAGAGAGTGTGAACAATCTGATTGTCCTTTATCTACCCCAGAACGTAACACAGTGAGTATTTATTGAGTACTTACTGTGTGCAGAGCATTGTATTAAGCGGTTGGGAGAGTACAGTACAAGAGAATTAGCAGATGTATTCCCTGTCCATAAGGAGGTGACAGTCTAGCATAATAGGTATAGGGATAGATAGATAGATATAAATATAGAGATAGGTATAGATAGAGATATAGATCTCTATCTCTACTCTACTACATCCTATACGAAGAAGCAGCATGACCTAGTGGCAACAGGACCTGGGAGTCAGAAGATGTGGGTTCTGATCCCGGCTCTGCCACTTCTCTGCTGTGTGACCTTGGGCAAGTCAGTTAACTTCTCTGTGCCTCAGTTACCTCATCTGTGAAATGGGAATTCAGACTATGAGCAGCATGTGGAACAAGGACTGTGTCCAACCTGACTAGCTAGCATCTTTCCGAGCACTTAGATGAGTGTCTGGCACATGGTAAGCATTTAGCGAATACCATTAAAAAAGGGAAGACATAACCCCTGTCTCCAAGGAGCTAATAGTTTACTGGAAGAGAAGCAGGGTGGCTCAGTGGAAAAATCACAGACTTCAGAGCTCTGCCCTTTGTCTGCTATGGGACCTTGGGTAAGTCATTTCACTTCTTTGTGCCTCAGGTTCCTCAACAGTTAAATGGGGATTCAATACTTAGACTGTGATTCCCATGTGGAACAGAGATTGTCTCTGACAGGACGAACATTTTTCTACCCCAGCACGTAGAACAGTGCTTGGTACCTAGTAAGCGCTTAAGAAATACCATAAAAAACAGAGGGAGCAGGATACAAAAAGAAGCATATAGCAGGAAGCTGTAAAATGGATCAGAAGGAAATCAATAAATAATTTCAGTGCAAGTAAATGCACAAACAGATACATAGGTAGAAAGTAGATCCATATGTGCTCAGGAAAGGAATGGAGCACAAAACGGATAAGAGAGATGTTACATTGACTAGACTGTGGGGTGAGGCGAATTAATCAGGAAAACGTCTCAGAGGAGGTGGGATTTTAGGGCGGCTTTGAAGGTAAGGGAATTGGAAGGGACGGAGTTCCGGGTTAGGGAAACAGTAGCATCAGCTGCAGAAGGGTTGAGGGTCAGAGTTGGAATGCAAGAGCTAGATACAGTTGGAAGGTGATCTTGGGAAGAGAAGTGAAAATTGTAAGGTGAGGGAACGGTTGGGTGGAATGGAGAGAGATGGTGGATGAGATGGGGAGAGCTGGTAGGTAGGATAGAAAGAGATCTTGGGTGAAATCGGCAAAGATGTTGAGAGGTTTTTAAGCCAATGGTTGAGTTGTTGGGGAAGGAGCACTCTACTAAGTGTTTGGGAGACTCCAATGCAACAGAGTTGGCAGACATGTTCCCCACCCACAACAAGCCTACCATCTAGAGCAGGAGACAGACATTAATGTAAATACATAATTGATAGTCTGTAAATTAAATAATGTGTAGAAATGCTGGGGGGCTAAGGGTGGGGCTAAGATCAGACCCCCACAAAGGTCCCAGATCCAAGTGCTAAGATGATGCAGAACGGAGAGAGGACAAGTAAAAAGAAGGCTCATTCGGGAAAGTCCACTTAGAGACCTTAATAAGAATTCAAAGATGGACAGAGTGCTGTTCTGATGTACATGGCGGGGGAGTTCCAAGCCAGGGGCAGGATGTGGGAAAGGGGTCGTCAGTGAGATAGACAAGAAGGGGGCACGATGAGTAAGGGGGCATGAGAGGAGCGAAGCATGGTGGCTGGGCCGTAGTAAGGCAAGACGAATGTGAAAGCTACTGTCCAAGGAAATCAGGCGGAACCAGTGTGTTTACAGATTGGGCCGGCCACCTCGACGTCTTCTTGTGAGATAAAAGCCACCAAAGGCCTGAAAGACCCCGGAGAGCCCGTCCCACGATGCGCAAAGACTGCTCGAAAGAGCTTTACCCTCGTCTCCTCTTGAAAGGCTCCCACAGATGACCCAGGAGCTTTGGGAAAGAAAGAAGACATCACCAACTGGAGAGCGGCTCGGCTCTTTGCGAAAGAGAGAACGGGGGTGGGGGGTGGGGTGTCTCAACTTTTAGAACGGTCCTACAGGTCTCCCCTTTTAGAAGGCTGGCCGACAATCGGGGGACACTGAGGGGTCAGAGTAATGCCGACGGGACCTGAAGCCAGGGGAGACCAGCGAATCCCAGCTCGGGCCTAACCTGGTGAGTCTGATCCGGGAGCTCTTTATGGATAGGGACCGTGTCTGCTAATTCTGTTGTATTCTATTCTCCGAAGCACTTAGTACAGTGCTCTGCACATAGTAAGCGCTCAGTACATATCATTGATTGATTGAATGAGGAGAGGTTGTGGGGAAGAGAAGGTGTTCACCGTGGGAAATTCAAGGGAAACAAATGATAATATTAGGAGGGCACTGAAGAGATGAAGAGAGTTGTGATCTTACATAACCCCCCCCCCCCACGCCGCCCGATCGAAGCCTTACTGAAGGGCCATCTCCTCCAAGAGGCCTTCCCTGAATAAGCCTTCCTTTCTTCTTCTCCCACTCTCTTCTGCGGCTTAGACAATGAAGAACGGATAGGTAGGTGGGGGAAATAGGGCTTAATCAGGGAAGGCCTTTTGGAGGATACGGGCCTTCAGTATGGCTTTGAATGTGTGCAGAGTGGGGATGTGGAGGGGGAGGAAGTTTCAGGTGAGGGGGAAGATGTGGGAAATGGATCGGCGGCAAGGTAGATGAGATCGGGGTACAGTGAGTGGCCTGGCGCTAGAAGAGCATAGTGTGCGGGCTGGGCTGCAGTAGGAGACCCATGAGGTGAGATAGGGTGGGACGAGTTGACTACATGCTTTAAAGCCAATGGTGAGGAGGTTCTGTTTGATGTAGAGGTGGATGGGCAACCACCGAAGGGGGGGGGGGAAGAAGAAGAAGAAGAAGAAGAAGAAGAAGAAGAAGAAGAAGAAGAAGAAGAAGAAGAAGAAGAAGAAGAAGAAGAAGAAGAAGAAGAAGAAGAAGAAGAAGAAGAAGAAGAAGAAGAAGAAGAAGAAGAAGAAGAAGAAAAGAAGAAGAAGAAGAAGAAGAAGAAGAAAAGAAGAAGAAAAGAAGAAAAGAAGAAGAAGAAAAGAAGAAGAAGAAGAAGAAGAAGAAGAAGAAGAAGAAGAAGAAGAAGAAGAAATAATAATAATAATAATAATAATAATAAGAAGAAGAAGAAGAAGAAGAAGAAGAAGAAGAAGAAAAGAAGAAGAAGAAGACGACGACGAAGACGAAGAAGAGATGAGGAGAACCAGGATAGGACAGAGTCTGTGAAGCCAAGGTTGGTTAGCGTGTTGAGGAGAAGTAACTTACTTCTACTGTTTCCTCAGTTTCTTTCACTACTCCCGAGTGAATATCGTCCAGAGGCGGTTCCCAGAGCCAGAGACGGTTCCCAGAGCCAGGCACGACAGAGAAGACTGAAGAACCAAGCAACAACTCTTTCTTTGACCTGGACCACTAGCTTTCCTTCTCCCCTTCCCCACCAGCTCTCTAACCTACCTCCCTGACAGCTCCTCTTCTTCAGTGCACGGCCAGCTCTCTCTCTCCCCTTCACCGACCCCTGCCCGGTCCCCTTCACCCCAAGTCCGATGAACCACAGCACCGTGTCTACATTCGTCATCCTGAGCCTGTCGAACCGCCCGGAGATGCATCCCCTCCTCTTCTCCGTCTTCCTGTGCGTCTAAATGGTGGCCGTGCTGGGCAGCTATCTCATTGTCTCCGCGGTATCTCTCAGCGCGGCCTTGCACACGCCCATGTACGTCCCGCCGCTGACCCTGGCCCCGGTGGACGTCGTACACACCTCCTCTATCGTCCCCAGGCTACTGGGGACCACGCTCGGGCCCCGGAAGGCCATCATCTACGGTGGCTGCATGTCCCAGTTCTTTTTCACCTGTTCCCTGGAGTCCGAGATGGTCCTCTTCACCACCATGGCCTATGACCACTGTGCGGCCATCTGCTTCTCTCTCCTCTATGCCACCATCATGAGCCGGCAGACGTGCCCCGCTCTCCTCGCCGCCCTCTTCCTCATCGCTGTCACCAACGCTTCGGTGCACATGGGTCTCATCCTCCGGCTGACCTTCGGCGGGATGGGCGCCGTGGACCACTTCTTCTGTGAGATCCGCGCCCTGCAGGCCATCTCCTCTACCTCCGTCCAGGCCAACGAAGTGATGGTCTTCATGGCTGACATCGCCCTGTCCATGGGGGAACTCCTGCTGACCTGCCTCTCCTACAGCGTCATCGTGGCCGCCATCCTCCACATTCCGACGACCGAGGGCAAGAGGAAGGCCTTCTCTAACTGATCCTCCAACCTCTTCGTGGTCTCCCTCTACTACTTCCCCATCATCTACACCTGCATCCATCCCTCCTCCTCCTACTCCTTCGGGAGGGACAAGGTGGTGGCTGTCACGCCGACCATAAACCCAATTGTCTACAGCCTCTGCAATAGAGAGATCCAGGCAGGCGTCTGGAAGGTCTTCTCCTCCCTGAAGCGCTGATAACAATAATAATGATTATCATTATTATTATGGTACTAGTTGAGAGCTTACTGGGTGCCTAGCGCTGTTTAAAATTCGGAATAAATACAAGTTAATCAGGTTGGACGCCGTCCCTGTCCTACATGAGACTTACGCTTTTAATCCCCATTTTACAGATAGGGACCTGAGGCCTAGAGAAGTGAAGTGACTTGTCCAGGGTCACACAGTGGACATGCGTCAGAGCTAGGATTAGAACCCACATCCTTCTGACTCCCAGGACCGGGCTCTACCACTAGGCCACACTGTTTCTCTGCTTCCTTCGCCAATGAAGAGCGAGATTCTCTCCTCCACCGGCCCCTCCAGTAATAATAATAGTAATGATGATGATGGGAGTTTTTAGACGCTTACTACATTGCAGGCACCGTACTAAACGCTCTGTCGCACTTGATGCTCACAATCTCGATCCCCATTTTACCAATGAGGTCACTGAGGCCCAGAGAATAATAATACTAAAAACTATGGTGTTTGTTAAGCACTTCCTATGCGCTAGGCACTGAATTAAGCGCTGTGGTGGATACAAACAAATCGGGCTGGACACAGTCCCTGTCCCACACGAGGCTCACAGACTTAATCCCTATGCAGACGAATTAACTGAGGCTCAGAGAAGTGAAGTGACTTGCCCTAGGTTGCACAGCAGAAGAGTGGCGGAGCCGGGATTAGAACCTGGGCCTGTGCTCTATCCACTAGGCCACGCTGCTTCATAGAGGAGCATAAGGAACAACTTAATATTTTCCCACCCTAATCCCTTCGATTCCATGGAAGAGGATGGAGATACACGCTGACCATTATAATAATAATAATAATGGTATTTGTTAAGCTCTTAGTATGTGCCAAGCACTGTTCTAAGCGCTGGGGTAGATACAAGGAAATCTGTTTGTCGCACGTGGGGCTCACAGTCTTAATCCGCATTTTACAGATGATGGAATTGAGGCACAGAGAAGTTAACTGACTTGTCCAAAGTCACACAGTTGATAAGAGGGCAGAGACAGACATCAAAACAAGTAACTAGGCATTAATGTAAATAAAAAGAATTATAGATATGTACATATGTACACAAGTGCTGTGGGGCGGGGAAGGGGGTAGAGTAAAGAGAGTGAGGTGAGGTGATAGGGAGTGGAGGGGGAGCTGAGGAAAAGTGGGCCAGATCTTCTGTCTCTATAATACCCTCCCAAGTGCTTAGTATGGCCTATCGGCAAGAGCACAGACTTGGGAATCAGATGTCGTGAGTTCTAATCCCGACTCCGTCATTTGTGTACTGTGTAACCTTCGGCAAGTTACTTCACTTCTCTGTGTCTCACCTCATCTGTAAAATGCTACTGATGCTTGTCTACTTGTTTTGTTATGTTGTCTGTCTCCCCCTTCTAGACTGTGTGTCCGTTGTTGGGTAGGGATTATCTTTATCTGTTGCCGAATTGGACTTTCCAAGAGCTTATTACGGTGCTCTGCACACAGTAATCACTCAATAAATGCGATTGAATGAATGAAATGAATGAATAAAATAGAGATTGAGACTGTGAGCCCCATGCGGGACAGGGACGGTGTTCAACCTCATTGCCTTGTACATACCCCAACGCTTAGAACAATGCTTGGCACATAGAGAAACCGCGTAGCTCAGTGGAAATAGTCCGGGATTGGGAGTCAGAGGTCACGGGTTCTAATCCCGCCTCAGCCAATTGTCAGCTATGTGATTTTGGGCAAGTCACTTAACTACTCTTGGCTTCAGTTACCTCATCAGTAAAATGTGGATTAAGACTGTGAGCCCCATGTGGGACAACATGATTACTTTGTATCTCCCCAGCGCTTAGAATAGTGCTTGGCACATAGTAAGCGCTTAACAAATGCCATTATTACTATTATTATCATTATTATCATTATTATTATAGTAAGTGCTAAACAAATACGATAATTAGTAGTACTAGTAGCACGATCCTCTGTATGTACTAGGTGCTCAATAAATGCCATTGATTACTTAACCTTGGGTCTTGTTTCTGTTTATTCTCCCAAGCATTTAGTGCAGTGCTTAGCATTCAAAATACACTCAATAAACACTTTTGGTCATTGATTGATTGATTAGTTGATTAATTGATGGATTGATCGATCCCAAAAAACCCTATCCACGAGAAGCAGGGCATGGATAAAGTATACCGAGGCTACAGAACTGATCTCATTATAGGTTCGAAGTAAATATTGCCTGCTCCAGTGAGAATAGTAATTACGGTATTTGTTAAGCACTTACTATATGCCGATCACTGTTCTAAGCGCTGGAAGCAGCGTGGCCTAATAGGAAGAGTACAGGCTTGGGAGTCAGAAGGACCTGGGTTCTAATCCTGACCCTACCCCTTGTCTATAATAAGAATACTGGCTTTTATTAAGCACGTACTATGTGTAAAGCACTGTTTTATGCGCTGGGGAGGTTACAAGGAGATCAGGTTGCCCCTCGGGGGGCTCACATTCTTCATACCCATTTTACAGATGAGGGAACTGAGGCACAGAGAAGTTAAGTGACTTGCCCAAAGTCACACAGCTGACAATTGACAGAGCCGGTATTCAAACCCATGACCCCTAACTCCAAAGCCCGTCCTCTTTCCACTGAGCCATGCTGCTTGTCTGCCATGTGAGCTCCTCTAGAATGTAAGAACATTGTGGGTAGGGAATATGCTGACAGTTCTATTATACTCTACTCTACCAAGCGCTTAGCAAGGTGCTCTGCATACAGGAATCACTCAATAAATATGATTGATTGATTGATTGGTATAGCCGACGACGCAAATCAACATGTAGCAGCATGGCTCAGTGGAAAGAGGCCGGGCTTTGGAGTCAGAGGTCATGGGTTCAAATCCCGGCTCCGCCAATTGTCAGCTGTGTGACTTTGGGCAAGTCACTTCACTTCTCTGGGCCTCTCAGTTCCCTCATCTGTAAAATGGGGTTTAAGACTGTGAGCTCCCCGAGGGACAACATGATCACCTTGTAACCTCCGCAGCGCTTAGAACAGTGCTTTGCACATAGTAAGCGCTTAAAAAATGCCATTATTATTATTATTATTATTATTATTATTATTATGTATAGAAACGCCAAGGGAGGTTGTGATTGCCAAAGTGCTGAGGAAGCTGATTTTTATAAATAATAGCTTAAAATACGTTTTTATCATTAATATCAATTAATAATAAATAATCTCCCAACAATGATAATAGTTGTGGTATTTGCTAAGCACTTACCCTGTGCCAATCACTCTACTAAACATTGAAAGATCAAGCTGGGCACAGTTCCTGTTGGAAATGGGGCTCACGGGCTAAGGAGGAGGGAGAATCGTTCAGTCAATCAATCATATTTATTGAGCACTTCCTGTGTGCAGAGAACTGTACTAAGCGCTTGGG
This sequence comes from Tachyglossus aculeatus, assembly GCF_015852505.1. NCBI lineage: Eukaryota > Metazoa > Chordata > Mammalia > Monotremata > Tachyglossidae > Tachyglossus > Tachyglossus aculeatus. The sequence continues at coordinate 5,103,569 of NW_024044831.1, read as the reverse complement.
AGAGTACAATATAACAGAGTTGGTAGACACATTCCCTGCGCGTTGAGTGTGCAGTCTAGAGGAATGAATCAATCAGTAGTATTTATTGAGTGCTTACTGTGTGCAGACATTGTACTAAGCTCTTGGGAGAGTACATGTCCAAGACTGAACTCACATGTCCAGGACTGAACACCTTGTCTTCCCTCCCAAACCCTGCCCTCTCGCTGACTTTCCCATCACTGTTGACGGCACTACCATCCTTCCCGTCTCAAAAGCCCACAACCTTGGTGTCATCCTCGACTTCGCTCTCTCGTTCACCCCTCACATCCAAGCCGTCACCAAAACCTGCCGGTCTCACCTCCACAACATTGCCAAGATATGCCCTTTCCTCTCCATCTAAACCGCTACCCTGCTCGTTCAAGCTCTCATCCTATCCTCTCTGGATTACTGTATAAGCCTCCTCTCAGATCTCCCATCCTCCTGTCTCTCCCCATTTCAATCCATACTTCACGCCGCTGCCCAGATTGTCTTTGTCCAGAAACGCTCTGGGCATGTTACTCCCTTCCTCCAAAATCTCCAGTGGCTACCAATCAACCTACGCCCCAGTCAAAAACTCCACATCCACGGCTTCAAGGCTCTCCATCATCTCGCCCCCTCCTACCTCACCTCCCTTCTCTCCTTCTACAGCCCAGCCCACATCCTCCACTCCTCTGCTGCTAATCTCCTCACCGTGCCTCGTTCTCGTCTGTCCCGCTGTCGACCCCTGGACCACGTCATCCCCCTGGCCTGGAATGCCCTCCCTCCCCACATCCGCCAAGCTAGCTCTCTTCCTCCCTTCAAGGCCCTACTGAGAGCTCACCTCCTCCAGGAGGCCTTGCCAGACTGAGCCCCCTCCTTCCCCTCCCCATCCCCCTCGCTTTACCTCCTTCCCCTCCCCACAGCACCTGTATATATGTTTGTGGGTATTTATTACTCTATTTATTTATTTATTCATTTGTACATGTGTATTCTATTTATTTTATTTTGTTAATATGTTTTGTTTTGTTCTTTGTCTCCCCCTTATAGACTGTGAGCCCACTGTTGGGTAGGGACCTTCTCTATATGTTGCCAACCTGTACTTCCCAAGCGCTTAGTACAGTGCTCTGCACACAGAAAGTGCTCAATAAATACGATTGAATGAATGAATGAATGAATACAATATAACAGATTTGGTAGACACATTCCCTGCCCACAATGAGCTCACAGTCTAGAGGGGAGAACAATGCATGGCTCAGTGGAAAGAGCCCGGGCTTTGGAGTCAGAGGTCATGGTTTCAAATCCCGGCTCCGTCACTTGTCAGTTGTGTAACTTTAGGAAAGTCACTTCACTTCTCTGCCCCCCAGTTACCTTATCTGTAAAATGGAGATTACGACTATGAGCCCCCTGGGGGACAACCTGATCACATTGTAACCTCCTCAGCGCTTAGAACAGTACTTTGCAATAGTAAGCACTTAACAATTATTATTATTATTATTATTATTATTGTTATTATTATTATTATTATTATTATTGAATCCCCATTTTACAGGTGAGGAAAATGAGGCCCTGAGCAGTGAAGTGACTTGCTCAAGGTCACGCAGAAGAAAGAGCCGGGATTAATAATAACAATAATGACGATGGTATTTGTTAAGCGCTTACTATGTGCCAAGCACTGTTCCAGTCGCTGAGGGGAGGAATACAAGGTAATCAAGTTGTCCCACATGGGGCTCACAGTCTTAATCCCCATTTTACAGATGAGGTAACTGAGGAACAGAGAGGTAAGTGACTTGCCCCAAATCACACAGCTGTCAAGTGGTGGAGCCGGGATTAGAGCCTATGACCTCTGACTCCCAAGCCCGTGCTACTTTCACTGAGCCAAGAGCCTTGTGCTAAGCGCTTTGCTTCCTGTTGAACTTTCCCAAGCGCTTAATATAGTGCATTGCCCAAAAGGGGCACTTAATAAATACCTTTAATACCACAAAAGAGAACTGGACTCAGTGAATTAAATTTCAAACCCTTCCTAAAAAAAAATCCCATCTCCTCCAGGAAGACTTTTCAGATTAATTCCTAACCTTTCCTTCCAATATTTCTTTGCACTTTTGTACTTTTTGCCTTTCCTCAGCTCATACACCTATGCAATTTTTATAACACTCTTTTTTATGGACCCAACACTGTACTTTAAGTGCTGAGATTGATACAAGATAAATTTATTGGACACAGTCCCTGGACTGATATTCTAAGAGGGAGGGAAAACAAGTATTTTATCCCCATTTTACCAGTGAGGAAACTGAGGCACAGAGAAGTTAAGGGGATTTCCAAAAGCCCACAGCCAAAAATAGCAGTGGGGGTTCTTGAACCCGTGTCTCATGTCTTTTAGTCAAACAATCAATCAATGGAATTTAGTGAGTGCTCACTGTGTGCAGAACATTGGACTAAACTTTTGGGAGAGTAACAGCGTTGATAACCACTGTTAAGCACTTACTATGTATCAGGCATTGTACTAAGCACTGGAGTAGATACAGGTTAATCAGGTTGGGCCCGGTCTTTATCCCCATTTTATAGATGAGGGGACTGAGGCACAGAGATGTGAGTTGCCCAAGGTCACACAACAGACAAGAGGAGGAGGTGGAATTAGAACCCAGGTACTTCCAACTCTCAGGCCCGGGCTGTAGCCACTAGGCCACGCTGCCTCTCATGCTCCTCCTTCACCTCTCAGTAAGCGTGTGAGCTGCAGGGGGAGGGAAATTCCCTCTAGGAGAAAATAAATTCTCTCCTGCTGGTAAGGGGGTGCTGTCAGGGCCCAGGGACCTGAGGAATTTGGAGCGGCAGGCTGGAAGCAGGCCCGAGAAGGAATCAGGATAAAGTCCAGCATTCTCTCGCACCCGCTGTTCATTTCCCCTGACTTTCCCTCCTCACTGCGTAGGAACCGGACCTCCGTGTGCCTTGATTTCCCTCTCGGGAGCAGGGCTAAAATTTTCCAGCAGCTGCTGTCTCCTTTGTCGTTTCCCTCAGCACCGGGTGGCCTCTGCCGAATGCTCCTTCTAGCTGGTAGGCCCCTGAGACCTCGTTAGGAAGTCTATCTTCTCGCATCTTATTAATAGGCTTTTGAAGCACTCTACGAGTTGCACTTTTAACGAGTCCATGAGAGAATCCCTGCAATGGGCAATGCTTGGCTGCTAATTTCCACCGAGATCGTTTTAGCCCGGGAGAGCCAAGTGTCAGAGCAACAGAGATGCTTCTGGTGGCTCTTGGGCTAGTGGGATGGATGGAAGGAAGAGGGGTAGCCGGGAGGGATGAGGCAGGGGGTGGAGGATGTTGACACCCTCTCCCCCGATCTCCGCTGTGTCCGAGGAGTGATCCCAGGCACAGTCCCAGCAGAGAGGAGGCCGAGGATGGAGTCGGCCCGGGAAATCAGACAGCTTCACTCCTGATTGGAGCAAAGTCTTCTGGGCTGTCAGCTCCCAGACAAAACCTCTCCGGATAGCTTTCCTCAGTTGACGAGTTGAATTCTCGCCTAGGCCTCGAGGCTTCGTTAAAATTTGATGGACGAGGTTATTGAAAACACACACATATGCACATGTATGCATGCATTTACATTTATAACCATACGTGCATAGCCCCATAGACACACACACACACACACACACACACACACACACACACACACACAAATGCTCTCTCACACATACATGTTTGTGGTGTACATGTATGCATATCCATGTATGCAGCCATACATATGTGCAAATAATAATGATAATAATGATGATGATGGCATTTGTTAAGCACTTACTACGTGCCAAGCACTGTTCTTAGACCTGAAGTTGATACCAGGTAATCAGGTTGTCCCACATGGGGCTCATAGTCTTAATCCCCATTTTACAGATGAGGTAACTGAGGCACAGAGAACTGAAGTGACATACACACATCCACACGCACACATTTGTATACATTATATACATTATACATGCATTGATCTCCCATCCTCCTGTCTCCGCTTCAGTCTTTACTTCACTCTGCTGCCCGGGTTATCATTCTACAGAAACGCTCTGGGCATGTTACTCCCCTCCTCAAAAACCTTCGGTGGTTGCCTGTCAACCTACGAATCAAGCAAAACTCCTCACTTTCAGCTTCAAGGCTCTCTGTCACCTCGCCCGCTCCTACCTCACCTCCCTTCTGTCCTTCTATAGCCCAGCTTGCACCCTCCGCTCCTCTGCTGTTAACCTCCTCTCTGTTCCTCGTTCTAGCCTGTCCCGCCGTCGACCCCTGGCCCATGTCCTTCCCCTGGCCTGGAATGCACTTCCTCCACACATCCGCTAAACTAGCTCTCTTCCTCCCTGCAAGGCCTTACTGAGAGCTCACCTCCTCCAGGGGACTTTCCCAGACTGAGCCCCCTTTTTCCACTCCTCCTCCCTTCCCCTCCCCCAGCACTTGCATATTGTGCAGATTTAGTATTCTATTTATTTTACTTGAAAATATTTACTACTCTAGTTTTTTAATGACGCGCATATAGCTATAATTCTATTTATTCTGACGGTTTTGACACCTGTCTACATGGTTTGTTTTGTTATCTGTCTCCCCCTTCTAAACTGTGAGCTCGTTGTTGGGTAGGGACCGTTTCTATATGTTACTGACTTGTACTTCCCTAGCGCTTAGTACAGTGCTCTGCACACAGTAAGGATTCAATAAATAAGATTGAATGAATGAATTATATACATGATTTTTACATATCTATAATTCTGTTTGTTTATATTGATGTTATTGATGCCTGTTTACTTATTTCTATGTCTGTCTCCCCCCTTCTAGACTGTGAGCCTGTTGTTGAGTAGGGATTGTCTCTGTTGCTGAATTGTCCTTTCCCAAGCGCTTAGTACAGTGCTGTCCACACAGTAAGTGCTCAATAAATACGATTGAATGAAATATAGTTGAATGAACTATAATTGAATCAATTTGTGCATATGTGCATATGCACAGATATATAAGCATATAAATGCATATGTGCAAACATACACCCACATGTATATGGACATGCATGTATGTGCATATATACCGTTATTCACGTATTCACGTGACTACACTACACATATACATGAATAGATATGCAGACATATAAGCTCATACCTATGCGGGGGAAGCAGCCGTGGCTTCGTGGAATGAGCCCGAGCTTGGGAGTCGGAGGTCGGGGGTTCTAATCCAGGATATGCCACTTGTCAGCTGTTTGACTTTGAGAAAATCACTTAACGACTCCGTGTTTCAGTTCCCTCATCTGTAAAATGGAGATGAAGACCGTGAGCCCCACATGGGAGGAACTGATTTCCTTGTATCTCCCCCAGCGCTTAGAAGAGTACTCGGCACATATTAAGCACTTAACATATACCATCATTATTATTACCTACATTCTCACACATACATATGCATACATACATATATACTCGCACACCAGAGTGGCCATTCAACAAACCTCGATACAGTACAAATTTGGTTTGCAGCTGGTTTTTCCCTGTCCAATCAGTCAATCGGCAAAGCTTATCCAGAGCCGACTGAGTCCTTAGTATGGAGCTAAGCATTGAGTTTTGTACTGTATTAAGCATTCAGCATTAAATACTAAGCACTCAGAAGAGTTCAAAAGAATCAAGAGACACACTGCCTTGCCCTCAAGGAGCATACAATTTAATGGGAGGAGAGATCAAAAGTATTTAAAAGAATGAAAGCAGTAGGAAAAATGAGGATTTAACAGGAAATGTGTCAGGATGAAATGGTTGAATAAAAAAATTGAATGTCTAAGTATGTATAACTTACTCACTCTCCACTGGTTCCTTCCCCTTTGCCTTCAAACATGCAGACGTCTCCCCCATCCTAAAAAAAACCCTCTCCTAACTCCACTATCCCTTTTAGTTATCGCCCTGTCTCCCTCCTACCATTCCTTTCCAAACTCCTTGAACGAGCCGTCTATACCCGCTGCCTCGAATTCCTCAACGCCAACTCTCTCCTTGACCTCCTCCAATCTGGCTTCCGTCCCTTACACTCCACCGAAACTGCCCTTTCAAAGGTCACCAATGACGTCCTTCTTGCCAAATCCAATGGCTCCTACTCTATCCTAATCCACCTCGACCTCTCAGCTGCCTTCGACACTGTGGACCAGCCCCTTCTCCTCAACACGCTATCCAACCTGGGCTTCACAGACTCCGTCCTCTCCTGGTTCTCCTCTTATCTCTCCGGCCATTCATTCTCAGTCTCCTTTGCGGGCTCCTCCTCCCCCTCCCATTCTCTTACTGTAGGGGTTCCTCAAGAGTCAGTTCTTGGGCCCCTTCTGTTCTCTGTTTTGGCGATCTAATTCGCTCCCACAGCTTCAACTACCATCTCTACGCTGATGACACCGAAATCCACACCTCTGCCCCTGCTCTCTCTCCCTCCCTTCAGGCTCGGTTCTCCTCCTGCCTTCAGGACATCTACATCTGGATGTCTTCCCGCCATCTAAAACTCAATATGTCTAAGACTGAACTCCTTATCTTCCCTCCCAAACCCTGCCCTCTCTCTGATTTTCCCATCACTGTAAACGGCACTGCCATCCTTCCCGTCTCCTCCTCCTCCTCCTGCCTTCAGGACATCTACATCTGGATGTCTGCCCGCCATCTAAAACTCAATATGTCCGAGACTGAACTTCTTATCTTCCCTCCCAAACCCTGCCCTCTCTCTGATTTTCCCATTACTGTAAACGGCACTGCCATCCTTCCCGTCTCACAAGCCCGCAACCTTGGTGTCATCCTCGACTCTGCTCTCTGGTTTCACCCCTCATATCCAATCCATCGCCAAAAACTTCCACTCTTACCTCCGCAACATTGCCAACATTCGCCCTTTCCTCTCCATCCAAACCGCTACCCTGCTGGTTCAATCTCTCATCCTATCCCAACTGGATTACTGCATCAGCCTCCTCTCTGATCTCCCATCCTCCTGTCTGTCCCCACTTCAATCTATACTTCACGCTGCTGCCCGGATCATCTTTGTGCAGAAACGCTGTGGGCATGTTACTCCCCTCCTCAAAAATCTCCAGTGGCTACCAGTCAACCTACGCATCAGGCAAAAACTCCTCACTCACGGCTTCAAGGCTCTCCATCACCTCGACCCCTCCTACTTCACCTCCCTTCTTTCCTTCTACAGCCCAGCCCGCACTCTCCGCTCCTCTGCCGCTAACCTCCTCACTGTGCCTCGTTCTCGCCTGTCCTGCCATCGACCCCAGGTCCACGTCCTCCCCCTGGCCTGGAATGCCCTCCCTCCACACATCCGCCAACCTAGCTCTCTTCCTCCCTTCAAAACCCTATGGAGAGCTCACCTCCTCCAGGAGGTCTTCCCAGACTGAGCCCCATTTTTCCTCTCCTCCTCCCCATCTCTCCCGCCCTACCTCCTAGCCCTCCCCACAGCACCTGTATATATGTTTGTACAGATTTATTATTCTATTTACTTTACTTGTACATATTTACTATTCTATTTATTTTGTTAATGATGTGCATCTAGCTTTATTTCCATTTATTCTGATGACTTGACATCTCTTCACATGTTTTGTTTTGTTGTATGTCCCCCCCTTCTAGACTGTGAGCCCGTTATTGGGTAGAGACCGTCTCTATATGTTGCCAACTTGTACTTCCCAAGAGCTTAGCACAGTGCTCTGCACACAGTAAGCGCTCAATAAATATGATTGAATGAATGAATGAATAAATAAATACGATTGAATGAATGAATGAATAAATACGATTGAATGAATGAATGAAGAAGGATAATACAACAATTAATAAACATATAAAAACATATGTATCAATCAGTTGATAGTATTTATTGAATTTCTTCTCTGTACAGAGCACTGTACTGAAGGCTTGGAAGAGTATCCGTCTCCCCCTCTGGACTGTTAAATTCACTGTGGGCCCCATGTGGGACATGGACTGTTCCAACCTGATTAACCTGTATCTAGCCCAACGTTTACAACAGTATCTGGCACTTAGCAAGCACTCAGCAAATACCATTTAGGAAAAGAAAATCATGGAATCAGGATTTCAACCTTCCCTAAGTGTGGCAAATATTCCCCACAATCCTCCACAAGCTCTCTGTGTTAGCCATTTTTGTGCTATTTGGAGCTACCAAAGACAATACGTAACCGATCACTTGATGGCATTTACTGAGCACCTAGTGAGTGCTATCCCTATACTAAATACTTTATTATTATTATTATCATCAGCATCAGCATCATCAGCATCATTATGATATTGGTACTAAACAGAGGGATAGTTACAACCAAATCAGGTCGGACACATTCCCTGCCCTACACTGGCCTCTGTGGTTGCTTTCAGTCTCTGACGTCCCCTAGGCTGTTGGACAGTAGATAGGGAGAGACTGTCACTCTGAGCAACCTCAGGGACTTTAGCGACACCCTCCCCTAGCCGAGGAGAGGTCTGCCACAGTAAGCAGCTTCAAAGGCCCTAGGGACACTAACCCTAAGCCCAGGGGGAGTCTGCCACTGTGAGCAGCCTCAGGGGGCCTAATGGTACCATCATCTGGCAAGGGAGATTCTGCCCCTGCGAACAGCCTAAATGGGTCTAAGAGTACCAATCACATGTCTAGGGGGAGGCTGATGCTGTGAGCAGCCTCAGCAAGCCTAGGGTCAACTCCCCAAGCTGAAGGTTAGTGTGCCGCTGTGAGCCATCTCAGCAGTCATAGGGGCACTATCCCCCAGCCGAAAGGGGTCTTCTGCTTTGGAGCAGCCACAGGAAACCTAAGTGCAGTGTCCCCCCCAACCTTGGGGGAGTCTGTGATTTTGAACGGCCTCAGTGGATCCTAATGGCACTGTCCTCCAGCCTATGGGAAGTTTGTCACTGTAAACAGCTGCAGTGGGCCTAGGGGTACACCTCATCCTACTAGGAGTCGGGTGATGTGAGCAGTCTCAGCGGGCCTAGGGTCATCATCTCTAACCTAGGGGGAGTCTGCCCTTCTGAGAGGTCTCAGCAGACGACCTATAAGCATAGTCTCTAAACCTAGGTAGAGTCTAACCCAATGAGTGGTCTCAGTGGACTAGGAACTCTCTCCCTCAGACTAGTGGGAGCCTTCCATTGTGAGCAGCCTTAGCTGGCCTAGGGACACCATACCTAGCCTAGGAACAATCTGCCACTTTGAGCAGCCTCAGCGGGTCTAGAGACACCGTTCCCCACCACAGTGGTAATCTGTTGTTATGAGCAGCCGCAGCATAACTAGCATATCATCCCCAAGGTTAGCGAGAATCTGAACCTGTGAGTGGCCTTAGGGGGCCTACCTGTACTGTCCCCCAGCCTAAGAGGTGGCTGCCACTTTGGGTGTCATCATCATCATCAATCGTATTTACTGAGCGCTTACTATGTGCAGAGCACTGTACTAAGCGCTTGGGAAGTACAAATTGGCAACATATAGAGACAGTCCCTACCCAACAGTAAGCTCACAGTCTAAAAGGGGGAGACAGAGAACAAAACCAAACGTACTAACAAAATAAAGTAAATAGAATAGATATGTACAAATAAAATAAATAAATTGAGTAATAAATATGTACAAACATATATACATATATACAGGTGCTGTGGGGAAGCGAAGGAGGTAAGATGGGGGGATGGAGAGGGGGAAGAGGGGGAGAGGAAGGAAGGGGCTCAGTCTGGGAAGGCCTCCTGGAGGAGGTGAGCTCTCAGCAGGGCCTTGAAGGGAGGAAGAGAGCTAGCTTGGCGGACGGGCAGAGGGAGGGCATTCCAGGCCCGGGGGATGACGTGGGCCGGGGGTCGATGGCGGGGCAGACGAGAACGAGGCACGGTGAGGAGATTAGCGGCCGAGGAGCGGAGGGTGCGGCCTGGGCTGTAGAAGGAGAGAAGGGAGGTGAGGTAGGACGGGGCGAGGTGATGGAGAGCCTTGAAGCCCAGGGTGAGGAGTTTCTGCCTGATGCGCAGATTGATTGGTAGCCACTGGAGATTTTTGAGGAGGGGAGTAATATGCCCAGAGCTTTTCTGGACAAAGATAATCCGGGCAGCAGCATGAAGTATGGATTGAAGTGGAGAGAGACACGAGGATGGGAGATCAGAGAGAAGGCTGATGCAGTAGTCCAGACGAGATAGGATGAGAGCTTGAATGAGCAGGGTAGCGGTTTGGATGGAGAGGAAAGGGCGGATCTTGGCAATGTTGTGGAGCTGGGACCGGCAGGTTTTGGTGACGGCTTGGATGTGAGGGGTGAATGAGAGAGCGGAGTCGAGGATGACACCAAGGTTGCGGGCTTGTGAGACGGGAAGGATGGTAGTGCCGTCAACAGAGATGGGAAAGTTAGGGAGAGGGCAAGGTTTGGGAGGGAAGACAAGGAGTTCAGTCTTCGACATGTTCAGCTTTAGGTGGCGGGCAGACATCCAGATGGAGATGTCCTGAACGCAGGAGGAGATGCGAGCCTGGAGAGAGGGGGAGAGAGCAGGGGCAGAGATGTAGATCTGGGTGTCTTCACCGTAGAGATGATAGTTGAAGCCGTGGGAGCGAATGAGGTCACCAAGGGAGTGCGTGTAGATCGAGAACAGAAGGGGACCAAGCACTGAACCTTGGGGAACCCGCACAGTAAGAGGATGGGAGGGGGAGGAGGAGCCTGCAAAAGAGACTGAGAAAGAACGACCGGAGAGGTACGAGGAGAACCAGGAGAGGACGGAGTCTGTGAAGCCAAGGTCAGTTAGCGTGTGGAGAAGAAGGGGGTGGTCCACAGTGTCAAAGGCAGCTGTGAGGTCGAGGAGGATTAGGACAGAGTATGAGCCGTTGGATTTGGCAAGCAGGAGGTCATTGGTGACCTTTGAGAGCGCAGTTTCCGTGGAATGAAGGGGACGGAAGCCAGACTGGAGGGGGTCGAGGAGAGAGTTGTTGTTAAGGAATTCTAGGCAGCGCGTGTAGACAACTCGTTCAAGGAGTTTGGAAAGGAATGGTAGGAGGGATATGGGACGATAACTAGAAGGTGAGGTGGGGTCAAGAGAGGGTTTTTTTAGGATGGGAGAGACATGGGCATGTTTGAAGGCTGTTATCAACTCTGTTATAGTGTACTCTCCCAAGAACCTAGTACAGTGTTCTGCATATAGCAAGCACTCAGTAAATACCATTGATTTATTGATTCCAAGCATGTAGTACAGTGCTCTGCATGCAGTAAATTCTCAGTAAATACCATTGATTGTTTTATCAATGGATAGAACCCTTTCAGGAAAATTGGGAACTTCAGAATTCCCTCCCCATGTAGGACAGGGGAAGGGTCCTATCAGCCTATAGTATATATACACAAGCACTTAATTCAGTGCTCGGCACATATCAGCCTATCAATTCGTGGTATTCATTCATTCATTCATTCAATCAATCGTATTTATTGAGCGCTTATTGTATGCACAGCACTGTACGAAGCGATTGGGAAGTACAAGTCGGCAACGTTATAGAGATGGTCCCTACTCAACAACGGGCTCACAGTCTAGAAGAGGGAGACAGACAACAAAACAAAACACGTAGTCAGGTGTCAAAATCATCAGAACAAATACAGTTAAGGCTATATGCACATCATTAACAAAATAAATAGAATAGTAAGTATGTACAAGTAAAATAAACAGAGTAGTAAATCTGTACAAATATATACAAGTGCTGTGGGCAGGGAAAGGAGGTGGGGGGGATCGGGAGGAGGAGAGGAAAAAAAATGGGGCCTTCTGGGAAGGCCTTCTGGAGGAGGTGAGCTCTCAGTAGGGCTTTGAAGGGCGGAAGAGAGCTAGCTTGGCAGATGTGTCGAGGGAGGGCATTCTAGGATTGACTGCTTCCTATGTGCAGTGCACTGTTCTTAGCTCTTGGGAGCAGACATGTTCCCTTCCCATAATGAGTTTATTTTCTAGATAGTAAGTGCTTAACAAACACCACAATTTATTATCATTACTACTACTACTACTATTACCCAACTCTGTGAACGTATCCGGATATGTTACATGTTTTAGAAAGAAACGCTGCCTCTCTACTCTCTCAAGCGCTTAATATAATGCTCTGCACAGACGGAGTGTTCAATAAATACCATTAATGGTGACAAGTGAGGTGTTGGATGCGATGAGTGCTATAGCAGGGTTCTCCTTAACCCACAGTTTTGTGAGAACACAACTAGTACCTTCTAGGAGAAATGGGTGTAAATGACAAGAGAAAGTCATGAGGCTGTGTATCCACAGTCCCTGCTGATGTTTAGACTGAACTAAAAATCAATAAACTCTGGAAGGGTTTCTGTTTTGTCCTAATCCAAACCAGAAATCTGGACGAGGTGAGCAGATGAGGCTTATTCAGGGACGGAGTCACTGTCCTTTTGCGCAAATTTCTCTCTGAAGGTTGTCATCTACCTCTGAATCAGGTTTTTTATGGTATTGCCTAAGCACGTACTATGTGTCAGGCACTGTACTAAGCGCTGGGGTCGATACAAGCTAATCGGTTTAGGCACAGTCCATGTACCACGTGGGGCTCACAGTCTTAATCCCCATTTTGCAGATGAGGGCACTGAGACACCGAGAGGATAAGTGACCTGTCCAAGGTCACCCAGCAGACAAGTGGTGGAGCCGGGATTGGAACCCAGGGATTAGAACCCACGTCTTTAAACGCGATGGCCAAAGTACTATCCCAGGACGTGACCCAACATCTCCATGGTGACAGAATTCCTCCTGCTGGGTTTCTGAGAGGTCCAGGAGCTGCAGCTGGTCCAAGCCACGTTGTTTCTCCTGCTCTACTTGGAGGCCCTGGAGGGGAATCTCCTCATCGTCGGCGTCACCGCCCTCGACCAGCACCTCCATACCCCCATGTACTTCTTCCTCAGGACCCTGTCCATCCTCGACCTCTGCCTCATCACCGTCACCGTCACTAACTCTGTTCTCAACTCCTTGACCAACCGCAACTCCATCTCCTTCTTGGGCTGTGCTGATCAGGACTTCCTGGTGCTCTAGCTTGGCCGTTCGGAAATTTTTCGTCCTCATAGCGATGTCCTACGAACGCTACGTGGCGGTATGCCCCCACCGCGCGAGCAATGGTGTCATCATGGACCCCAGGGGTCTGTGTAAAGATGACCGCCGCCTCCTGGGCCAGCGGGGGGATGTGTGGAATCTTGTTTTCGGCTCCCAACCTTCTCTCTGTTCTTCTGTGGGCTCAACGCCGTCCCCCAGGTCTTCTGTGATGCCCCCTCCCAGTTGAAGATCTCCTGCTCCGAGGACCACTTTGCCATCAATGTGTGGGTGACTACGGAGGTGGCGGTCGCTTTCGTCTGCTTCGCCTCTATCGTCCGTCTCGTACACGCGTAGCTTCCGGACCGTGCTGAGGACGCCACCCCGCTGAGGGCCGGGCCAAAACCTTCTACACTTCCTGTCTCACCTCGGCGTCGTCACTCTGTAATGACCTGTTTCTGTGCTTACTTGAAGCCTTTGTCAGGCTGCCCCCCGACGCTGGACCTGCTGGTGTCCATGTTCTACACCACGGTGCCCCCCTCCCTGACCCCCCTCATCTACAGCCTGAGGAACCGGGACGTGAAGACCGCCCTCGGGAGGGTCTTTGGAGTGAATGGCTTCCATTTTGGGGAGAAAATCGTCATCTTGTCACTTGAGTGATGCCAGTATCGGTTAGAGACCTGATCTTTGTACCTAAAAGTGAGTTACCCAAATTTTCCCAAAGGAATCAATTAATCCATCAATTAATCATATTCACTGACTGCGTACCATGTGCAGAGCACTGTACTAAGCGCTTTGGAGAGGACAGTGTAACGGAGCTGATAGACACGTTCTGTGTCTACCATTCATGAGCACTTACTGTGAATCATCTGAGCCTGAGCACTGTAGTATGTGATTTGAATAGAACAATGGAATTTGCAGGCATGATCAATCAGTCAATCAGTGGTATTTATTAGACTCAGACTATATGCAGCACTGTTCTAAGCACATGGGAGAATATAAAGAGTTAGCAGACAATTCCTGCCTTCAAGAAACTTACAATCTAACAGGGGAAAAAGGCATCAGAATAAACTACAGACAAAAGGAAGAAGGAAAGGGGATATTTTACCGTATAAATAATAAGATATATGTAGTATTTACATAAATGCGAAGGGGGCTCGTGAGTACTCACATTCATAGGTGGTATAAGACTCTGAACAAGGCAATTCATTCATTCATTCAATTGTATTTATTGAGCGTTTAAGAGCACTGTACTGAGCTCTTGGTAAGTACAATTCAGCAATAGAGAAAATCCCTGCCCACAGTGGGCTCACAGTCTAGAAGTGGGGAGACAGACAACAAAACAAGTTAACAGGCATCAATAGAAATAAATATAATTATAGATATATACATAACAGAACGAGTAAACATGCATGAATATAAATAAACGGTATTATAGGTATATATATACATAAGTGCTGTGGGGCTGGGGGAAGAGCAAAGGGAGAAAGATGGGGCGATGTGAAGGGGAGGAGGAGTTGGGGAAAAGGAGGGCTTAGTCTGGGAGGAAAAGGAGGGCTTGTAATCATAACTGTGGTATTTGTTAAGCGTTTACTATGTGCTAAACACTGAAATAAGCACTGGAATCATCAGATAATCAGATAACAATATATTACGATCCCAAATAGAGCTCAGAGTAGGAGCAAGAACAGCAATTGAATCCCCATTTTTGCAGATGAGAGAACTGGTGCACAAAGACGTTAAGACTTGTCCAAGGTCTTGTCGAGGAGGATTAGGACAGAGTATGAGCTGTTGGATTTGACAAGCAGGAGGTCATTGGCGACCTTTGAGAGGGCGGTTTCCGTGGAATGTGGGGGACGGAAGCCAGACTGGAGGAGGTCGAGGAGAGAGTTGTTGTTGAGGAATTCTAGGCAGCTAGTGCAGACAACTCGTTCAATGAGTTTGGAAAGGAATGGTAGGAGGGATATAGGGCGATAACTAGAAGGTGAGGTGGGGTCAAGATAGGGTTTTCCTAGGATGGGAGATGGGAGATGGGAGATGGGAGATGGAGAGGACATGGGCATGTTTGAAGGCAGAGGGGAAGGAACCAGTGGAGAGTGAGCGGTTGAAGATGGAAGTTAAGGAGGGAAGAAGGGATGGAGCGAGAGATTTCATGAGATGAGAGGGAATGGGGTCAGAAGCACAGGTGGCCGGAGTAGCACTTGAGAGGAGGGAGGAGAGCTCCTCTGAGGATACTGTTGGGAAGGATGGGAAAGTAGCAGAGAGTGTTGAGAGCCGGGGGGATGGAAAAAGGGGGGAAGAGACTTTGGGGAGGTCGGACCTGATGGATTTAATTTTGTTAATGAAGTAGGAGGCCAGATCGTTGGAGGTGAGGGAAGGAGGAGGGGGGAGGAACCGGGGGCCTGAGAAGGGAGTTGAGTGTACGGAAGAGTTGGCGGGGGTGATGGGCATGGGTGTCAATAAGGGAGGAGAAATAGTTTTGTCTGGCAGAAGAGAGGGCTGAGTTAAGGCAGGAAAGGATAAACTTGAAGTGAACGAGGTTGGCATGGTGTTTAGACTTTCGCCAACAGCGTTCGGCAGCTCGAGCATAAGAGCGAAGGAGGCGGACAGTGGCAGTGATCCAGGGCTTTGGGTTAGTGGTACGAGAGCGGCGAAGGGAAAGTGGAGCGAGTGAGTCTAGCTGAGTAGAAAGGGTAGAGTTGAGAGCAGTAATCTGATCATCAAGGACTGGGTAGAGAGGGAGAGGGCGGCGAGGTGGGGTGTGAGGCGCTCCGAAAGATGGGTGGGGTCCAGAGAGCAGAGACCTCTGTGAGGGAGTAATACGGATTTACAGGGGAAAGGAGTGTGAATGAGGAGGCAGGTGAGAAGATTATGATCAGAGAGAGGGATTTCAGAGGTGGTGAGGGTGGACACAGTGCAGCGGTAGGAGATGATGAGGTCGAGGGTATGACCAAGTTGGTGAGTGGGTGAGGTGGGGTGGAGGAAGAGGTTGGCAGCGTCAAGGAGAGATAGAAGGCGTGCGGCAGAGGAGTCGTTAGGGATATCCATGTGGATATTGAAGTCTCCGAGGATCAGAGTGGGCATGGAGAAGGAGAGAAGGAAGGTGAGGAAGGGGTCAAAGTCGTTAAAGAAGTTGGAAGTGGGGCCGGGAGGGCGGTAGATGACGGCTACAAGAATCTGGAGGGGGGTGGTAGAGAAGAATAATGTGGGCTTCAAAGGAAGGGAAGGAAAGGGAAGGGGCAGGAGGGATAGTGCGAAAGCGACATTGGGGTGAGAGAAGGAAACCGACACCTCCTCCTTTTCCGGTGAGTCTGGGGGAGTGGGAGAAGAAGAGGCCTGCACTGCAGAGAGCAGCAGAAGAGACCGTGTCGTCTGGAGACACCCAAGTTTCAGTTAGGGCGAGGAGGAATAGAGAGTTGGAAAGGAATAGGTCCCGGATGAAAGGATTCTTACTTAAAACGGAGCGGGGGTTCCAGAGGCCACACTTGGCAACAGTTGTCAAGGGAGGGGAGGGAGAGGGAAGTGTCCGAGGGGTGGGGGGTTTGGATTGGGATGAGTTTGCGGGGGCCTGGGCAAGGGAGAGTGGGAAGGGGGGTGGCGATGGAAAGGAGAAACTAGGATGGGGTGGGGGCGGGGATATAAGGGGAGGGAGGGGCCGGGATTGAGGAGCGGAGGACCTGCGCTGGTACAGAGGAATCCTTGTTAGGGGGTGAGGGGGAGTGGTCTTGGTGGGGGAGAGGGAGGGAAAAAGCTGGGTGGGAGAGGGGAAGGGGAAGATGTGGAATGGGAATGGCAGTTGGGAGCAAGGGAATTGAAAGTTCATGGTGAGGTCAGCAGGGGCAAGTGGCAGTACGGTGGGAGGTTAACAATTGAGATGCAGAGCAATAAAACAGTAGCAATGATATAAGTAGGCGATGGCATCACAGGGTGTAGGTAAACAATTAATATGCTATGGCAATAATAAAATTGGCAGATAATGATGTCACAGAGAGCAGATACAAACTATTAAGTGCTGGAGTAGGGTGGGCCTGTTAAGGGGGGTCATGGAGCAGAGATACCTGGGGAGAGGAGCGAACAGTCAACTAGCATAGGAGAGGGCTGAGGGAGGGTGCGAATGAGGTTGTCGTTAATGTAACATGGTGCTAACAAGGGCTTTTTACCTGGGGGGTGGGGGGGAGAGTCAGTCAGGACCGGACCGGGACGGGGGAGATGAGGGGCACTTTAAGGTAGGTCGCCTAAGTGCGGGGGGGGTGGTGGAAGCAGAGGTGCGTCCGTGGGGGCGCTGTGATGGGCGGGGGGGGCGGGCGGGGCCTCTCGGGAACGGAGTTCCGGGGCGTCTATGGCGGCGCTCTGAGGGAGAGGATCCTTCCGGGAGCAGCAAGGCCCGCGTGGTGTGTGACGGCCGACGGGCCACTCGGGAACGGAGTCACGGGCGTCTATGGCGGGGCTCTGAGGAGAGGATCCTTCCGGCAGCAGCAAGGCCGCGCGGTGTGATGGCGGGCGAGGACCAAATGGCCCTGGATCACCTCATAGTCTGTCTCCTTCAGTCCTTGTGCACGAAACTGCAGTGTTGAGGGGGAAAATCTACCTATCAGGCTGACTTAGTCCACTTCAAGTTTATCTTTGCGTGCTTAATTCTGCCCCTCTCCTCTGCTGGAAAAAATATTTCCCCATCATTATTGACACCCATACCCCATTGCCTTCGCCACCTGTTCCAGATGTTTAACACCCTCCCAAAACCCTTCTCCACCTGCCTCCCCATCCCTTACCCCAGTGATCTGGTTCACCTACATAATTGAGAAAATTAACACTATCAGATGTGATCTCTCTAAATTCTCCCTGCCCCTTCCATCCCCTTCCCCACTCCTGTTCCCTTCTCTAACTTTCCCAGCAGCATCTCTAAAGGAAATCTCAAGCTTTCCTTTCCTCAAAATCTACCCTCCTCCACCTGCACCTCTGACTCATTTCCCTCACACCTTATCCAAACACTTGCCCCCCTTTCTTCCCTCCCTAAATGCCCATATTTACTGTTAGGCTCTGTAATTGCTTTCTTTATCACTGCTTGGGCTACCTCTCAAGCCAACCAAAAACGAATTCCATTAAAAGTATCCTAAAACGGGCTACTAACTCAAACCACACCAAATAGGGCTTCCTTTCAACAAACACCAAATAGGGTACCTCTCAAATCACCCCCAAACGACTTCCTTTGCAAGTAACTCCAAATGAACCACCACTCAAACAAACCCTTAAAGGCTTCTTTCAGGTTCCTAGATCAGGTTCGTAGAATACTCACTCCTCCTAGCTCCAGCAGGAAGGTCGATCTGTCTGTCGGAGTCACACAATGTTTAACAGAGTGGGAGTCCCCAATTCTGGGCATAGGTGACTCACACCACATCAGTGTAGAAGAGTCCAACCTACTACAAAAGGTTCGTAGAGGACACTTTCCCAGATATACCTTACTACTTTCCCCATCCTCTTCCCGTTCTATAAGTCATATCTGGGGTGAAAATGGAAAAGGATCATGGGGACAAGATCTATTTGTAATTTCTCATTCTGGGTTTAATTATTGTTCAGCCTTATGCCTCCCCAGTCCCTCCAGGGCCAGTAGGACTGAGAGGTATGAGAAGTGTTATTGTTTCCTATTATTTTCTGTCAGCCCACCCTGTGCTAGTGAGCTAAACTAGTTAGCTTGGCCAGTGAGTGACTGGTCACAGTTACCCAACCTCAGCTTCACTGACACTGTCTTCTCTTGGTTCTCCTCCTATCTCTCTGGCCGCTCATTCTCAGTATCTTTGTGGGTTCCTCCTTTACCTCCCACTCCCTAACTGTGTGTGTGTGTTGAGGGAGGAGGGAAGGGTCCCTCATGCTTCATTTTTGGGTCCCTTTTAATTTTCCATCTACAACCATTTTCTTGGAGAACTCTTTCGGTCACATGGCTTTAATCACCACTTCTGTGCGATGACTCCCAAATCTACCTCTCCAGTCCTGCTGTGTCTCTCCCTCTCCACGATCTCTCATTTCCTCCTGCCTTCAATACATCTTTTCTTGGATGTCCTCCCATCACGTCAAACCGAACATGCCTAACACTGAACTTTTTATCTTCCACCAAACTCTGCCTTCCCCATGACTTTCTCATCACTGTAGATGGCACCGCCATCTTTCCTGTCTCACAAGCCCATAACTTTGGCATTATCCTTTGATCCCGTTCTCTCATTCAAAACACATGTTCAATCCATCATTAAATCCTGTTGGTTCCACTTTGACACCATCACTAAAATCCACCCTTTCCTCTCCATCCAAACTGCTACTGTGGAGATATAATCACTTACACCATACCACCTTGATTACTATCTCAGCCTTCTTGCTGACTCCCTGCCTCCTGTCTCTCCCAACTCCAGTCCATACTTCACTCTGCTGCCTGGATTATTTTTCTACAAAACGGTAAGGTCATGTTTGCCCACTCCTCAAGAAACTCCAGTGGTTGCCCGACCACCTCCACATCAAACTGAAACGCCTCACCATTGGCTTTAAAGAACTAGTTCGCCTTTCATTCATTCATTCATTCAACCGTATTTATTGAGCGCTTACCTGTGTGCCAGAGCACTGTACTAAGCGCTTGGAAGTACCAAAAGTTTGGCAACATATAGAAACTGTCCCCTACCCAACCAGTGGGCTCACAGTCTAGAAGACTTGCTCCCTCCTACCTCACCTCACCACTCTCCCAACTACAAACGAGGCTGCACACTTCACCCCTCTAATGCCTTACCTCTCACTGTGCCTCGATCACATCTATCTCACTGCTGACCCCTCACCCACATCCCGCTCTGGCCTGGAACATCCTCCCCTCCCTCATATCCTACAGACAATATTTCTCCCTGCTTCAAAGCCTTATTGAAGGTACATCTTCTACAAGAGGTCTTCTCTGTCTAAGCCCTCCTTCCCTCTTCTACTCACTTCCTTCTGTATCGTTCTGACTTGCTCCACTTTATTCTTTCCACCTCCAAGTCCCACAATACTTATGTACATATCTGTACTTTTCTATATTAATATTTGTCTTCCCCTCTAGGCTGTAAGCTCGTTTGAGGCAGAGAATATGGTCTGTTTGTATTGTCAAATTATACTCTCCCAAGTGATTAGTTCAGTGTTCTGCACACATGTAAGCTCTCAACAAATACGATTGACTGACTGACTGACTCCTCCTAGGTGGGGGATGGTACTCATTTGCTCACGTAGACCGTTTCCTGTTGCAGAATCCCCCTTATACTGGGGAATGGTGCAACTAGTCCTGCTGAGTACGTTCCCAGATGCAGTGCCTTTGCCTGGAGCACGGTGCCTCTATGTCCTCTAAAGCTGCTCTTTAGTGACACATTCCCTTAGTTTGTGGGATGGTGTCGCTGGGCCCGCTGATGTCGCTCACAGTGAAAGACTCACCCTAAGCTGGTGGATGTTTCCTTAGACCCACTGAGACCACACACAGCAGCAGACTCCCTAAACTGGGTGATGGTGTCTCTAGACCCACTGAGGCCCATTCGCTGAGGCAGAATCCCCCCCTCAATCCATTCAATCGTATTGATCGAGCCCTTACTTTGTATAGAACACTATAATAAGCAATTAGAAAATTTCAATACAACCATAAACAGACATATTCCCTGACACAACGAGTTGACAGTCTAGAGGAGGAAATGGACCCCCACATTTCGGGGGTGGGAGACAGAGGAGGACCCCGCAAAAGAGACGGGGACTGAGCGACCAGAGACATAAGAGGAGAACCAGGAGAGGACAGCAACAATGAAGCCAAGGTTGGATAATGTTTCCAGGAGAAGGCGGTCGACAGCGTTGAAGGCAGCTGAGAGGTCGAAGAGGATTAGGATGAAATAAAGGTACTTGGATTTAGCGAGGAGGCGATCATTTGTGACCCTTGAGAGGGCGGTTTCTGTTGAGTGAAGGAGATGGATTCAGATTGAAAGGGGCGAGGAGAGAATTGAAAGAGAGGAAATAAAACAGCAGGTGTAAACAACTCCCTCAAGGAGTTTGGAAAGATAGGAGAGAGCCATGAGGTTAAGGGGAGGTTTATTTGTAGAATAAGAGAGACATGGGCATATTTGAAAGTAGTGGGAAAAAGTCATTGGAGAGCGAACAGGTGATGAAGGCAGAGAGGGAAGAGGGTAGGAGGCACATATTTTGATTAGGTGTGAAGGAAAGAGTTTGGACAATCAGGTAGAAGGGGTGGATTTTGAGAGAATACAGAGATCTCCTGTAGAAATACTGCTGGGAAAGATGGGACAGTTGAAGAAGGAGCAGGAGGGAGGGGGGTCTGGAGAGGGGCAGGGGACATTTTAGCGAGGTCACGTCTGAAAATGTCAACTTATTCGATAAGGTAGGTGGTCAGATCACTGATTCAAGGAATGGTGGAGGCGGGGGATGGCTTTTGAGGAGGGAGTTAAACATCTGGAACAACTAGTGAGGGCAATAGACATAGGTGTCAATAAGGATGGAGAAATAATTTTGCCTGGCAGAGGAGAGGGCAGACTTAAAACATGCAAGGATAAAGTTGAAGTGGATGAAGTCAGCCTGATATCTATATTTCTGCCAGCAGGTACTCTGTGGATCATGCACAACAGCGAAGGAAGCGAGCTTTGGAGATGACCCAGGGCTGTGGCTAGTGGAACAAGGTCGATGTCAGGGATAGGGGAGCGATTAAAGTGAGTTTAGTAGATTGGGTGGGGTTGAGAGCGTCAATTAGGTCATCAAGCGAAGGTAGCTTGGTCATGAGGGCTACGTGGGGCAGGATGAGTATGAGAAAATTGGATGGGGTCAAAAAAATCAGCTGTCTTTTTAATGAAAGAGCATAGATTTAACTGGGAAAGAAATGGGAGAGAAGGCAAGTGAAGAGTATGTGGTCAGAAAGAGGCATTTCGTAGTTGGTGAGGGTCCGGTAGTAACAATAATAAAGCTTATGTTACTGTTATGCATTTACTACGTACAAAGCCATGTTCTAAGGGCTGGTCAGATATAGATTAGTCACTTGGGTTACAATCCATGTCCCCACATTGGGCTCACACTCTTAATCCCGATTTTACCAGATAAGGTTACCTGAGGGGAGAGATTGTGCAGTGGCTAGAGATGATGATATCGAGTGTATGTCCATTTTGGTGAGTGGATTAGGTGGGTTGAGCAGGAGATCAGTGAAGGGTTGAGGAGTGATAGAAGGCATGCAGCACGAAGGGTCATCAGGACCATCTATGTAAATATTGAAGTACCCCAAAGATCAATGTGGGCATGGAGAAAGAGAAAAGGTATTTGGGAAAAGGATCAAAAATGGTTAAACAAAATTGGAGTATGGGACCTAGGAAACGGTAGATGACAGTTACTAGATTCTAGAGTGGGTGGCAGAGCAAGATGATTTGGGATTCAAAGGAAGGGAAAGAAAGGGATGAGGGAGGTGGAATGGGGTGAAAGCGGCATTGGGGTGCGAGAAGGAAGCCACCACCTCCTCCTTGTCCCAGTAAGTCTGAGGGAGTTGGAGAGATGAGGCCACCCCTGGAGAGAGCAGCAGAGGAAACCGTGTCCATCTGGGCAGAGCCTGGTTTCAGTATGACGAGGAGGAGCAGTGACTGGTACAGAAACAGGTCAAGGATGAAGGAAAGCTTCCCTTATAATGGAGTGGGAGTTCCGCAGGCCGCATTTGGTTGAGGCAGTGGGAGGGGTTCTTGGGGAAGGGGACCAATGTGAGGGGTGGGGATATGTTGGATGGGAGCGAGTTGATACGGAGTCAGTCCAGGGGGAAGGAGATGAGAGGTAGTGCTGGGACAGGATTACAGGGCTGAGGTGGGGAAGAGGTCGGGGGAAGGCACGAGGTGTGGGAAGGAGGTTGTGTGGCAGAGGGTGCGGGTGGGGGTGTGGTGGGAAGGGAGGATTGGAATGAGCCTACTGGACAGGGGGCATTGAAGTGTAATGGAGATGTCGGTGAAGTAACTCAGCTTTATAGGAACGGCGTAAAAAGTCAGCAATAACTACTTCATCCAGTGATACCCTGAGGGAATGGTTAATTGTTCTTGGATCCTTGAGAGTGAAGAGGCCAGTGTTTAGGAGAAACCCTAAGGAGAAGTTGATACTGGGGGAGGGTATCTGTACATCTGAGGCCACTCATCGTCACAGATTCCCCCTCGAATTGGGGGAGGGGTGTCCCAAGGCTCGGCATCTAGACATCTCATAGCAGCAGAATCCCCTTCTGCTATGGGAGGGTATCCATAGGTCTGCTGAGGCGGCTCACAGCAGTAGAAACCCCTCTAGGGTAGGGGATGACTTCCTAGACCCACTGAGGCTGATCACAATGGCAAACTACCCCTAGGTTTGGTATAGTGCACCCGCTGAAACCACTCACAGTCGCAGACCTCCCCCCTAGGCTGGTGCGGATGGTGTTGGTATGTCTGCTGAGGCGGTTCACTGCTGTAGACCCCTTCAGCTCAGGGCTCACACAGTGCAGAAATTCTGGTAGAATGGGGGTTCGTTATCCCCTAGGCATGCTGGTGCTGCTCACAGACACAGAATCCCCTTCAGCTGGGGGCGACGGTGACCCTAGGCCCATCGAGACCATTCACAATAGCAGACTCCCCACCTAGTCTGGGTGATGATGTCACGAGGCCCGCTAAGGGTAACTAACATCAGAAGATTCCCTATCAAACTGGTTTAGGATGTCCCTAGACCCTGTAGAGGCCACTCCCCAGGGGAAGACTCCCCTTAGGCTGGGGGCTGGCCACCCCCTAGGACTGTTGATGACAACTCACGGATTCTCCCTAGTTTGGGGACAATGTCTCTAGTCCCCTGAAGCTGCTCACTGTGACAGATTCCCACCCGCCTGGGTGGGGGGGGGGTTATCCCTAGGTTGTACTTAAGCCACTGAAAGAGGCAGGACTACACGCAGCCTATGGGAAGGTGACCCTAGTGTGGCTGAGGCCGCTCACTATGGAAAAGTCCCGGGGGTCTAGACCAGCTGCAGCCACTCACAGCATTCAGAGCGTTGGAACAGTGCTCCAGCGCTTGGAACAGTGCTTTGCACATATTAAGCGCTTATTAAATGCCATCATTATTATTAGATAACTTAATTGGCAGGGTGGAGGGTCGCTCAAGACTCACTGAGGGCTACTCACAGCAGTAGACTTCTCCTATGTTGAGGACAGTTTCTCCCAGACTTTCTAAGGCCGTTCACGGTGGCAGAACTTTCCACTAGGTTGGGGCACAATTCCCCAGGTGCCACTCACGGCAGCAGACCACCCTCCTCCCCACCGCCTTAGGCTGAGGGAGTATGTTCCTAGGCTCGCTGAGGCCGCTTACAATAGCCAATTCCCCCTAGGCTGCAAATACAATTCCCCATGTCCACTGAGGCTTACCACACAGTAGTAGACTCCCTCCTGGTGGCCAGATGGTGGTCCTAGGTCTGCTGTGACCACTCACAGTGTAAGACTCCTCCTCAGCTGGGGGAGGGTGTGCCTTGGCTTGTTGAGGCCATCACAAGGGGAAAACTATCCCGCTCTCCTTGGGGAAGGTGCCCTTAGGCTGGGCGAGGGTGGGCCTAAATACCGGAAGACTGGATGATTCCCCCTTGACCCCTCAAAGAGGCAGACTCTGCCTATGACCAGGGGATGATTCCCCCTAGAACCCACTGAGACCACTAACACCTGACCTCTTTCTTGGCTGTGGATCAGTGCCTTAGGCTCGCTGCAGCTTCTAACTGCAGCAATCAATCAATCCATATTTATTGAGTGCTTACTGTGTGCAGAGCACTGTACTAAGCGTTTGGGAAATGCAAGGTGACAACATGTAGAGACGGTCCCTACCCAAACAGTGGGCTCACAGTCTAGAAGGGGGAGACAGAGAACAAAACAAAACATATTAACAAAATAAATAGAATAGATATGTACAACTAAAATAAATAAATAAATAGAGTAATAAATATGTACCAAGCATATATACATATATACAGGTGCCATGGGGAAGGGAAGCGAGGTAGGCGGGGGGTATGGAGAGTGGGAGGAGGGGGAAGGAAGGAGGGGCCTCAGTCTGGGAAGGCCTCCCTGGAGGAGGTGAGCTCTCAGTAGGGCCATTGAAGGGAGGAAGAGAGCTAGCTTGGCGGATGTGGGGAGGGAGGGCATTCCAGGCCAGGGGGATGACGTGGGCAGGGGGTCGACGGCGGGGCAGGCGAGAATCGAGGCACGGTGAGGAGATTAGCGGCAGAGGAAGTGGAGGGGTGTGCGGCTGTCTGTAGAAGGAGAGAAGGGAGGTGAGGTAGGAGGGGAGCGAGGTGATGGAGAGCCCTTGAAGCCGAGGGTGAGGAGTTTCTGCCTGATGCGTAGGTTGATTGGTAGACACTGGAGATTTTGAGGCTGGAGAGTAAACATGCCCAGATCGTTTCTGGACAAAGACAATCCGGGCAGCGGCATGAAAGTATGGATTGAAGTGGGGAGAGACAAGAGGATTGGCGATCGGAGGAGGAGGCTAATGCAGTAATCCAGACGGGATAGGATGAGAGCTTGAACGAGCAGGGTAGCGGGGTTTGGATGGAGAGGAAAGGGCGGATCTTGGCAATGTGGAGGAGCTGAGTCCGGCAGGTTCTTGGTGACGGCTTGGATGTGAGGGGTGGACACAGAGAGAGCGGAGTCGAGGATGACATCAAGGTTGAGGGCTTTTGATACGGGAAGGATGGCAGTGCCGTCAACAGTGATGGGAAAGTCAGGGAGAGGGCAAGGTTTGGGAGGAGAAGACAAGGAGTTCAGTGTTGGGACATGTTGAGTTTTAGGTGGCGGTACAGACATCCAGATGGAGATGTCCTGAAGGAAGGAGGAGAGATGCGAGCCTGGAGTGAGGGGAGAGAGCAGGGGCAGAGATGTAGGTTTGGGTGTCATCAAGCTTAGAGATGATAATTGAAGCCGTGGGAGCGATTGAGGTTACCAAGGAGTGAGTGTAGATCGAGAACCAGCAGGGGACCCAAGAACTGAACCTTGAGGAACCTCTACAGTAAGGGGTTGGGAGGTGGGAGGATGAGCCTGCAAAAAATACCTTAGAATGAACGACCAGGAGAGATAAGAGGAGAACCAGGAGAGGACCGGTGTCTGTGAAGCCAAGGTCGGATAGCGTGTTGAGGAGAAGGGGGGTGGTCCACAGTGTCGAAGGCAGCTGGAAGGTCGAGGGAGGATTTAGGATAGAGTATGAGACCGTTGGATTTGGCAAGCAGGAGTCATTGGTGACCTTTGAGAGGGTCAGTTTCCGTGGAATGTAGGGACCGGAAGCCAGATTGGA
The DNA here is from genome assembly GCF_015852505.1 of Tachyglossus aculeatus. Classification (NCBI taxonomy): domain Eukaryota; kingdom Metazoa; phylum Chordata; class Mammalia; order Monotremata; family Tachyglossidae; genus Tachyglossus; species Tachyglossus aculeatus. Next base: position 5,077,317 of record NW_024044831.1, on the reverse strand, counting down.
GGGCGTTGAGGAGAGAGAGTTGGTGTTGAGGAATGGAGGCAGGCGTGTGTAGGACCGAACTCGTTCAAGCAGTTTGGAAAGGAATAGTAGCAGACAACCCCGTCCGGAAGACAGTTCCCCTATGGCTGCTGAGGCTGCCACACATCAGAAGACTTCCCCTTGCTTTGGGAGGAGAGTGTCCCTAATGCCTGCTGAGGCTGGTCACAAGCAGCAGGCTAACCCTAGTCTGGGGAATGTCTTCCGTAGACCCTTTGAGACCTCTCACAATGGTGGTCTCTCCTTCACCTTGGAGACAGTGTCCCTAGGCGTCTGGTGAGGCTGCTCACAGTGGCAGACTCTCCGAAAGGTGGGGCTGGTGCCCCTAGGCCCACTCCAGTGACTGACGGTGGCACACTATCCTTAGCGTGGGGGATGCTGTCAGTGGGTCCATTATGTCCTCTGAGACACAGACTTCCGCTAGACTGAAATCAGTGCACCAAGACCATCTGAGGATGATCACAGTCACAGACTCTCCGCAGGCTAGAAGACAAGGTCCCTAAGCCCGCTGCAGCTGCTAAACGTGTCAGACTTCTCTTAGCCTCTGGAATAGTGACTTGAGGACTGCTGAGGCTTCTCACTATGGCAAACTCCCTCAAGGGTAGGGGACAGTGATCCTAGGCCCATTGTAGCTTCTAGCAATGGCAGACTCCCTCTAGCTTGGGGGAAGGTGCCACCAGACCTACTGTGGTCACTCACGGCAGACTGCACTTAAGCTGAGGGATGGTGTCCCTAGGCCCATTGAGGTCTCTAACAGCAGTATGCTCCCCCTTGGATGGGGCATAGTGTCCCTAGGCCTGCAGAGACCGCTTACAGAGGCAGACTGCTGAAAGACGCAGACTACTCCTAAATTGAGGGATGAAGTACATAGGCCAACTGAGATCACCTCACGGAGGCAGATTTCCCATCCCTCAGCTTGGGTATGTTGTCCCTCTGTCTTCCGCAACTGCTCAAGACTGACAGACCTTACCCATCAGCTATGGGACGATTTCCCTAGGCCCACGGAGGCACTCACAGTAGCAGGCTCTCCATAGGCTGGGGTATGGTTCCCCTAGTCCCACTGAGGCCACTGACAGCAGCAGGTTCCCCCTTAGTGTGGTGGAAGGTGCCAATACGCCTGCAGAGGCCACTCGCAGTAGCAGGCAATCTCCTTAGCTGGGGGATGGTTCCCCTTGGTCTGCATAGGGCTACTTATAGTCCCAAACACCCCCTCATAAGGGGAAAGTTGTGCTTAGGTACACTGCAGCTGCTCACTGAGGTAGACTCCCCCGAGTGTAGGGGATGGTTCCCTTAGTTCTGCAGGTCTGCTGAAAGTGGCAGACTTCTCCTAGGGTGGAAAGAATGCCCTTAGAACCAATGAGAGCTGCTCAAGAAGCAGCAGTTTCCCCCAGGCTGGGTAAGCGTGCCCTTGCGTTCCCTAAGACGTTTCACAGTAGAAAAGGGTGCCCCTTGACTAGTGGAGGGTTATCCTAAGGTCAGCTGACACATCACCTATAAGAAACGTCCCCCTAGGCTGGAAGACAATTTTCCCAAGATCCTGAGGCCACTCACAGTGGCATACATCCCCCGCCTTGGATGATGGTGCCCCTAGACCTTCCGAGGTCGCTCAGAGCTGTAGACTCTCCCTAGGCTAATGGACAGGGTCTCTAGGCCTGTTGTGGCCCCTCACAATTTTAACTCTCCCTAGGATAGGAACGATGCCCGTAGACTCACTGAGGGTCACTCACAAGGGGAGGACTCCCCACTAGTATGGGTGATGCTACCCCTAGGCCCCGTTGAGGACTGCACACAGTGGCACGTCCCACCCTTCAATAATTTGTACTTCCCAAGCACTTAGTACAGTGCTCTACACATAGTAAGCGCCCAATAAATACCGATTGATGATGATGATGATGATGGAGGGTTCTTTCTGAAACCCTCTGAGGCAAGCATACAGCCCACAGATTTTCCACTAGGCCTGTAAGAAGGAGCCCCTTTGCCAGATGCAGCTCTCACAGAGACAGATACACCCAGGCTGGAGGACGTACCCCCAGGCTTGCCCGTGGTCACTCACAAAAGCATATTCCCCTTAGGAGTCATAACCATGTCCACCTAGGATTCCTTGTGGCCACTCACAGCCACACAACATTCCCAATGTTAGAGATGGTGTCCCCAGGTACAATGAGGCCTGCTCACAGTGCAAGACTCCTCCGAGGCTGGAGATGGTAACTCTAGGTCTGTTGAGGCTTGCTCGCAGTGGCAAACTCCCATTAGGCTGAGGGCAGAGTGCCGCTAGGCCTGATGAGGCTGCTCACAGGTACAGAATTGCAACTAGGCTGGATAACAGTGCTGGGAGGACAGCTGAGGCTTCTCATAGTGGCACACTCCCCCTGGTCTTGGGGATTATGGAATTTAGGCACCAGCGAGGTCATTAACAGCAGCCAACTCCCCTTAAGCTGGAGGGCAGTAACTCTATGGTCCACTGAAGCCATTCACAAGGACAGATTCCCCCTAGGCTGGGAATGATGCCCCTAGGCCCGATGAGGCTGCTAACATGCGGCAGGACTACCCCTAACTCGGGGACGGCATTCCTAGGTACTCTGAAGCCACTCACAATGGTAAGCACGTCCTAGTTTTTGGGGACTACTATGACATACTCCCCCTAAACAGGTAGATGATACGCCTAGATCACTGAAGACCTCAAAAGGGGCAGACTCCCCATAAGCTGGGGATGGTGCCTCTAATAACTTCCTAGGTCTCTCACAGCATCAGATTTCCAACTAGGCTCGAGGGTGGTTTCATGAGGTTCACAACACTAGACTCCCCCCTAGTTTCAGGGATGGTGTCCCTAGGTCTGCTGTGGCCACTCGCCCTCTGGTGGGTGATGGTGTCCCTTGACCCCCTGAATCCGCTAACAATGACAAAATCCCCCTGGGTTGGGGGAGGGTCTAAGTCTGGCCAGAAATTCCCCTAGGCTGGAGGATGTTGCACTTAGGGCCCACTGAGGCAGCTGCTCCCAGTGGCAGTCTCCCTCTAAGGTGGAGTACACTACCTCTAAGATGTGATGAGCTCCACTCATAATGGCCGACTCCTCCTAGCCTGTGGGATGTGCCCCTGGACTTCCCTGGGGATGCTTTCAGTGGCAGGACTTCCCCTAGGCTGGAGGAGGTGCCATTGAGCCTAGTGTGGCCTCACAAAAGAGCAGACCCCTTCTAGGATGCTGGCTGGTGCCCCTAAGCAAGTGCACCTTCAACAGTGCCAGACATCTTCTAGGCTGGAGAACATTTTCTTAAGGACAACTTGGGCTGCTCACAGTGGCAAAACTCCCACCTGGGGTGGGGGTAGTGCCATATGACCTTCTGAGGCCACTCACAGCGACAGACTCCTCCCTCGGGTTTGGAGAGGGCGTTAGTTTACTATGCCCACTGAGGCCTCTAACATCTGCAATCTCCTCCGAACCTGGGGAATGATACCCTTAGGCCCACTTTACTTTGTACTTTCCCTAGCGCTTAGACAGGGCTTAACACATAATAAGTGTTTCAGCACTTAGTACAGTGCCTGGCACATAGTAAGGGCTTAACAAATATCATCATTATTACTATAGGCCACTCACAGGGGTATACTCCCCATAGGCTGGGAGCAGTGCCCCTAGTCCCTTTCAGTCTCCACATATCGGTGGATTCTCATTACGCCAGAGATGGTGCCATTAGTCCTACTGAGGCTGCTCACATTAGTAAATTCACTCTAGGCTGAGATTCAGTGCCCCTTACCGTATGGAGATCACTCAATGAGACAGACTCCTTCTCAGATGGGGAGGCTGTCCCTGGGCCCCCCGAGGCCACTCATAAAGACATGGAAAGTAACTTGGCCTAATGACAAGAGCACGGACTTGGGAGTCAGAGGTCGTGGGTTCTAATCCCAGCTCTGCCATTTGTCTGCTGTGTGACATTGGGCAAGTCACAAAAACTTCTCTTGTGCCTCAGTTACCTCAGCATGCAAAATGGGGATTGAGCGCTGTGAGCCACACGTGGGACAACCTTGATTACACTGCGTTTACACCCAGCGCTTAGAACACTGTCTTGGCACATAGTAACGCCACTAACAAATACTATTATTATTATTTATTATTATCATTAGTAGTAGTAGTAGTAGTAGTAGTAGTAGTAGTAGTAGTAGTAGTAGTAGAGTAGTAGTAGTCAGTAGTAGTAGTAGTATCCTTCTCCCTAGTCAGTAGGGGACAATATTGCTAGGCCTGCTGATGCTGACTCACTGTGGTAAATTCCCCCTAGGCTGTGAGGTGGGGCACCTAGGTCCGGGTGAGGCTTCTTTGCAGCAGTAATCTCCTACCAGGCCTATGTACAGTTCACCTAGCCCCACTGAAGTTTTTCAGTACAGCAGGACTCTCCTTAGGCCCGGAGGACGTTGTCCCCTAGGCCCCTCCGAGGACGACTATCAGCAGCAGTTGCCCCCTAGGCTACAGGGGTGGTGCCTCTTGGCCTACTGAAGTCATGCAAAGTGGGAGACTTCACTTCTGGGAAAGGGTGTCCCTGCCCCCCAAACTTCCCATACGTTGGGGGACAGTTCACGTAGGCTCTCTGAGACTGTTCATAGTGACAGACTTCCCCTCAGCTAGGAGTGCTTTAAAGGCGATGATAAGGAGTTTCTGTTGGATGCAGAGGTGGATGGGCAACAGCTGGAGGCTCCTGAGGAGTGGGGAACATGGACTGAATATTTTTGTAGAAAAATGATCCGGGCAAGCAGAGTGAAGTATGGACTTGAGTGGGGAGAGACAGGAAGCAGGGATATCAGCAAAGTGGATGACAAAATAATCAAGGTGGAATAGGATAAGTGCTTGGAATATCGTGGTAGTAGTTGGGATTCAGGGGAAACGGCAGATTCTAGTGGTGTTGTGAAGGTTGAACCTACAGTTTCAAAGGCAGCAGAGGTAAAGGAAAATTAGCATACAGTAGAGGCCATGGATTCAGCAAGAAAGATTACTTGTGACCTCTCTTCAAGAGGGCTGTTTCCTATGGGAATGAGGAGGGATAGGAAACCAGATTCGGAGGGGATCAATGAGAGACAATTTGGGGAGAAAACTTGAGACTAGGAAGGGTGCAGACAACGTACTCGGCTGAGTATGGGAGACAAGAATGAAAGGAGGGAGATGAGGCGATAACAGGAAGTAGCCCTGCGGTCAAGGGGGGTTTTTTAGTATAGGGGAGACATGCTTTTGAAATAGTGGGGCAAGAAGACATTGGAGTAGTGAACGGTGAAGATGCAGTGTAGGGAAGGGGTGAAAGGGAGGGAGAGGGAAAGTGTTGTCATAAGGGTATCAAAGGAATGGGGTCAGAGAGGCGCAGGTGGAGTGGGTGGATTTTGAGAGAAATGGTTCCAAGGCAACTGATGTAGCTGACAGCAATAGACTCTTCATCCCTTCAAAGCCATCCTGAGAGCTCACCACCTTCCAGGAGGTCTTCGAAGACTGAATCCCCCTTTTTTTCCTCTCCTCCTTCCTCCCCTCTTCATCTCCCCCCTCCCTCCCTCTACCCCTACCCCCTTCCCCTCCCTACAGCACTTGTGTATATTTATATGTATTTATTACTTTATTTTATTAATGATGTGTATATAGCTATAATTTTATTTATTCTTATGGTATTCACACCTGTCTACTTGTTTTGTGTTGCTGTCTATCTCTCCCTTCTAGAATGTGACGGACGTTGTTGAGTAGGGACCGTCTGTATATGTTGCCGATTTGTTACCTCCCAAGCGACTTAGTACAGTGCTCTGCACACAGTAAGCGCCTCAATAAATACAATTGAATGAATGAATGAATAGACTCCCTCTGGGCTATGAAGATGGTGCCCTAGGCCCACTGACAGTACTCACAGAGGCAGACTCCCCTAGTGTCCCTTTATCCCGCTGAGGCCTCTCAAGATGTACGACCTCTGCCTCGGCTGAGGGAGAGTATTTACTAGACCCGTGAGGCCGATCACTGCAGCAGACTCGCCTTAATGCTGGAGAACGTTGTCCCTAGGACCACCTGAGCCCTAATCAGGAGTGGTGGACTTCCCTTAGGGCTACAGGACAGGTCCCCTAGTCTGTCTGACACTGGTTACAACAGCACACTCCCCCTATGATGGGGGGACAGTACCTGTATACCCTTGAGGGAGGGTGGTTTTGGACACCTTGGGGACCCTTAAAATGGAAAACTTCTCCTAGGTCAGAGGACCGTGCCCATAGGCCTCCTAAGGCTGAATCACAGAGGCAGACTCCCCCAGGCTATAGAACAGTTACCCTAGAATCACTGTGTTGGCTCAAAGTGGCCAACTTCCCTCTTGACCAAACCTCCCCTTCTAGTTTTCCGCCCTATCTCCCCTCCTACCCTTCTTTTCCAAACACCTAAGACGAGTCGTCTACACTTCTGCCTCGAAATTTCTCAACGTCAACTCTCCGTTTGACCCCTAGAATCTGGCTTCCGTCCCCTACACGTCCACCGAACTGCCCTCTCAAAGGTCACCAATGACTTCCTTCTTGACAAATCCAATGGCTCCTACTCTAATCCTAATCCTCTTCGACCTCTCAGCTGCCTCGACACTGTGGATCACCCCCTTCTCCTCAACACGCTATCCAACCTTGGCTTCTAATACTCCGTCTTTTTAGTTCTCCTCATCTCTCCGGCCATTCATTCTCAGTCTCATTTGCGGTCTCCTCCTCCCCCTCCTATCCCTTTACTGTTCCTCAAAGGTCAGTTCTTGGTCCCCTTCTGTTCCCTATCTCATTCGCTCCCAGGGCTTCTCAACCTATCACCTCTACGCTGATGACAGCTAAATCTACATCTCCACCCTAGCTCTCTCTCCCTCCCTCCAGGCTCGCATCTCCTTCTGCCTTCAGGACATCTCCATCTGGATAGTCTGCCCGCCATCTAAAAGTCAATATGTATAATGACTGAGCTCCTTACCTTCCCTCCCAAACCCTGTCCTCTCCCTGACTTTCCAGTCACTGTAGATGGCACTACCATCCTTCCCGTCTCTAATTCATCCCACACACCCAATCCGTTGCCCAAAATTTGCCGGTCTCACCTCCGCAACATCGCCAAGTATCCGCCCTTTCCTCTCCATCCAACCACTACCTTGCAGGTAAATCTCTCATCCTATCTCAACTGGATTACTGCATCAGCCTCCTCTCTGATCTCCTATCCTCCCTGTCTCTCCCCGCCTTCAGTTCCACACTTCACTCTGCTGCCTGATTACCTTTGTAGAGAAACGCTCTGAGCATGTCACTCCCTTCCTCAAAAATCTCCAGTGGTTGCCTGTCAATCTAGGAATCAAGCAAAAAACTCCTCACTCTAGGCTACAAAGATCTCCATTCAACCTGCCCCTTCCTACCTCACCTCCCTTCTCTCCTTCTACAGCCCAGCCCGCACCCTCCACTCCTCTGCTGCTAACCTCCCTAGTGAGCTTCGTTCTCGCCTGTCCCACCGTCGACCCACGGCCCAGTCTTTCTCCCTGGCCTGGAATACCCCTCCGTCCATGCATCTGCCAAGCTAGCTCTCTTCCTCCCTTCAAAGCCCTACTGAGATCTCACCTCCACCAGGAGGCCTCTCCAGACTGAGCCCCCCTTTTACCTCTCCTCCTCCCCCATCCCCCCTCTGCCCTACCTCCTTCTTCTCCCACACACCACTTGAATATATTTGTATACATTTATTTCTCTATTTATTTTACTTGTACATATTTACTATTCTATTTATTTTGTTAATGATGTGCATATAGTTATAATTCTATTGTGTTCTTGACAATTTTGACACCTGTCTGCATGTTTTGTTTTATTCTCTGTCTTCCCCCTTCTAGACTGTGAACCCGTTGTTGGGTAGGGGACCATCTCTATATGTTGCCATACTTGTACTTCCCAAGCGCTTAGTACAGTGCTCTGCACACAGTAAGAGCTCAGTAATACAAATGAATGAATGAACTCCCCCCTAGGCTGGGTAGGCTGGGGAACGGTTGTCTCTAGGGGCACGCTGTGACCCTCATAGCAGAAACAACACCCCCTAGACCAAAGACAGTGCCCCTAGGCCCACTGGTCTCTCCAAATAAAAGACTCCCTATGAAGGAGATCAATAACAATAGGCCAGCTGCAGCCATTCAAAGAGCAGACTGCTCACCTAGGGTTGCTAATAATGGCAGATTTTCACCCTCTCACCCCAGCTTGAGGGACCATTCATTGTTCATTCATTCAATCCGTACTTATTGAGCGCTGTTACTAAGCGCTCGGGAAGTGCAAGTTGGCAACATATAGAGACGGTCTCTACCCAACAATGGGCTCCCAGACCATGCCTCTAGGTCCTCTGAGACTACTTCTACTCACAGCAGCAGACTCTTCCTAGCAAGAGGACAGTATTCCCAAACCCTGTGAATTATTTCAGAGTGGCTAGACTTCCATCTATACTGGAGGATGGTGCCTTTAGCCCCCTAAGCCACGTAGAGTGACGGAATCCCCCGAGGCTGGGGGATAGTGTCCCTGGGCCCTCTGAATCCGCTCACAGTGGCACACTGTGGCACTGTACACTGGTGGACAGTGATCTTAAGCACTGCCATTTCATTACAGAGGAAGACAACCGTAGGTAGAGGGTCAGTGTCCCTAGGCCCACTGCTGCCACTCACAGTGGTAGATTTCCCTTCCACTGGGGAAGGGTGTGTCCCAGGGCCCACTGATGCTGCTCACAGCAATAGAGTCTCCCTAGGGCAAAGGATGGGAGCCCCTAGGACAGGATGAGGCCTATGACAGTGGCAGAGTTATCAAGCCTGCGTGACTCTGCCATCTTGGCCCGTTGCAGCCATTCACAGCTGCAGAATGGAAATAGGTGGGCAGCTAGCTCACTGAGGGTCTCTCAGAGCTTATAGACTCACACTAGGCTTATGTTTGTGCTCTAAGGCCCTGTAAGCATGCTTTCCGTGGCAGAATCCCCTTGTCCCTTAGGTGAAACCCAGGATGCCTGCCACCTCAAGGTTAAATGCTATTCTCGAGACCTGCCCCGAGCCAGCAAGATGGAGCTCGTAATTGCGGATGGGATACCACCCCTACAATCAAAGCCGTTAGATAGACAGCCCAAGCCAGAAATACAGAAGGTATCCCTTGACCCCGTGCCAATCAAATTAGGTATGGAGGGCTGGGGAGGGCGGAGATTGGAAAAACTGAAGCGGAAAAATGGAATAGTCTAAGAGCACAGTTAATGAATACCTGAAGCTTCTGAACTTCTGAGTAGGGGATCTAGATTTGCAGCACCTGGCTGCGTGTCACCTCTGCCCAGAGCATGGGATGCCCCGCTCTGCCTGCACCAAGTGAGGGTGGGATAAGTGAGTGCCCGGCTCATTAGGGCTAGAAGCTAGGGTACTTCGCCACGGGTGTGTAACACATGAATGGATTTCTTCTGGGTGGGAAGTGTTCCTGGGTGGTTGCTAGATGCCTCACCACTTGCGAACAAGACATTAGTGAATTTCTTGTGGGTCGGACCTATGTTTTTTGCCACACGCAAGTAACACATAAGTATATTCCCCCACATAAGGGAAGCTCTAATATCATTAAATTAATCATATTTCTCCGAAAAGTGTCCTTCCAAAAAGGAGGTTCAATTCACCGCATCCAAAATAATCAAATAACTTCAATTAGCTTCGTGGAATAAATTCTGTACGAAACTCAGCCTTTCTTGTCCCGAGTCCCACTCTCTCTCGCAGGGCCAATTCCCGAAAGAATGCATTTCCTGGGCGTTGGGTACCACCCTTATGATGGGGGACGGTGTCCTGAGGACCACTGAGGGTGGCAGACGATACCTTCTAGCCTCAACTGTAGCTGCGCCGACTGCTTTAGATTTCCCCTAGCCTGAGGAATGGTGCAACTACGCCTGTTGCAGGTGCTTACAGCCACAGACTTCCCCTCAGCTGGGGGATATTGTTTCTAAGCCCACTGAGGAGGTTCACAGTGGCCGACTTCCCTTAGGCTGATATTGGTGTCCCAAGGCCCTGTGAATTTGCTTACAGAGGCAGACTCCCTATCCTGGAAAATGGTACCATAGGTCTGCTGATACCGCTTACAGTGACATTCTCCTTCTACGTTGGAGGTTGGTGTCCTGAGTTTCATCGATGCCCTTCACAGAGACAGATTCCTCCACAACTATGGGAGAGTGTCCCTCGGCCCTTTGAGGCCACTCACAGTGGCAGATTGTTCCTAGGTTAGTGTATGATATCCCTAGGCCTGTTGAGGACACTCACAACAGCAGACACAACTAGGCTGGGGTCACTACCCAGAGGCCCTCAGAGGTCACTCACTGTGGTATACACCCCACCTTGTATAGGGACTGCGTTGCTAAGCCACTGGAGACCACTCACAGATGCAGACTGTCCCTAAGCTGGGGATGGTGTCTTTGGGTCACTAAGGCCACTTTCTGTCCACATTGCCTCTAGGCTGAGATATGTAACCCTAGGCCCTCTGCTGTCACACACAGTGGAAGACTCCCCCTACGCTTAAGGACAGTGCACCTAGGCCTGCAGTGGCCAGTCACAGTGGAAGGCTTTTTCTAGGATAGGGGATGGTGTTCCTAGGTCAGCTGAGACCTCTCACAGTGGCAGACTATCGTGAAGGTGTCCCTAGGCCCATTGAGGAAACTCAAAATGGCAGACTCCCACTCAGCTGACAGACCTGCTGAGGAAGCTCACATATCAAATTATTCTTAGGTTGGGGGATGGTATCCTATGCCCACTGAGGCTGCTCACAGCATAAGACTCTAACCTGGGTCGGGGAAGGGTATCCCTGGGACAACTGAGGCCATTCACAGTGGCTGACTCCTTCCCGAACAAGAAAAGGTTTTTCCTAGGCTCACTGAGGTTTCTCCAAACTGCAGACTATCCCTATGCTGGGGAACAGCGCCCCTAGGCAAGCTGCAGCTGTTAAGAGTGGCAGACTCCCAATCTGCAGGGGGAAGGTGTGTATAAGAACCCTCACATTGGAGAGATTATCCCTAGGTCCACTGAGGCCAATACCAGTGGAAGACTCCTCCTAGGTTGGGGATGGTGTGCTTAGGCCCTCTGATACCACTCACAGGAGCAAATTCCCCCAAGACTGGAGAAAGGTAGGCCTAGGCCCACTGAGGCCACTCACAGTTGTAGACTAATCCTTAGGCTGAAGGCAGGTGTCCCAATACATCTGAGGCCACTCACTATGGAAGATTCCCCTCTGGCTGGGGCATTGTGACTCTAGGCCTGCTGAGGCTGTTCACAGCAGCAGACACCACATAGACTGGGGAATATGCACTGAGACCCGCTGAGGCCACTCGCAATGGCAAACTATAAATAGCCTGGGGGAGGCAGTCCTTATGCCTGAGGCCTACTGAGAACACCCAGAGCAGCAGATTCCTATTTAGCTCACGGAGGGAGTCCCTAGATGCAGTATGGCTACTCACAACCACAGACAACCCCCAGGCTGGGGGACAGTGTCCTTACATCATCTTAAGCCACAGACAGCTACAGATTCCCCGTAGCCTCGGAGATGCTATCCCCAGACCTGTTGCAACCACTAACAATGGCAGATTACCCCTTGATTTAGGGAGGTCCTCCAGGTCCTCATAAACTGCCCCCAGTGGCAGATTCCCCCTAGGCTGGGGTAAGATGTCCCTGGGCCCGCTGTGACATCTCACAATGGCACTCTCCAAAGGAAAAAGTGATGCATTTAGTCCCACTGAGGATGGTCAGAGTGACAGACTCCATAATTGCTCAGCAAGGTTGTTCCTAGGCTCGCTGCAGCCAATCACAGCTGCAGACACCCCCAAGACTGGTAGAGGGTGACCCTCATTCCGTTTAAATTGTTCACAGCTGCAGAATTCCCCTCAGCTGGGGCAGGATATAACTAGGCCCACTGAGGCTTCTCACAGGGACAGAATCACCCTAGGCCGGAGGATGGTTCTCTTTTTTGCAAAGAGGCCATTCCATGTGGGAATCCCCCCCTTAGGTAGGGGGTCCATGGCCCTAGCCCCTCTGAGGCCACTCACAGTGGCAGACCCCAACTATGCTGCGTGATGGTGCTCTTGGCCCCTTGAGGCTGATCAGAGTGGCAGACTTCACCTAATGCAGGAGACAGTGTCCTTCAGCTGGCTAAGGCTGCATACAGTGGAAGACGGTCTCTCAACTAGGGGATGGTACCCCAAGGACCGCTGAGGCCTCTGATAGCGGCAGACGCCCCCTAAGATGGTGGACAGTGCCCTTAAGCCTGCTGCTGCCACTCACAGTGTCAGATTCCCCCTAGGGTGAGGGATGGTTACTCTAGGCTACTGAGGCTGCTCAAAGCAGCAGAATTCTCCTTGTCTGGGAAATGGTGTCCCTAGGGCAGTTGCCTGTCTACTTGTTTTGTTTTGTTTCATGTCTCCCCCTTCTATACTGTGAGCCCGTTCTTGGGTATCCATTGCTGAATTGCACTTTCTGTTGCCGAATTGTACTTTGAATGCGCTTAGTGCAATGCTCTGCACACAGTAAGCACTCAATAAATACGATTGAATGAATGCATGAATGAAATGCTCACAGAGGTAAACATCCCCTAGGTTGAGGTACAGTGCAACTAGGTACTCAGAGGTCACTGACAGAGGCAGATTGCCCCTAGATTGGTGACAATGCCGCTGAAGCCACTCACATTGGTAGATTCCCCCTAGGTCTGAGGACTATGCAGCCAGGCCCACTGAGGCTACTCAAAGTGAAAGACAACGCCTAAGTTGGGCACTGTGCTTCTATGTGCTCACATGCCTCTTTCAGCTGCAGACCCCCCGTGGGCTGCGGAATGGTGCCGTAAGCCAGCTGTGACCCTCACAGTGGCAGACACCCCATAATTTAGGAGACAGTTCAGCCAGCTTTCAGAGACTACTCACAGTGGACGACTCCTCCTAGGTTTAAGTCCTTACGTCCGTTGAGGCTGCTCATACTGTCAGACTCCCCCTAGGCCGGGGAACAGTATCCCTAGATGTGCTTAGTCCACTCAAAATGGTAGATGCCCCCAAACCTGAGGGAAGGTGTCCCTAAGCCCTCTGAGGTTGCTAACAGTGTAAAACGTCTGGGAGACCCTGACCTTAGGACCTCTGAGGCTACTCACAGCAGCAGACTGCCTGTATGCAGAGGGGGAGTGCCAATAGACCTTTTGAGGACAATCAGAGAGTGGCAGACTTCCTTAAGGCTGGGGGATGGTGCATCTAGGTCTGCTGAGGTGTCTCATAGACAGAATCCCCTCAGATGGGGAATCGCACCCTTAGGCCTAGTGAGGCCTCACTTAGCAGCTAACTCCTCATAGGCTGGGCTTCTTTCAGTGGCAAACGTCTCCTAGGCTGGGGTCAGGGCACTTAGGGCAATTTAGACCGGTAACAGCAGCAGATGCCTCCTAGGCTTGGAGAAGGTGTCCTGAGGCCCGCTGAGGCAGCTCACATTGGTAAATTACCCTTAGGTTTTGAGACGGTGCTCCTAGGCCCTCTGAGGCTGCTCTGAGTGGAATACACTGCTAGGCTGGGGAAACATCCCTCAAGATCTGCTGAAACTCCTCAGAATTGTAGTGCACCCCTAGGCTGAGGGATGGAATCCATAGGCCTGTAGAGGCTGCTCAGAGTGACATTCTCCGACTAAGCTGGAAAAGGTGTTCCAGGACCACTGAGGCCAAACAAAGTGACACACTTTCCCTAAAATGGAGGATGGCGCCCCTCATCTGGCTGTGGTCACTCACAGAGGCTGATCCTCCCTAGGATGGGGACAATGTTCCGAGGGATCTTAAGTTTACTCACTTTGGCAGACAACCCCTAGGCTTGTGGACAGTGACCTTAGGCCGACTGTGTCTTCTCTGATAGGCATACTCTTACTTTACTGAAATATGTACCGTTAGGCCCTCTGAGGCTACTCACAGAGGTAAGACCCCCCACGTTTGTGCAGGATGTGCCTAGGGCCGTTGAGGTTGCTCACAGCAGCAGCATACTTTCACATGGCCTCAGGGCCGTGCCCCTATACCCGCTGAGTTCACTCACAGTGGTAGACTCCCGTTTGATAGGGAGAGGGTGCCCCGAGGCTACCTGCAGCCATGCACAGTAGAAGACGTCGCCTAGCCTCGATATGGTGCCTCCAGTCCCTCTGAGCCACTCCCACTAGTCTGAGGGACGGTGCCTCAAGGCCAGTTGCAGCCAAATCACGGCAGTAGATTCCTCATTGACTGGGTGACCATGTCCCTAGGCCTTCTGAGGTAACTAACAATGACAGAATCCCCCTACGCTGGGGGAGGGTGTCCCTAGGCCCAATAAGACCTCTCAGAGTGACACAATCCCCCTAGGCTGGGGGAGGGTGCAACTAGGCCCACTGATGATGCTCACAGTGGCAGTCTCTTTCCCTGCTAAGGGAAAGTATGTCGCTGGAGAAGTTTCACTGGGCCTAGGTATACTCACCTGCAGTCAAGGGATGTCTGTTGCTGTGAGACCCTTCAGTAAGCTTAGGAACACCCTCCCACAGCCTAGGGGGTGTCTGCCACAATGAGCAACCTCAGCTGTTTAAGGTGGACTGTCTCACCACCTACTGTGTTTCTGGAACTATGAGTGTGCTCAGAGGGTCTAGGGGAACTGATGCAGCCTAGGGAGAATCTTCTACTGTGAGTAGCTGTTAATGGAGTCCCATTGTTGGGTAGGGACCGTCTCTATGTGTCGCCAACTTGTACTTCCCATGCCCTTAGTACAGTGCTCTGCACACAGTAAACGCTCAATAAATATGATTGAATGAATGAATGAATGTCACGGGAAGCATATGTAGTAAATGAAGGGGCACCACCCTTGGAGTCTAAGGGGAGTCTGACACAATAAGCAGCCTCAATGGGCCAAAAGGCACTGACCCCAGCTTAGGGGGAGTCTATCCCTGTAAGCAGCCTCAGAAGGCCCAGGGGCACAATCCATGAGCAGAGTGGGAGTCTGCTGCTGTTAAGGACATTAGCAGGCCTAGGGCACAGTGCCCAGACTAGGGAGAGTCTGGCTCCCTCTTACCATTCCTTTCCAAACTCTTTGAACTAGTTATCTACACCCACAGTCTCAAATTCCTCTCCTCCAATTCTCTCATTGACCCTCTCCATTCCGTCTTCTGTCCCCTTCCCATCACAGAAACTGGCCTCTCAAACATCAACAATGATCTCCTTCTTTCCAAATCCAAAGACCTTTATTCCATCTTAATCCTCCTCGACTTTTCAGCTGCCTCAACACTATCACTTCCTTCTCCTGGAAACGTTATGGAACCTCGGCTTCATTGACACTATATTCAATGGTATACCTCTTATTACTCTGGCTGTTCATTCTCAATCTAGTTCATGGGATTCTCCTCTGCCTCCAACCCCCTAACTGTGGAAGTCCCTCAAAATTCTACTCTGGGTCCATTTTAATTCTCCATCTACACCCACTCCCTTAGTCTGGGGTCAGTTCCCTTAGGTCTGCTGAGGCAGTTCACAGTGGGTGGCACACTGTCATTAGGCTGGGAAAAAGTGTACCTCAGGCCTGGTGAGGCCAATCACAGTAGCAGACACCCCTTAGGTTCATTCATTCATTCAATCGTATTCATTGAGCATTTACTGTGTGCAGAGCACTGTATTAAGTGCTTGGCAGAATACAATGCAACAATAAACAGGCGCATTCCCTGTGCACACGAGCTTAAGGTCTGCAGGATGGGAAGGGGTGGGCTAAGTTGTCGGGCAGTGCGCTGCTTACAACATAGGTAAAGCAAGGCATAATAGATAGGGCCCGGGTCTGGGAGTCAAAAGGGCATGGGTTCTAATCCCGACTCCATCACGTGTCTGCTATGGGGGGTTGGGAAAGTCACTTCACTTCTTGGTGCCTCTGTTACCTCATTTATAAAATGGGAATTGAAACTGTGAGCTCCACTTGGTACAGGGACTGTGTCCAAACCGATTTGCTTGTATCCACCCCAGTGCTTAGTACAGTGCCCGGCACATAGTCAGCGCTTAAAAATACCATTATTATTACCATTATTGTTATCATAGTGGCAGACTCCCCCGGAAGCTGGGGATGGTGTCCCCAGGTCTACTGAGGCAATGCATAGAGGCAAACTGCCCCTTGCCTAAGGGAGGGTGTCCTGAGGCCAGTTGAGGCTGCTTACTGTGCCAGACTATTCATACATTGAGGGAGGTTCCTCCTGGGCCCTCTGAGCCGCTGACTGTGGCAGACACCCCGAGGCTGGAAGATAGAGTCTTTTCTCTCCCCCTCGTCCCCCTCTCCATCCCCCCCGTCTTACCTCCTTCCCTTCCCCACAGCACCTGTATATATGTATATACGTTTGTACATATTTATTACTCTATTTATTTATTTATTTATTTCACTTGTACATATCTATTCTATTTTATTTTGTTAATATGTTTGGTTTTGTTCTCTGTCTCTCCCTTCTAGACTGTGAGCCCACTGTTGGCTAGGGACTGTCTCTATATGTTGGCAACTTGTACTTCCCAAGCGCTTAGTACAGTGCTCTGCACACAGTAAGCGCTCAATAAATACGATTGATTGATTGATTGATTGGTGTCCCTAGGTCCTCTGAGGCCACTCACACTGGCAGATTCCCCCTATTATGAAGGAAGGTGTACCTAGGCTTGCTGAGGACTCTCACAGTGGCAGACTACTCATCAGCTGGGGGGGGGGGGTGTTCCTAGATCCTCTGAGGCTGTTCACAGTGGCAGACCCCCACCTAGGCTAGGGGAAAGTACCCCTAGTCCCACTGAGGCTACTCAAAGTGTCAGATTACCTCTCTGCTGGGGAATGGTGCACCTAAGGCCCACTGTGGCTGCTTACAGAGGCAGACTTCCCCTCGACTGGGAGATGAGGCCCTTAAGTCCCCTGAGACTGCTCACAGTGGCAGACTCCCCCTATCCTGGAGGAAGGTTTAGGCTTGCTGAGGCCTCGCACAGTGACAGACTCCCCGTCATCTTGGGATAGGTGTCCCTGGATCGACCGAGGCCATTCACAGTGATAGACTCTGCCTAGACTGGGGGAAGGTGTACCTAGTCCCATTGAGGTTGCTCAAAGTGGCAAACTACTCCGTGACTGACAGAGGGTGTTTCAAGGCCTACTGAGGCTGTTCACAGTGGCAAATTCCCCCTAGGTTCAGAGTCGGTGCACCTAGGACCATTGAGGCTGCTCACAGTGATCTACACCCCCTTGGCCAAGGGACTATTCCCCTAGGCCCACTGAGACACCACACAGAGGCAGACATTCCCCGGGCTCGGGAATCATGCCCCAAGCTGCCTGTGCCCACGCAGAGCAGCAGACTCTCCAACGGCTGCATAATGGTGCCCTTAGGCGTCGTCAGGCTACTCGCAATGGCAGACTCCTCCTTGGTGTGGTTACAGTACCCCTTGCTCCTCTGGACCTGCTCAAAGCAACCTATGCCTACACAATCCTGGCTGAGGGACAGTTTTCCTAAGCCCGTAAAAGCAGCTTACAATGTCAGAGTCAACATACGCTTTGGGATGGTGCCCCTAGGACATCTAGGGATTGCATTAGTCTGTGAGACTGTTGTAGACAGGGATTGTCTCTCTTTATTTCTGTATTGTAATTTCCAAGCGCTTAGTACAGTGCTCTGCACACAGTAAATGCTCAATCAATCAATCAATCAATCGTATTTATTGAGCGCTTACTATGTGCAGAGCACTGTACTAAGCGCTTGGGAAGTACAAATTGGCATCACATAGAGACAGTCCCTACCCAACAGTGGGCTCACAGTCTAAAAGGGGGAGACAGAGAACAGAACCAAACATACCAACAAAATAAAATAAGTAGGATAGAAATGTACAAGTAAAATAAATAAATAAATAAATAAATAAATAGAGTAATAAATATGTACAACCATATATACATATATACAGGTGCTGTGGGGAAGGGAAGGAGGTAAGATGGGGGGATGGAGAGGGGGACGAGGGGGAGAGGAAAGAAGGGGCTCAGTCTGGGAAGGCCTCCTGGAGGAGGTGAGCTCTCAGCAGGGTCTTGAAGGGAGGAAGAGAGCTAGCTTGGCGGATGGGCAGAGGGAGGGCATTCCAGGCCCTGGGGATGACGTGGGCCGGGGGTCGATGGCGGGACAGGCGAGAGCGAGGTACAGTGAGGAGATTAGTGGTGGAGGAGCGGAGGGTGCGGGCTGGGCAGTAGAAGGAGAGAAGGGAGGTGAGGTAGGAGGGGGCGAGGTGATGGACAGCCTTGAAGCCCAGGGTGAGGAGTTTCTGCCTGATGCGCAGATTGATCGGTAGCCATTGGAGGTTTTGGAGGAGGGGAGTAATATGTCCAGAGCGTTTCTGGACAAAGATAATCCGGGCAGCAGCATGAAGTATGCTGCTCAATAAATATGATTGAATGAACGAATGCAGCTGCTCATGGTCTCAGACTCCCCCTGGACAGTGTTTCTAGGCCCACTCCAGCGTGTTAGAAATGTCAGGTGCAGCTTCTTCTAGGCTGGCGCATGGTGCCCCTAGATCCATTGAGACCACTCAAAGGCATACGTCCCCCAGGACAGGGGGAAGGGGGAAGGTTGCCCTTGCGTTTTCTGGCAGACTCCCTAGCTGAGGTCGCTTATGGTAGCAGACTCCCCCTTGGCTAGGGAAGGGTGTCCCTAGGTCTGCTGAGACTGCTCCATGGGAAGACTACCCCTTAGCTAGTAGAAGGTACCGAGGGGTGGCAGAGGGTTTCGGGGTGCGGGGGGCTTCCAACTGTTGTCAGCTGCCTTGACGAAGCAGAGGGCCCGTGGCAGCTTCCTGGAGCTACCAAGTGGCCTGGAGTTCCAGAAGGCAAAGAAGGTTATTCCGTGGCTCTCGGGTTTTTGGTGGCAGAGAGATCCAGATTCCTGCAGCTGTCAGGTGGCCTGAGTTGGGAGAGGACCTCAGGGGGCTTCCTGTTGTTTTCAGGTGGCTTATTGTGGTAGAGGGCCTCATGTAATCTTTCTGGAGCTGTCAGGTGGCCTGTGGTGATAGATTCCTCCCTGCTCTAGAATGCAGGCTTGTTGTGGGCAGGGGATTTGTGTCATATATTGTTATATTCCACTGTCCCAAGCGCGAGTACGGTTTTCCCAACTCATAAATAAAGTTTGGAAAGAGCCCGGGCTTTGGAGTCAGAGGTCATGGATTCAAATCCTGATTCCGCCATATTGTCAGTCTGTGTGACTTTGGGCAAGTCAACTTATCTACACGTCTGCTGTGCCTTAGGTTCCCTCAGCTGTAAAATGGGGATTAAGGACTGAAGGCCCCACGTGGGGACAACCTGATCAGCTTTGTATCCCCCAAGGCCGCTTAGAACAGTGCTTTTACACATAGTAAGCTCTTAACAAATGCCATTATTATTAATATTATTATTATTCATATTATAAGGCACTCAATAAATATGGTAGACCTACTGACAGGACTACTGTTGTCAGGGTGGCACTTAGTGGCAAAGGAACCCCGGGAAGGCTTCCAGCACCTGTCAGGTGGACCTGGGGAAGCAGAAGGCTCCGGTGGGGGATTTCTGCTGCTATGAGGGTGGACACTGGGTGACAGAACATCCCGGAGGGGCTTGTTCCAGCTCTCAAGCAGGCCTGGGTGGGGCAGAAGCAACCAGCGGGGGGCTTCTGTGGGCAGCCAGGAGCCCGGCGGTGGCAGAGGCTCCCACAGAGCTTCTTGAGGACGGTCAGGTGGTCTTTGTGGCAAACCTACCCAGGGAGGGGTCCTGCAGGTGTCAGGTGGCTTTGGGTTGCATAGGGACCCTCAGGAGGAATTTCTGCTCCTGTCAGGTGGCATAGGGGTGGCATGGGTTCCCGGAAGGGTTCTTGTGGGCTGTCAGGTGACTGTTTATACTGCATGGGCCCATGGGGCTTTCTGCAGCTACCAGTTGTCTTGGAGTGGCAGGGAGACCCAGCGGGGCATCCTACATCAGTCACGTGGCTGGGGGTGCCATAGTAATAATGACAATGGCATTTATTTAGTGCTTACTATGTGCGAAGCACTGTTCTAAGCACTGAAGAGGTTACAAGGTGTATCAGGTTGTCCCATGGCGGGCTCACAGTCTTATTGCCCATTTTATAGATGAGGTCACTGAGGCACAGAGAAGTTAAGTGACTTGCCCAAACTCACGCAGCTGACAATTGGCGGAGCTGGGATTTGAAACCATGACCTCTGACTCCAAAGCCCGGGCTCTTTCCACTGAGCCATGCTGTGGCAGAGTTCCCAACGGGGTCTTCCCTTGACTATATAACATCCTGGGTTGGCAGAGGGTCCCATAGAGAGCTCTCTTGTCTGTCAGCTTACCAGTGGCTGCAGAAGTTCCCATGGGACCTTTTTGCAGCTGTCAGGTGCATTGGGGTGATAGAGCGCCACAAGTGAGCGTCCTGCAGCTGGAAGATGGCCTAAAGTGGCAGATGGCCCCTGTGAACCTTCTGCAACTGTCAGGTGGCCTGGGCTGGCAGAGGAGGCCCAAGGGGGCTATCTGCAACTTTCAGATGGTCTGGGGATACGGAGAATCCAGGGAGGTTTCTGTGACTGTCAGGTGACCTAGGGTGCCTGAGGGTGCCAGAGAGCCTCCCTACAGCTGCCAGGTACCCTGGGGTAGCAGAGGGTCCTCAGAGGTGTTTTTGCTGCGTCAGATCTCCTGGGGCTGCCAGACAGTCCTGGGGGTTTCCTCCAGCTATCAGGGTTTCCCTTGGATAGTAGGGGGGCCCTGGGTGGCTTCCTCCACCTATTAAGTGGCCTGCAATGGCGGAAAGCCTCAGGAGTATCTTCCTTCAACTGCCAGCTGCTCTGGGGTGGCAGACGGTGCCAGGGAGTCTTCTTGACGTGTCAGGTGCCTTAGATATCAGAGGTCCACAGGAGGTGTCGCGAGTACCTCCTCCCCACCGGCACCCTCTCTCCTCGTACTAAGCAGGACCTTCCAGGAGCTGGGAGAGCCTCGTGACACGTAGTAGAATTTTCAAACCACACCTCTGATCTCCCAAGGTTACTGTGAAAAGTTTTTTTACTTAGTTTTACCAGCGTGCAAGTGAGGGACACATTACACTTTATTCTCTCACTCCCACATCCCACCAAGGGTCCCGAATACCAGTTTGAAGTCAACGGAGCCCGTTTTGCCAATGCTTCCTCTTTCTGCTTTCAGCTGCTGCTCTCCTGCTGCTTCTGCTGCTCTTCTGCTGCTTCTGCTGTTCTCCTCCTCCTTCTGCTGCTCTCCTGGAGCAGGTGCTTCCCTCTGTGAGTCCTGCGAGAAACCCTGTGTTGTTTCCAGGTGCCCCCTTTGCAATTCAAAGAGATCGCCTTTTGTCTGCTTTAGGCGTCGCGGCTGGGTCCTTAAATGGCAGTCCTTGATTGGTCCAGGCCCGTTACCGGTCGGAAAAGGGAGAGAAAGCCACGCTTTCCTCCATTCTCCGTCCCCACGGGCCCACAACCACCTGCCCTCAAATAAAGCCCATCAGTGCCTTCACAAAGTCTCTCCCTTGCTGTTGTTTGCGGGATGACAAGCAGTCACTAGAAAGGCAGCTTGCAGTGGGCTGACCAGAGGAGTAAACCTGCTTCTGATAGGTGGCATAGTGTGGCACAGGTTCCTGGGGGAGTTCCTGAAGCTGTTCGGTGGCTTGGGGTGGAAGAAGGTCCCAGTGTGGATTCCCGGGACTGTCAGGTGGACTTTGATAGCAGAGAGCCCCAGGGGCCATCCCGCATCTGTCAAGTGGCCTGTTGTGGCAGAGACCCCCAGGATGTCTTCCTTCAGCTGTCAGGTGACCTGACATAGGGCACCAAGGAAGCTCCTTACATGTGTCAGGTGGTTTTGGTTTCCAGAGGTCCTCAGTTGGGATTCCTGCTTGTTAGGTGGCATAGTGAGACATAGGTTCCCAGGTGCCTTTCAGTGTCTGTTAGGTGGCATTGAGTTTCAGAGGGTCTCAGAAGCTCTTTCTGTGTCTGTCAGGTGACCTGGAGTAGCAGAGGGCCCCAGGTGGGATTCCCGTAACTGTCAGGTGGCCTAGTTGGCAGAGGATCCCAGGGAGCTTTCTGTGTCCGTTAGGTGCCCTAGGGGTACTTCTCCCAGCTGCCAGGTTCCCTGAAGGGGTTTTAGCCGGGGTGTTTCCTACAGCTGTCAGGGGGCTTGGGGTGGCACAGGATTCCAGGGGTTTTCCTGTTACAGTCAGATGCACTGGTTTTGAAAAGGATCCTGGAGGTCTTCCTGCAGTTGTCAGGTGGCCTGGGCTGGCAGGCCACTCCGGGGGGGTTTCTGCTGCTGTCAGTGCTCTAGTGTGATAGATGGCTCCAGGGTGGTACCTGCAGTAGTCAAGTGACCTAGGACGGCAGGGGGCATCCGGGTGTCTGGAGCTGTTCGTATCCCTGGGGTAGCCGAGTGTTCCAGAGACCTTCTGAAGCTGCCATGTAGCCTCGGATGGCCGAGGGCCACAGCGGATGTCCTACATATATCTGGTTCCCTGGTGTAGTATGCAGTTTACACCTTGCGTTAACGATTTGTTAAACTAAATGCCAAGGGTAGTGTAAATGTCAGGTACCTTTTGGTGGCAGAAAGCCACAGGGAGACTTTCTGCAGGTGTTCAGGTCCCTAACGATCTGGACCCGCACGGGAGTTCCCGACCTAACAGGATAGTGAGCAGCAGCGCCAGGTGTTTTCTCCATCTCTCTGATGCCAAAAGTTAACTGCCAGTCACGGGAAGGGCCTCTGGGGCCCTCTGCCACCACTGGAAACTTGACAAATACAGTAAGCCACTGAGGGGGCCCCTACCACCACAGATCAACTCAGAGCTGCCCCGTGGGGCTTTCTGCAACTGTCAGGTGTCCTAGTGTGGCTGAGGGCTCCTTTCATCCCATTCGCTTTCGGGAGAGTTTACCACACAACTTACCGTCACGGCACTGAGCGGCCCCATGTTCTGCAGGCGGGCCCTTCCATCGGGAGGGGTTTTCATACATCCTTTCATAGGCATGAGGCGTCTCGCCGGTGGTCCAGGCAGATGCACCTAGCCCTCCCGTAGATGTTCCCACGGGAGCGATCCCTCATTAGTACCCCACGTTCTCCATCTGATCCCCATGTTGCCCAGCCTAGAGACTGACCCACTCTATCAGACCCCGTACGGAGGGTTCCTTGGAGCCTCAAGGCCCAAAAGCCTTTGGGAGTCATAGTCTGATGTTCTCTGTGTAGTGGGATCGCCTCTGCCTACCAACCTACCATCCCCGCCATGCACCACGACCTGTCTCGAGGCCGCTGGGAGGCTCGCAGAAGGCGTGGGTAGCCGATATTCAGCCTTGCAAAGGGCAGCTTTGAGCAGCGCTGCGGCCGCGCTGAGTCTCCTAGGGCAGGCCCGAGCTTCCCAGCAGTTCTGGCTACAACCACAATATTGGTTGGTTGATTATTGTGACACAATAATTGTTAACCGTTGACACAATATTTTGACACACTATTTTGACACAATTATTGACACAATATTGTTGACACAATATTGATTCCTATTAGTGTCTATCCCCCCTTGGAGACTGAAAGCTCATTGTGGCCATGGAATGTGTGTATTTTATTGCTGGGGTGTACTCCCTCCCGCAAAAGTTTAGTACAGTGCTCTATGCATAGTATGACCTCAATCAATACGATCAATCGATTGATGGATTGAGTCAAGCACAACACCAAAATTCAGACTTGTGAAACAGAAAGAAAAGTGGTGCAGTCTATAGTGATGGGAAAAGGAAAGCAGCTGGATCTGGTGGACAGAAGTCTAATTCTGGCTCTTGACTTGGTCATCCTGTGGGGACGTCCCCTCTCCGTAAATGACTGATCTATTCACTTTGTTTCCTTCCATCTTTATCTATTTCAATATACTAACATCTGTCTCCCCCTCTAGACTGTGAGCTCACTGTGGGTAGGGATTGTGGCTCTTTATTGTTATATTGTATTCTCCCAAGCTCTGAGGATATTAAGCGCTCAGTCAATGCGAATGAATGAATGAAAGAAGGAATAAATGATTGAATTCTCGAGGCCTCAGTTACTTTATCAGTAAAAGGGAAGGAGAAGACTGTGAGTCTCATGTGGGATAGAAGTGTGTCCAACCAGATTAGCTTGAATGTACACCAGCGCCCAAGATTGTACCTGGTACATAGCAAGAGTTTATGAAGAAATACCAATAGAAGAAAAAACAAAGACACCAGACAACAAAGCAGATGCCAGGACAGCGATTCGAATTGGATGAGTAGAAGGAGGTGTTTTGGATGTGAAGTTTGAGGTGTCGGAGATCTCTAGTATACATAGTCCCCTGGTCCACGGAACTGGACAATGTAGACGGGAAAAGGGAAAAAAAATGTCTATTCCCAGTAGGAGGACGTCCTAGTGAATGACGAAGTACAAAATGACTGAAGGCACCTGTTGAGCGCCGATGTAATACTCCAGAGTTGCCACCAAGGGCAGCTTCCCGGATTCATCTGGTGTTGTCCGGCTCTTCTGGATTCCCTGAGCCCCGCCGCCATCGAAACCACCTCGCACCACCCCCTCGAGAAGCAGTGAAGCGAGTTGGAGAAGGCGCGGTGCTGGGATGTGTCAGATCTGGACCAGGTCACCATTGTGTCACTTTTGTGTTGCGTTGACCATGATCAAGACATTGTCGGAAATCTGTATGCTTCAAGGCTGGCACAACTGTAAACCTTAGGATGAAATACGTGTAACCCTCCTCTTCCACGGGCTGCGAACCCCAATGTTGGGACGCAGGATGCCTCTGCTCGGGCCGTATGTCCCCGACACAGTGATTGGCCAATGGTAATCGCTGAACCAACAACACTGCGAAAACGTGGAGGCCACAGAGGCCAGCTCAGGCACCCATCCAAACGATGCGGCCGCTTTGCGGCGGGAGAGAGGGGTGGCGTGGCGGATCGTAGTCTGACGATCGCTCTTGACTGAGCCGTTTCACCTTCACCTCCCGAAATACCATTCCGATTGTGCCAAGCAACAGGGCCCGAGGCCCTGGAATAGAGCGTGGAAGGGTCCGGGTGGCGTTCTGCAGACAGTTTTTTAGATTGGGATTGATAGTATATTATGATATTTTCCAAGTACTTGCTACCACTTCCCTGTGAGGTTGTAGTGCAAAACACAGATTCCCCAAACCGTGGTCCAAATCGAACTCCTTTCATCCCATTCGCTCATCGGGAGAGGTATACCACACAAGCCAACATTTTGACACTGAGTGGTTCCAGGTACTGAAGCCTGGCCCCTTTCAATCGGGTGGGGTTTTTACACATCCTTTCATTGGCATGAGGCCGCTCCCCCGTTGGTGAAGGGAGCTGCCCTTGGCCCTCCCCAAGATTGTACCCCCGGGAGCGAACCCTCATTAAGTCCCTCGCTTTCTCCATCGGATCCCCATGGAGCCCAGTCCAGGCCCCGATAACAGTCAATCACACCCCTGTCGTGAGGGTTCTGTGGTGGCTTGATAACCAGGGACTTCTGGGAATCGTAGACTGATACGCACTCTGGGCAGCGATCGCCTCCGCCTTCCGAATTACCATCGCCATCGTGCCCCAAGGCCTGGCTCGAGGCCGTTTGCAGTACTGGAAGAAGTCCCTTGTAGTCGATATTTAGCTGGCAAAGGGCGGCGTTGCATAGCGGCTGTTGCCTCGCTGAGCCTTCCCAGGCAACCCCCCAGCCCTCCCCCCACCCAGCATTTCTGTCTGTTACCTCAATGATTTGATTCCTATTTGGGTCTTTCTCTTCTTGGGTGACTGAAAACTCGTTGTGGCCAGGGAATGTGGTCTCTTTTATTGTGGGTTATACTCCGCGAAAGCTGAGTACAGTGCTCTACACACAGAATGCATTCAATCAACACGATTGCGCAATCGATCGATTGGATGGGATGGGAAAGGAAAGTTAGATCTGGTGAAGAGAGCTCTAATTCTGGCACTTGAAGATGTCACCCTGTGGGGCAAGTCTCTCTCTGTTACTGACTGATTCATTTTTTTCTTTCCTTCTTTATCTGTTTCTGTATATTAACTTCTGTCTTCCCCCTCTAGGACTGTGAACTCACTGTGGGCAGGGATTGGATCTGTTATTGTTATAGTGTACTCAAGCCCTGGGGACTGTACTTTTGCATGTCAGTAATCGGCTAATCATTGCGATGGAATGAATGAAGGAAAGGAATTAATGAACTATTTATCGGGGCCTCAGTTACCTCGAACTGTTAAAGGGCAGGTGAAGGACTGTGACTCCCATGTGGGACAGGATTGTATCCAACCAGATTACCTGAATCTACCCCAGTGCTGTGGTCAGTATCTGGCACAGTGGCAAGCGCTTGTGGAAGAAATACCAGTAGAAGAAAAAACAAAGAGACCAATTAAAAAACAGGTGCCTGGGCAGGGTTCGAGTTGGAAGAGAAGGAGGACTGTTTTGGACATCTGTAGTTGGAGGTGTTGCAAGGCGCTAGTGCACATGGTCCCTGGCCCAAGGAACTGGACAATATAAAGAGGAGGAGGAACAAAAATGATTTTTCCCAGTAGGAGGCTGTCGTAGAGGTTGACAAAATACAAAACGACAGAAGCATCGGTTGAATGCTGATGTAATACTCCAGATTTTTCTGGCCCCGGCCGCCTTCTCTGGTATCCCAAAGCGGCGGCGCCATCGAAACAACCTCGTACGATCCTTGAGAAACAGACATGCAAATTGGAAAGGGCGCGGGGCTGGGATGTGGCAGACCTGGGACCTATTCCCGGTTGCAACAGTTATGCTGTGTGACCTTGGCCGAGGCATTTTGGAATCTGTGCCTCAGCTGCCACACCTGTAAACCTGAGGATGAACTACGTGTTAACCCTCTTCCACAGGATGCGAGCCCCGATGTGGGATGCACGCTGCCTCTGCTCAGGTACGGCCCCCACACCCGCGATTGACCAAGAGTAATCGCTGAACCAACAGCACTGCGAGAAAGCGGAGGTGACAGACACCAGCCCAGGTACCCACCCAAATATTGCGGCCGTGTCGCGGTGGGAGGGAGCGTGGCGTGGTGGATCGGGGCACAAAGATCTCCGGGAGTCATAGTCAGACCTTCGCTTATGATTGGCGTTCACCTCCGCCTCCCGAACTACCAATCCTATCATGCCTAGACAGCAGGCGGCGCGGGAGACGCTTGGACAAAACGCTTTCCGATAGGGATTGATAGTAATTATGATATCTTAAAACATTTTCTACCGCTCCCCGTGATGTGTAGCGTACAGAACACTGAGACCCCAAACTCTGTCCAAATCGGGCTCCTTTCAGTCCATTAACCTTTAGGGAGTGTTTACCACGCAACCAACCGTCAAGGCTCTGAGCGACCCCATGAAATAAAGGCCGGCCCCTTAAATAGGGAGGGGTTCTTACACATCCATTCATTGGCACGAGTCCGCTCCCCGCTGGTCCGGGCAGCTACCCTTGGCCTTCCCCAAGATGCTGCCATGGGAGCGAACCCTCATTAATACCCCGCACTCTCCTTCGGATCCCCATGGCGCACAACCCAGGCACCGACACAATCAATCATACCCTGTCCGAAGGGTTAGGTGGAGGTTCGAGACCTAAAAACCTCTGGGAGTCGTCATCTGATGTTCGCTCTGGACAGCGATCGCTTCTGCTGTCCGAACTACCATTCCCCGTCGTGCTCCAGGGATGCGGGGATGGCCGATATTCAGCCTGGCAAAAGGCGGCTTTGGCAGTGCTGCCACCTTGCTGAGCCCCACCTCACAACCCCTGAAGATCTGCTTTCCGCGCCTTCCATGTACCATACATGGCTGCAGCTCTGGCCGCGGTATATTACAGGAGTGCTAGTTCGGTAGGTGGAGGTAAACGCTGTCTAGAAAAAGCATCACATTTCAACGCCCTGCCGTCTCTGCGCCAGGGGGCCTCCACGACCTTTTCCCTCCCTTCGTGACAGAGCCTGATTGGCTGTGTCGGTGACTGTGCTCAATTACGTAAGAACCCTAAGGATAGGGCTGGGAATAATGAGCGTTCACTCTTGTAGGAACATCTTCGTGGAAGACAAAGCCATCCGCATTTGACAGCTCAGAGCTGGCCTCATTCAAATGCAATCATGTGTTATATCCAGTCTCGGGTAAGATGCCCAAAAACAGTATATAGAGCCGCTCATTGCCTTGACTCTTGGTTGTGGGGTAAACTCTCCTGAAGGGAAGGCGATTAAATGAGTTTGATTCTCAGGGAGATTTGGGTCTCCGTGATCTCTATGCGACATCTCATGGAGAGTGGTCACATGAAGCTAACAAATACCATAATTACTATCATATAAACGGGAGAACGCCCTGAAAATCGGCCCCTTCCGCACCTTCCGAGATCACGAAATGGCCGCGAATCCCTACGTGGCATGACCGTATTTGTAATTCGGTAGGCAGAGGTGAACGTTATCTAGAACGTGCATCCACTACAACTCCCAGATGCCTTTGCGCCTCGAGCAGCCGCGCCCCTCTCCCTCTCCTTGTAGCAGGGCTTGACATGGGCGAGGCTTCCCCGAGGCATGATGGGAGTGGTAATTTGGTAGACGGAGGTGGAAGCGATCTAGAACGAGCATCACATTGCAACTCGCGGAAGTCCTTATGACCCGAGCCACCCTGCCACTTTCCCTCTCCTGGTGACAGGGCCAGACCAGGATGGCGGGCCCTCTCACTAGGCATGATGGGAGTGGTAGGTCGGTAGGCAGAGGTGGAACGCAGTCTAGAACGTAGTATCATACTACAACTCCCAGAAGTCTGTTTCCCATCATGCCTCTAGCCACTCTACCGCACCACGCGACAGGGCTTCATTTGCTGTGTCGATGCCTGGGCTCTACTACATAATACCTCTTCGTTCTTGAGGGAGCATACTAGGCAGAGACAAGGCCATCTGCATTTGACAGCTCGGAGTGGGGTTAGCGTTAGGATTAGAGCCGCTCGGTTCCCAGACCCTATCTTGTGTAATAAACTCTCCCGGAAATTAATGGAATTAAATGAGGCCTGATTTTGAGAGAGATTGGGGAGTCGGTGTTCTCCAAGCGACACCTCAAGGGGAGTGGTAACAGGTACCTAACAAATGCCATAATTCCTTTTCATTCTGGAATAGGACAACGCCGTTGAACGCCAACAAGACTTGCGACAAGAAGGCAAATGCCCTGATTAATCTGGCCCTAGGCCGGCCCCTTTGCGAATCTCAGAGCCTGTCGCTATCAGAAGAACCTCGCACCAACCTTCGAGAAGCAGCGAAGCTAGTTGGAAAGGGCGCAGGGCTGGGATGTGGCAGACTCGGGACCCAAGTCCCTGTTGCGACACTTTTGGTGCTGTCTGACATTGACCAAGACAAACCTGGGGATGAACCACGTGTTAACCCTCTTCTACTGACTGTGAGCCCCGATGTGGGGACGCAGGTTGCCCTCTGCTCTGGTCATACGGTCCCCACACCCACAACAGGCCAAGAATAATCACTGAACCAACATCACTGAGAGAAAGGGGGACGGCAGAGGCAAGCCCAGACACCCATCCCAAACAATCTGGCCATATCGCGGTGGAAGGGAGCATGGCATGGCGGGATCGGGGCACAAAGATTTCTGGGAGTCGTAGTCAGACTTTCCCTCTCGACTGGCTTTCAACTCCACCTCCCGAACCACCAGTCCCATCGTGCCCAGAGGTAGGGCCCAAGACTATGGCCAAGAGTGCAGAAGGCGAGGGCGGAGATTATTTAGATTATATTCTGAATGAGAATGATGGTAGTTATGGTATTTTTTAAGTACTTGCTACCGCTCCCTGTGAGGTGTAAGGCACAGAACACAAACGCGAAATCAGATTTGGGCTCCTTTAATCCCAATTGCTCTCGACTACAGCCAACCATCAAGAAACTGAGGGGCTCCATGTACTGGAAAGCTGGACCAATAAATCGGGTGGGGTTTTAACACATCCTTTCATTGGCATGAGGCCGCTCCCTGCTGGTCCACGCACCTACCCTTGGCCTTTCTCAAGAGGTTCCCTTGGGAGGAAACTCTCATTAGTACAGCGTGCTCTCCATCGGATCCCCATAGAGCCCAGCCGAGGGCACCGACCCAGTCAATCAGGTCCTGTCGTGAGGGTTCAGTGGATGTTCGAGGCCCAAAGACTTCTGGGATTCGTCTTCTGATGCTCTCTCTAGACAGTGATCGCCTCCACCTACCGACCTACCATCCATGTTGTGCCCCATGGCCTGTCCCGAGGCTGTTGTGGGGCTCACAGAAGGCGAGGTAGCCGATATTCAGCCTGGCAAAGAGCGGATTTCCGCGGTGCTGCGGTCGCGCTGAGCCTCCCCTGGTAACACCAGCCCCGAAGCACTATCGTTTATAACTGCAATGAACTGGTTCCTATTGTTTCTGTCTCCACCTGGAAGCCCACTGTGGCCAGGGAATGTGCCTCTTTTATTGTTGGGTTGCACTCCCACAAAATCTGAGTACTGTGCTCTACACACAGAATTCACTCAATCTACACGATTGATGGATCTATTGATTGAGTCGAACACAACACCAAAAGGTCAGACTTGTGAGACAGGAAGAAAAGACATATAGTCCACAAGGATGCGAAAGGAAAGCAGCTGAATCTGGTAGAGAGAGCTCCAATTCCGGCCCTTGACTATGTCACCTTAGGGGCAAGTCCCCTCTAGGTAATTGAATAATTGATCATTTTTTTTTTGCTTTGCTTCTTTGTCTATTTCTGTATATTAACGTCTCTTCTTCCCTCTAGGCTGTGAGCTCACTGTGGGTAGGAATTGTGTCCGTTCATTGCAAAGCGTACTCCCCCTTGATCTGAGGACAGTAAGCACACAATCATTGTGAATGAATGAATGAGTGAAGGAAATAAATTACAGGATTTTCGGGCCTCAGTTACCTCATCTGTAAAAGGGAAGGTGAAGACTGCGAGACTCATGTGGGTAGGAGTGTGGCCCGCCAGATTAGCTTGAATATACCCCAGGACCCGCGGGATATTACCTGGCACATAGTAAACGGTTGTGAAGAAATACTAGCAGAAGAAAAAGCAGAGGACCAATAAATGCAGGGTTCGAATTGGAAAAGAAGGAGGACTGCTTTGAACATGTATAAATGGAGGTGTCCGGGGATCCCACTACACATGGTACCTGGCCACAGGAACTGGGACAATGTAGACGGTAGTGGTGACAAAAATGCATTTTCCCAGTGGGAGGACGTCATAGAGGATGACGTCCTGTCTCTCCCTGTTTCAGTCTATACTTCACTTTGCAGCCTGGATTATCCTTCTACAGAAATGCTCTGAGTATATAACTCCCCTCCTCAAAAATCTCCAGCCGTTACCTATCAATTTTCGCATGAAGCAAAAACTCCTCACTATTGGCTTCAAAGCTCTCCATCACTTTGCCCCCTCCTATCTCACCTCCCATCTCTCTTCTGCAGCCCAGCCCTCACAGTCCGCTCCTCTGCCGCTAACCTCCTCACTGTGCCTCGTTCTCGCCTGTCCCGCCGTCGATCCCTGGCTCACGTCCTACCTCCGGCCTGAAATGCCCTCCCTCCTCCATCTGACAATACTAGCTCTCTTCCCCTGTTCAAAGCCCTACTGAGGGATCACCTTCTCCTGGAAGTCTTCCCAGAATAAGACCACCTTTTCTTCTGATCTTACTCCTCTTCACATTGCCCCTACTTCCTCCCTTTGCTCTACTCCTTTCTCTCCCCACAGTACTCGTGTATAGGTGTGCATATTCATTACCCTATCATTTGATTAATGGTAGAGGAATATATCTAAAAATTCTATGTATTTATTTTGATGGTATTGATGCCCATCTACTTTTTTTATTAATGTCTGTCTCCCCCTTCTAGACTGTGAGCCCGTTGTTGGGTAAGGATTGTCTCTATCTATTGCCAAATTGTACTTTCCAAGCGCTTAGTTACAGTGCTGTGCACACAGTTAGCGCCTAACAACTACGATTGAGTGAATGAATGAAATGACCCAGGTCCTCTGATTTCCAGCCCCAGACCTGTCCCACTCCACTGATTTTTTTTTCCTTAGGGGTATTTGTTAAGCTCTGGGGTAGGTTCAAGCTAATAAAACTGGACACAAGTCCCAATCATCATTTTGCAGGTGAGGAAACCGAAGCCAGAAAAAGTGAAGCAATGCGCCTGCGGCCACCCAGCAATTGAGCGGGATTAGCACCCAGGTCCTTCCTGCCTACGGTCGGATCGAGTTAACCGCCCGCGGATGACAGAGGGAAATAGTACCAGGGTGACCGGCTTTCTCCTGATGGAACTGCCGGACAGGCCAGAGCTGCGAATCGCGGCCTTCGATGCCATTCCACTCGGCCACGCTCCTGGCCAACGGTACCCTCCTCCTCGCCCTCGGCGCCCCGACCACCGTCTCCCACACGCCCATGTACTTCTTCCTCGCCAACATGTCGTTGCTGAACGTCTCCCGCTCCACTGACACGGTGCCCAAGATACGGGGCCACGTCACCGGAGACCGGCGATCTCGTTGGCTGGGTGCTCCCTTCAGCTCTATTTCCTGGTGGCCCCGGAGGGGGTGGATGTCTACCCTCCTGGCGGTCACGGCCTCTGACAGTTCGCTTGGCTTCCTCCGCCCCTCTCCTGCTATGCCGCTATGGACGGGAGGGTGTGCTTCGCCCTGGCTGCCGGGTCCTGACCGCCCCCGTTCCTCAACACCCCCCTGCTCGCATCCTTCACCTTCACGCTGACCCTTATCCACTCCAACCGCGTGGACCCAGTACAATTGCGATGTACCTCCGGTGACATCCAATGGCTCATACTCTACCCTAATCCTGCTCAACCTCTCAGCTGCCGTCGATACTGTGGACCACCCCTTCTCCTCAACAAGCTATCCAACCTTGGCTTCACAGACTCCGTCCCTGTCCTGGTTCATCTTTATCTCTCCGGCCGTTCATTCTCAGTCTCCTTTGCAAGTTCCCTCCTCCCCTCCCCATCCCCCTTACTGTAGGGGTTCCTCAAGGGTCAGTTCTTGGTCTCCTTCTGTTCTCGATCTAAACTCACTCCCTTGATGACCTCATTCGCTCCACGGCTTCAATTATCATCTCTACGCTGGATACACCCAAATCTACATCTCTGCCCCTGCTCTCTCTCTCTCCCTCCAGGTTTGCATCTCCTCCTGCCTTCAGGACATCTCCATCTGGATGTCTGCCCGCCACCTAAAACTCAACATGTACAAGACTGAACTCCTTGTCTTCCCTCTCAAACCCTGCCTCTCCCTGACTTTCCCATCACTGTTGACGGCACTACCTCCCTTCCCGTCTCACAAGCCCGCAACCTTGGTGTCATCCTCGACTCCCACTCTCTCGTTCACCCCTCACATCCAGCCGTCACCAAAACTGCCGGTCTCAGCTGCACATACATTGCCAAGATCCGCCCTTTCCTCTCCATTCATACCGCCTACACTGCTCATTAAATCTCTCATCACTATCCCCGTCTGGACTTACGGCATCAGCCTTCTCTCTGATCTCCCATCCTCGTATCTCTCTCCCACTTCAATCCCATACTTCATGCTGCTGCCCGGATTATCTTTGTCCAGAAACGCTCTGGGGCATATTACTCCCCTCCTCAAAAATCTCCAGTGGCCGTACCAACAATCTGCGCATCAGGCAAAAACTCCTCACCCTTGCTTCAAGGCTCTCCATCACCTCGCCCCCTCCTACCTCACCTCCCTTCTCTCCTTCTACAGCTCACCCCCGCACCCTCCGCTCCTCTGCCGCTATCTCACCGTACCTCGTTCTCACCTTGTCCCCGCCGGTCGACCCCCCGGCCCACGTCATCCCCCGGGCCTGGAATGCCCCTCCTCCGCACATCCGCCAAGCTAGCTCTCTTCCTCCGTTCAAAGCCCTGCCTGAAAACTCACCTCCTCCAGGAGGGCCTTCCCAGACTGAGCCCCCCTTCCTCTCCCCTTCAGCCCCCTCCGCATCCCCCGCCTTACCTCCTTCCCCTCCCCACAGCAACTGTATATATGTATATATGTTGGTACGTATTTATTACTCCATTTATTTTATTTGTACATATTTATTCTAATTATTCTATTTTGTTAATATGTTTTGTTTTGTTCTCTGTCTCCCCCTTCTAGACTGTGAGCCCACTGTCGGGTAGGAACCGTCTCCATATGTTGCCAACATGTACATCCCAAGGCCTTAGTACAGTGCTCTGCACACTGTAAGCGCTCAATAAATACGATTGAATGAACGAGTGAAGTGACGGTCCTGTCCCGCTCTGGCTGTGGGCGGGATCGGCGCCTTCTCCATCAGTTTAGGCTCCTACGTCCTCGTAGTGGCCGCCATCCTGAAGAGTCGCTTGGCCAAGGGGAAGCGCCGGGCCTGGTTCACCTGCACCTCCAGCCTGCTGGTCGTCGGCTGCTTCTACGGCCCCGTCATCTTCGGATACATCCGGCCGTCTTCCTGTCACTCCCGGATGCGACACGCTCATGGACATGCTTTTGGGCGTCCTCAAGTCCCTCATCTACAGCCTGAGGGACGAGGAGGTCAAGGGGCCCTCCGGAATTTGCCGAGTCAGAGGCTAGGCCCGCTGTTATCCCCTCGGCACCCATAGGAGCTCTTTGGATTGGACTCCCCCAGGAGCCTGTGCCCTTGGTAAAATGCAAAAGGAGACTAATTCTCCGTCCACGGGGAGCTTACACTCCTCGTAAGCTGTGTGGCGTAGTGGAAAGTTTGCGAAGCTGGGTGTCAGAGGACTTCATTCATTCATTCATTCATTCAGTGAATGATATTTATTGAGCGCTTCCTTTCATTCTTTCATCCATTCAATTGTATTTAATGAGTGCTTACTGTGTGCAGAGCACTGTATGCAAGGTACTGTACTAAGCACTAGGGAGGGTACAATATAACAATAAACAGACCCTTTCCCTGCCCACAACACGGTCTCAGTGGGTTCTTATCTTGTCTCCGCCACTTCCCTGTTGTGTGACCTTGATCTAGTCACTTCACTTCTCTAGACTGTAGCTCTAGGGTGTAGCTCTACACTGTAAGATCGTTGTGGGCACAGAACGTGTCTGTTTATTGTTGCATCGTACTCTCCCAAACACTTAGTTCAGTTTTCTGAACACGATAAGCGCTCAATAAATATGACTGAATGAATTAAATGAACTGTGTCTCAGTTCCTTCATCTGCAAAATGGGGGTACAATAGCTGTTCTCCCTCCTACTTAGACTGTGAGTCCCATGTGAGACCTGATCGTCTTGTGTCTACCCCAGTGTTTAGTACAGTGCTTGGCATATAGTAAGCGCTTTAACAAGTACTCTAATCAGTGAAACAGATCAAAGGGGACTGAGAGCTGGTAGACCCAGACTAAAGAATTAAAGGGACAACTGAATCTGTGAGTTATTTGAATGTCTGTCTCCCTCTGTTGTATTTAAACTTATTGTACTCTCCCAGGTGCTTGGTACAGTGCCTTGCACACAGTCAGTGATCAATAAATACCACTGATTGCTTGCTTGATTGATTGATTGATATACATAAATATATAGACAGATTTAGAGAAACAGTGTGTCCAAGTGGATAGACCACGGGCCTGGAAGTCAGGGGACCTGGATTCTACTCTCAGCTCTACCATTTGCCTGCTGTGTGACCTTGGGCTAGTCACTTCACTTTTCTGTACTCCAGTTACTTTTTCTATGAAATGATGACTCAAATCATATTGCCACTTTTACTTTGACCTGAACGCCAATAGGGGCAGGGACTGTGTTCTATCACAACGCTTAGTGCAGTGCTTGACACAGAGTAAGTACTTAACGAATGTCAGAGTGTTGGTGGTGATGATGATATTAATACTAATACTGCTGTTGATGATATTATGATCATGTGTGGAAATGGAATACTAGCCCTTTCACTTCTCTGTGCCTTAGCTGCCTCATCTGGAAAATGGGGATGAAGACTGTGAGCCCCACGTGGGACAACCTGATTACCTTGTATCTATCCCAGCGCTTAGAACAATTCTTGGAATATAGTGAGCGATTAACAGATATCATAATCATTATTATTATTTTGTGTTTTGCTACTCTTTTATGTACCCTCCCCAGCATTGAGTACAGTGATTAGAACTCAGTAGGTCTGTGATAGAATAAAAACAGCAAAACTGATTTCATGTTAACTTCTTTGGACTGCAAGCCTATTGAGGGCAGGGGACAAGTGTCTTGTACTCTTCCAAGCATTTAGTACAGTACCTAACTCTGGCTAAGTGCTCAATAACTGCCAGTGGTAGATTGATCTCCTGGATCCCCATTGTACTGTAAGCTACTTGAGGGAAGGAAATGTATGAGCTACTATTAATTCAATCGTATTTATTGAGCGCTTGTTTGTGAAGCACTGTATTGAGTGCTATTGTCTTATGTGCTTCAAGAGTTTGAAGCACCACAGTCTAATAGAAAGAACATGGGTCTGGGAGTTAGAGGACCTGGGTTCTTATGCCGGCCCCTCCGCTTGTCTGCTGCGTGACCTCGGGCAAGTCGAAACACTTTTTTCAGCCTCAGCCTCCTCCTTGTAAAATGGGGATTCCATCTCTGTTCTCCCTCCCCTCTACACAGAGAAGCCAGTTATTTCCTCTGTGCCCCAGTTAACTTATCGGTAAAATGGGGATTAAGACCGTGAGCTCAATTTGGGACATGAACTGTTTCCTATCTGATTATCTTGCATTTATGGCAGAGTTTAGTACAGTGCCTGGCACGTGGTAGTTGTTTAACAAATGCCATAAAATAAGCAGAAAATGAAATAGACTGTGAGGCCAGTGTCGGGCAGGGAACGTGTCCGACCTGATTTGGTTGTATCTACCCCTCTGCTTAGCACCAATATCATAATGATGAGGAGGATGATGATAATAATAATAATAAAGTACTTAGTTTAGGGTTAGCACTTAGTAGGTGCTCAATAAATGCCATCAAGTAATCGATTGTGTATTGTGTCTTTGGTAGCTCCAAATAGCACAAATGTGGCTAACACAGAGAGCTTGTGGAGGATTGTGGGGAATATTTGCCACATTTAGGGAAGGTTGAAATCCTGATTCCATGCTTTTTTTTCTAAATGGTATTTGCTGAGTGCTTGCTATGTGCAGGTACTGTTCTAAACTCGGGTAGATACAATTTAATCAGGTTGGAACAGTCCATGTCCCACATAGGGCCCACAGTGAATTTAACAGTCCAGAGGGAAACTAATACTCTCCCAACCCATCAGTACAGTGTTCTATACAGAGAAGAAATTCAATAAATACTATCACCTGATTGATATATATGCTTGTATGTTTATAATTGTTGTATTTATCCTTTTACATATTTACACTTATTCAATTCTTTATTCAACCATTTCATCCTGACACATTTCCTGTTAAATCCTCATTTTTCCTTCTGCTTTTATTCTTTTAAACACTTCTGATCTTTCCTCCCTTTAAATTTTATGCTCTTTGAGGGCAAGGCAGTGTGTCTCTTGATTCTCTTGAACTCTTCTGGGTGCTTAGTACTTACTGCTGAATGCTTAGTACAGTACAAAACTCAACGCTTAGCTCAGTACTATGGATCCAATCGGCTCTGGATAAGCATCGCTGATTGATTGATTGGTTGGGGAAAAACCAGCTGGAAACCAAATTTGTCCTGTATAGAAATTTGATTAATGGCCCCCCTAGTGTGCGAGTACACATGTATGTATGCATGTGTGAAAATTT
Organism: Tachyglossus aculeatus; assembly: GCF_015852505.1. Lineage (NCBI taxonomy): Eukaryota > Metazoa > Chordata > Mammalia > Monotremata > Tachyglossidae > Tachyglossus > Tachyglossus aculeatus. The sequence goes on along the minus strand of NW_024044831.1, from coordinate 5,039,623 downwards.
AGGTAATAATAATGATGGTATATGTTAAGTGCTTACTATGTGCCAAGTACTGGTTCTAACGCTGGGGGAGATACAAGGAAATCAGTTTCTTCCTTGTGGGGCTCACGGTCTTCATCTCCATTTTACAGATGAAGGAACTGAAACATGGAGACGTTAAGTGACTTTTCCCAAAGTCAAACCAGATGACCAAGTGGCAGAGCCGAATTAGAACGCACATCCTCCGACTCCCAAGCCCGTGCTCATTCCACTAAGCCACGGCTGCTTTCCCCGCATAGGTATGCACTTATGTGTCTGCACATGTGTTCATGTATGTGTGAGTGTAGACATGTGCATTCGGAAGTGTGCATGCATATATAGGTACATATGCACACGCATGCATGCCCACATACGTGTTGGCTGTGTGTGTTAGAACATACTGCATTTATATGCTTATATATCTGTGCATATGCACATATGCACAAATTCATTCAATTCATATTTCATTCAATTATATTTCTTTCAATATATTTATTGAGCACTTACTGTGTGGAGAGCACTGTACTAAGCGCTTGGGAGAGGACAATTCAGAAACAGAGACAATCCCTACCCAACAACAGGCTCACAGTCTAGAAGCGGGGAGACAGACATCGAAACAAGTAAACAGGCATCAATAGCATCCATATAAACAAACAGAATTACAGATATATGCAAATCATGTATATAATTCATTCATTCAATCGTATTTATTGAGTGCTTCCTTGTGTGCAGAGCACTGTACTAAGCACTTGGGAAGTACAAGTCGGCAACATATAGAGACGGTCCTTACCCAACAATGGGCTCACAGTCTAGAAGGGGGAGCAGACAATAAAAAAACCCATGTACACAGGTGTCAAAACCGTCAGAATAAATAAAATTATAGCTATAAGCACAGCATTAACAGAATAAAGTAGTAAATATTTTCAAGTAAAATAGAGTACTAAATCTGTACAAATATATAAAAGTGCTGTGGGGAGGGGAAGGAGGAGGAGAGATAAAAGGGGGCTCAGTCTGGGAAGGCCTCCTGGAGGAGGTGAGCTCTCAGTAGGACTTTGAAGGGGGGAAGAGAGCTAGTTTGGCGGATGTGTGGAGGGAGTGCATTCCAGACCATGGGAAGGACATGGACCAGGTGTTGACGGCGGGACAGGCGGGAAAAATGCACAGTGAGGAGGTTGGCGTCAGAGGAGCAAAGGGTGTGGGCTGGGCTGTAGAGGGAGAGAAGGGAGGTGAAGGAGGAGGCGGTGAGGTGATGGAGAGCCCTGAAGCCGAGAGTGAGGAGTTTTGCTTGATTCGTAGGTTGACAGGCAACCACTGACGGTTTTTAAGGAGGGGTGTGATGTGTCCAGTACGTTTCTGTACAAAGATAATCCGGGCAGCAGAGTGAAGTATAGACTGAAGCGGGGAGACACAGGAGGATGGGAGATCAATGCGTATATAATGTATATAATGTATACAAATGTGTGCGAGTGGATGTGTGTATAAGTCACTTCACTTCTCTGTGCCTGAGTGACCTCATCTGTAAAATGGTCATTAAGACAGTGAGCCCCACCAGGAACAACTTGATTACCTGGTAACAACCCCAGCCCTTAGAACAGTGCTTGGCACGTAGTAAGTGCTTAATAAATACCATTATTATTATCATTATCATTATTTGCATATATGTGTGGCTGCATACATACATATGCATATATGTACACCACGAACATATGCATATATGTACACCACACATATATCTGTGTGTGAGTGTGTTTATGTGTGTGTGTTTGAGAGTATGGGGCTGTGCAAGTATGGATATAAATGTAAATGTAGTGCATGTGTTTGTGTTTTCAATAACCTCGTCCATCCCATTTTAACGAAGCTTCGAGGCCTAGATGCGAATCCAACTTGTCAGCTGAGGAAAACTATCCGAAGAGGCTTTGTCTGGGAGCTGAGAGCCCAGAAGACTTTGCTCCAATCAGGTGACAAGCTGGCTGATCTCCCCGGCCGACTCCATCCTCTGCCTTCTCTCTGCTGGGACCATGTCTGGCGTCACTCCTAGGACACAGCAGAGACCGGGGGAGAGGGTGTCAGCTCCTCTGCCTCCCACCTCATCCCTCCCAGTGACCCTTCTTCCCTCCATCCATCCCAGCAGCCCAAGAGCCACCAGAAACATCTCTGTTGCTCTGACTCTGGGCTCTCCTAAGCTAAAACGAGTTCGGTGGAAATTAGCAACCAAGTGTGGCCCACTGCAGGGAGTCTCTCATGGACTCGTTAAAAGTGCAACTCGTGGAGCGCTTCAAAAACGTATTTATTAAGACGCAAGAGGGTGGACTTCCTAACAAGGTCTCAGGGGCCTACCAACTAGAAGGAGCATTCGGAGGAGGCCACCCGGGGCTGAGGGAAATGGAAAAGGAGACAGCAGCTGCCGGAAAAGTTTAGCCCCGCTCCCAAAAGGGAAACAAATTCACACGGAAGCCATGTTCTCACGCAGTAAGGAAAGAGAGGCGGGGGAAACGAACAGCGGATACGAAAGGTGGACTTTATCCTGATTCCTTCTCGGGCCTGCTTCCAGCCTGCCGCTCCAAATTGCTCAGCTCTTTGGACACTGACAGCGCCCCCGGGCCAACAGGAGGGATTTTATTTTCTCCTAGAAGGGATCCCCCACAGCTCAAACCTCAATTGAGAGGTGGGGGAGGAGCATGAGAAGCAGTGTGGCCTTGTTGCTAGAGCTCGGGCCTGAGAGTCGGAAGGACCTGGGTTCTAATTCCACCTCCTCCTGTTGTGTGTTGTGTGACCTTGGGCAAGTCACATCACTGTGCCTCAGATCCCTCATCTGTAAAATGGTGATAAAGAGCTGGTCCAACCTGATTACACTGTATCTACACAAGTGCTAATTACAATGCCTTGTACATAGTAAGTGCTTAACAGTAACTAAGACTACCATCTTTGTTCTGCTATGCTCTCCCAAATGTTTAGTCCAGTGCTCTGCACACAGTAAGCACTCAATAAATTCCATTGACTAATAGTATGACTGACTGAATGTCCTTTATGATATTGTCATATGTGACTTTACAAATGCTAGCCTAGTCTAGGGCCAAAAGACATGAGACATGGGTCGAAAACCGCTACTGCTATTTTTGGTTTTGTGGCTTTTGGAAAGCCCCTTAACTTCTCTGTGCCTCAGTTTCCTCATTGGTAAAATGGGGATACAATACCCGTTTTCCCTCCCTCAGAATATTAGTCCAGGGACTGTGTCCAATCAATTTATCTTGTATCAATCTCAGCACTTACAGCACGGTGCTGGGGTCATAAATAACAGCGTTATAAAAATTGCATAGGCGCATGCACCGAGGAAAGGAAACAAATAAAAGCGTGCAAAGACGTGTTGGAAGGAAAGGTTGGGAATTAATCTGAGAAGTCTTCCTGGAGGAATTTATTTGTGAAGGCTTTGAAATTGAATTAACTGAGTCCAGTTCTCTTCTACGGTGTTAAAGGTATTTATTAAGTGCCCATTTTAGCACTTGGAAAAGTTCAACAGGAAGCAAAGCGCTTAGTATAGGGCTGTTGGCTCAGTGGAAAGAGAACGGTCTTGGGAGTCAGAGGTCATGGGTTCTAATCCAGGCTCTGCTACTTGTCAACTGTGTGACTTTGGACAAGTCACTTAACTTCTCTGTGCCTCAGTTGCCTTATCAGTGAAATGGGGTTTAACACTGAGAGCTCCACGTGCTACATCCTGATTGCCTTGTATCCCCCAGCGCTTACAACAGTGCTTAGGACATAGTAAGGGCTTAACAAACACCATTATTATTATTATTATTATTAATCCCAGCGATTTCAGCTGCATGACCTTGGCCAAGTCACTTCACTGCTCAGAGCCTCATTTTTCTCATCTGTAAAATGGGGATTCAATACCTGTTCTCCCTCTAGACCGTACACTCACTGTGGGCAGGGACTGTGTCTACCACCTCTGTCATATTGTACTCTCCCAAGCGTTCAATAAATGATTCTTTGACTGAAGGATTCTCCCTCCTCCTTAGCCTGTGAGCCCCATGTCAAACAGGAACTGTGCCCAGCTTGAATATCTCAAATTTCTCTCAACGTTTAGTTGAGTGATTGACACAGAGTAAGTGCTTAACAAATACAACTACTGTTATTATTAAGAGACTATTATTAACTAATATTAATAATAAAAACTCATTTATTAAGTTATTATTTTAAAAATCAGCCTCCTCAGCACTTTGGCAATGATAATTTCCCTTGGGTTTCTGTACATGTTAATGTGCCTCTTCGGCTACACCAATCAATCAATAGATCGCATTTACTGAGTGCTTCCTGAGTGCAGAGCACAATGCTAAGAGCTTGGAAGAGTAGAGTATAATAGAGTTGGCAGATATATTCCCCGCCCACGACGAGGTTGGAGTCTAGAGGGACTCACGCGGCAGACAAGGGGTGGAGCCAGGATTCGAACTCAGGTTCTTCTGACTCCCAAGCCTATACTCTATTAAACCACGCTGCTTCCAGCGTTTTGAACAGTGCTCGGCACATAGTAAGAGCTTAACAAATACCATACTTACTGTTCTCACTGCAGCAGGCAATATCCACTTCGAATCTATAATAAACTCAGTGCTGTAGCCTCGATATGCTTTACCCATGCCCTGCTTCTTGTAGACAGGACTTCTTGGGATCAATCAATCCGTCAATTAATCAACCAATCAGTCAATAAATGACCAATAGTGTGGGTTCTAATCCCAACTCCGCCACTTACCAGATGTGTGACCTTGGGCAAGCCACTTAATTTCTCTGTGCCTCAGCTACCTCACCTGTGAAATGGGGATTAAGACAGTGACCTCCACGCGGGACAACCTGATGACCTTGAATCTACCCCAGCCCTTAAAGTAGTACTTGGCACATAGTAAGCGCTTAACAAATACAATCATTATAGAGAAGCAGCATGGCTTAGTGGAAAGAGCACAGGCTTGGGAATCAGAGGTCGAGGGTTCGAATTCCGGCTCTGCCACGTATCGGCTGTGTGACTTTGGGCACGTCACTTAACTTCTCTGTGCCTCAGTTCCCTCAACTGTAAAATGGGTATTAAGACTGTGAGCCTGTAGTAAGACGGTGAGACTGTAGGACTGTGACTACCCCCTTCTCTTCAACACGCTATCTGACCTTGGCTTCACAGACTCCGTCTTCTCCTGGTTCTCCTCTTATCTCTCCGGTCGTTCTTTCTCAGTCTCTTTTGCAGGCTCCTCCTCCCCCTCCCATCCTCTTACTGTGGGGGTTCCCCAAGGTTCAGTGCTTGGTCCCCTTCTGTTCTCAATCTATACGCACTCCCTTGGTGACCTCATTCGCTCCCACGGCTTCAACTATCATCTCTACGCTGATGACACCCAGATCTACGTCTCTGCCCCTGCTCTCTCCCCCTCCCTCCAGGCTCGCATCTCCTCCTGCCTTCAGGACATCTCCATCTGGATGTCTGTCCGCCACCTAAAGCTCAACATGTCGAAGACTGAACTCCTTGTCTTCCCTCCCAAACCTTGCCCTCTCCCTGACTTTCCCATCTCTGTTGACGGCACTACCATCCTTCCCGTGTCACAAGCCCGCAACCTTGGTGTCATCCTCGACTCCGCTCTCTCATTCACCCCTCACATCCAAGCCGTCACCAAAACCTGCCGGTCTCAGCTCCGCAACATTGCCAAGATCCGCCCTTTCCTCTCCATTCATACCGCTACACTGCTCATTAAAGCTCTCATCCTATCCCGTCTGGACTACGGCATCAGCCTTCTCTCTGATCTCCCATCCTCGTGTCTCTCTCCACTTCAATCCATACTTCATGCTGCTGCCCGGATTATCTTTGTCCAGAAACGCTCTGGGCATATTACTCCCCTCCTCAAAAATCTCCAGTGGCTAGCAATCAATCTGCGCATCAGGCAGAAACTCCTCACCCTTGGCTTCAAGGCTCTCCATCACCTCGCCCCCTCCTACCTCACCTCCCTTCTCTCCTTCTACAGCCCACCCCGCACCCTCCGCTCCTCCGCCGCTAATCTCCTCACCGTACCTCGTTCTCACCTGTCCCGCCTTCGACCCCTGGCCCACGTCATCCCCCGGGCCTGGAATGCCCTCCCTCTGCCCATCCACCAAGCTAGCTCTCTTACTCCATTCAAGGCCCTACTGAGAGCTCACCTCCTCCAGGAGGCCTTCCCAGGCTGAGTCCCTTCCTTCCTCTCCCCCTCGTCCCCCTCTCCATCCCCCCCATCTTACCTTCTTCCCTTCCCCACAGCACCTGTGTATATGTATATGTATTTGTACATATTTATTACTCTATTTATTTATTTATTTATTTTACTTGTACATATCTATTCTATTTATCTTATTTTGTTAGTATGTTTGGTTTTGTTCTCTGTCTCCCCCTTTCAGACTGTGAGCCCACTGTTGGGTAGGGACTGTCTCTATGTGTTGCCAATTTGTACTTCCCAAGCGCTTAGTACAGTGCTCTGCACATAGTAAGCGCTCAATAAATACGATTGAATGATTGATTGATTGATTGATTGAGCCCCGCGTGGGACAAACTGATGACCTTGAATCTACCCCAGCGCTTAGAACAGTGCTGGCACATAGTAAGATCTTAACAAATACCATCATTAGTATTATTATAAGGGTCAGCATGTATCTCCATCTTCTTCCATGGACTCAAAGGGATTAGGGTGCGAAAATATTTAGTTGTTTCTTATGATCTTCTATGAAACAACGTGGCCTAGTGGATAGAGCACAGGCCCAGTTTCTAATCCCGGCCCTGCCACTCACCTGCCCTGCGACCTACGACAAATCACTTCAATTCTCTGAGCTTCAGTGAATTCGTCTGTAATATAGTGATTAGGACTGTGAGCTCCATGTGGGACAGGCATCGTGTCCAACCCGATTTGCTTGTATCCACCACAGCGCTTAGTTCAGTGCCTAGCATATAGGAAGTGCTTAACAAGCGCCACTGTTTTGAGTATTATTATTCTCTGGGCCTCAGTAACTTCATTTGTAAAGTGGGGATACAGACTGTGAGCACCAGGTGGGACAGAGACTTTGTATACTCCCCGGTGGTTAGTATGATGTCTGGCAAGTAGTAAGCGCCTAAAAACTACCATCATCAATATTATTATAATTGCAGGAGGGGGCGGTGGAGGAGAGAATCTTGCTTTTCATTGGCGGAAGAAGTACAGAAACAGTGTGGCTTAGTGGATAGAGCCCGGGCCTGGGAGTCAGAAGTATGAGTGTTGTAATCCTAGCTCTGACGCATGTCCGCTGTGTGACCCTGGCCAAGTTACTTCACTTCTCTGGGCCTCGGTTACCTATCTGTAAAATGGGGATTAAGAGCATTAGTCTCATGTGGGACAGGGACTGCGTCCAACCCGATCAACTTGTATCTATCCTGGAATTTAAACAGCGCTCGGCACCCGGTAAGTGCTCAATGGCTACCATAATAATAATGATAATCATTATTGTTATTAACAGCGCTTCAGGGAGGAGAAGAACTTCCGGACGCCTGCCTGGATCTCTGTTGTGGAGGCTGTAGACGATGGGGTTTAGGGTCGGTATGATCACCACCACCTTATCCCTCTCGAAGGATTAGGAGAAGGCGGGACGGATGTAGGTGTAGATGATGAGGGATTAGTAGAGAGAGACCACGAAGAAGTGGGAGGATCAAGTGGAGAAGGTCTTCCCCTTGCCCTCCATTATTGCTCTCCAAGCACCATTGTTAGTGGTAGTAGTGGTAGAACTAGTAATAGTACCAGTAAACTACTTCTATTGTTTCCTCAGTTTCTTTCACTAATCCCAAGTGAACATCGTCCAGGGGCGGTTCCCAGAGCCAGGGACGGTTCTCCAAACAAGGCACGACAGGGAAGAGTGAAGAAGCAGACAACAGCTCTTTCTTTGACCTGGACCATCAGCTCTCCTTCTCCCACCAGCTCTCCCACCCACCTTCCCACCAGTTCTCCTGCTTCATTCCACGGCCAGCTCTTCCTTTCCCCTTCACTGACCTCTTTCCGGTCCCCTTCCCCTCTAGACTGTAAACTCGTTGTGGGTAGGATATGTGACCGTTTATTGTTATATTGTACGCTCCCAAGCACTTAGTGCAGTGCTCTGCACACAGCAACTACTCAATAAATGCAACTGACTGACTGACTACTTCATGAGGTAGGAGTAAGAAAAAGCCCTACATCGCATCCCGGTGAGAGCCCCACACGCTCCTGCTTGTCATGGGACTATGAGCCCCATATGGGACGAGGTATGTGTCCAACTCAATTTGTTCGTATCCACCCTAGAGCTTAGTAAAGTGCCTGACACGTAATAAGCGCTTAGCAAATGCCATTATCATTATTATTAATGGCTCTAACTGTCACATCGTCCCGCTCAGGCCCAATCTCCCCTCAGACTCTCCCATAGTCCTCCTCTCCGGAGACTGGGAACAAGAGTAAGTAAACAGCCAACCAAGAAATCGAGGAAATCCCAGGGAAGAATCCAATTATCCAGCTTCCTCACTGCCCAGTGAGGCCCATCGTGGAAGCAACAGACCCATCCCCAGTAGGGGTATCCCCAATCCTTGCATCTGTACTCCAGAAACTTCTTATCCAAGCTAAACACATCAGTCAGTTACTTTAGCCGGAGTGAGAGGCCATCTCCCTAACAGGTGGGCTCTGTGGTCGATTCCCTCCTCTCAAGTGCTACTCCATCCCCCTGTGCTTCAGACCCCATTCCCTCTCATCTTATGAAATCTCTCGCCCTTTCCCTCCTCCCCTCCTTAACGTCCATCTTCAACCTCTCACTCTCCACTGGTTCCTTCCCCTCTGCCTTCAAAGATGCCCACGTCTCCCCCATCCTAAGAAACCGTCTCTTGACCCCACTTCCCCTTGTAGCTATCGCCCTATCTCCCTCCTACCTTTCCTTTCCAAACTCCTATAATGAGTCATCTACACCCGCTGCCTCGAATTCCTCAACGCCAACTCTCTCATTGACCCCCTCCAATCTGGTTTCCGTCCCCTACACTCCACTGAAACTACCCTCTAGAAGATCATCAGTGACCTCCTTCTTGCCAAATACAACGGCTTCTACTCTATCCTAATCCTCCTCGACCTCTCAGCTGCCATCGACATTGTGGACCACCCCCTTCTCCTCAACACGCTATCCAACCTTGGCTTCACAGACTCTGTCCTCTCCTGGTTCTCCTCATCTCTTCGGCCGTTCATTCTCAGTCTCCTTTGCGGGCTCCTTCTCCACCTCCCATCCCCTAACTGTAGGTGTTCCTCAAGGGTCAGTTCTTGGTCCCCTTCTGTTCTCGATATACACTCACACCCGTGGTGAACTAATTCGCTATTACGGCTTCAACTATCATCTCAACGCTGATGACACTCAAATCTACATCTCTGCCCCTGCTCTCTCACCCTCCCTTCAGGCTCGTGTCTCCTCCTCCTTCAGGACATCTCCATCTGGATGTCTGCCCGCCAACTAAAACTCAATATGTCCAAGACTGACACGTAGTAAGTGCTTAGCAAATGCCATCATCATTATTATTAATGGCTCTAACGGTTTTGCTGGATACAAGCAAATCAGATTGGACGCGGTCTCTGTCCCACATGGGGCTCACAGTCTTAATCCCTATACTGCAGACGAGTTCACTGAGGCTCAGAGAAGTGAAGTGACTTGCCCAAGGTCGCACAGCAGATAAGTGGCGGAGCCAGGATTAGAACTTGGGTCTGTGCTCTATCCACTAGGCCACGCTGCTACATAGAGGGGCATAAGGGACAACTAAATATTTTCCCACCCTAATCCCTTGCAGTCCATGGAAAAGGATGGTGATACATGCTGACCATTATAATAATAATGATGGGATTTCTTGAGCTCTTACTATGTGCCAAGAGCTGTTCTAAGCGCTGGGATGGATACAAGGAAATCAATTTGTCCCCCGTGGTGCTCATAGGTTTAATCCCGATTTTACAGATGAGGTAACCGAGGCACAGATAGGTTAAGAGACTTGCTCAAAGTCACACAGCTGATTAATGGCAGATCCGGGTTTAGAACCCACAAACTCTGACGCCCAAGCTTGTGTTCTTTCCACTGAGCCACGCTGCTTCTCTATAGTCATGGCATCTGTTAAGCGCTTACTGTGTGCCAAGCACTGTTTTAAGGGCTGGGGTAGATTTAAGGACATCAGGTTGTCCCACGTGGGGATCACAGTCTTAATCCCCATTTTACAGGTGAGATAGCTGAGGCACAGATTAATTAAGTGGCTTGCCCAAGGTCATAGAGCTGATAAGTGGCGGAGTTGGGTTAGAACCCACGATTAAGGCTGAACTCCTTATCTTCCCACCCAAACCCTGCCCTCTTCATGACTTCCCCGTCACTGTAGACGGCACTTCCATCCTTCCCGTCTCACAATCCCGCAACCTTGGTGTCATCCTCAACTCCGCTCTCTCGTTCACCCCTCACATCCAATCCGATACCAAAACGTGCCGGTCCCACTTCCGCAACATCGCCAAAATCCGCCCTTTCCTCTCCATTAAAAGCATTACCTTGCTGGTTCAATCTCTCTTTCTATCCCGAATGGATTACTGCATCAGCCTCCTCTCTGATCTCCCATCCTCCTGTCTCTCCCCGCTTCAGTCTATACTTCACGCTGCTACCCGGATCATCTTTGTGCAGAAACGCTGTGGGCATGTTACTCCACTCCTTAAAAATCTCCAGTGGCTACCAGTCAAACTACGCATCAAGCAAATACTCCTCACTCTAGGCCTCAAGGCTCTCCATCACCTCGCCCCCTCTTACCTCATCTCCCTTCTTTCCTTTTACAGCCCAGCTCGCACTCTCCGCTCCTCTGCCGCTAACCTCCTCACTTTACCTCGGTCTCACCTGTCCCACCATCGAACCCCGGCCCACGTCCTCTCTCTGGTCTGGAATGCCCTCGTTCCACACATCCTCCAAGATAGCTCTATTCCTCCCTTCAAAGCCCTACTGAGAGCTCACTTTTTCCAAGAGGCCTTCCCAGACTGAGCCCCCTTTTTCTTGTCCTCCTCCCCATCCCCCCTCCCTACCTCCTTCCCCTCCCCATAGCACCTGTATATATCTTTGTACAGATTTATTACTCTATTAATTTTACTTGTACATATTTACTATTCTATTTATTTTGTTAATGATGTGCATTTAGCTTTAATTCCCTTTGTTCTGACCATTTGACACCTGTCCACATATTTTGTTTTGTTGTCTGTCTCCCCCTTCTAGACTGTAAGCCCGTTGTTGGGTAAGGACCGTCTCTATATGTTGCCAACTTCTAATTCCCAAGCGCTTAGTACAGTGCTCTGCACACAGTAAGTGCTCAATAAATACGATTTAATGGATGAATTCCAGAGGAAGCCGAGTCTCTGATTTATGCTCCATTATTCTCCCGCGGCAGGACCACCTACCTGAAAGAGCTGCCACTGAGGAACAAATGTAATTAGATGCATTTTTTTGTTTTTTAATGATATTTGTTAAGTGCTTACTATGTGCCAGGCACTGCACTAAGCGCTGGGGTAGATGCAAGATAATCAGGTTGGACACAGTCCCTGTCCCACATGGAGATCACAGAGGGAAGAGAGTAATTGAATCCCCATTTTGAAGAAGGAAAGCAGGTGCATAGAGAAGTAAATTTACTTGTACAGATTCACAGAGAAGGCAAGAGGCAGAACTAGAATTAGAACCCAGCCTTCTGATTCCCAGACCCGGAGTTTTCCCACTAGACCACTCTAGGAATGATAATTCCTCCCTCTCGCTAGCTAACAGGGATATTGTAAGGTCAAAGATGGGATGAACAACTTGAAAAGGCTTTGGAAAACAAAATTGCTACATAATACCCATAATAATTGCTATACACTAAATAATATAACAATGACTGCTATGCTGAAAAATGGCACCTATGAAGCACTTACTAGGTGCCAAGTGCTGCAGTAGTTGCAAGATAAAAATGCAATGTTAGAACAAGGCATGAGGGTGGACTAATCTTTTTTTGTGTGAGTGTGGTACGTGTAAAGTGCTTACTATGTACCAGGCATTGTATTATGCGCTGTGGTAGGTTCAGGCTAATCAGTTCGGACACAGTACCTGTCCCACGTGGGGCTCAAACTCTTAATCCTCATTTTACGGATGAAGTAACTGAGACACAAAGAATTGAAATAACGTGCTCAACGTGACGCAGCAGTTACGTGACAGAGCTAGGATTGGTGTTAGAACCCTAATCCTCTGACTCCCAAGCCCAAGCTCTTTCCACCGGGACACACTGTAATCAATCATTAGCATTTACCACGGACAGAGTATGGTGTGCTTGGGAGAACACGAAAGTGTTAGAAGATACGAATCCCTTTCCCCGTCACCCCACTCACACAACTCGGGGAGCTACTGCCAAGTGAGTAATTAGCTCTGTAGCTCCATTTCCCACAGTGCTCTGCACCCGGCAAATTCTCAATATGCACCATAAATTGACTGATTAATCAGCGGACTTGGGGACATATAGCAAGAATCAGTAGGATCTGGGTTCTAATCCCGGTTCCACCACTTGTCTGCTGCCTGACTTTGGGCAGGTCACTTCATTTCTCTGGGCCTCAGTTACCCCATCTGTAAAATGGTGAGATTAAGAATGTGAGCCACATGTGGGACAGGGATTGTGTCCAAACTGATTAGCTCATATCTGCCTCAGCACTTAATTCAGTGCCTGACACAGAGTAAGTGCTTAACAGTGACGAGCCCATGATAAGCTTACAGTCTAGAGGGGAAGACAGACACGAATATAAATAAATAATTAATACATAATTTATAGATTTGTATCTAAATGGTAGGGGGTGCCCAGAGGTCAGAGATCCGAGTGCTTAGACAATGAAGAAGGGAGAAGGAGGTGGGGAAAAGAGGTCTTAATCAGGGAAGGTCTCTTAGAGGAGATGTGCCTTCAGTAAGACTTCTAATGTGGGGAGGGTGGGGATCTGGAAGGGGAGGAAGTTCCAGGTGAGGGAGAAGATGTGGGAAAGGGATTGGCGGCGAGATAGATGAGATCGCATCACAGTGAGTGGCCTGGAGTTAGAGGAGCGTAGTGTGCGCGCTGCTGCGGTAGGAGACCCGTGGGGTGTGATAGGGTGGGGCGAGTTGACTATATGCTTTAAAGTCAATGGTGAGAAGTTTCTGTTTGATGCAGAGGTGGATGGGCAACCACCAAAGGTTCTTGAGGAGTGTGGAAACATGGGACTGAACGTTTTTGTAGAAAAATGATCCAGTCAGCAGAGTGAAGTACAGACTGGAGTGGGGAGAGACAGAAGCAGAGAGTTCAGCGTGGAGGCTGATGTAGGAGTCAAAGCAGGGTCAGTAGGAGGGACCCATGGGCTGACGCTTGGGGGAGGGGGAAGCGGGAAGCTGGAGCGGGGAGATAATGTGGGTCCCGGACTCTGACGTGTAGGCTGGACACTCACAATTCAGCTCTTCAAAGGAGCCCCGTGATAGTCATCCATCTATCCATCTAGCCATTAATCAATCAATCGTACTTATTGATGCGTTCTGTAAACCCGTTGTGGGCAGGGATTTTCTCTATTTGTTGCTGAATTGTTCTTTTAAAGCGCTTAGTACAGTGCTCCGCGCACATTAACCACTCAATAAATACGATTGAAAGAATAAATGCTTGTCACTATTGTGGAAAGCTTTGGGAATCTCGGTCTGCGGCCAAGTGAGGGAGACACACATACATACACATCACCTCGCCCCCTCCTACTTCACCTCCCTTCTTTCCTTCTACAGCCCAGCCTGCACCTTCTGCTCCTCTACTGCTAATCTCACCGTGCCTCGTTCTCGCCTGGCCCACCGTCGACCCCCGGCCCACGTCATCCCCCTGGCCTGGAATGCCCTCCCTCCGCACATCCGCCAAGCTAGCTCACTTCGTCCCTTCAAAGCCTACTGACAGCTCACCTCATCCAGGAGGCCTTCCCAGACTGAACCCACTCCTTCCTCACCCCTCCTCCCGCTCCCCATTCCCCCCGCTTTACCTCTTTCCCCTCCCCACAGCACCTGTATATATGTATATATATTTGTACGTATTTATTACTCTATTTATTTATTTTATTTGTACATATTTATTCTATGTCTTTTATTTTGTTAATATGTTTTGTTTTGTTGTCTGTCTCCCCCTTCTAGACTGTGAGCCCGCTGTTGGGTAGGGACCGTCTCTATATGTTGCAAACATGTACTTCCCAAGCGCTTAGTACAGTGCTCTGCACACAGTAATCTTTCAATAAATACAATTGAATGAATGAATAAATGAATGAATGAATGAATGAAAGAGTTGGTGAACACATTTTCCGCCCACAAGGAATCAATCAATCAATAGATCTGTGGTGTTTCTTGAGCTTACTGTGCGCAGAACACTGTACTCTGCACTTGGAAAGGTCCCATACAACAGAATTGGTAGAGGCACTCCCTGTCCACATCGAGCTTACAGTCTACACGGCACTGTAGCACGGGGGGGAGGAGATGGCGTTGCATCAGTCAAGCAATCAATGGCATTTATTGAGTGCTTACAACGTGCTGAGTGCTGTTCTATCCTTGGGAGAGTATGATACAATACTATTAGCAGGCCCATTCCCTGCCACAATCACTGACTGAATGAATGAAAGGTATTTATTGAGCATTTACTATGTGCAGAACTCTGTACCAATATTTGAGAGAGTACCATACAATAGAATTAGCAGACATGTTCCCTGCCCACAGTCTATCAATCCATCAATCAACGGTATTTACTGAGCAGCGTGGCTTAGTGGAAAGAGCACGGTCCTGGGAGTCAATGGACGTGGATTCTAATCCCGGCTCTGTCACTAATCAGCTGAGTGACTTTGGGCAAGTAACTTCACTTCTCTATGCCTCAGTTACCCCATCTGTAAAATGGGGTTGAAAAGTGTGAGCCTCACATGGGACAATCTGATTACCCTGTATCTGCCCCAGGGCTTAGAACAGTGTTCAGCACATAGTAAGTGCTTAACAAATACCATAGTTATTATTATTATTGAGTGCTTACTATGTGCAGAGAACTCTACTAAGCACTTATTTTCATTCATTCATTTTTTATTCACCTCGCCCCCTTCTACCTCACCATGCTTCTCTCCTTCTACGGCCCAGCCAGCACCCTCCGGTCCTCTGCTGCTAACCTCCTCACTGTGCCTCGTTCTTGCCTGTCCCACCGTCAACCCCCGGACCACGTCCTTCTCTTTACCTGAAATGCCCTTCTTCCACACATCGGACAAACTAGCTCTCTTCCCTTCAAAGCCCTACTGAGATCTCACCTCCTCCAGAAGGCCTTCCCATACTAAGCCCCCTTTTTCCTCTCCTCCTCCCCATCCCCCCACGCCCTACCTCCTTCCCCTCCCCACAGCACTTGTACATATTTGTGCAGATGTATTACTTTATTCATTTTACTTGTACTTATTTACTATTCGATTTTTTTTATTTATGATGTACATGTAGTTATAATTTTATTTGTTCTGATGATTTTGACACCTGTGTACATGTTTTGTTTTGTTGTCTGTCTTCCCCTTCTAGACTGTGAGCCCGTTGTTGAGGAGGGACCGTCTCTAAATGTTGCTGAGTTGTACTTCCCAAGTGCTTAGTAGTCTTCTGCATACATTAAGTGCTCAATAAATACGATTGAATGAATGAATGAATGAATGAATGGTGGAGCTGGGATCAGAACACAGGTCTTCTCATCCGTGCTCTTTCCACTGGGCCTAGCTGCCTCAGTCGAATAGCTGCAATGGTTGTCATGAGTAATAAAACACATTGAATGTGATACTTTTATCTTTCACAAATAGTTCAGAGGGTCAGCGAAATGACACCAAGAAAGGGCAGTGACCGCTGTTCAACAGGTCTGTGGGAAGGACAGTTTCTCTATTCTGCAGGTGCAAACACTGGGGAGACTCTCCTGCCCACCCTCTGCTTTTAAAAGTTTTTATGGTGTTTAATCGCTGACTGAGTGCCAGGCACTGTACTGAGCACCGTGGTACATACAAGCTACATTCATTCATTCATTCATTCAATGGTACATCTGGTTGGACACAGTCCCTGTCCCAAATGGGGCTCACAATCTTAAACCCCATTTTATAGATGAGGTAACTGAGGAAGAGAGATATAAATTGACTTGTCCCAGGTCACACATCAGACAAGTGGCAGAGTTGGGATTAGAACCCATGGCCTTCCAATTCCCTGGCCCGAGCTCTATCCACTAGGCCACGCTGCTTCTGCTCGTCTGGGGATTGGAGATAGAGGAGACTGAGAAGGATAAAGAGAATCAGGGTCGGCATATGAAAAGGAAGAGGATATTGAAGTCAGAAAGGATCAGTTGGATGTGCCATCAAATTAACTTTGTTCCTCTCCTTCTACCAGATTGATCTCGTGCCCATGACCCGATAAGACAGAAGACGTTTGGAGACTGGCCTGGCCTGGAATGCCCTCCCTCCTCAAATCCACCAATCTAGAACACTTCCTCGCTTCAAAGCCTTACTGAATGCTAGCCTCCGCAAGGAGGCCTTCTGAGACTAATCCCCCCTTTTTCTCTGCTCCCTGTCCTCTCCACATTACCCCGACTCGCTCCCTTGGTTCTACCCCCCCTCCCCGCCCCATAGCACTTATGAATATATGTGCGTATTTATATTAAATCTCTGTTTTTATTAATAGTGTGTATGTGCCTATAATTCTATTTATTTATAATGATGCTACTGATGCCTGTTTACTTGTCTTGATGCCTGTCTCGCCCCTTCTAGACTGTGAACCCGTTGTGGGCAGGGATTGTCTCTATTATTTGCGGAACTGTACTTCCCAAGTGCTAGGACAGTGCTCTTCATACAGTAAGCACTCAATAAAAACAATTGAATGAATGAATGAATGAATTCTATTTCTTGAGCGCTTACTGTGTGCAGAGCACTGGACTAAGTGCCATGGAGAGTACAATATGACAATATAACCGACAAATTCCCTGCCCACAACAGGGTTACTGTCTAGAGTCTATAAGCTTACAATCTCCCACATCAACCTCAGCGTTTACAATGTTAGCCCATTGTAAGTTCTGAATAAGTGCAGGAAGTAAGAAAAATAACAAGGGCTTGAGTTCGCCACCACCACACCTTCTGGTCCGTTTCTATCCTAGCAGGGCTCTCTGGCTCCTTGCTCTGACACTAGTCTGCTGCGTGATCTTGGGCAGGTAACGTCACTTATCTGTGCCTCAGTCACCTCACACTACTACTATTACTATTACTAATAATAATGGTATTCGTTAAGCTCTTACTATGTGCCAAGCACTGTTCTAAGCGCTGGGGTAGATACAAGGTATTCAGGTTGTCCCACGTGGGGCTCACAGTCTTAATCCCTATTTAACAGATGAGGTAACTGAGGCACAGAGTAGTTAAATGACTTGCCCAAGGTCACACAGAAGACAATTTCCCACAGGGGCTCACAGTCTAAATAGGAGGGACAACAGGAGAACTGAGGCCCAGAAAAGTGAAGCAACTTGCTTCACCCAGCCACGCACCCAATTTCTGGTCACCTAGCCAGAAATTGGTACAACACCCAGGTCCTTCTGACTCCCAGATTCGGGCCATGCTGCTTTTTGATGCCTAACCCAAGCCATTCCACTAGTCTGAAACGCCTCCCCACTCCAAATCCATCGAGACAATCAATCACATTTATTGAGCGCATACTGTGTGCAGAGCACTGAATTAAGCCCTTGGGAAAGTACAGTATCACACCATAATGGACACATCCCCTGCCCACAGCGAGCTGACAGTCTAGAGGGGGAGACAGACATTTATATAAATAAATGAATTGGGGGTATATACATAAGTGCTGTGGGACTGAGGGTGGGGTGAATAAAGGGAGCAAATCAGGGTGATGCAGAAGAGAGTGGGAGAAGAGGACAGAAGAGCTTATTCAGAGAAGGCCTCTTGGAGGAGACGGGCCTTCAGTAAGGCTTAGATCGGGGGGGGGGCGGTTGTGTAAGATCACAACTCTCTTCATCTCTCCAGTACCCTCCTAATATTATCATTTGTTTCCCTTGAATTTCCGAAGGTGAACACCTTATCCTCCCCACAACCTCTCCTCACTAACTCAATCAATGATATTTACTGAGTACTTACTATGTGCATAGCACTGTACTAAGCGCTTGGGATAGTAGAATACAACAGAACTAGCAGACACGCTCCCTGCCCATAATGAGCTCCCGGCTCAGACGCACCAGCTGAGGCCCTAGCTGAGATTCGCTGGTCTCCCCTGGCTTCGTGTCCCGGCAGTATTCATCTGACCCCTCAGTGTCCCCTGGATTGTCGGCGAGCCTTCTAAAAGGAGGGACCTCTAGTAGCCTTCTAAAAGGGGAGAAACCCCCACCCCCGTTCTGTCTTTCGCAAAGAGCCGAGAGGCTTTCCAGATGGTGACGTCTTCTTTCTTTCCCAGAGCTCCTGGGTCAGCTGTGGGCGATTCTCAAGAGGATACGAGGGCAAAAACTCTTTAGAAGAGTCTGTATGCATCGTGGGATTGGCTCAACGGGGTCGTTCAGGCCCTTGGAGGCTTCTATCAGACAGGAAGGCGTCAAGGCGGCCAGCCCAATCTGTAAACACACTGGTTCCTCCTGATTTCCTGGGTCAGTAGCTTTTGCATTTGTTTTACCTTAATACAGCCCAGTCCACGGACTTCGCTCCTCTCATGCCAGATTACTCACCCTTCCCCGTTCTTGTCTATCGCACCGCCGACCCCTTTCCCAAATCCTGCCCCTGGCTTGGAAATCCCCCGCCATGTAACCAGAACACCACTCTGTTCATCTTTGAAACCTTATTAAGGTCACATCTCTAAAAGGACTTTCCCGAATAAGCCCTCTTATTCCTGGCTCTCTCCCTTCTGCATCATTTTAGCACTTGGATCTGGGACCTTTGGGGGGTCTGATCTTTGCCCCACCCTTACCCCCGTGCATTTCTATATTTATATTTAAATTGCAGACTATTAATTATGCATTTATACTAATGTCTGTCTCCTGCTCTAGGCAGTAGGCTTGTTGTGCGTGGGGAATATGTCCGCCAACTCTGTCATATTGGATTCTCCCAAACACTTACTACAGTGCTCCCTCCCCAACAACCGTTGACCATTGGCTTAAAAGCATCTTTCCAGCTTTGCCAATCTCACCCACGATCTCTTTCCATCCCACCCACCAGCTCTCCCCATCTCACCAACCATCTTTCTCCAACCTACCCACCATCTTTCTCCATCCCACCCACCCACTCCCCCACCTCACACTCTTCACTCCTCTTCCCAAGATGACCTTCCAACTGCATCTAGTTCTTGCCTCCCACCTCTGACCCTCAACCCTTCTCCAGAGCATGCTACTGTTTCCCTAATCCGGAATTCCCTCCCTTCCAGTTCCCTGACATTCAAAGCCGCCCTAAAATCCCACCTCCTCTGAGAAGTTTTCCTGATTAACTCGCCTCACCCCACAATCTAGTCAATATAGCACCTCACTTACTCGTTGTGAGCTCCATTCCTATCCTGAGCACACATGGATCTACTTTCTATCTATCTGTTGTGCATTGCCTTTCACTGCAATTACTTATTTATTTCTTCCTGATCCGTTTTACAACTTCCTGCTATATGCTTCCTTTTTATCCCACTCCCTCTGTTTTTTATGGTATTTCTTAAGCGATTAGTATGTGTCGAGCACTGTTCTAAGTGCTTGGGTAGATACAAGTTAGTTATGTCAGACACAGTCTCTGTTCGACATGGGTTTCACAATCTAAGTATTGAATCCCCATTATACTGTTTAGGAAACTGAGGCAAAGAGAAGTGAAATCACGTGTCCAAGGTCTCCCAGCAGACAGGGGGCAGAGCTCTCAAGTCTGTGATCTTTCCACTAGGCCACCCTGCTTCTCTTCCAGTAAACTGTTAGCTCCTTGGAGACAGGGGTTATGTCTTCCCTTTTTTAATGGTATTCACTAAATGCTTACTATGTGCCAGGCACTGATGTAAGTGCCAGGCACAGATCTACCCTTTCTACTCAGCTAGACTCACTCGCTCCTCTTTCCTTTCCCCGCTCTCGTACCACTAACACACAGCCCTGGATCACTGCCACTGTCCGCCTCCTTCGCTCTTATGCTCGAGCTGCTGAGTGCTGCTGGTGAAAGTCTAAACACCATGCCAACCTCGTTCAATTCAAGTTTATCCTTTTCTACATTAACTCAGCCCTCTCCTCTGCCAGACAAAACTATTTCTCCTCCCTTATTGACACCCATGCCCATCATCCCCGTCAGATCTTCCGTACATTCCACTCCCTTCTCAGGCCCCCAGTTCCACCCCCTCCTCCTTCCCTCACCCCCAACGATCCGGCCTACTACTTCATTAATAAAATTAAATACATCAGGTCTGACTTCGCCAAAGTCATTCCCCCCACTTCTCTAACCCCCCGGCTCTCAACGCTCTCTGCTACTCTCCCATCCTTCCCTGCAGTATCCTCAGAGGGGATTTCCTCCCTCCTCTTAAGTGCTACTCCGGCCACTTGTGCTTCTGACCCCATTCCCTCTCATCTTATGAACACTCTCGCTCCGTCCCTTCTCCCCTCCTTAACTTCCATCTTCAACTGCTCACTCTCCACTGGTTCCTTCACCTCTGCCTTCAAACATGCCCACGTATCTCCCATCCTAAAAAACCCTCTCTTGACCCCACCTCACCTTCTAGTTATAGCCCTATCACCCTCCTACCATTCCTTTCCAAACTCCTTGAACGAGTCGTCTACACGCGCTGCCTCGAATTCCTCAACGCCAACTCTCTCCTCGACCCCCTCCAATCTCCTACATTCCCCTTCCCTCTCTTACATTCCACGGAAACTGCCCTCTCAAAGCTCACCAATGACCTCCTGCTTGCCAATTCCAACGGCTCATACTCTATCCTAATCCTCCTCGACCTCTCAGCTGCCTTCGACACTGTGGACCACCACCTTCTCCTCAGCACACTATCCAACCTTGGCTTCACAGACTCCGTCTTCTCCTAGTTCTCCTCTTATCTCTCCAGTCGTTCATTCTCAGTCTCTTTTGCAGGCTCCTCCTCCCCCTCCCATCCCCTTACTGTAGGGGTTCCTCAAAGGTCAGTTCTTGGTCCCCTTCTGTTCTCGATCTACTCACTCCCTTGGTGACTTCATTCGCTCCCACTGCTTCAGCTCTCATCTCTACGCTGATGACACCCAAATCTACATATCCGCCCCTGCTCTCTCTCACTCCCTCCAGGCTCGCATCTCCTCCTGCCTTCAGGACATCTCCATCTAGATTTCTGCCCTCCACCTAAACCTCAACATGTCCAAGACTGAATTCCTTGTCTTCCCTCCCAAACCCTGCCCTCTTCCTGACTTTTCCATCACTGTTGATGGCACTATCATCCTTCCCGTCTCACAAGCCCGCAACCTTGGTGTCATCCTCGACTCTGCTCTCTCGTTCACCCCTCACATCCAATCCGTCACCAAAACCTGCCAGTCTCACCTCCGCAACATTGCCAAGATCTACCCTTTCATCTCTATGCAAACCGCTACCCTGCTCATTCAAGCTCTCATTCTATTCCGTCTGGATTACTGTATCCGCCTCCTCTCTGATCTCCCATCCTCCTGTCTCTCCCCACTTCAATCCATACTTCACGCTGCTGCCTGGATTGTCTTGGTCCACAATCGCTCTAGGCATGTTACTCCCCTCCTCAAAAAACTCTAGTGGTTACCAATCAACCTACGCATTAGGCAAAAACTCCTCACCCTCGGCTTCAAGGCTCTCCATCACCGCGCCCCCTCCTACCTCACATCCCTTCCCTCCTTCTACAGCACAGCCCGCATCCGCCGCTCCTCTGCCACTAATCTCCTCACCGTGCCTCGTTCTCGCCTGTCCCACCGTCGACCCCCGGCCCACGTCTTCCCCCTGGCCCGGAATGCCCTCCCTCTGCCCATCCGCCAAGCTAGCTCTCTTCCTCCCTTCAAAGCCCTACTGAGAGCTCACCTCCTCCAGGACGCCTTTCTAGACTGAGCCCCCTCCTTCCTCTCCCCCTCCTCCCCCTCCCCATCTCTCCCACCTTACCTCCTTCCCCTCACCACAGCACCTGTATATATGTATATATGTGAGTACGTATATATTACTCTATTTATTTATTTTATTTGTACATATTTATTCTATTTATTTAATTTTGTTAATATGTTTTGTTTTGTTCTCTTTCTCCCCCTTCTAGAGTGTGAGCCCACTGTTGGGTAGAGACCATCTTTATATGTTGACAACTTGTACTTTCCAAGTGCTTAGCACAGTGCTCTGCACACAGTAAGTGCTCAATAAATACGATTGAATGAATGAAAGAATGAATAAGTGCTGCGAAAATTCAAGCTAATCAGGTTGAACATAGTCCTTGTCCCACAGGTGGCTCACAGTCTAAATTCCCATTTCACAGATGAGGTTTCTGAGGCACGGAGAAGTTAACTGACTTGCCCAGGGTCACACAGCATAGAAATGGCAGAGCCGGGATTAGAACCCACTTCCTCTGACTCCCAAGTCTTGTTCCCATTAGGCCATGCTGCTTCCTAATATAAGATATAGTAGAGTATAGATAGATGTTTATATCTCTATCTACACCTATCTCTATATCTATATTTATATCTATCCATCCCTATACCTACTATTCTAGCCTGTCAGCTTCTTATGGATAGCGAACATATCTGCTAATTCTTTTGTATTGTGCTCTCCCAATCGCTTAATACAGTGTTCTGCACAGAGTACGTACTCTTTAAATACTCACCGTGTGACTATCTAGGGTAGATCAAGGACAATGAGATTGCTCACACTCCCTCGTCCACACGGGGATCATTGTCTAGGACTGAGGAAAAGCAGGTATTTTGTCCCCAATCTCCAGATAGGGAAATCAAGGCTTGGTTCAGTTGAAGAACTGGAATTAGAACCCCAGTCTCCTAATTAATCAGTCAATGGAAAATATTAAGTGATAACTAAGTGCAGAGAACAATACCAAGGACTTGGGAGAGTAATAATAATAACTGTGGTATTTGTTAAGTGCTTACTGTTTGCGAAGCACTATACTAAGAGCTGGGATGCAGACAAACAGACAACGTTGGACACAGTCCCTGCCCCACCTGCGGTTCACATCTTCAACACCCATTTTACAGAGGAGGTAACTGAGGTACAAAGCAGTCAAATGACTTGCCCAAGGTCACACAGCAGACGTGTGACGGAGCTGAGATTAGAACTCATGAACGTCTGACTCCTATGCCCCTGATCTATCCACTATGCCAGTTGGTAGACATGTTCCCTGCTCACAAGGTGCTTATGACCTCGATGGGTAGACAGGCATTAAAATTAATTATAGCTCAGCCCGCACACCTCCTCTACGACTAACCTCTTCACTGTGTCACGTTATCACTTGTCCCGCCATCAACCCTTCGCCTATGTCCTACCTCTGCCCTGGAATGCCCTCCTTCCTCACATCTGCTAAACCAGCTCTTTTCCCATATTCAAAGCCCTACTGAGAGCTCACCTCCTCCAGGACACCTTCCCAGACTGAGCCCACTTTTTCCTATGTTCCAGCTTTCCTCTCCATTGCCCCTATTCCCTCCCTCCTCTATACCCCCTTCTCCACACCACAGCACGTTTGTATATGTGTATCATATTTATTATTTAATTTATTTTGTTAATGATGTGTATATATCTATAATTCTGTTTATTTATTTTGATGTTTTTGATGCCTATCTACTTGTTTTGTTTTGTTGTCTGTCTCCCCCCTTGTAGACTGTGAGCTTGTTGTAGGGTAGGGATTGTCTCTATCTGTTGCCGAATTGTACTTTCCAAGCAACTAGTCCAGTGCTCAGCACACAGTAAGTGCTCACTAAATACAATTGAATGAATGAATTAATTAATTAATTACAGAGATGGACATAAGTGTTGTGGGCTGAGGGTGGGGTAAAAAAATCAAGTGCTGAAAGGGGACAGATCCAGGTTCACAGTT
The DNA here is from genome assembly GCF_015852505.1 of Tachyglossus aculeatus. Classification (NCBI taxonomy): domain Eukaryota; kingdom Metazoa; phylum Chordata; class Mammalia; order Monotremata; family Tachyglossidae; genus Tachyglossus; species Tachyglossus aculeatus. The sequence goes on along the minus strand of NW_024044831.1, from coordinate 5,015,581 downwards.
GATGCAGTGGGAGAAAGAGTAAGGGAAAGAAGGACTTAGTCTGGGAAGGCCTCTTGGAGGAGTTGGGATTTTATACTTGGGGAATGTTGGTGAGAAGGAGAGGGGAAGGAGGTGGTGTCATAGGGAGTGAGAACCTGGGAGCTGGAGACTGGACATATCCCTGAATAATCCATAGGGTATTGTGGAGGACCAAGGAGAGGAAGCAGATGGCCGAGACCAAGAGTGAACCCCAGATAAGACTAGGAAGAAGGTTTGGAGACAGAAAGTAGTGACCGTAGTGAGGCTGACTGGAGTTTCTCCATTTGAGACACACGTTAGTGTGACAGGTCACATGTTCCCCATGGGGCGGTCGCGTGGGGTAGGGCTGCTACCCTGCTCATGGGGCCAGACCCCAGAAATGCCGGCCCCTAGGGAAGCCAACCCTTAACAGGACATAATGAGTCCCCCTCAGCCCAGCGAATGGCTAGTTTCCTAGGAGGAATCCGTCAGGAGTGGCGGGGAGTTTTTCCAGAAAGGCCCGGCCTCGCCAAGAGACTGTCACCTTCCGAGCAGTAAGGAAGAAGATCCAGGACCCTTGACATCTCTCGGAGCCCCTCCTGTGGCAGACGTCTGGGAGTGGATGGGACAGGGGTGGGTGAAGGACAGCAGATACCAGGGCCCGCTCACCCCCGACTGACCGGTGAGTCTGGGCCCGGGAGAACACAGATGGGAAGTAGTTCATAGGGGGACCTTCAGTTACAGAGAACGAGAGAATGATCACCCCATCTCCACACCTCTGCATGCATAACACATTTCTCTACCCACGGTGTCTGTATCTCTCTTCATCCTCCCCATCTCCTGGGTTGGTGGCTGGAATGGACGCGGTTTGATGATAGAAAAATCTTCCGAGAAGTATCCATATCCCTTGACAGAGCTGGTTATTTCTGCTAAACATTGGCGTTTATTGAGGCACTACGATGTGCAGAGCACTGTACAACAAGCTCTGAAAGAAAAGATTGGGTAAGTCCTCGTTCCAAACAGGGGCTCAAAATCTCAAAACAAGGGGTGAAAGGGAATCCTACATGTATCTGATTCTTCTTGTTCCTGCTTGGGTGGTGGAAGGCAGAGTGGAACTAGGTGAGTTTGGGGCAATTATGTCAGTTTGGACTCCATACTGGATGGGGTTTCTTGGATAATTATAATAAGAATAATGATAATAATAATAATAGTGGTATTTGTTAAGTACTTACCATGTGCCAGGCACTGTACTGAGCGCTGGGATGGATACAAGAAAATCGGGTTTGAAACAGACTCTGTCCCAGGTGGGGCTCACAATCTAAATCCCATTTTACAGGTGAGGGAAATGCGAACAGAGAAGTGAGGTCAGTTGCCCAAGATCACACAGCGGACAAGTGGCAAAGCTGGGATTAGAACCCAGGTTATTTTGAATCACAGGTCTGTGTTCTATCCATTAGGCCATGCTGCTTCAGTAATCCAGAAAATATCGCTAACACAGGAATATAAGACAAGAACCTGGAGTTGACTCTTTATTCGGGACCTCCCGATTTTCAGCTGGTGTTCTGTTCTGATTCCCTTCTGATTCCCTTCTGGTCTGATTCCGTCGTCTAAAGTTCATTTTTATTTTCAGATCTCAGCCTTCCTCTGCCACGGCCTCTGTCACTACTTCTCACAGCTCTGAAGCGATTCTGGGTTCCGAAGTGCCTGAGAGAGGAACTTTGGCTCTTTCATTCATTCGATCGTATTTATTGAGCCCTTACTGTACGCAAAACACTGTACTATGGCTCTAAAACCTCATTGGGTGTGTGAGGAGGAAGGCTTTTTTTAATGGTATTTGCTAAGCAGGTTTTGTGTGTCAGGCACTGTATTAAGCGCTGGCATATATACAAGATATAGAAACAGTCTTTCTTCCCCCTAGGGCTCACGGTCTTAAACCCTATTTTAGAGATGAGGTAACTGAGACATAGAGAAGTGATGAGATTTGCCTGAGGTCACACAGCAGAAAGGTGGTGGAGCTGGAAATAGCACCCAGGTCCTCTGAGTCCCAGGACCATGCTCTTTCCACTACGCTTTGCTGCTTGTCCATTTGGGAAAGGAATGTTGTCTTGTAGTCTGTAGACGCTTAGTAAAATGTTCTGCACACAGTGTACACTAAATAAATATCTTTGATTGCTAGAAGTCACTAATTCCTTCAATTTCTTCATTGAGAGCTGTATGCAAAGCACTTTTCCTTCATCTGCGTATCTGTTAGTAGTTCCTGTCACCCCGACCAGATTCTAAACTGCTCCTGTTCCCGGTAGATGGTCGCAGAAACCTCCAGAAAATGTTCAATGTCACCAAGGCGACGGAAGTCCTGCGCCTGGGATTCTCAGAGGTCCGGGAGCTGCAGCTGGTCCACGCCACACTGTTCCTTCTGGTCTACCTGGGGGCCCTGATGGGGAATCTCCTCATTGTCACCGTCACCGCCCTCGACCGGTGCCTCCACGCCCCATTTACATCTTTCTCAGGAAACCATCGGTCCTCGACCTCTGCTACATCTCCGTCACTGTCCCAAAGTCCATCCACAGCTCCCTGACCGACCATAGATCCATTTCCTTCCTGGGCTGTGCCACCCAGGTCTTCCCGGTGGTTCTGGTTGCCGGTACAGAGGTGTTCCTCCTCACGGCGATATCCTACGACCACTATGCCGCTATCTGTCTCCCCCTGTGCTACAAGGTCATCATGGACCAAGGGGCCTGTGGGAAGATGGCGGCCGCCTCATGGCTCGGCAGGGGGCTATTTTCAGTGACGTCAAGCTCGCGGACATCCTCCCCACCCTTCTGCGGGCCCTTCCTGATCCCACTGTTCTTCTGTGATATCTCTTCCGTGATCCGACTCTCCTGCCCGAAACACATCTCGTCATCGATGTGATCGTAGTCACCGGGCCCCTTTTGGGCCTCTCCTGCTTTGTCTCCGTCGTCGACTCGTACATGCGCATCTTCCGGGCCGTGCTGAGGATACTTGACTCCGAGGGCCTTCTCCACCTGCGTGCCTCACATTGCCGTCACGACCCTGTTTTTCACCACGGCTTCCTTCTATACCTTACATCCACCTTCATACTCCTCCTCAGCTCTGGACCTGCTAGTATCTGTGTTCTACACGGTGGTGCCCCCTGCCCTGAACCCCCTCATCTAGAGCATTAGGAACCGGGACGTGAAGGCCACTCTGGGGAGGATCCTAGTTGGAAGTCCTTTCACCCGGGGTAGAAAGTTCCAAATGATGCCTTGATCCATTCGCTTCTCTCTCCTTGGCAAGGCTCATCTATCTAGAGAAGCAGCGTTTCCTAGTGTAAAGAGCACGGGCCTGGGAAACAGAGGACCTGGGTTCTAATACCGGCTCTGCCAAGTGTCCACTGTGTGACCTTGGCCAAGTCATTTACCTTCTTGGCTGTTCAGTTACTCCACCTATAAAATGGGGATTAAATCCTACTCCCTCTTATTTAGACTGTCATTGGGACCGGAATTGTGTCCAACTCCATTATCTTGTATCTACTGCAGCACTTAGTACAGTCCATGGCATACTATAAGCTCTTAACCAATACTATTATTATTATTACCCCCATCTTTCAGGGTGCCCTTTTGGATTGGTCATTTTTCTTCTCTCACCCGTACAGGCAGGATCACGTGTGCTAAGCGCTTAGTGGTGCTCTGACCACTGTAAGTACTCAATAAATATAATTGAATGAAATGATCAATCAGTGAAATATATTTATTGAACACTTACTGTGTCTGTGTACTGTATTAAGCACTTGGGAGAATACATTATGACAGACACATTCCTTCCCAAAGCTAAATTACAGTCTACACAGGGAAACATACATTAATATCAATCAATATATTACAGATAAATCCATATGTGTTCTGGGACTGGGCGGGTGAAAAAGGGAGCAAATATGGGTGATGCAGAAAGGGATGGGAGAAAAAGGAATGAGGGCTTAGCCGGGGAGGCCTCTTAGAGGAGATGTGCCTTACATATAGCAGTGCATCCTCCTTGACCTCTCAGCAGCCTTCGACACTGTGGACCACCCCCTTCTCCTCAACACGCTATCCAACTTTGGCTTCACAGACTCCGTCCTCTCCTGGTTCTCCTCTTATCTCTCCGGCCGTTCATTCTCAGTCTCTTTTGCAGGTTCCTCCTCCACCTACCATCCCCTTACTGTAGGGGTTCCTCAAGGGTCAGTTCTTGGTCTCCTTGTGTTCTCGATCTACGCTCACTCACTTGGTGACCTCGTTCGCTCCCACGGCTTCAACTATCATCTATCAGCGTAGAGATACGCGGATGACACCCAAATCTACATCTCTGCCCCTGCTCACTCTCCCTCCCTCCAGGCTCACATCTCCTCCTGCATTCAGAACATCTCCATCTGGATGTCTGCCCGCCACCTAAAACTCAACATGTTCAAGACTGAACTCATTGTCTTCCCTCCCAAACCCTGACGTCTCCCTGACTTTCCCAACACTGTGGACGGCACTACCATCTTTCCAGTCTCACAAGGCTCGCAACCCTGAGTGTCATCCTCGACTCCGCTCGTCGTCATTCAAACCCTCACAGTCCATGACGTCAACCAAAACCTGCCAGTCTCACCTCCAACGACATTGCCAAGATCTGCCCTTTCCCTCTCTCCGTCCAAATTCGGTACTATTCTGTGTTCAAGCTCTCATCTTATGCCCGTCTGGGTTACTTATATCAGCCCTCCGCTCCGATCTTCCCATCACTACTTGTATCTCCCCACTTCTATCCATACTTCACGCCGCTGGCCCGGATTGCCTTTGTGTCAGTAGACGCTCTGAGCATGTTACTCCCCCTCCGGTCAAAAATCTCCAGAGGTTTCCAATCAACCTACGCATCAGGCAAAAGACTCCTCACCCCTCGGCGCCTCAAGGCTCCTCCATCACCTCGCACACTCCTACCTCACCTCCCTTCTTTCCTTCTTACAGCCAAGTCCGCACCCACCTCTCCTCTGCTGCTATTCCCTCACCGTGCCTCGGTCTCGCCTGTCCCGCCGTCGATCCCTGACCCACGTCATCCTCCTGGCCTGGAATGCCCTCCCTCCACACCTCCGCCATGCTAGCTCTCTTCCTCCCTTCAAGGCCCTACTGAGAGCTCACCTACTCCAGGAGGCCTTCCCAGACTGATTCCCCTCCTTCCTCTCCCCCTCTTCCCCCTCCCTATTGCCCCCTTACCTCCTTCCCCTCCCCACAGCACCTGTATATATGTATATATGTTTGTAGGTATTTATTACTCTATTTATTTATTTGTTTTATTTGTACATATTTATTCTATTTATTTTATTTTGTTAACATGTTTTCTTTTGTTCTCTGCCTCCTCCTTCTAGACTGTGAGCCCACTGTTGGGTAGGGACCGTCTCTATATGTTGCCAACTTGTACTTCCCAAGCGCTTAGTACAGTGCTCTGCACACAGTAACCGCTCAATAAATACGATTGAATGAAAGTTGTAGTTAGGTGAGCAAGGGTGAGAATTGAGTGCCTCAATGATAAGACAGCCTGATAGGTTGTCATGACGATGAGTTTGTGAGTCAGGGAAAGAGTCTATGAAACAGTATCATAGTAATAATAATAAGAAGAATAATGGTATTTGTTAAGCGCTTACTATGTGCCAAGCACTGTTCCAAGTACTGGGGTGGATACAAGATAATCAGGATGTTCCAAGTGGGGTTCACAATCTTAATACCCATTTTACAGAAGAGGTAACTGAGGCACAGAGAAGTTAAGTAGCTTGCCCAAGGCCATACAGCAGACTAGTGGTGGAGCCGGGATTAGGACCTACGTCTTCTCACTCCCAAGCCCATGCTCTTGCCACTAAGCCACGGTTTCCCTACAGCTAAGTGGATGTGCATATCTGACTCCAGTCTTGATCTTGAAAGTCAGGTATAAAGAACCCCGAGAGAGAGAGCTGGAAGTCTGTATCTACCTGCAATTGGATGTCCTTTAAGCAACCCAAATTCTCACGGCAACGAAGAAGTTAATTCTGGGTGACCTTGGACAAGTCATCTCACTTCTCTGTGCTTCAGTTACCTCATCTGTAAATGGGGATGAAGAGTGTGAACTCTTAGTGGATAGGGACTTTGTCCAAACAAATTCACTTGTATGTATCCTGTTGCTTGAACAGTGCTTGGCACATAGTAAGCGCTAAGAAGAATGATAATAATAATGATAATAATAATCATAATTACAATAAACGGATGCAGGAGGGGCAGAATGGCTGGTGGAGAACAGTGGATGGATCTGTGGGTAGGAGGGTGGGGAGAAGTGAGGGGTGCGGCAGTCGAACGAAGGAGCATAATTTTAGAGACGGTAGGGAGGTTAGTGAGTGGGATCAGGATGGGGAGGGTTAAAGTTAGCTCTGGAGGAGGGAGGACTGGTACATCCAAACCATCTTAAAATGGCCAACTCACAGCTGTGAAGCGGATGACGCCAGTGGGTCACTGACAAAAAACAAGATGGACACCTCAGTGTCATCTCCGCAGTTATTCTGGAGGATTTCACTTAGCAGCGCACGCCAGTGTGATGCGTCACAGGGTCTCCGTTGGGGCAGCCACATGGGGCAGGGCCACTACACAATCCAAAGTCCCCAAGGTTCCCAGGGGCGCCGGACTCCCGGAAAGCCAGGCCCAAGCAGGAAATAATGAGGCCTCTCAGCCCAAGATGTGACCCGTCCTCCGGGGGGGAGTCCCGCGGGAGAGGCAGGGAGCTTTTCCAGAAAGGCCCGGCTTCAGTGAGAGCCCGATACACTCTAAGCAGGAGGCCAGAGCAGCCAGGACCCCTTACACCTCCCGGCGATTCTCCTGCAGCCGACGTCCGGGGGATGGGACAGGGGATGGTGAAGGAAAACAGAGACCAGAGCCCGCTCATTCCAGTCTAACTTGTGAGTCTGGGCCGAGGAGAACACGGAGCGGTTGGGGTCTTACAGGGGAGCCGGTGGTGACAGAGAACTAGAATCTCCTCACGTCTCCATACGTAAAACCGATCTCTCTCCACGGCATCTCCATGGCTCTCTATCCCCTGGATCTACTGGGTGGGTGACGGGGATGGACGGGGATGGATCGGTGACAAACGTTCTGGGTGGCCAATCGATCACATTTATTGAACACCTAATGTGTGGAGAGCACAGTACTAAGTGCTTGGGAGAGTAAAATATAAGATTGGCAGACATATTCACTACTCGTAAGGAGCTGACAGTCTAGAATGGGAGGCAAACATTACTAAACATATATAAATTATGGATCTATACATAAGTGCTGTGGGATCGCGAGAGCGGCGAATAAAGGGGGGAAATTCAAGTGAAGGGTGACACGGAAGGGAGTGGAAGAAGAGGAAATCAGGATTTGGTCAGGGAAGGCCTTTTGAACGAGATGTGATTTTAATAAAGCTGTGAAGGTGGGAATAGTGAACGTCTTTCCGATGTGAAGAGGGAGGACATTCCAGGCAAGAGACAAGATGTGGACGAGAGGTGGTTGGCGGGAGTGACGAGATGGACGTACAGTGAATAGGTTGGCATTAGAGGAGCAAAGTATGCTGGCTGGCTTGTGATAGGAGAGTAGCTAGGTGAGATGGGAGGGAGTGAGGTGACTGAGTGCTTTAAATATGATGTTGAGGAGTTCCTATTTCATAATAATAATAATCATGGCATTTAGTAAGCACTTACTATGTGCAAAGAACTGTTTTAAGCGCTAGGGAGCTAACAAGGTGATCAGGTTGTCCCACAGGGGGCTCACAGTCTTAATTCCCATTTTACAGTTGAGGTATCTGAGACACAGAGAAGTTAGGTGACTTGCCCAAGGTCACACAGCTGACAATTGGAGGAGCCGGGATTTGAACCCATGACCTCTGACTCCAAAGCCCGTGCTCTATGTACTGAGCCACGCTGCTTCTCTCTGAGCCACGTTATTTGATGCAGAGGTGGATGGACAACCACTGGAAGTTTTTAAGGAATGGGGTGACACGGTCAGAGCTGGTAATGCCTGCGACTCAGTCGTGTTTAACCAAGCACCCACTGTCTGAAGAGCACTGTGGTCAGTTCTGAGGAAGAGAACAATGATGGCTACATTAGACATTGTCCGTTGAGAGGGCATTCACTGACAACTGGATGAGGGTTAAGCTCACATGGGAGATAAAAGGCTCTCCTACCCCAGATTTGCCATAAAACAGGAGGCTACATCTGGCGAGAGATAATTCATTTCGTTGCGCTCAGCACATCGCTCTGCACATATTAAGTGATCAACATATTTGATCGGTTGATTGGTTTTGGTTTCCTTCTGCCTGAAGGCTGAAGGTTAAGAGGGGCAGCTTCTCATGGTCACCTAGGTCACACATTTGGCTCATCTAAAACCAACCTACTGTCTGTAATTTGGTCTCATCTATCCCACTACTGACCCCTAGGCAATGCCCTTCCAGTGGTCTGGAACTCCCTCCCTCTTCAGATAATAATAATAATAATGATAATTGCATTTGATAGCACTGTTTTAAGCTCTGGGGTAGATACAAGTTTATCAAGTTGGACACAGACCCTGTTCCACATGGGCTCATGGGCTTAATCCCCAATTTATAGATGGGAAAACTAAGTCACAGAGAAGTGAAGTGATTTGCACAAGGTCAAACAGCAGGCAAGAGGCATAAAAAGTACTGGAACCCAGGTCCTTCTGATTCTAAGGCCCTTCCTCTTTCCACTAGGCCGTGCTGTCTACTCTGACAGACCATGGCTTTCCCCACTTTCATAGACTTAGTAAAATCACATCTCCATGAAGAGGCCTTCCCCGATTAAGACCTCACTTTCCCTACTTCCTCTCCCTTCTACCTTGCCCTTGCACTGGGATTTGCACCCTTTAGTTTCCCCACCCTCATCCCCACAACATTTATCTACATACTTGAAACGTATTTATGTCTCTTCCCCTAGCCTGCAAGCTCCTCGTGGGCAGCGAATATGCCTGCCAACTCTGCTAAATTACACTCTCCCAATCGCTTAGTATAGTGCTCTGCACGAAGTAAGTGCTCAATAAATACAATTGATGGATTGATTTAACTGTCATTGTCTGTTGTGGTTCTGAAATAACTTCCTCCTCGTTGTTTATGTAGGTGGTCTCAGCAATCCTCGGTCAACCTCACGGCAGTGAGCGAATTCCTCCTGCTGGGTTTCCCGGAGGTCCGGGAGCTGCAGCTGGTCCATGACACGCTGTTCTTCCTGGTCTACCTGGTGGCCCTGACGGGAAATCTCCTCATCGTTGCCATCACCGCCCTCGACCGGCGCCTCCACACCCCAGTGTATTTCTTCCTCAGGAACTTGTCTGTCCTCGACCTCTGCTACATCTCCGTCACTGTCCCCAAAACCATCCTCAACACCCTAACCGACCGTAGAGAAATCTCCTTCTTGGGATGTTTGTTCCAGGTTTTCTTCGTGATTCTGTTTGCCAGGATAGAGTTCTCCATGCTCACGGATATGTCCTACGACTGGTACTTGGCCTTCTGTAGTGCTCTGTACAACGAGGTCATCATGAACCCCAGGACCTGCCTTGAGATGGATGTCGGTTCCTGGCTTATCGGGGGAATGTAGGAGTCTTTGGTTCAGCTGCCACATTCTCCCTGCCTTTATGCAGGTCCCATGTGATTGCACAGTTTTTCTGCGACGTCCCGTCTGTCATAAGACTCTCTTGCTCTAAAACGCATGCAGCCTTCAAGGTGGTTTTAGCCACTGGTGCATGTTTCATTGTTTTCTGCTTCTTCTACATCGTGGTCTCGTATGCGCGCATCTTCCAGGCCATGCTGAGGATGCCGGCCGCCGAGGGCCGGGCCAAAGTCCTCTCCATCTGCCTGTCCCACCTCGTCGTTGTCACCGTTTTTTTTCTCCACGGCCGCCTTCTCCCACTTAAAACCGACTTCCATCTCCTCCTTCAGCCTGGACCTGCTGGTGTCCGTGTTCTACACCGTGGTGCCCCCAACCTTGAACCCCCTCATCTACAGCCTGAGGAACCCGGACGTGAAGATGGCGCCGGGGAGAGTCCTGGTTGGGAATCTTTTCCCCAGAGATAGAAAATTTCACTTCTCGCTCTGACCGTAGACGGACTTGACTTAATTGATTGACTTGATTGACTCTAGACAGCCTTGAGCAGCCTGCAAAGATCTGAGATATTTGTCGTTAGAGATTGTTTCTGACTGCACGCTGCCTATTATCGATGGCTTTAACTATTTTGGTAGAAGATTTTTTATCCAGCTATTCTTGACTGGTACTTAAATCTAGTTCCCATTCCTGGGGTTGGATCCCTACACTTGGATTCACCCCCTTTATTCACCACCAGCACAGGTTAGAGCACGGGCCTGGGAGTCAGAAAGACCTGGGTTCTAATCCTGGACCTGCCACTTATCTGCTGTGTGACCTTGGGGAAGTCACTTCATTTTTCTGGGCTTCAGTTCCCTCATCTGTAAGTGGGGATTAATACTGTGGGCCTCATGTGTCCGGCCTGATTAGCTTGTATCTACTCCAGTGGTTAATACAGTGCCTGGTACAAAGTAAGTGCTTTATAAATAATAAATACAGAAGGGTGTTTTAGACTTAATTTTGATCCTCACATCTGCCCCAGAAGCCAGGTGCAAGGGTACAGGTTGAATTTTTCCAACCACGTAGTGCTCTCAGTTGTCACTCAATAAATACCAGTATGATTTCTCCTCCTACTATTACTGTTGCTACTATTATTATTTGTTGTATAAAATACTTCAATATTTAACTACTGATTCAATCAGTATATCAAATTGAAATAAAAACAGAAGGCCAAGATACATTCTTTGCACACAAGAAGCTTACACTATTCAAGAATCTTGTAGGTGCCTGTAACACAGAGTCATTCAGTGTCAAAACTGGAATGAATCTTGGGGTCCTTTTCTCTTTTTTGCCAAGTCGATCTGAATATTGGATTCAGCCATGACTAACCAAATGGGCTAGAGTGCCTATTCCCCCTACCACGATATATTTCCAATCCCTAGAGTTGAAAAGTAAAACTATTATTAATCACGGAAAGAGAGTGATGCGTCCGTTTAGGTTGTTATAGGAAGGAGTACCAGAGTAGGAACCACGTGGGACTGGGCAATTATTTAGGGTGTGGGGGTCGGGACCACAGAGGGCCACAATCCCGGCCTTACAAGATTCCCGGAAGTCAGCTGTCTCAGCGGAACCCCGGGACCGTCTTCCCAAGAGGAATCGCCCAGGAAATAACCCGGCCGTCGTCTGACGGGACGCTGCAGTCATCCGGAGAGTCGAGAGGGGGAGGGGGAGGGAAGATCCTGACAACTCCCATCCCCTCCCTAGACCTTTCTTTTACCACCACCAGTGTCCAGGACCGACGAGATAGAGTGAGACTCTCTCTCTCTTCAGAGGTCGGTGTTCCGCAGCCCAGGACAGGGCGGGTCTCTGTAGAGGAGCAGGGAAAAGTGAGGAGCAGGGAAGAGAAATTTCAATGTAAGTCCAGGATATAGCAGGAATTTTCCTGTTGCTTCTCAATAATGATAACTGTGGTATTTGTTAAGTGCTTACCATGTGCGAAGCACAATACCCAGTGCTGCAGTAGATATGATATAATCAGATTGGACACTGTACCTGTCCTACATGGGGCTCACCGTCTTGAATCACATTTTAAAGACGAGGAAACCGAGGAACAGAAAAATGAAGTGAGTTGCCTGAGGTCGCCCAGCAGGTATGTGGTGGGGCCAGGATTAAGACCACGGTCCCCCAGACTCCCAACACCATCTTTCCACTAGGCTGTGCTGCTTCTCCAATAAGGCAGAATTATGTGATCACAATCCTTGCAGATGTTTGCAAATGGAAAAGACTTCTGGAGACAGGAATGGTTTCAGTGCCGTCCTGAACCAAGGCAGGTTGATTGGAGGAGATGAACAATCTGATTAGCTTCTACATACTCCAGTACTTAGTACAGTGTCTGGAAAATAGTGAGCGTGAAAGATTACTGTAAAATACCCCCGAGATTCCCTCCAACCCAAAACCTTTCTTGTTTCCTGTGAACCTTTCTTTGGAATATTATTCTCAACCCTATATTCTCTAAATGTCCTTAGGCTGGCAACCTCAATTCCCAGAAAATGATCAAGGTCAACGTGAAGACATAATTCCTGCTCCTGGGATTCTCGGAGGTCCGTGAGCTGCAGCTGGTCCAGGCGGCGCTGTTCTTCTTGGTGTACCTGGAAGCCCTGACGGGGAATCTCCTCATCATCATCGTCAGCACCCTTAACCGGCGCCTCCACACTCCCACCTGCTTCTTCCTCGGGAATGTGTCCTTTATCGACCTCTGCTACATCTCCGTCACTGTCCCCAACTCCATCCACAACTCCCTGACCAACAAGAGATGAATCTCCCTTGTGGGCTGTGCCTTCTAGGTCTTCTCCGTGGCCTGGTTTGCCATCGCAGAGCTGTGTATCCTCACGGTGATGTCCTCCGACCGCAAGGCTGCCATCTGCCTCCCCCTGACCTACGAAATCGTTCTGGCTCGAGGGGCCTGTGGGAAGATGGCCGCCGCCTCCTAGCTCAGCGGGGGCTTGTATGCAGAACTGGGACGTTCTCCCTGTCCTTCTGAGGGCCCATCACCGTCCCCCAGTTCTTCTGTAACGTCCCAACCCATGGGGAAGATCACCTGCCCCAAGAAGCGCGACGCCATCGACGCGATTGTGATTTTGGGGGCAGGCTTTGGTGTCGTTCGCTTCATTTCAATTATCATGTGTGCGGACATCTTCCGGGCCATGCTGAGGATGTCTGCTGCCGAGGGCCGGGTCAAAGCCTTCTCCACCTGCCTGCCTCACCACGGCGTCGTCACTGCTTTCCTCTCTACTGGTATATTTGTCTACATCAAGCCGCCCTCATATTCCTCCTTTAAAGTAGACCTGCTGGTTTCCGTGTTCTATATGGTGGTGCCCCCCTCCCTGAATCCCCTCCTTTACAGCCTGAGGAACCGGGATATGAATGCCCCCATGGGCAGGATCCTGAAAGGGCCCCTCACCCACCCTCGGCTCTGGGACAAAATGTCTCCTTCCTTGTGCAAATACTCTCACACCATCCCTTAACAACACTTAGCTGTCCTACAGGGTTCACAGAAAACACTGAACATTAATGAATTTTCAAACCCTTGGAGGGAAGTGGCTAAGATTGAAGTATGACTGACAATCCAGTATGGGGAGGCATCATGGACTAAAGGAAGGGGAGTCCCTGTAGGGTCTAAGCTCATTGTGGTTAGGGAATGTGTTTAACAAGTCTGTTAAACTGAACTCTCCCAAGTGCTTAGTACAGTAAATCCAGTTTTAGGGTGGTTCCAATCCCTGCTCTGACACTTGTCTTCTGGGTGACCTTGGGTGACCCACTTAACATTTCCAGGTCTCCGGTACCTCATTTATAAAATGGGGATTAAGACTGTGAACCCCATGTGCGACAACCCGATTACCTCCAGTACCTAGAACAGTGCTTGGCACATAGCAAGTGCTCAAGAAATACCACTTGTTGGGGAAGCCGCATGGCTCAGTGGAAACAGCACGGGCTCTGGAGTCAGATGTCGTGGGTTCAAATCCCGACTCTGCCACCTGTCAGCTGTGTGACTTTGGGCAAGTCACTTAACTTCTCTGGACCTCAGTTCCCTCATATGTAAAATGGGGATGAAGACTGTGAGCCCCACGTGGGACAATCTGATTACCTTGTATCTACCCCAGTGCTTAGAACAGTGCTTTGCATATAATAAGCACTTAACAAATACCAACATTATTATTATTATTACCATAATTTGATTTTAAATTTTATCATGTCCTAAACGAATGGGAATTGCTCTAGACTGTAAATTCATTGTGGGCAGGGAACGTGTCTACCCACTCCGTTATTCTGAACTTTTCTAAGTTCTTAATACAGTTCTGGGACCAGAGTAAGTGCTCAATAAATATGATTGATTGATTTATTGAGACTTGAGTTCTTATGCCACCTCTACTACCGACCTGCTTTGTGACCTAGGGCAATGACTTAACAGCTCTATGATCTCTCTTACTCTTGCGCTCTGAGCCCCTGTGGGACAGGAATTGTGTCTGAATTGATTCCTTTATTTCTACTCCAGCAAGTGGAACAATTTAGGCACACAATCTCTTAGTAAATACAATAATGAGATCATCATTCATTCATTCAATCGTATTTATGGAGCACTTACTGTGTGCAGCGCATTATTAGCAATGGCACTGAAAATATAATGATATATTCTTTAGCATGTCTCTGGGGGTGGGGATGAAAGTTGGAAAATGAGAAGAGGTATGGGAGAAGGGAAGAAAGGATGACTGCAGCTCCATCTGTTTTGTCAAATCCATGTTTTCTCATCAATCCATCTTTCCTTCCTTCCATCCATCTTCCCAATCATTCATCTATCCATCCATCCACAGAACAGACATGGGAATCAGAAGTCGTTGGTTCTAATCCAGGTTCTGCTCCTTGCCTGTCATGTGACCTTGGGCAAGTCACTTCACTTCTCTGTGCCTCAGTTACCTCATCTGTAAAATGGGGATTGAGACTGTGAACCCCATGTGTGACAGGGACTTTGTCCAACCTCATTACCTTGTATCTACTCCAGCACTTAGAACAGTGCTTGGCACATAGAAAGCGCTTAACAAAGACTATTATTATTATTATTATTATTATTATTATTGTTATTATTATTATTATTATTATTATTATTATCAGTGGTATTCATTGACCACCTCGTGGGTGCATAACACTGTAGTAAGCTCTCAGGAGAGTTGAAAGGCGATATAATTGCATTATCCTTGTTCTCCAGGAGATTATGATCTAATGGGAGAGATAGATGCAGAATAAATTACATAGAGGAAGAAGGATAGAAGGGAAAGATGAGAAAGGGGATGAACGCTTGATTCAAGAGTACAATTTATATAGTAACTATGAACATAGCTTCAAAGGATTTGCAATCAGGACAGGTCATAAGAAGTAGTGTTGCCTAGTGGGTAGAGCGTGGGCCTAGGATTCAAATGGACATGGGTTCTGATCTCGGTTCCACCACGTGTCTACTGTGTGACCTTGGGCAGCATCGCTTAACTTCTCCGTGCCTCAGTTCCCTCACCTGACAATTGGGATTAAGATGTGAGCCCCAGGGGGGACATGGAATCTGTACAATCTGATTAGCTTTTAATTACTCCAGCACTTAGTATAGTGCCTGATACATAGTAAGCGATTCACAAAGGCCATAAGAAAAAATTTCAGTTGGCTGATTGACTGACAGATTGAGTGTCTCAGTTGTGAATTAGACAAAAGTGAAACCATTCACCATGGCTAAAGGCTGTCGTTGAAAACAGGAGCCATTGGGAAGCTGGGATGCAGATGCTGCTGTTTCCACGGGAACCCCAATAGCCGGCACCATCGCTGATGCTGCAAGGGACCGGGCTCTTGTATCCCAGGAGCCTCAGGACCCACGTGAACAGAGGGTGATTGGCCTTTCCAGGCCACCATGTCCCTAGGCCGGGTCCCTGGCAATCCTCCCGGGATTCCCAATGGAGCATCTCTTACTTTATCTAGAGGAACGAGGTCCCACATGGAGAGCTTCTCAGGGTCTGAGGGAGATCGCGGATGGACCGAGAGCTTCTCTCTGTACCTTTCTGGCTGAGGCTGACCGAAACCAGGAGTCTGAGGGGAAAGAGGGGACCAGCCCAGCCCTGTTGAGGTCAGCGACCCCAGCCCCACGTTGCCCCGGTGAGAGTGACTGGGTTTGAGTGGAATGGAAGGGCAGTGAGGGACAAGGATGAGGATGGACGAGATGGAGCCAGTCTGGGGCCGAGGTTGGGGTCCGTGTCAGGGCCACGGCCCCCAGCGGGGCAGGGATGTTAATAGGAGGGGAGGTGTTTTCCAGTTCAGAAACCCTCAACCTTCACACACCTCTGCTCCTTCCTCCTCAAACCTCGCTACCATGACAACTATCAGCCAGGCTTTGGTGCTCCATCACTGTGTCAGCACTGTAGACAGTCACCTTGGCCTTTAGTGTGTCCCAGAATCCTTTTTAGAGGGTTAACGAAAGCCAGGGCTGAGAGAGTGTGACCAGCTTTGGACAGCCACTGATGCTATCAGCAATGCCTCCGTGTAAGAATTCTTCCCAAATGTTGGGAGAAGACAAATAGTGGGAAAGGTTGTAATCCCTGCCCTCACGGGCTTTCCAGTCTAGTGGGCTAGGTTGACACAGTCCAATGTACTATTAGTCAATTAATCTTGAATCATATTGAGCGCTTATTGTGTGCACTAAGCACTTGAAGAGTAATAGTAATAATAGTGGTACTTGTTAAGCTCTTACTATGTTCCAAGCACTCTACTAAGATCATCAATCATCATCAATCGCATTTATTGAGCGCTTACTGTGTGCAGAGCACTGTACTAAGCGCTTGGGAAGTACAAATTGGCAACATATAGAGACAGTCCCTACCCAATAGTGGGCTCACAGTCTAAAAGGGGGAGACAGAGAACAAAACCAAACGTACTAACAAAATAAAATAAATAGAATAGATATCTACAAGTAAAATAAATGCATAAATAGAGTAATAAACATGTACAAACATATATACATTTATACAGGTGCTGTGGGGAAGGGAAGGAGGTAAGATGGGGGATATGAAGTGGGGGACGAGGGGGAGGAGAAGGAAGGGACTCAGTCTGGGAAGGCCTCCTGGAGGAGGTGAGCTCTCAGTAGGGCCTTGAAGGGAGGAAGAGTACTAGCTTGGCGGATGGGCAGAGGGAGGACATTCCAGGCCCGGGGGAGGACGTGGGCCAGGGGTCGATGGCGGGACAGGCGATAACGAGGTACGGTGAGGAGATTAGCGTCAGAGGAGCGGAGGGTGCAGGCTGGGCTGTAGAAGGAGAGAAGGGAGGTGAGGTAGGAGGGGGCGAGGTGATGGAGATCCTTGAAGCCCAGGGTGAGGAGTTTCTTCCTGATGCGCAGATTGATTGCTAGCCACTGGAGATTTTTGAGGAGGGGAGCAACATGCCCAGAGCGTTTCTGGACAAAGACAATCCGGGCAGCAGCATGAAGTATGGATTGAAGTGGGGAGAGACACGAGGATGGGAGATCAGAGAGAAGGCTGATGCCGTAGTCCAGACGGGATAGGATGAGAGCTTGAATGAGCAGGGTAGCGGTATGGATGGAGAGGAAAGGGCAGATCTGGGGTAGATACAAATTAAGCAGGTTGAATACAGTCCTTGATTCACATGGGACTCACTGTCTTAACCCTCATTTTACAGTTGAGGTGACTGATGCTCAGAGAAAGTAAATGATTTGCCAATGGTCACATAGCAGGCATGAGGCAGTGCCGGAATTATAACCCAGGTCCTTCTCATTCCTTCTGACTCCCAGGCCCATGCTCTATCCACCTAAAACAACATAACGGACACATTCCCTGCCCCTTCCAGAAGGAAAAAAAGAATGGAAAGATGAATATGCAATTATTGTGTGCCATTTTACAGATGAGGAAATGCAGGCCCAGAGAAGTGAAGCGACTTGCCCAAGGTCCCACAGTAGCAAATGGACAGAGGCATGATTAGAACCCAAGTCCTATGGCTCCCACTAAGTTATGTTTGGGAGAGTACAATAGAACAGAGCTAGTAGATATGTACTGTCCTCAAGGAGCTTACAGTCAGGAAGAGAACTCCTGGGACTATGATTTTTCCACTGAATGAGGATGGAAATGAGTTCACTTGCACTTGGGTTAGGTGAAGTGGGTTTAGAGGGATGGGAAATGAATCGGGGTTGCTAGGTGGAGGCGGGAGGATTTTAGCAGTGGTCAGAATTCAAAAAGAACTGTGCTTTCTGATTATGAGTGGATAAAAGAGGGAATTCCAGGTTAGGATGGAAACGGGAGAGTAAATGGTGAGTAACGACCTGAAAGTTGTTTTGAGAGCTGAGAAGACATGTTGAACAATGGAAAGGGGGTGAAGCGCAGTCGTAGGGTGGAGAGCCTTCAAGCTGATTGTGAGTTTTTGTTGCTTGTGAAAAGACACAACTTGCCCTGAGGGGAGGTTGAGAGGAGAAATGTAAGCTGAAGCTTTAGGAAAGGACTAGGTGAATGATGATGTATACTTGTGTTTTCTGTGAGTCCAATTGTGAATGCAGATATGTGAGCAAATGGAATCAGTTTGGAATATAAGGGTTTTTTTGTGTTGTTTGTTGGTTGGTTTGTTTTATTGTATCGTTAACTGCTTACTATGTGCCAGGTACTGTACTAAGCACTAAGGTGGATAAAGGCTAATCAGCTTAGACATGGTCCATGCCCCATAGGTTGCTCACAATTTCAATCACCAATTTATAGATAAGGTAACTGAGGTGCACAGAAGTTAAGTCTCTGTCCCCATGTCACACAGCAAAGAGAGGAGACAGGATTAAAATTCAGGTCTTTCTGTCTTCCAGGCCCATTCTCCCTCCACTAAATGGACGAATTTATATGTAAAGGCACTTCTTGTTTGACTCTACACCGAAAAAAATTCACAACAGTCGTGGACATATCTTTATGTTCTCTGACTTCTGCTATTTGCTATTCATTATAGTTTCGGTCTCCTCAGACAACACTTGATATTTATTAAGTGTTTACTATGTGCCAAGCAAAGTACTAAGTGGTAGGGGAGATTCAGGACAATCTGGTAGAACACAGTCCGTGTCCCCCAAGGGATGCACAGACTAAGTAGGAGGGAAAACAGGTATCGATTCCTCATTATACTATTGAGAAAACTGAGACCTAGAGTAATTAAGTCAATTTCTCATGGCTAAAGCAGCCGATAAGTGGTACAGTTGGGCTAGGAACCCAGGTCCTCTGACTCCCAGGTCTGTGTTCTTCCCAATAGGGCACTCTGCTTCTATCCGGTTCGAACTTGGTGCTTCCAATAGAAGGGCAGCTCCTTGGGGGCAGTGATCATATGTACTAATACCGTGTCCTCTGTAGGTACTCAATATATAGAACCGATTGACTTAGTCCTATTCACCACCAACATCAATGTCTCTACACTATAGTCTTCCCTTTTCCTGTCCAGCGAGTCGACATAATTCCGCAGAAATGGTCGATGTCTCCACGGTGAACTCAAAGATCATTTTGTATTAAATAACTGCTTCCTCTCCATAATCACGAACGAATGTCCTGTCAATTGCTTCACTCATCCCATCAGTGGACTCCAACTTTGAGTCTTCCCTCATCACATGCAGAAAGTCAATGCTGCCTCCTTAAAATGTCCAATGTCTCCACGGTGACAGTATTTCTCCTGCTGGGTTTCTCGGAGATCTGGGAGCTGCAACTGGTCCACGCTGCGCTGTTCCTCCCGGTTTATCTGGCGGCCCTGCCGGGGAATCTCGTGATTGTCGCCATCATTGCCCAGGTCCTGAACCTCCAAACCTCCCTGTACTTCTTCCTCAGGCACCATTCCGTTCTCGACCTCTGCTACATCTCTGTCATAGTCCCCAAGTCTGTCGTCATCTCCCTGACCGATCGTAGATCGATCTCCCTCCTGGGCTGTGTGGCCCAATTCTTTTTGGTGGTTCTGTTTGCTTTTATAGAGTTGTTTGTCCTCACGGCCATGTTTTACGACCGCTACGCTGCCATATGACCCTTCTTGCGCTATGAGCTCATCATGGCCAACAGGTTCAGTGGAACCGGCCGCCACCTGACTCAGCGGTATGATGTTTGGAGTCTTGTATTCAGTTTCGAATTTCTCCCTGAGGTTCTGTGGGTCCAACATCGTCCAGCAGGTCTTTTGTGAGGTCCACTCCCTGCTGAAGATCTCCTGCCCCGAGGACCACATCTCCATCGATGTGAACATAACAGCGGGGGTATCGTTAGCTAACGTCCGCTTCAATCTTATCATCATCTCATATGCGCGCATCTCCAGGGCCGTACTGAGGATACCAGCCACCGAGGGCCGGGCCAAAGCCTTCCCGACTTGCATGCCTCACCTCACAGTCATCACCATCTTCCTCTCGACGGGAGCCGTTGCCTACCTCAAAGCTGTGTCAGACTCCCCCTCGCCCCTGGACCTGCTGGTGTCTACACCATGGTGCCCCCCAACCTGAACCTCCTCATCTACATCCTGAGGAACTGGGATATCACGGCCGTCCTGGAGAGAGTCCTTTAGGGGAGATTCCTTCTCCCTCCTCTAAAGGACAAAAGTTCTGTTTCCTTTTGCTGAATATCCCATTCCTCACCAGGGTTCTGACCATGGGGGTATCCATAAAAACAGCTGTCCAAAGAAAAAGTCCAGAGCCTGAGGATTTATCAATGTCTGGGACAGAGGTTGGTAAGACGTGTGTGACTGTAAGCCCGGTATGGGCAGGGGTTGTCTCTCTGTATTCTGAATAGTACTTTCCAAGCGCTTAGAACAGTGCTCTGCACACAGAAAGCACTCAATAAACATGATGGAATGAATGAATGAATGAGTGAGTGAATGACAAATGATTGTTTGGATGGCATCATGACAGTGGAATGAGCATGTGACTGGATGACATGAGATATGAAGTAGCGTGGCTCAGTAGAGAAGCAGCGTGGCTCAGTGGAAAGAGCCTGGGCTTTGGAGTCAGAGGCCATGGGTTCGAATCCCGACTCCACACTTGTCAGCTGTGTGACTTTGGACAAGTCACTTCTCTGTGCCTCATTTCCCTCATCTGAAAAATGGGGATGAAGACTGTTAGCCCCCCGTGAGACAACCTGATCACCTTGTATACACACCAGCTCCTAGAACAGTGTTTTGCAGATAGTAATCACTTACTGTGTGCCAAGCACCCATCCATCCACCAATAATGATAATAGTGGTATTTGTTAATCTCTTACTATGTGCCAAGCATTGTACTGTGTGCTGGGGCAGATACAAGCTAATTAGGTTTTTCATAGTCCCTGTCCCACATGGTGTTGATAGTCTCAATCCCCATTTTACAAATGAGATAACTGAGGAACAGATAAGCGAAGTGTTTTGCCTAAGGTCACACAACAGACAATCCACCTATCCATCCATCCATCTATCCATCCTTTTATCCACCCACCCTTCCATCCATCCGTCCATCCAACAACCCATCCATGCATCCATCAATCAATGGTATTTATTGAATGCATCCTGGGTGTAAAGCACTGTAGTGAACACTTCAGAGAGATCAAAATAAATTAAACACCATCCCTGTTTTCCAAGACCTTAAAATTTAATAGGGGAGAAAGACAGTGAATTAATTAATGAGAGGACGAAGAAGAGAATGGAAAGAATTGTAAATAGATGATTCTAGGCTTAAAGAGTACATTTTTTAAAGGCGCTATGTACAATACTATAATCGTGGGTGTGAGTACAAAAATGGAGAAGTGATCCAAGATGCTGACTGGTAGATGGAAGAAGATGACTTAGGGAGAAGAAAAATGAATCGTACAAGGTATCCTGCAAGGGCTTTCAAGTTGGGGAAAGCTGGGCTCTGATGTACTGGAACGGGTGTGGAGGAAATGTGATACCCATTCAGTATCAGTGAATCCTTCCCATCACCCCATTCTCAGAACCATTCAGCCCCTCCCAAACTGATAATAAAAATAAAGATAATAATAATTGCACTTGTTAAGCACTTACTATGTGTCATGCACTGTTCTAAGCGCTGGGGTAGATACAAAGTAATCAGGATGTCCCACCTGGGGTTCACAGTCTTAATCCCCATTTTCCAAATGGGGTAACTGAGGCACAGAGAAATTAGATGACTTGCCCAAAGTCACACAGCAGAGAAGTGGCAGACCAGGGATTATAACCCACATTCTCTGACTCCCAAACCTGGGCTCTTGCCATTAAGCTATGCTGCTTCTCTAGGTTGATCCCCCAGGCCAGCTCGGGGGACGGTCCTATGATGAATTTAGAGCCATTTCTCGTTCTCTCCAGATTTGCAATCAGAAGGCATCAGAAAATACAACTGATTAAATGACCGATTGTTTGAAGTCATGAACATAATAAAACTGAAAAAAAACAGCCTCACCTAGTAGAATAGAGCATGGACTTGGGAGTCGGAATGACCTGGGTTCTAATCTCGGCTCTGCTACGTTTCTGCTGTGTGACCTTGGGTAAATCTCTTCACATCCCTGGCCTTCAGTTTCCTCAACTGTAAAATAGGGGAATGAGACTGTAAGATCCATGTGGGACAGGGACTGTGTCCAACCTGATTAGCTTGTATCTAATCCCAGGATTTAGCACAGTGCCTGGCTTGTAGGACGCGCATAACAGGTACCATTGAAGAAAAAAGAAAGAAGGTGAAGCGCCCACCTGTTGACCCAGAAGATCACTAACAGCGGGAACCATTAGGATGCTGTTGCCATGGGAACCCTGCAGACAAGAGCTACCACGGAATCCTTATCTCTGTGGGTCCCAAAGGCTTGGGACAGGTGGCCATGGTCCGGTCCTCCGGGGACCCCCCTAGGAGCAGCGGTGACTTTATCTAAGGGGATGGGGGTCCTCTCTGGAAAACGCGTCTCAGTGTCTTTGGGAGAGCAGGGAGGGGCTGACGGCTCCTTGCTGTCCCTTAGTGGCTACTGCATCCAGGAGTGCAAGGAGAGAGCGGGGACGTACCTAGCCCAGAGGGGGTCAGAGGTGCCCCAGACCCATGCTGGCCTTCTGAGAGTGACCGAAGGTGAGGAGGGCCAGGGAGGGACCATCAAGCTAATCAATGTGAGTGTGAGGGTCACTGTGGAAGTTGTTTGCACCTGGGGTCCAGAATGCGGTTGGAACCAGGGCTGCGTACAGAAGCAGAGAGAAAACATTTGCCCCTACGGTAGCCCCCTTGACCCCTCCAGCCACCGCTCAAACTCCGACTACCATGGCTGCCCGGCTAGGGCGCTGTGGCATGGTGTCAGCCCCGTGCTGTGGTGATTTCAACCATCTGCTCAACCCTCTGGGCAGGGACAAGAGGGTATGCCTGAGACAGCACCAGTCAAGTGCTTCATCACCAATTCCTCCTCACAGGACTTACTCCAGAAATCTTGGGAGTATGCAAGAGAGAAGCAGTGTGGCCTAGTGGATAGAGCATGGGCTGGGAATCAGAGGCCTTGGGTTCTAATAACGGCTCCACTTCTTTGTTATTTTTAATGGTATTTATGTGCTTACTATGTGTCAAACATTGTTCTGAGCACTGGACAAGTTAATCAGGTTGGACACAATCCCTATACCTCATGGGGTTCCCAGTCTGAACAGGAAGGAGAACAGGAGAACTGAGGCACAGAAGATGAGTGACTTGCTCAAGGTCACACAGCAAGCAATTGGCAAAACTGGAATTAGAGCCCAGTCCCATGTTCTTTCCACTGTGTCAGGCTGCTTCTTTTCTGGGTGATTTGGGGCAAGTCATTTCGCTTCTCTGTGCTTCAGTTCCCTCATCGGTGAGATTGAGACTGCAACGGTGAGCCCTGTTGGGGACGGGGACTGCGACCCACCTAATTTTCTTGTATTAACCCCAGAGCTCAGTACGGTGACTGCCACATAATGAGAGTTTAAGAAATAGAATAAAAAGAGAGGAAAAATAATGATGGTATTTGTTAAGCTCTTATTATTAAGGCATGTTAAGGCATGATCCCTGCCCTCAATGACTTCCCAATATAATAGGCTAGATAGGCTAAATGTCATTTACAACTGGGAGGAGAAAAGAATGGAACGATGGATATGTGGATGGGAAGCAGCCTGGTTTAGTGCAAAGAGTATGGGCGTGAAGTCAGAGGTCGTAGGTTCTAATCCCAGCTCCTCCACTTGTCAGCTGTGTGCCTTTGGGCAAGTCAATTAACTTCTTTGTCCCTCCGTTGCCTCATCTGTAAAATGAGGATTAAGACTGTAAGCCCCAGGTGGGACAACCTGATTACCTTCTATCTCCCCCGTGCATAGACCAGTGCTTGGCACATAGTAAGCGCTTAACAAATGCCATGATTATTGTTGTCATCATTATTGCTTGATAATCATATTTCTTGAGTATTTGGTGTGCGTAGAGCAAAAAACCGAGTGCTGAGGAGAGTTCCCTATGAAAGAGTTGTAGACCAAGTTCCCTGCCCAAAAGGGGAGCTCACCAACTAGAGGGGAAGCATACATTATCATCAACCAATTGGATACATTTATTGAGCTCTTACTAGTTGCAGGAGCACTGCACTAAATGCTTGGAATAATCCAATGTAAATTGAGAGTGGTAACATGTTTCCTCAAGGGATTGGTACAGTCTAGAGTAATGAACCTTAACCTCATCAGCAATATCCTGAGGGTCGGGCGGATGCGTTAGGTCTGGAGATGGTCACTGACAGATGGAGGGAAGAGGTGTTATTAGCCAAATCCTCCGTGAGAAGGTGAAATTCGAGAGGATTTTTTTGAGGATGAGATATCTTGGGCTGGGTACTTGAAATGGGTGGATTTCAAGGCCAACGGAAGGGTATGGGAGCCAGAAGTGGGGAGAAGGAAGTGTCTAAAGTGAGTCAAAGTAAGAAGGTTCTTTTTGGAGCGTTGGTTGAAGAAAGCAGATAATGAAGAGAGTTAAAACAGGTGGATGGCACTGAAGCCAGTGAAATCAACCCAACTACAATCCGTTATTTCTCTCGACTGTAAACTCGTTGTGGTGCGGAGACTGTGTTTGTTTATCATTCTAATGTACTCTCCCCAGCATTTAGAAGTGTTCTGCTCACAGTAAGTGCTTAATGCATATTACTGAACGAATTCATTTTCCGCTTTAGAGGAACTGCTGCAATCACGTTTCCTGTGCTAGAAGCTGCGTGTGTGTGTGTGTGTGTGTGTGTGTGTGTGTGTGTGTGTGTACACGCACACGCACAGTATTAGGTAGCAGAACAGCGAACAGGTTCAGGCAATGGGGAAAGTTGAAGAGGAAAATAGAATAATATCTCCCTCCAAACTGTAAACTCGATGTGTGGCAGAGAATGTGTCTACGAACTCTATTGGGGTGGCCGTGGGGAGGCGATCTCAGGAAATTCCCTTTAAAAATGACCTAAATAATGTGAAAATCTGGATCTTTCCTTATCCTGCCCGGATAAGTAACTCAAAGATAATTGGGGAATTCAGTAACTGTCTCCTCTTCATAGGGAATCACTAGCAAATGTTCTGTCAGTTTCTTCACTTATCCCATCAGTGAACTCTAATTTTGTCTCTTCCCTCATCAACTGCAGAAAGTCAATGCTGCCTCCTGTAAATGCCCAAGGTCTCTGCGGTGTTGGGATTCCTCCTGCTGGGTTTCTCAGAGGTCCGGGAGCTGCAGCTGGTCCACGCTGCGCTGTTTCTCCTAGTCTTACTTCGCGTCCCTGACGGGGAATCTCCTCGTCGTCGCCATCACCGCCCTCGACCGGCGCCTCCACAACCCCATGTACTTCTTCCTCAGGCATCTGTCCGTCCTCGAACTCTTCAACATGTCCGTCACCGTCCCCAAGTCTGTCGTCATCTCCCTTACCGACCATAGAGTGATCTCCTTCCTAGGCTATGGACCACAGGATTGTCTGGTGATTTTCTTTGAGGTAGTCATGAACAGAGTGGCCTGTGGGAAGATGACAGCATCCTAGTGGCTCAGTGAGGGCCTGATTGGAATCTCGTTTTCCCAGCTCCGACCCATCTCCCTCTCCTTCCGCCGGTCCAATAGTTTCCAGAAGTTTTCCTATGACGTCCACTCCCTGCTGAAGATCACCTGTCCGAGGACCATGTCGCCGTCGACATGAGCGTCACTGCCGGGTTAGCGTTAGGCATCGTCTGCTTCATTCTCATCATCGTTCCGAACGTGCACATCTTCCGGGCCATGCTGAGGATGCAGGCCGCCGAGAGCCGGGTCAAAGCCTTCTCCATCTGCCTGCTGCATATTGCCGTCTTCACTCACTTTGTCATTACTTATTTCTGTGCTTACTTGATACTCAATACTGGATCTGCTGGTGTCCGTGTTGTACACCATGGTGCCCCCGGCCCTGATACCCCTCATCTACAGTCTGTGTTACCGGTATGTAAAGGCCGCCCTGGGAAGGAGGCTAGGCACCGAGTGGCTTCCATCTTGGGTATGTGAAGTCACCATTCATACCTGCTGGAGTCACCACGACCACAGTAAGTGACCCCAGGAAATTGCAGAGACCAGATCTTTGTGTGTTTCACCAACAGAACACCCTAGGGGGGAGGAAAAAATATCTATAGCACATTTGGAACGAGCTCCTCATTTCCACAGGCAGATTGGGTCAGGCTAGATTCGTCTTCTGCCTCCTGAGCTGAAGGCCATCCTTCAAAGGAGGGCACAAGTCTTAATGGAAGGTAACGCTCAAAGTCATACCGCCGTCAGTCGGAACTTATTTCCCCGAGAAACAATGTCATCAGTGGGGGATTAGCTCCTGAATTCACCCATTTCCTTGCAGTGGAACCCGACCTGAAACTTCTAAACTTTACACTGGCCTATTACCAAGTTGCAGAATGTACCTTGCTCCTATTTTTGCGTTTCATTAGAGTGTTTCATGTCTAAATGTGTGTGTGTGTGTGTGCCTGTATGTCTGTGCAAAGTATAGCTCAAACAAAAGTAAATTTCCCCAGAGTGATTAATTAATTTTTTTTTGCTTTTTTCTTTTACTCGCGCTCAGAGTGATCAAACAGTCAATGCTTTTTTGTGTCTTTTTTCTAACTCGTATTTTTTTTAAATCCTTACAATGTGACAGGCACTGTAGTAACTACTTGTGTAGTTACAAGTTAATCAGGTTGGACACTGTCCCTGCCCCGTCCTGGGGTTCATGATCTTAGTCCCCATTTTACAGATGAGGTAACTGAAGTCCAGATAAGTGAAGTGACTTGTCTAAAATCACACAGCAGACAAGTGGGCAGTGCTGGGATTAGAGCCCATGACCTGACTCCTAGGCCCGTGATCTATCAACTAATCCATCCAGGCACCACAACATCTGAAGCAGAGTTCCACCAGCATCACTAATTTTTCAAGACTAACACTCAAACTACGAGAAAAGATCAGCGAAGCGGAGTGACCTAAGGGAAAGAGCACGGACCCAGAAGTCAGAGGACCTGGGTTCGAATCTTAGCTCTGCCAATTCCCTGCTATGTGACCTTGGGCAAGTCTCATTATTTTCTCCATTCCTCAGTTTCCTCATCTGTAAAATGGGGATTCAATATCTTTCCTCGTACGTAAAATGGGGGTTCAATACCTGTTCCTCACCCCTCCACCTCCACTTAGACTGTGAGCCCCGTATGGAACCTAATTATTTTGTACCTAACCCTGTGCTTAGAACAGTTCTTGACACATATTAAGTGCTTATCGAATTCCATGAACAATTAAGTTCTGATGGTAGTCAGTCTCCCAGCATCAAAGGTATATTCACGTGAACACTAATATGGGGGTGGTGTACAGAGTTCCACACACAGTAAATATTCAATAAAAACTATCGATTGATTGATTAATGAAAGGAGAATGAGCAACAGCAGATTACCCCAACAGCTACTGAATGGAAAGCAAAAACTGAGAAACTGAAAATAAGGGGCAGACGTCAGAATAACATCTGAGGGGATATTTCATACTCCTAGACCCACTTTCAAGGACCAAGAACAACGTGACCAGAGAGTTCCCATATCGCCTGAGTTCCGAGGTCCCTGGGTAGGCCCTCAAGCCAGTCTTCCAGGAATTCTTTCATTCATTAAATTGTATTTATTGAGCGCTTACTGTGTGCAGAGCACTGTACTAAGCGCTTGAGAAGTGCAAGTCGGCAACATGTAGAGAGGTTCCCTACGGAACAACTGGCTCACGGTCTAGAAGGGGGAAGCAGACAACAAAACATGTAGACAGGTGTCAAAATTGTCAGAACAAATAGAAGTATAGCTATATGCTCATCATTAACAAAATAAATAGAACAGAAAATATGTACAAGTAAAATAAATAGAGTGATGAATCTGTACAAATATATACAAGTGCTGTGGGGATATTATTATCTGTCAGTAAATTAAACTAGTGCAGGGCTGTGCACACAGTAAGCGCTCAATAAATACGGTTGAATGAATGAATGAATATTTATTGAGTGCGGAGTAGAACCCTATGTGTCGAGCACTGTACTAATGCTTGGGAGAGTACAATATAACAGACACACGCCCTACACACAATGACCTTACTGTCTCTGTACATATCCATAATTTATTTTAACATCTTTATCCCCCTTTACACTGTAAGGTTATTGTGTGGAGGGAACATGTCTACCAACTCTGTTACATTGTATTCTTCTGACTATTTAGTATAGTGCACTACATATTTAAATGCTCAAAAATAGGATTTCTTAATTGCTTGCTTGATTGATACTGAAACTTCTACTAGGGCTTTTGCTGCTATTACTGCTACTATTACTGTTACTGCTTTCCCTTGTTATATGTTTCTCATCTTATCCCCACTTGGAGGATTATGGTGTCATTTATTCATTCATTCATTCATTCATTCATACATTCATTCATTCAATCAAATTTACTGAGTGCTTACTGTGTGCATAATATTGTACTAAGCTCTTGGAAAATGCCATTAGGCAACAGATAGAGACAGTCCCTACCCAACAACGGACTCACAGTCTAAAAGGGGAAGGCAGACAACAAAACAAAAACAAGTTGACAAGTGTCAATGCCATCAAAATAGATAAGTAGAATTGTAGATATATTCACAACATTAATAAAACAAAAAATGTAAAATTAATCTGGACAAATATACACAAGTGCTGTGGGGAGGGGACGGAGTAGGGCAGAGGGAAGGAGTGGGGGTGATGGGGAGAAGGGGAAGAGCAGAGAAAAAGAGTGGGGGTCTCAGTCTTGGAAGGATTCCTGGAGGTGGTGAGCTCTCAGTAGGGCTTTGAAGGGAGGAAGAGAACTAGTTTGGCGGATGTGTGGAGGGGAGGGGATTCCAGGACAGAGGTAGGACGTGGGCCAGGTGTCGACATCGGTATGGGCGAGAACGAGGCACAGTGAGGAGGTTAGCGGCAGAGGAGCGGAGTATGAGGGCTGGGCTGAAGAAGGAGATAAGGGAGGGTGAGGTAGGA
This sequence comes from Tachyglossus aculeatus, assembly GCF_015852505.1. Classification (NCBI taxonomy): domain Eukaryota; kingdom Metazoa; phylum Chordata; class Mammalia; order Monotremata; family Tachyglossidae; genus Tachyglossus; species Tachyglossus aculeatus. Next base: position 4,986,520 of record NW_024044831.1, on the reverse strand, counting down.
GGGTGCAAGGTGATGGAGAGCTTTGAAGCCAATAGTGAGTTTTTGCTTCATGCGGAGGTTGATAGGCAACCACTGGGAGGTATTTGTGGAGCGGAGTGACATGCCCAGAGCATTTCTGTAGGAAAGATAATCCGGGCAGCAGAGTGAAGTATAGACTGAAATGGAGAGAGACAGGAGGATGGGAGATCAGAAAGGAGGCTTACGCAGTAATCCTATCGGGTTAAGATGAGAGATTGTGCCAGTAAGGTAGCGGTTTGGATAGAGGAAAGGGCGGATCTTGGCGATGTTGTGAAGGCTGACCGGCAGGGACTGGTGCCGGATTGGATATGTGGGCTGAATGAGAGAGCCGAGTCAAGGATGATACCAAGGTAGCGGGCTTGTGAGATTGAAAGGATCGTAGTGCCGTCCACAGTGTTGGACATGTCAGGGAGAGGGAGGGTTTGGGAGGGAAGATAAGGATCTCAGTCTTGAACATGTTGGGTTTTAGGTTGCGGGCGGACATCCAGGTGGAGATGTCCTGAAAGCAGGAGGAGATACGAGCCTGGAGGGAGGGAGAGAAAGCAGGGGCGAAGATGTATATTTGGGTGTCATCAGCATAGAGGTGATAGTTGAAGCCACGAGAGCGAATGGGTTCACCGAGTGAGTGTAGATAGAGAACAGCAGTGGACCAAGAACTGACCTTTGAGGAACGCGTACAGTAAGGGTATGGGAGGGGGAGGCGGAGACCGAGAAGGTACGACCAGAAAGATAAGAGGAGAACCAGGAGAGGACAGAGTCCGTGAAGACAAGATTGGATAACGTCTTGAGGAGAAAGGGATGGTCGGCATTGTCAAAGGCAGCTGAGAGGTTGAGGGAGGATTAGGTTAGAGTAGGGGACATTGGAACTGGCAAGAAGGGAGGTCATTCCTGACCTTGGAGAGGGCGGTTTGGGTGGAGTGGAGGGAACAGAGGTCAGATGGGAAGAGGTCTAAGAGAGAGTTGGAGTTGAGGAATTCGAGGCAGCGTGTGTAGACTACTCGTTCTAGGAGTTTGGAAAGGAAGAGGAGGAGGGAGATAGGAGGGGCAGTGGGGTCAAGGGAGGGGGTTTTTTTAGGGTGGGGGTGACGTGGGCATGTTTGAAGTCAGAGGGGAAGAAACCATTGAAGAGTGAGCCATTGAAGATGGAAGTTAAGGCGAAGAGGAGGAAAGGGGGTAAGAGGCTTTATAAAATGGGAGGGAATGGGGTCCGAAGCACAGGTGAATGGGGTGGCTCTTGAGAGGAATCAGGAGGTCTCATCAGGAGATACTGCTGGGAAGGATGGGAAAGTTGAGGAGGGGGTTGGGAGTAGGGTGGGAAGAGTGGAGAAGAGGAGGGGTGCCTTTTGGGAGTTCAGACCTGATAGTGTTAATTTTCCTAGTGAAGTAGGTGGCCTGACTGTTGCGGGGTGAGCGTTGGAAGAAGAGGACGAACAGGGGGCCTGAGGAGGGGGTTAAATGTCCGAAACAACTGACGGGGTTGAAGGGCATGGGTGTCAATAAGGGAAGAAAAATACTTGCCTCTGTCAGAGGAGAGGGCAAAGGTAGAGAAGGAATGGATAAATTTAAAGTGAACAAGGTTGGCCTGATGTTTATAGTTTCGAAAGCAGCGTTAAGCATCTCGGGCATAATTGCGAAGAAGGCGGACAGTGGCAGTGATCTAAGGTTGTGGGTGACTGCTCATTCAAGCTGTAATCCTTTCCCGTCTGGACTACTGCCTCAGCCTTCTCTCTGATCTCCCATCCTCGTGTCTCTCCCCACTTCAATACATACTTCATGCGGCTGCCCGGATTGTCTTTGTCCAGAAACGCTCTGGGCATGTTACTCCCCTCCTCAAAAATCTCCAGTGGCTACCAATCAATCTGCGCAGCAGGCAGAAACTCCTCACCCGCGGCTTCAAGGCTCTCTATCACCTCGCCCCCTCCTACCTCACCTCCCTTCTCTCCTTCTACAGCCCAGCCCGCACCCTCTGCTCCTCTGCCGCTAATCTCCTCACCGTGCCTCGTTCTCGCCTGTCCCGCCATCGACCCCCGGCCCACGTCATCCCCCCTGGCCTGGAATGCCCTCCCTCTGCCCATCCGCCAACCTAGCTCTCTTCCTCCCTTCAAGGCCCTACTGTGAGCTCACTCATCATGAGGCCTTCCCAGACTGGGCCCCCTCCTTTATCTCCCCCTCCTCCCCCTCTCCATTTCCCCCGTCCTTCCCTTCCCCACAGCACCTGTATATATGTATATATGTTTGTACATATTTATTACTCTATTTATTTATTGTACTTGTACTTATCTATTGTATTTATTTTATTTTGTTAATATGTTTGGTTTTGTTCTGTCTCCCCCTTCTAGGCTGTGAGCCCACTGTTGGGTAGGGACTGTCTCTATATGTTGCCAACTTGTACTTCCCAAGCGCTTAGGACAGTGCTCTACACACAGTAAGCGCCGAATAAATACGATTAATTGATTGATTGATGCGAGAGCGACGAAGGGAAAAGGAATCGAGCGAGTTGAGTTGAGTAGAAAGGGTGGGGTTGAGGGTAGTAATCTGGTCAACAAGACTGAGTAAAGAGTTCAGGGAGGCTAGGTGGGTTGTGATGCTCTGAGAGTGAAGTATGGGGTCGAGAGAGTGGAGGTCTCTGTCGGGGTGTTTTATAGATTAACAAGGGTGAGGTGTGTGAGAGAGGAGGCAGTTGAGAAGGTTGTGATCAGAGAGAGGGATCTCAGAGTTGGTGAGTGTGGAAATAGTGCAGTGGTAGGAGATGATGAGATATAGTGTGTGACCAGGTTGGTGAGTGGGCGAGGTGGGGTGAAGCAGGAGGTTGGCAGAGTCAAGGAGAGATAGAAGGCGGGCGGCAGAGGAGTCACCGGGTACATCCATGTGGATGTTGAAGTCTCCGAGGATCAGAGTGGGCATGGAAAAGGAGATAAGGGAGGAGAGAAAACGGTCAAAACGTTTAATGAAGTTGGAGGTGGGACCAGGAGGGAGGTAGATGACTCCCCTCAATACTCCTTGGAATTCCCTCCTAGTAAGTGGAAGTCTTTTACCAAGTTTCTAGGTCAATTTGTAATTGATAACTCTCTTCCAATATACCATTGGTTTCTCCTCCCTTAGACTCACAGGAAAAACTCTTGTTGATTTCTTCACTTCATCGAGATCTTTTTCCTGTGCAGGACGTCATCATCACCTTCCAATGAGCAACGTCTCCACGGTGAAGGAATTCCTCCTGCTGGGATTCTCGGAGGTCCGGGAGCTTCAGCTGGTTCACGCCGCGCTGTTCTTCCTGGTTTACCTGGCAACTCTGAATCTCCTCAACATCGCCATCACCGCCCCCGACCGGCACCTCAAAACCCCCATGTACTTCTTCCTCAGGAACCTGTCCATTCTTGACCTCTGCCTCATCTCCGTCACCGTCCCCAAATCCAACCACAACTCCCTGACCAACAAGAGAGCCATCTCCCTAGTGTACTGTGCCATCCAAGTCTCCTCTGTGGTCTAGTTTTCTGTCTCGGAATTTTCCGTCCTCACGGTCATGTCCTACAACCGATACTTCGTCATCTGCCGTCCTCTGAGCTACGAGGTCCTCATGGCTGCAGGGGCCTGCGGGAAGATGGCCGCTGCCTCATGGCTCAGTGGGGCCAGTTTGGAGTCTTTGTTTCAGCTTCGACCTTATCCCTGTCCTGTGGGTCTAACAGTGTCCAGCAGTTTTTCTGTGATGTCCCCTCCCTGCTGAAGATAACCTGCTCCGAAGACCACGTTGCCATCGACGTGAGCATCACCGCCGGGCAGCGTTCGACGTAGCCTCTTCATTCTTATCATCATCTCATACGTGAGTATCTTCTGGGCCGTGCTGAGGATGCCGGCCGCCGAGGGCCGGGCCAAAGCCTTCTCCACCTGTCTGTCCCATCTCATCGTCATTACTATTTTTTTTCTCCACGGCCGCCTTCTCCCATTTAAAACCGACTTCCAACTCCTTCCAGCTGGACCTGATCGTGTCCGTGCCCTACACTGTGGTGCCCACCGCCGTAAACCCCCTCATCTACAGCTTGAGAAAGAGAGACGTGAAGACGGCCATGGGGAGAGTTCTGGTTAGGAGTCTTTTCTCCAAAGATAGAAAATTTCACGCTCTGACCCTAGACGGACCTGACTATATTTACTGACTTGATTGACTCTATATGGACTTGATTTTCCTGCAGAGATCTGAGATATATGTCGTTAGAGACCTGGCTGCACGATGCCTATTTTCAATGGCTTTGACTAGTTTGGTAGAAGAGTTTTTAATCCAGCTGTTCTTGATTGGCACTTAAATCCAGTTCGCATGCCGGGGTTGGATCCCTGCACTTGGATTAACCCCCTTTATTCACCATCAGCAGAGGATAGATCACGGGTCTGGGAGTCAGAAAGACCCGGGTTCTAATCCTGGCTTTGCCACTTGTCTTCTGTGTGACCTTGGGGAAATCACTTCATTTCTATGGGCCTCAGGTCCCTCATCTGTAAATGGGGATTAATACTGTGGGCCCCATGTTTCCAATCTGATTAGCTTGTATCTATCCCAGTGGTTAATATAGTGTCTGGTATACAGTAACAAATACCATTAAAGATAATTGCAGAAGGGTGTTTTAAATTTAATTTTGATCCTTAAATCTTCTCCAGAAGCCAGGAGCAAGTGTACAGGTTGAATTTTTCCAACCACCTAATGCTCCCAGTTGTCACTCAACAAACACCATTATGATTTCTCCTCTTACTCTTACTGTTGTTACTATTATTGTAGAATTTACTTCAATGTTTAAGTATCAATTCAATCCAACAATCAATCAATCACAAATCCTTCAATTTGAAGTACACCAGAAGGCCAAGATGCATTCTTTGCAGAAAAGGAGCTTAAATCTTTCAAAAATGTTACAGGTGCCTATGACACACAGCCATTCAGTGTCAAAACTGGTATGAGTTCTTGGGGTCCATTTCTTTTTTTTTGCCCAATCATTCTGAATATTGGATTCAACCATGATTCACCAAATGGGATAAAGTGCCTATTCTCCCTATCAGGATATATCTCCAATCTCCCGAGTTGAAACAGAAAGCTATTATTAATCATAGAAAGAGAATGATGAGTCTATTGAGGTTGTTCTAGGAAGGAGTCCCAGGTTGGAAACCACAAGGGACTGGGCAGTAATTTAGGTTTTAGGGGTTGGGATCATAGAGGTCCCAGGATCCCAGCCTGCTGAGATTTCTGGACAGTAAGCTTTGTCAGCGGAGCCCTGGGACCGTCCTCCCACGGGGAATCCCCCAGGAAATAACCCGGCCATCGTCTGAGGGGACGGTGCCACCTTCCGGAGAGCCTAGAGGGGGAGAGAGGATACTGACAGCTCCGACCCCTCACCCAGACCTCCCTGTCACAGCCACTCGCGTCCAGGACCGACGAGATAGGGTGAGCCTCTCTCTCAGCGGAGGTAGAGGCTCTCCAGCTCAGGACAGGCCCGGTGATCCTGGAGGAACAGGGGAAAGGTGAGGGGCAGGGGAGAGGGAATTGAAACGGGAGTCTGAGATAAGAGAAGATCTGAGCTGAAATTTATCCTGCTTCTTCGTGTGAGGTCAGCCAATCGATCAATCTATCAATCAGTCAGTAGCATTTCCTGAACATTTATTAAGGGCAGAGTACCCTACATTACATTACATTACATTAATTGCATTACAGTGCCAGGCACATAGTAAGTGCTTAAAAAATACAATTATTATCATTTGAGAAAGTACAATACAAAAGCGCCTAGTACAGTGCTTTTTTGGAAGCAGCTTGGCTCAGTGGAAAGAACCCGGGCTTTGGAGTCAAAGGTCCAGGGTTCAAATCCCGGCACCGCCACTCGTCATCTGTGTGACTTTGGGCAAGTCACTTCACTTCTCTGGGCCTCAGTTCCCTCATCTGTAAAATGGGTATGAAGACTGTGAGCCTTCCGTGGGACAACCTGATCACGTTGTAACCTCCCCAGCGCTTAGAACTGTGCTTTGCACATAGTAAGCACTTACTAAATGCCATTACTATTATTATTATTGTTATTTGCTAAGCACTTACCACGTACCAGGTATTATACTAAGCACTGCGGTAGACACAAGCTGGTCAGGTTGAATAGAGAACATAATCCACAAGGAAGTCACAGTTTTAATCTCCATTTTACAGATGAGGTAACTGGGGCACAGAAAGGTGAAGGTCGCCTAGCAGACAAGTGGCAGAGCCGTGGTTGATACATAGTTAGCACTTAACTTTATCTAATTCTTCACAGTGGAAAGAGCAAAGTTCAGTCACACTGAAGGTGACAGACCGAAATAGAATTTGAAGATAGCATATTGTAGCTATAATCCATTCTGCCTCGCTCTGATGTGTTTTGGCTAGAGCTTGCTATTGGATCTGTACCCTTTGAGCACTTGCTATTCACCCCACACCCCACACCCCTTCGGCCACACAGTACTTGCGTTTATATATGTAATTTATTTATTTATATCAATGTCTGCCCCCCCCCAAGCTATAAGATCTTTGTGGGCAGGGGACGTGTTTATCAACTCTGTTATGGTGTACTCTCCCAAGAACCTACTACAGTGTTCTGCATATAGCAAGCACTCAGTAAATACCATTGATTTATTGATTCCCAGCACGTAGTACAGTGCTCTGCACACAGTAAATGCTCAATAAATACCATTGATTGTTTGTTTGATTGATTGATAGAACACTTTCAGGGAAATTGGGAACTTCAGAATTCCCTTCCCATGTGGGTCAGGGGAAGGGTCCTATCGGCCTATAGTAGATATGCACGTGCACTTAATTCAGTGCTCAGCACATATCAGCCTATAAATTAGTCGTATTTATTTATTCATTCATTCATTCAATCAATCATATTTATTGAGCGCTTACTGTGTGCAGCGCACCATACTAAGCGATTGGGAAGTACAAGTTGGCAACATATAGAGACGGTCCCTACCCAACAACGGGCTCACAGTCTAGAAGGAGGAGACAGACAACAAAATAAAACATGTAGTCAGGTGTCAAAATCATCAGAACAAATAGAATTAAAGCTATATGCACATCATTAACAAAATAAATAGAATAATAAGCATGTGTAAGTAAAATAGATAGAGTAATAAATCTGTACAAATATATACAAGTGCTGTGGGGAGGGAAAGGAGGTAGGGCGAGGGGGGATGGGGAGGAGGAGAGGAAAAATGGGGTTCAGTCTGGGAAGGCCTCCTGGAGGAGGTGAGCTCTCAGTAGGGTTTTGAAGGGAGGAAGAGAGCTAATTTGGCAGATGTGTGGAGGGAAGGCATTCCAGGATTGAGTGCTTCCCATGTGCAGTGCACTGTTCTTAGCTCTTGGGAGCAGACATGTTCCCTTTCCATAATGAGTTTACAGTCTAGATAGTAAGTGCTTCACAAACACCACAATTTATTAGCATTATTACTACTACTGTTATCCAACTCTGTGAACCTATCCGGATACATTATATGTTTTAGAAAGAAACGCTGCCTCTACTCTCTCAAGCGCTTAGTACAATGCCGTGCACACATGTAGCGTTCAATAAATACCATTAATGGTGACAAGTGAGGTGTTGGACGAGATGAGTGCTACATCAGGGTTCTCCTTAACACACAGTTTTGTGAGAACACAACCAGTACAGTCTAGGAGAAATGGATGTAAATGACAAGAGAAAGGCATGAGGCTGTGTAGCCACAGTCCCTGCTGATGTTTAGACTGAACTAATCGTCAATAAACTCTGGAACGGTTTCTGTTTTGTACTAAACCAAACCAGGAACCTGGACGAGGTGAGCAGATGAGGCTTATAGAGGGACGGAGTCACTGTCCTGTTGTGCAAATTTCTCTCTGAAGGTTGTCATCTACCTCTGAATTAGGTTTCCTATGGTTTTGGTTAAGCACCTACTATGTGTCAGGCACTGTACTAAGCTCTGGGGTCGATACTAGCTAATCCGTTTAGACACAGTTCATGTACCACGTGGGACTCAGTCTTAATCCCCATTTTCCAGATGAGGGCACTGAGACACCGAGAGGATAGGTGACCTGTCCAAGGTCACCCAGCAGATAAGTGGTGGAGTCGGGATTGGAACGCAGTAATTAGAACCCACGTCTTTAAACGCGATGACCAAAGGACTATCCCAGGACGTGGCCAACCGCAACTCCATCTACTTCTTGGGCTGTGCTGATCAGGACTTCTTGGTGGTCTAGCTTGGCGGTTCGGAATTTTTCATCCTCATAGCGATGTCCTACGAACGCTACATGGCGGTATGCCCCCCCACCCCGAGCAATGGTGTCATCATGGACCCAGGGGTCTGTGTAAAGATGGCTGCCGCCTCCTGGGCCAGCAGGGGGATGTGTGGAATCTTGTTTTCGGCTCCAACCTTCTCTCTGTTCTTCTGTGGGCTCAGCGTCGTCCCCCAGGTCTTCTGTGATGCCCCCTTCCAGTTGAAGATCTCCTGCTCCGAGGACCGCTTTGCCATCAATGTGTGGGTGACTACGGAGGTGGCGGTTGCTTTCGTCTGCTTCGTCTCTATCGTCGTTTCGTACACGCGTAGCTTCCAGGCCGTGCTGAGGGCGCCACCCGCTGAGGGCCGGGCCAAAACCTTCTACACTTTCTTGCCTCACCTCGGCGTCGTCACTCTGTCATGACCTGTTTCTGTGCTTACTTGAAGCCTTTGTCAGGCTGCCCCCCGACGCTGGACCTGCTGGTGTCCGTGTTCTACACCACGGTGCCTCCCTCCCTGACCCCCCCTCATCTACAGCCTGAGGAACCGGGACGTGAAGGCCGCCCTGGGGAGGGTCCTTGGAGAGAATGGCTTCCATTTTGGGAAGAAAATCGTCATCTTCTAACTTGAATGATGCCAGTATCGGTTAGAGACCTGATCTTTGTACCTAAACGTGTTACCCAAATTTTCCCAAAGGAATCAATTAATACATCAATTAATCATATTCACTGACTGCGTACTATGTGCAGAGCACTGTACTAAGCGCTTTGTAGAGGGCAGTGTAACAGAGCTGATAGACACGTTCTGTGTCTACCATTCATGAGCACTTACTGTGAATCATCTGAGCCTGAGCACTGTAGTATGTGATTTGAATAGAACAATGGAATTTGCAGGCATGATCAATCAGTCAATCAATGGTATTTATTAGACTCAGACTATCAGACTATATGCAGCACTGTTCTAAGCACTTGGGAGAATATAAAGAGTTAGCAGACAATTCCCGCCTTCAAGAAACTTACAATCTAACAGGGGACAAAGGCACCAGAATAAACTACAGACAAAAGGAAGAAGGAAAGGGGGATATTTTACTGTATAAATAATAAGATATATGTAGTATTTACATAAATGCGAAGGCGGCTTGTGAGTACTCACATTCATAGGTAGTATAAGACTCTGAACAGGCAATTCATTCATTCATTCAATTGTATTTATTGAGCGTTTAAGAGCACTGTACTGAGCTCTTGGTAAGTACAATTCAGCAATAGAGAAAATCCCTGCCCACAGTGGGCTCACAGTCTAGAAGTGGGGAGACAGGCAACAAAACAAGTTAACAGGCATCAATAGAAATAAATATAATTATAGATATATACATAACAAAACAAGTAAACATACATGAATATAAATAAATAGAATTATATATATATATATATATATATATATATATATATATATTTATATATATATATATATATACATAAGTGCTGTAGGGCTGGGGGGAAGAGCAAAGGGAGAAGGATGGGGCGATGTGAAGGGACAGAGGAGTTGGGGAAAAGGAGGGCTTAGTCTGGGAGGAAAAGGAGGGCTTATAATAATAACTGTGGTATTTGTTAAGCGTTTACTATGTGCTAAACACTGAAATAAGCACTGGAATCATCAGATAATCAGATAACAATATATTTAGATCCCAAATAGGGCTCAGAGTAGGAGCAAGAACAGCAATTGAATCCCCATTTTTGCAGATGAGAAAATTGGTGCACAAAGACGTTAAGTGACTTGTCCAAGGTCACACAGCAGGTACATGGTAGTGCCCGGATTATAAACTGTGAGCAAGATACCAGTAGTGGAAAATAGGAAGGCAAAGAGAGTCAAAGGTTGGCTTGAAGGGCAGCAGTTCCTAAAGGATAGAACACGAGCATGGGAGTCACAAGGACCTGGGTTCTAATCCTGACTTTACCACCTGTCGTCTGTGAGACCTTGGGCAAGTCACTTCACTTCTCAGTGCCTCAGTTAGTTCATCTGTAAAATGGGGATTAAGACTGTGAGCGCTATGTGGAACAGGGACTGTGTATAACCCAATTGCTTTTATCCACCCCAGCACTTAATATAGTGCCTGGTACATAATAAGTGCTTAGGAAATCCCGAAATCGTTATTATCACAAGGGACTAAAGAGTGGGAGCTGGGATGTAGTTGTATTACAGAGGCACAGAAAAGTGAAGTGAATTGGCCAAGGTCACACAGCAGACAAGTGGAGGAGATGACAATGATAATAATAATAATAATAATTATTATTATTATTATCATTATTATTATTATGGTATTTTTAAGTGCTTAATATGTGCCAAGCACTGTTCTGAGCACTGGGGTACATAAAAGGTAATCAGGGTGTCCCACGTGGTACTTACAGTCTTAATGCCCATTTTACAGATAAGGTCTATGAGGCTCAGAGAAGTTAAGTGCCTTGCCCCAAGTCACACAACTGATGAATGGCAGAGCCAGGATTAGAACCCAAGTCCTCTGACACCCAGGCCCGTGCTCTACCTACAAGGCCAAGTTGCTTCTATGACTTTGAGAGCTCACTCCCACCTCACAACTGTCGCATTGGACTCTCCCGAGCATTTAGTACAGAGCACTGCACATAGAAAGCACTCGATAAACACCCTTGATTGACTAACCAATTGATTGATTACACTTATAATTTGATACTGCTACCCGGAATGTAGCAACCCCGATTCCTTGTGGATGGAAGACAGTAATAGGAAACATGTACATTGATTAGAGATGGCAAGGTCAAGCTTGCTTACAAGTTGGGTGAGAAGGTGTGAAGGATGAAGTCAGTTAATTTGAGGAGTAAGAAGCAGCATGGCCTCATAGATAGATCACGAGCCCTGGAGTCAGAGAACCTGGGTTCTAATTTCAGCTCCTCCACATGTCTGCTCTGTGACCCTGGGCAATTCACTTCGCTTTTCTGTGCCTCTGCTATTCTGTTCTCCCTCCTACTTAGACGGTGAGCCCCATGCTGGACAAGGACCGTAAATAACCTAATTCACTTGTATCTACTCCAGCACTTAGAACAGTGTTCGACACACGTAAGCGCTAAAGAAATACCATTTCTGACCCCTGAGCAGGGAGGGGAGCCCTGGATCACAGAGATTGTAACAGCCATCCAGACCCTAGCTCTTGCCATTGCTCCTGTCAGGAACTTCCTCCCCGTTCAATCCACTCACTTCTGTGTCACCTTTGCGATTGGAATTGCTCCTTTTATTCAGCCCTCTATCAGTCCCATGACACTTACATCCATATCCATTATTTATCTATTTATATTCATGTCTGTCTCCCCAATAGACTGTACGCTTATTATGGGCAGGGATCGGGCCTATCAACTCTGTTATGGTTACTGTCCCAAGTGTGTGGTTCAGTGCTCTGAACACAGTAAACACTCAATTAACACTCAATAAACAATAAGTACGATTTATTTATTGATTGATCGATAACACCACCAGGCCTCTGCTCACTCCATCTTCAAATTTCTTCTGAAATCTCATCCCATCCCACGCTTCACTTCTCTGTGCCTCAGTTACCTCATCTGTAAAATGGGGATTAAGACCGTGAGTCCCACGTGGGACAAGCTGATGACCTTGTATCTACCCCAGAGCTTAGAAAAGTGCTTGGAACAAGTGAACCTGTTGTGGGCAGGAGTTACCTCTATTTGTTGCTAAACTGTACTTTCCAAGCGCTTAGTACGGTGCTCTGCACATAGTAAGTGCTCAATAAATCCAATTGAATGAATGAATGAAGGATAATCAGGTTGGGTATAGCCCTTGTCCACATGGGGCTCATAGTCTAAGTAAGGGGGGTCTAGGACTTAATCCCTGTTTTACAGATAAGGAGACTCATGCACAGGAGAAGTAAAGTGACTTGTCCAAGGTCACCCAGCTAACATGTGACTAAAGGCTGGAGTAAATACAAGATAATCACATTGGACAAAGTCCCTGTCCAACATGGGACTCTCAGCCTGTCAGAGGAGGTAACCTTGGTACTGGGAAATGAAGCGACTTGTCCAAGTTCACACAGCAGATAAGCGGTGAAGTCAGGATTAGAACCCAGTTTCTTTGATTCCCAGGCCCGGGTTCTTTCCACTGGGCCAAGTTGCTTCTAGTCTCCAGATACTAAATGATCTTGCTAATCTGTCATTTCCTACCTCTGTGTTGAGAGCTCTGATTCTCCGTTGGTTACTCTGAGTAACCAATCGTACTATCCCAATAAGGATATGAGGATATATTCTATATTTGATATGGTATTTGATAAGCACTTCTTTCATGGCAAGCACTGTTCTAAGCACTGGGATAGATACAAATCAATCAGGTTGCACACAATTCCTGTTCCACATGAGGTTCTCAGTCTATGTAGGAGGGAGAACTGGAATTGCATCTCCATTTTGCAGCTGAGGGCCCTGAAGCCCAGAGAAGTGAAGTGACTTGCCCAAGGTCACCCTGGAAGCATAAGGGAGAGCTGGGACTCTCATGCCCAGGTTCTTTCTACTAAATCATGCTGCTTCTCCTATTCAGAAGCGTATCACTCCCCTCTCTCTCCCTCAATACGAGCATACTTATGTAGAAGAAGATGCTGTTGTTGCCATGTTAACATCATGAGCCAGGACCAATGCTGCATTTGGGAGTGCTAGGTGCTTGTCTCCAGAGGATTCTCACGTCGCCTGGCCCACTAGGTCCCTCCACAGGGGCCCATGCCGGTCATTCATTCATTCATTCAATCGTATTAATTGAGGGCTTACTGTGTGCAGAGCACTGTACTAAGCGCTTGGGAAGTACAAGCTGGCAACATATAGAGACGGTCCCTATCCAACAACGGGCTCACAGTCTAGAAGGGGGAGACAGACAACAAAATAAAACATGTGGACAGGTGTCAGAGATATCTCCACCCCCTGTGCCAAGGGAAGCTCGTAAAGCTAGCAGTACTGGAGTGCGAGGGTCACTGAGGGAGTGCGGCAAGGTTGCGGTCTGTCACGTAAGACACACAAAGTTTCAGCTTTATTTGGGTTCTAACACAGGTACTGCTGACACACAAACAACTGACAGCTTTGATTTGCCCGCTTCTCTCCCGCCAGGGATTCTCCCCGAGGAGCAGCGACTACTTTATCTACGGGAACGGGGCCCATCTGGAGAGCAGGTCAGCATTCATGGGAGAGCGGAGAGTGGCTGAGGGCACCTGGCCGTCCCTTTGTGGCTGACTGAACCCAGGAACCAGACGAGAAAGAGGAGACCAGCTCAGTCAAGAGTGGGTCAGTGGCCCCAGTCAGCCCGATCTGCCTTTGTGAGAGTGAGCGGGGGTGGGGAGAGGCAGGATGGAACCAGAAGGATGAAGCCAGAGATGGAGCCTTTCTGGAAGATTATTGCACTCGGGGAACAGGTTACAGTTCATTCATTCATTCAATCGTATTGATTGAGCACTTAGTGCAGAGCACATCACTAAGCACTTGGAAAGTACAATTCAGCAACAAGTAGAGACAGCCCCCGCCCACAGGGGGCTCACAGTCTCTAGGTGCACACCTCCAACTCTATTCTAGACCCCCCTTTACCCCACTGGCCTTGCAGTTATCGCTCCATCTCCCTCTTACCCTTCCTTTCCAAACTCCTAGAACGAGTCGTCTACATTTGCTGCCTCGAATTCCTCAACTCCAACTCACTCCTAGACCCCCTCCCATCTGGCTTCGGTCCCCTCCACTTCACCCAAACCTCCCTCTCGAAGGGCAGCAATGATCTCCTTCTTGACAAATCCAATGGCTCCTAGTCTACCCTAATCCTCCTCGACTTCTCAGCTGCCTTTGACACTGTGGACCACCTCCTTCTCCTCAACACGCTATCCATCCTTATCTTCACAGATTCCATTCTCTCCTGGTTCTCTTCTTATCTCTCTGGCCGTGCATTCTCTGTCTCCTTCGCGGGCTCCTCCTCCCCCTCCCATCCCCTTAATCTACGGCTTCCTCAAGGGTCAGTTTTTGGTCCCCTTCTCTTCCTCAACTATATTCAATCCCTTGTTGAACTTATTCGTTCTAATGACTTCAGCTATCATTTCTATGCAGATGACAGCCAAATCTACATCCCCACCCCTGTTCTCTTTCTCTCCCTCCAGGCTCGTATCTCCTCCTGCCTTCAGGATCTCTCCATCTGGATGTCTGCCCGACATCTAAAACTCATCAAGACCAAGACTGAGCTCCTTATCTTCCCGCCCAAACCCCATCCTCCCCCTGATTTTCCCATCACTGTGGAAGGCACAACCATCCTTTCTGTCTCACAAGCCCGTAACCTTGGTGTCATCCTTGACTCAGCTCTCTCATTCACCCCACACATCCAATCTGTTACCAAAACCTGCCGGTCTCACCTTCACAACATCGCCAAGATCCGCCCTTTCCTCCCCATCCAAACCGCTACTTCTCTGGTTCAATCTCTCATCCTATCCCGACTGGATTACTGCATCAGCCTCCTTTCTGATTTCTCATCCTCCTGTCTCCACCCACTTCCGTCTATATTTCATTCTGCTGCCCGGATCATCTTGTACAGAAACGCTCTGGGCATGTCACTCCGCTCCTCAAAAATCTCCAGTGGTTGCCTATCAAACTTCGAATCAAGGAAAAACTCCTCATATTAGGCTTCACGGCTCTCCATCACTTCGCCCCCTCCTACCCTCACCTCGCTTCTCTCCTTCTACAGCCCAGCCCGCACACTCGGCTCCACTGCCGCTAACCACCTCACTGTGCCTCGTTCTCACCCGTCCTGCTGTCGACCCCTTACCCACGTCCTACCTCTGGGCTGGGATACTCTCCCTCCATATATCCGCCTAACTAGTTCTCTTCCTCCCTTCAAAGCTCTACTAAAAGCTCTCCTCCTCCAGGAGGCCTTCCCAGACGGAGCCCCCCCCCCCATTTTTCTCTCCTCCATCCCTCTTCCCTACTCCCTTCCCCACAGCACTTGCATATATTCGTACATATTTATTACTCTCTTTTATTTGTACATATTATCACTCTATTTATTTTATTAATGATGTGTATATAGCTCTAAGTCTGTTGATTCTGGTGGTATTCACACCTGTCTACTTGTTTTGTTTAGTTGTCTGTCTCCCCCTTCTATGTAAGGTTGTTGTTAGGTAGGGACCGTCTCTATATGTTGGGTTTGTACATCCCAAGCGCTAAGTAAAGTGCTTGCACACATTAAGTGCTCAATAAATATGATTGATTGAATGAAGGAAGGAATAGAAGGGGGAGGAGACCAGTTAAGACCAAGACCGTACCCCAAACAGGGCAGCCTTGTAAGAGGGGAACGACTTGCTAGAAATATAAATAATAAATAGTTTTGGTACATCCCAAGCCCTTACTGTGTGCCAAGCACTGTTCGAAGCGCTGGGGTAGATACAAATTAATCAGGTTAAACATAGTCCAATTCCATCATGGGGCTCACACTCTTATCTCCGTTGTACAGATGAGGTAACTGAGGCACAGGGAAGTGAAGTTACTTGCCCAAGGTCACACAGCAGGCTTGTGAAGGAGTCGGGATTAGAACCCACATCCTTCTGACCCTCAGGCCCGTGCTCTATCCACCAGCGTCCCCACCACCGACACAGCTATCCTTCCTCTAGCATCCCCACCTTGGATACCATGGCAACCACCTGCCAGACTCTGAGGCTGCGACGGAGCATCGACACGATGCTATAGTCATTTCGGCTGTCAGTGGTTCCTGTATGTCAAAAACGTTTTTCAGCGGGAACATGATTTTCAAGGATGAGAGAACGTGGCTGATTCGGGAAAAAACCCCGGTAGCATCATCAATTCTTGAGAATGGAATTTCTCCTAAGAATCAATGCCTTATCGTTGCGAGGAGAGTTTGTGTACTCCAATGTAGCTTAAAGCTAAGCCATTTGAGAGATACTCTCACTAGGGTTACCCATGATGGAAATGTCTAGGCGGAAGCATCAGAAGGAGTTGATTTACCTGTGCTGGGCAGCAGTGGCATGCGAAAGAGTAAAGGCAGATAAACGAATGATCAAATGTGGACAAAGGCAGAGACTCAGATTTTCACTCCACGGAAGGAGTCAATGGTAAAACACTTCTTATGTTTACCAAGAAACCTCAATGGATACACATACCAGAATGACTACTGGTAGTTTATCCATAAAGTCTTCTTGGTAAATATATGGTAGTGGTTTACCATTGCCCTCCATTCTTGCAGTTAATTTAGGTGTCCGCCATCGACGCTGTCCCATGTTGTTGCCGCCCAGCACAGGTGAGTTTTAACTTGTAGCAGATTACCTTCCACTCACTAGTCACTGGTCGGGCTAGGAATGGGAGTGGGTAGGCCTCTGCTTGTCTCTACCTCCCATAGCCGAGACTGGGAACTCTCCATGAGATCCTGAGAGGGGATGAGGATGTTAGTTTGAGCATAAAATCACTTCTAGACTATAAGCTTGTCTAAGGCAGAGAACGTACCTACCAACTCCATTATGTTAGACTCTCCAGAGCATTTAGTACAGTGCTCTGCACACAGTAACTGTTCAATAAATATGTTGACTGACCTAAATATTTCACAGCAGTTCAT